>NC_052625.1:131253818-131944651 GCF_016161935.1 Mauremys reevesii
GGGAGAGCATCAGCCGTCAATTTACCTCAGTGAAGACACCACGGTAAGTGTAGACCAGGCTTTGGAATGTTAATGGATATCTATCTTCTATGAAATGGGTGTGGATCACTGTGCTGGGTGGGGGATGAGATGCAAGAGCAGAGGGGAAGCATGTTTAGTTCACCACCCTTTTAGTGTGTTGTATGCACTCTCTGCCCCTCATGTGGCGTCAACTCTCCTGTGTTAGTGTCTAGATAGAAAGGGGCACTTGATGCCTGGCTATAAAGGACCAGGGCATAGGCAGTCTGGTCTAGTGGTCACAGCTGGGGTCCACATGTCAGGGATGGTAGTCGGTATTCAGTAAGCAAGAATTGAGGTCAAAGTCAGGGTATGGCTACACTGGCGAGTTGCAGCGCTGGAAAGCCTCCACCAGCACTGCAATTATTAAGTGGCCACACCTGCAGGGCACTTCCAGCGCTGCAACTCCCTGGCTGCAGCGCTGGCCGTACACCTCACTCAGCATGGGGAATAAGGATTCCAGCGCTGGTGCTGCAGCGCTGGTCATCAAGTGTGGCCACACACCAGCGCTGTGATTGGCCTCCAGGGTATAAGGATGTATCCCAGAATGCTTTTATAAATTACTTTCTTTGTTTTGTTATGAACGAGCTCCGCGGAGCTCCGTTGCCGCTGCTGCTTATCTAAAAAACAAACAGAGCTCCTGTTTGCTGTGATCATCTGTACCTGGCTGTAAACAATCAAATGAAAGGCAGTCAGGGAGTGAATGAAACAGCGGGGAGTCGTGTTGGCTGCAGGCTGTTTGCAATTAAGAGTTAAGACTAAGGGGTTGGAAACATGTTCTGATTTTTCAAGGCAGGAAGCTAAACACACAGTGTTGGCTCCAAAAATCCCCTCTCTCTCTCCCCGCTCCCTGTCACACTAGACCCCACTCCACCCCCCTCTTTTGAAAAGCACGTTGCGGCCACTTGAACGCTGGGATAGCTGCCCATAATGCATCACTCCCAACAGCGCTGCCAATGCTGCAAATGTGGCCACACACCAGCGCTGGTAGCTGTGAGTGTGGCCACACACCAGCGCTGGCCCTGCACAGCTGGATGACCAGCGCTGCAAACTACCAGCACTGCAAACCGTAAGTGTAGCCATACCCTCAGTCTGGAGACCTGAGATCAGAGATTGACCCTGATTCCCACCTCGTACTGATTCAGCCTGGGATCAGAGATCAGGAGACTAGGTAAGGTCTGGAGTCACAGCAGGTCTGAAGTCTGTGTGCTTGCCAAACAACTTCCCGGGGTACCTCCAGGGTTTAACAGGGTACTTGACACTTGGGTCCCTGGGGCTTCACTTCCTGCGGCACCTACTCTCCACAGTGTTCCCTGGCGGTGACTCTGCATGGATTCTTGGGAGCACTGTGGGAATGTCTGCAGACCTAGTTTCTAGTCTCTGCATCATTACACTGGCTGCTGCTACACAAGGAGGAGTGGGTGAAGGCTCCTTGCACTTTCTTTCTTGACCTGCAGCACTCAGGCCCATAATCTGCACCATCCAGAGGTCTCTGGAATTGTGATACAAAATGCAGTATATTAAAGTTACTGACATACCATGGTACAGCAATAGCTTCTCAGCACTGTCGTACACAATTTCAAAAGCTGGGGTTTTTATGAGAGGTGACTAACATAATGGGAGAAGAGCTGGGCACTTTATCAATAATTCATGGAGGATAGGTCCATCAGTGGCCATTAGCCAGGGTGGGCAGGGATGCAAAACCATAGAAGCAGGTCAAAAAATCCTCAGGTACCCATATAACAAAGTGATTGTAACAGTTTCTCACTTCACCTAGCCTGTCTGACATTTTTTTCCTTTCATCCAAATTTATATTGACACATCTGAGCTGGGTGTATTTTAAAGAAGACTTAGGCCTGGTCTACACTGGGGGTGGGGTTCGAACTAAGGTACGCAAGTTCAGCTACACTGAACTCGAAGTACCTTAGTTCGAAGTACTTACCCGTCCTCACGGTGCGGGATCGAAGTCCGCGGCTCCCCCATCGACTCCGCCACCGCCGTTCGCGGTGGTGGAGTTCCGGAGTCGACGGGAGCGCGTTCGGAGTTCGATATATCGCGTCTAGATGAGACGTGATATATCGAACTCCGAGAAGTCGATCGCTACCCGCCGACCCGGGCGGGTAGTATGGACGTACCCTTATTGAGGGCACAGGAACAATGTGCAGAAAGAATAACAAATATGGCAGGTGACCAGCTTGTCTTAACAGTGAAACCTTTGAGATTAAACTCAAAAAGGAAGCTTACAAGAAGTGGAAATTTGGACAGATGACTAGGGAGGAGTATAAAAATATTGCTAGAGCATGCAGGGGTGTAATCAGGAAGGCCAGGGCACAATTGAAGTTGCAGCTAGCAAGGGATGTGAAGGGTAACAAGAAGGGTTTCTGCAGGTATGTTAGCAACAAGAAGATCAGGGAAAGTGTGGGACCCTTACTGAATGGGGGAGGCAACATAGTGACAGATGATGTGGAAAAAAGCTGAAGTACTCAATGCTTTTTTTGCCTCGGTCTTCACAGACAAGGTCAGCTCCCAGACTGCTGCACTGGGCAACACAGTAAGGGGATGAGGTGAGCAGCTCTCAGTAGTGAAAGAAAAGGTTAAGTACTATTCAGAAAAGCTGGACATGCACAAGTCCGTGAGTCCAGATCTAATGCATCCAAGGGTGCTGAGGGAATTGACTGATGTGATTGCCGAGCCATTGGCCATTATCTTTGAAAATTTGTGGCGATTGGGGGAGGTCTCGGACAATTGGAAAAAGGCAAATATCGTGCCCATATTTTAAAAAAAGGGAAGAAAGAGAACCCGAGGAACTACAGACCAGTCAGCTTCACTTCAGTCCACGGCAAAATCATGGAGCAAGTCCTCAAGGAATCCATTTTGAAGCACTTAGAGGAGGTGATCAAGAATGGTTAACATGGATTCACCAAGGGCAAGTCATGCCTGACCAGCCTGATTGCCTTCTATGATGAGATAACTGGCTCTGTGGATATGGGGAAAGCGGTGGATGTAGGAACATAGCCAGCAGATCAAGGGAAGTGATTATTCCCATCCATTTGGCAGTGGTGAGGCCACACCTGGAGTATTCCATCCAGTTTTGGTCCTCCCACTACAGAAGGGATGTGGACAAATTGGAGAGAGTCCAGCAGAAGGCAATGAAAATGATTAGGGGGCTGGGGCACATGACTTATGAAGAGAGGCTGAGGGAACTGGAGTTATTTAGTCTGCAGAAGAGAAGAGTGAGGCAGGATTTGATAGCAGCCTTCAACTACCTGAAGGAGGGTTCCAAAGAGGATGGAGCTCGGCTGTTCTCTGTGGTGGCAGATGACAGAACAAGAAGCAATGGTCTCAAGTTGCAGTGGAGGAGGTCTAGGTTGGATATTAGGAAAAACTATTTCACTAGGCGGGTGGTGAAGCACTGGAATGGGTTACTTAGGGAGGTGGTGGAATCTCCATCCTTAGAGGTTTTTAAGGCCCAGCTTGACAAAGCCCTGGTTGGGATGATTTAGTTGGTGTTGGTCCTGCTTTGAGCAGGGGGTTGGACTAGTTGACCTCCTGAGGTCTCTTCCAACCCTAATATTCTATGATTCTATGATCTATACTATAGGCACAGTGGCTAAAATGAATGAGATGAACCAATTTAAAACTGGCTGAGATTAACAATGAAGACCATGTGCAACCCGCAATGCCTCTGGAAAGGTGGATGACAAAAATGCAAGTGAATTTTATTACTGAACTTACTCAAGCCAAAGAAAATATTTGATCCAATAAGTGAAATAATAGATTCTCTCGCTAAACAGGCATGTTTCAAGCTCATTAAGATCTCAGCTTTAACTTTAGGCAAACTATCATGTTTGTTTGACACACTGGTCTGCTATTGTAGCTTACTAAAAAGTATTATTTTTAGATCCACAGTCAAAACTTGCCATGCAGGACTTACACAGCAGGCACAGTGGAGATGGTTACAATTAGCATGGTGCATGTGGTCTTGTGGACTGAGAGTAAAGAGCTCCTGGATTCTAATCTTCATTCTGTCACGGCTCACTGTGGTTCTGGGTAAGTCACTGAGGCTAAATTTAAAAAATGTTCATTTATTTTTGATGCCTCCATTTTACATGATCTTGAAGTGGCTATGGGGCTGTGCTATTCAAAGGCATGGAGCACCCACAACTCCATTTGAAGTACAGGGGTTCTGTGAGGTGCTACCTACATTTGAATAATCCCAATCCCTATGTATTTCAAGGTGGGAACACAAAAATCATGGGGAAACTTTGGGGAATTGAAGCCTACATCTGTCAGTTTTCCCTTATTAGCCTCATTTTGAATAGTATGTATGATCTCTATTAGCTGACAGGGATGTTGTAGGTTTAATATTTGTCATGATACCTACAAAACACTTGATAGTTAGGCTGCTGGTACGCAGTTACCACAGCTGGTCATGCTGACCAATGTCTCATTGTTTCGTTGTATTCCCCCATGTGTCTATATCCATTTGTTGTTTCTTATACTTAAATTGAAAACTCTTTGGGAAAGGGCCCATCTTTTTGTTCTGGGTTTGTACAGCACCTGGCACAGCAAGGTCCTGGTTCATGACTAGGGCCCCTAGGCTCTATGGCAGTGTTTCTCAAACTGGGGTCACCGCTTGTGTAAGGAAAGCCCCTGGCGGGCTGGGCCGGTTTGTTTACCTGCCCTGTCCACAGGTCCGGCTGATTGCGGCTCCCACTGGCCGTGGTTCACCACTGCAGGCCAATGGGGGCTGCTGGAAGTGGCGGCCAGTAAGTCTCTCAGACAGCGCCACTTCCAGCAGCTCCCATTGGCCTGGAGCAGTGAACCACGGCCAGTGGGAGCCGCGATTGGCCGGACCTGCAGATGGGGCAGATAAACAAACCGGCCCGGCCCGCCAGGGGCTTTCCCTATGCAAGCGGCGACCCCAGTTTGAGAAACACTGCTCTATGGTAAGACAAACAAATAATCAGAAATAATTTGTATGGTGCATTGTTAAAAAAGGTGAAAGTGGTGGTGGTGTTATAGTGGTACTTTTTGACTTACTGTTTGTTTAAAATACTGTAATTAGATGTATAAGACTTGTAGTGTTCTGGAATATTTTTAGCTAGGAAGCCAAATTAGGGATTGTGTTCTGGTCTGGTCATGTTGCTATGAATGGGATGTGCTTTAGAATATTGCCTGTAATCCCTGGAAGGCTGATACTGAAAGGTGTTCCATTTGCTCTATTTTCTCTTTTCATTAAGGGCTAGATTGTGTTAACCAACTTCAGATTCTGCAAACGATTATGCATATGAATAACTTTGGGCACACACATGAGTGGTCCCACTGAGTTCATGTGAGTAAAAGCAGCAAAGAATCCTGTGGCACCTTATAGACTAACAGACGTTTTGCAGCATGAGCTTTCGTGGGTGAATACCCACTTCTTCGGATGCAAGCAGTGGAAATTTCCAGGGGCAGGTGTGTATATATAAGCAAGCAAGAAGCAAGCTAGAGATAACGAGGTTAGATCAATCAGGGAGGATGGGGCCCTGTTCCAGCAGCTGAGGTGTGAAAACCAAGGGAGGAGAAACTGGTTCTGTAATTGGCAAGCCATTCACAGTCTTTGTTTAGTCCTAAACTGATGGTGTTAAATTTGCATATGAACTGGAGCTCAGCAGTTTCTCTCTGGAGTCTGGTCCTAAAGTTTTTTTGCTGCAGGATGGCCACCTTAAAATCTGCTATTGTGTGGTCAGGGAGGTTGAAGTGTTCTCCTACAGGTTTTTGTATATTGCCATTCCTAATGTCTGATTTGTGTCCATTTATCCTTTTCCTTAGAGACTGTCCAGTTTGGCTGATGTACATAGCAGAGGGGCATTGCTGGCATATGATGGCATATATTACATTGGTGGACGTGCAGGTGAATGAACCGGTGATGGTGTGGCTGATCTGGTTAGGTCCTGTGATGGTGTTGCTGGTGTAGATATGTGGGCAGAGTTGGCATCGAGGTTTGTTGCATGGGTTGGTTCCTGAGCTAGAGTTACTATGGTGCGGTGTGCAGTTGCTGGTGAGAATATGCTTCAGGTTGGCAGGTTGTCTGTGGGCGAGGACTGGCCTGCCACCCAAGGCCTGTGAAAGTGTGGGATCATTGTCCAGGATGGGTTGTAGATCCCTGATGATGCGCTGGAGGGGTTTGAGCTGGGGACTGTATGTGATGGCCAGTGGAGTCCTGTTGGTTTCTTTCTTGGGCTTGTCTTGCAGTAGGAGGCTTCTGGGTACACATCTGGCTCTGTTGATCTGTTTCCTTATTTCCTCATGTGGGTACTGTAGTCTTGGGAATGCTTGGTGGAGATTTTCTAAGTGTTGGTCTCTGTCTGCGGGGTTAGAGCAGATACGGTTGTACCTCAGTGCTTGGCTGTAGACAATGGATCTTGTGGTGTGCCCGGGATGGAAGCTGGAGGCATGAAGGTAGGCATAGCGGTTGGTAGGTTTTCGGTATAGGGTGGTGTTAATGTGACCACCACTTATTTGCACCGTGGTGTCTAGGAAGTGGACCTCCCGTGTAGATAGGTCCAGGCTGAGGTTGATGGAGGGGTGGAAGCTGTTGAAATCATGGTGGAATTTTTCCAGAGTCTCCTTCCTTCAGCTGCTGGAACAGGGCCCCATCCTCCCTGATTGATCTAACCTCATTATCTCTAGCTTGCTTCTTGCTTGCTTATATATACACACCTGCCCCTGGAAATTTCCACTGCTTGCATCCGAAGAAGTGGGTATTCACCCACGAAAGCTCATGCTGCAAAACATCTGTTAGTCTATAAGGTGCCACAGGATTCTTTGCTGCTTCTACAGAACCAGACTAACACGGCTACCCCTCTGATACATGTGAGTAAAATTACTTATGTGCTTCAGTGTTTGCAGGTTCAGGCCATCACTCTTGCACTAGTCCTATTGATTTCGGTCGGTGTACTCTAAGTGAAAGGTGCTCCTCAGAGAACACAGAATCTGGCCCTGACTGTGGACACTGGTTTGTGTACTTGTTTGTAGACATAAAATTTTTAAATAGAAAATCTTATTGAAGCGTTTGTTTTGAGATGATGGGGGAATACTTGCCTAGATTTTTTTGCAAGCAGATCTTAAAAAAAGGGCAAGTAAAATGTACTATATTCCTTTATAATGGTGAAGCTTGTCTGAGTGTAGTAGCTCCTTAATTTTTGTATATAAGACACCACTGATTTTGATAGTTATTCTGGAAGATAATGAGTTTTGCAACCAAAAGATATTTTAAGAGTTCCAAGAAGTGCTGTTGGGTCAAGGCATGATCTTATTCTGAAATTACCTGCTACAAGAACATTCTCTAGTTAGGTTTAAATTACTCTAAAGTTAATTGTCCAGCGATGATGATAGGAAGTGAGTATACTGAAACCTTTTCTGTAATGACAGTACTGTAATGTCTTTTATAGAAAGGAAGCAAATCTAAAATTAGCTACAAATAATGAAGGGTAGAGTTGTTTTTTTCCAGAATGAAACACAGCTTTGAACTTACAGAAAAGGAATCATGATTAGAGGTAAGATTTTGTGTGTAACAGTCATCTTAATTATAGCAAAGTAGCAACATTCCAAAGTCATTAAGTCTCTGGCTTTGTCTGCTCAGATGTTATATCCATGAGCAAGGGAGGACTATGCAATTAGTGAAGAATTCAGTTGAATGTAGAAATAACTCAGAGATATAACAGAAGGATCACACAGAATAAGTAGAAAAGTGTGTGGTTGCAGTGCAGCTGTATTTAGCAACACGACGTTCTGATTTTGGAAAATTAGAAGCTTTTACAGATGGAAAACTAACCATAGGGATCCCAAAGCAATTGGAAAGTTGATGGGCTAGATCATATGCTGAGAGATCTCTTCTTGTCTGCATATTGGGGTAATGCCACCTCCCTGGCATGACTTCAATGGGAGCTGAAGGCTCTTGTCATTTCTCAAAAGCTGGCCATTTAGGTGTCTAAATATGGATCTGGGTGCTTAATTTTAGGCATCTGGGATTGAAAATTTTGCCTTTAACATTTAGAAAATGACATCTTGGCATTTAGCTATGTTAACTAGATAATGGCTGCTACCCTAAGGCTTTGGATAGCAGCTGCGAAGGGAAGGTTGTGTTTCCTGGTTGTTATGAAGCAGAACCAAGTCATGAATTTAGAGTGGAACAAGTCTTGACCAATCTTGTGTCCAAGTTGGCTGGAGAGCCCGGTGCAAATCCTGACATGACCTGCCCTTCTGCCACCCAACTTCCAACACTCCGTGGATGAGGAAGATATAATAGGAGCACAGAGCAGGTCTGGGAATGGAGCTGGCAGGCAAGAGTAGATAGTAGACAGTGATCAGCTTGCCTAGTGGAGAGCTATTTCAGTTCTCTTGAGGAGTTCTGGGGGAGCTGGAGAGGTGTTTAGGTATTGGAAGGGCAGGAAGGGAACAAGTGAGGCTGAAAATGACTTAACTAATATGTGTACAGGACTCTGAGGATGTCAAGTGCTATACTGTCCAAGAAGGGCTTAGAATAGCACCTTAATACCCTGGTGACAAGTAAGTGACTCTTGGAGATAAGCTTCCATATCACAGCCATGTATTAAAAAAGACGACGATGATGATGAATTTATTTCCTGGGGCCAAATTCAGCCCTTGGATACATGCACAGTGATCTTTCTTTTTGTGACTTCAAGCTTTTGGTACCAGTAGTCATCTGTCTCTCCATCTAGAATCTGAATTGATGTATTTGGAATGACACACCTGGGGAGTGAGGAGAAGTACTAGAACAGCATGTTCTGCTATCTATCAGAATCTTTAGATAAGAAATCAGTAGGAACACAGTTGTTTTGATGTTCAGGTCAGTTACACTTCATGATCTAGAAAAGCTACTGTGGCTAATGTTTGTTTTTATTTTGTTTCTTGAGAGAGCGAGATGCATGAGCCGCTGCTTTTATAGTTTGACTAAGTGAGAAAATAAATCAGAGGGGATAAGTGTGTCAAAGCTGATTTCTTTTGTTGCTAATTCAACATGTAGAAACAAAAAGATCCAAAAGTATCTATAGTTGAAAGTTGTAAAAGATGCCTCTGGCTTTGTACTCTAAATTTACAGCTACTCATTACATGGATGCTTACTAAAGTTTGTGGAGTTCCATAAGTGGAAATAACTTCCACTTCTAAAGCTGCAATTCTTGTTCATGCTGTTTTTTCTGAAACTTGCAACTGGATGTAGTGATTGAAATAGCAGCAAATCATTTTAGCAGTGTCATTAAGCTCTTAATGTTAGCTGTACTAACAGAGAAGTTATTTTCTGCTACTATATATGTACACTGAAAAATGGTTATATTGAAAGTTGCTATCATATAGGGCATGTACAGTGATCCATTTACAGATATTATATACTCTTCACAAGCTCTTAAAAGGAGGGCTATGAAGAAATTTTGCTTCTCAGTACTTCAGTCTCTCTCTCTCTCCTCAGTGATTACAGTTTTCAAAAGCATCTAAGTGAATTACGAGTTTAAGTCCCATTTTAAGTGATTTGTTTAATGCAACTTAAGCACCCAAGGCCTGGTCTACACTATAAAGTTAGGTCAATGTAAGCAGCCCAGTGTTGATCTATTGTGCTCGTGTCTATACTTTAATTTGTCTCCCACTGATGTAAGTGTTTTGTTACACTGACATAGCAACACCAGCTCCCAGAGTGGGGTTGAGCTACGGTCAATGTATGGAGGTCAATGCCGTACGAGTGTAGATGCTGTGTTACCTATGTCGACCCTAACAGTCCTCCAGCAGCTGTCCCACAATGCCTGACATTAACCACTCTGGTCACTATTGTTAACTCCACTGCTCAGGGACCACATAGAACTGGAAGACCTCTCTTTTAAAGCCCTCATGAATTTTTGAAATGCCTCTTCCTGTTTGTCCAAATTGGTGAACACACCGCTATCTGCTCTCTGATGTGGGCAATTGCCCAGCTGACTATGCCAGCTACATGCTTCTGATACTCCAGGCAGGAGATATTGGATCTCCTGGGTCTGTGGGGAGAAGAGGCTGTGTTGACACAGCTCCAAACCAGGAGTAAAAACATTGACATCTACAAGCAGATTGCTCAGGGGGGTGTAGGAATAGGGGTGTGACAGGGACCAGCAGCATTGTCACAGGAAAGCCACAGGGCAGTGGCAAGCACACCGTAAGCATACCAGGGAGACCAATGATTGATTTGGTGTGGAGCTGCAGATATGCCACTTTTACAAAGAGCTGCATGCTACACTTGGTGGAGACCCCACCACCACTCGTACGCCACTCCTCTGAGGAGCCAGAGTCGCAGGCCCCTGCCATGAAGAGCAAGAGAAGGAGGTGGATGAGAAAGAGGAAGGAGAAATACAGCAGACAGGCGACTGGAGGGTCCAGCTGCGCTGTTAGCCAGGGCCTGTTTTTGATTCCTACCAGTTGAGAACAAGTGAGCCCAGTGCAGGAGAAGGAATCTAGGGTAAGTGTGTAAATAAATGTCCCATTACAGTAATGGCACCTCCAACTAAGCCGGACACATCTGTTGACTTTTAATCTACTCAAACTACAAGAGGTAATGGTACAACCACGAGAGGTAGAGTTGCTATCTGCTTTTCATTCCCCTCTATATTTAGGCGGGGCTGTGGAGAAGTTTATGTACACAGGGATGTCTCTTGAATCTTCCTGAGAGATCTTAAGAAACTTCTCTGGAGGCAATCCTCTCTCAAAATGATTTTATAGGAATGGCAGCCTTATTTCTTCTTCCACAGGAGGACACTTTTCACACCAGTCAGCGATAACTTTGGCAGGTCCCATTGCCATAAACAGTGGTGGGTGACTTCAGGATGCTATCAACAACTGCGCTCGCTCTGCCTTTGTTACCCTCAGGAGAGAGAGAGATCTGCTAAAGCCATTACAACCTGTGGAAAATGATGCCAGTATTCAGAGTCAGTGCCCTTTACTCATAGTTTTAGGCAACTAGGCAATTCCATACTCATTTTCCCCCTCACCCACAGAGGGTCAAGCTCCTCATGGTTTGAGCTGAGAATGACACCAGGCACAAGCATTTCAAAGCAAAAAGTTCAATAAGCTTGTCTTGTTCAACCCTTTAGGGGAGTGTGTGTGTGGGTGGGGGTGGGGGGACAGTTCTGAATCTGCAGTTTCACTTTCCGTTCCTACTATACTGACAATGGTACCTCCTGTGCGTTTTATCAGTACCTTCAGCCGTTGCTGCCTTGAGCAGTACCCCTTCCATACCAGCAGAATGACTAACCTAGATAAAGAGGAGAAAAGAGAGGATGCTGGAGGAAATGCTTGCAGGATCTCACAGAACCAGTGCTGCACCAGAGTTTGAACAGAGGGCCTGGAAGGTGAATATTGCAGATTAAATGGAGAAGGAAAGAGCAGACAGGAGAAGGGGGAGGGAGATGCACCAGGACATAACAGAGCTTCTACACAAGCAAACTCAGATGCTGCAGACTCTTGTGGACCTCCAGGTTCAACAATCCCAGGCTAGACTGCAACTGCAGTCTGTAGGGAACTGAAGCATAGCACCTCCCTACATCTACACCTCTCAGTATTCCTCATGGCCTCAGGACCTGCACATCTACCCCTACCTCTCCACACTGGGAGAAAGTATGGACAAACACAGCTTCACCTACACTGACCTGTAGCTACAATGGACATTAGTGCTCCTTCCTCTTGTTTGTTTATTAAGGTTCCTAACATTTTTTAAGTTAATGTGTATTTACTTTCAAGCTCTGCAGATTATTTTTTGGACTTGTTTTCATAAAAGTTTTTCATCTTTAGTTTACAACACATGGTGTATAATGCCTGCTGGCAGTGAAAGTAATGGTCTTGTACACTCTTACAAACCATAGGATCAGTGCTAAACAGTGTAGTCATCACAAATGTACAGCAAGTGCCCCAACATTAATAGGTGCACTATCGGTAATTTAGGCACAGTTGTGCAGCAAGCATCACACAATTAGTAACAGGCCCCCAAACTGCCACTCCAAGTTGAGCACAGTACACCACAGCACATTACTGTGGCTGACTCACTGTTAAAGTGTTTTTTCAAAGCCTCCCTAAGCCGTTGAGCTCATCTGATAGCCCTTGAGACTAGCTATTCAAACTCAGCAAACAGCCGCTCCACTCCCTCCTCCATCCCTGTGGCCAATTTCCTCCTTTGCTTCAGAAATATTATGCAGGACACAACAGCAGCTAATAACCACTAGGATATTTTTTTTGCCCAGAGATAAACAACCCCAGCATCCTCTCAATCTACCAAAAGCACATTCAATTGTCATTCTGCACCTGCTGAGCCTGTGGCAAGGTGCTCTGGGGCCAAAATGGGGATAGTGCATGCCATCTGTTGCTCCACCACAGTTCAGGAACTCCATTGCTGCACTGTGTCCTGCATATAGCAGGAGAAAATTAATGGCCCTGTACACTTGCATGACAGTATCCTCCACAGTGGATTATTCCACTCCAGAATGACTTCCCACTGACTGGTGGCAAACCAGTGTTGCAAGTTTCCACAGTGTGATCGCCACTCACTTCTTCACTGTCGGTGCAGCTCTCAGTTTGGTGTTCCTGTGTTGGAAGAATGGCGCAAGATTGGCGTGCAACTCCAGAAATATGGCTTTGCCCATCTGAAAGTTCTGCAGCCACTGCTCGTCATCCCAAACTGGCATTACAATGTCATTCCCACCAGTCAGTGCTTGTTTCTTGAGCCTACAAGTGGTGCTCCATTGTTTGCCATTGCTCTGTGAACACCACCAACAACCTTGATTTGGTTCTCACTATGTCCCAAGGCAAACTGACCACCAGGAAATTGTCATGTTGCCTGTACTTGTTATGGCTTTGCAAATACCAGAGATGGTGCCTCCTGCACTTGCAATGCTTATGACAATAGTGCAAAACTGTGACAGTCCTGTGTGGGTTTGTGGGAAATTGAAAATAGGCGTGAAAGTTCCGGGATAGAGATATTATGGAGGGAGAACATTGGATTATGAGACATTGATCCTTTGCTCCCTGTCACCCTGTGTGACTCATTTCTGTCCCCCTTATGCATTGTCAAAACTACCCAAAAGACAGTGTGCTGAATGCTGGCAGGTTGCACACTGAGATACCTACTCATGGTGCACTGCACTGCGCATTGACACAAGCACTTCTGCAGGGCTGAATTAACTCTCCTGTGGGCCCAGGTCTATTAGATTTTGTGGGGCCCCTGTATACAAGTCTTTTTTTTCTAATTTAAAACAAAATGATCACAATTATGGCACTGAGGCTATTAACACTTTACTAAACTTGCCTTTTAATTAATATAAAGCTGTTCTGTGGTTACATTTCAGTCTTAAAACATGTAGAATATAGTTAAGTTAATTCAAAATAGCCTACTTCTTACCTTAGAACAGCTATTGTTGTTTCTGAGAGGGAGTTTTGTGCAGCAGGGGGCTCCAGGCTAGGAGAGAGTGTTGGGGTGCAGGAGAGGGTGAGGGATGTGGGCTCTGGGAGGGAGTTTGCTGCAGGAGGGGATTCTGACCTGAGGCAGGGGGTTGGGGTGCAGAAGGGGGTGTGGGTTCTGGGAGGGATATTGGGTGCAGGAGGAGATTCTAACCTGGGGCAGGGGGTAGGGGTGCAGGCAGGGATGTGTGCTGCCCATGCCTGCAAGCGCCACACCCACAGCTCTCATTGGCTGATTCACAGCTAATGGGAGCTGTGGGGACAGTGCTGGGAGCAGGGGAAGTGAGTGGAGCCATCCCCCTGCCAGGGGCTGCAGAGACGTGCCAGCAGGCAGCTGGCTGCTTCCTGGAGCAGCATGGGGCCATGGCATGCAGGCAGCCTGCCTGAGCCCTGCTGTGCTGGGGCCCCCCTTAGCCCAGGGCTCTGGGCTGCAGCCCCTGAGTTAATCCAGCCCTGCACTGCTGGTGAGTACACATGGTGCCGACACAAGGAGCTAAGTATGCACACGCACAAACGATATGCTAAATGTGGGGGCTCTATGCCAACTTAACTTGTTTTGGCAAAACTTTGTAATATAGACTTGGACACTTTTGGACACTGGGACTTAAACTAATTCATTTGGGTTGTTTTGAAAAATTTACCCAATATCAGGAATTCTGATCTTTACTTATTCTTGGTTATTGTGTTTTGTCTTGGGGTGGCAGTGGATATTCAAGAATGACCTTTAGTGTGCAATTGCTGACATGGAGTTCTTAGTTAAGACACTTGAACAATGCATTGATTCTTTCAGCATAATCATTATCTTTAACTACACTGTAGCATAGATCGTACACACTGTAACTGTGGAGAAGTAATGTCATTTGGGCATCTTGTAAAATGGCTGAGTATAATCAATGCGCTCCCTAAAACTTTCATTATCATGAACAGAAATGGTAAGAAGTCAAAGGTATTTGTTTGTACAATTATCTTCTTAATCTCAAGGGTCACCAAGTGAGTACTGGCATAGTATCCTTTGAGACATTTGAAAGACTGTTGGTTACTTGCAATTTCTTGGGGGTAGGAGGGAAAGCACTAAGACTGGTTGAAGGACAAGATTTCGTGTCCCTCACCCCCATCCTCACTCCTTTCAGAAAAAAAGGTAACCAAAATATTTTCCCACTCTCCTCTTCTCAACTCACGTTCTTTTCTGGGACCTGGTTGAATGTCTAAAATTCTGGAAGACTTACTAATTAGCTGAGTTAGTCTCTTTGTGTTGCACTTCCTTTCCATGTTGCAGGCCATTGCAGAGAAGCTAAATGAATTATTTGAATTGTTCCTCACTGCAGAGGTTGCGGGTGGAGGGAGATATGTACATCAGAGCTATTCTTTTTTTGGCAACAGATCTGAAGTTCTGTCACACACTGATGTGTCAATAGAAGAGAGGTTTTAGAACAAATTGATAAATTAAACAGTAATAAGCCACCAGGACAAGATGGTATTCACCCAAGAGTTCTGAAGGAACTCAGCTATGAAATTGCAGAACTACTAACTGTAGTATGTAACCCATAGCTGAAACAAGCCTCTGTAATGAATGTTTGGAAGGTAGCCTATATAATACAGATCTTTAAAAAGGGCTCCAGAGGTAATCCTGCCATTTATAGGCTGGTAAGCCTAACTTCAGTACTGAGCAAATTGGTAGAAACTTTAGAAAAGAACAGAATTATCAGATCCATAGATAAACATGATTTGTAGTGGAAGTCATGCCTCATCATTCTATTAAAATTCTTGGAGGGAATCAACAAGCATGTGGATAAGGTTGATCCTGTCAATACAGTGTACCTGGATTTTCAGAAAGCCTTTGTCAAGGTTCCTCACCAAAGGTTCTTAAGGAGACTAAGTAGTCATGCCATATGAGGGAAGGTCCTTTCATGAATCAGTAACTGGTTAAAAGATAGGAAACAAAGATTAGGAACAAATGATCAGTTTTCACAATGGAGAGTAGTAAACTTTGAGGTCTTCCAAGGATCTGTACTGGGACCTGTGCTGCTCTGGAAAAGAGGTTGAAGAGTGAAGTAGCAAAATTTGCAAAATTTTGAAGTAGCAAAATTATTCAATATAGTTGTCCCTAAAGTTGACTGCAAAGAGCTACAAAAGGATCTCACAAAATTGTGTGACTGGGCAATAAAATAGCAGATAAAATTCAATATGGATAAGTGCAAAGTAATGCACATTGGGGGGAAAAAAATTAATCCCAACTACACATACATAATGAAGGGTACTAAATTGGCTTAGAGTGATCGATATTTCTCTTAAAAACTTCAGCTCAATGTGCAGCAACAGTAAAAATGGTTAGCAATGTTAACAACTATTAGGAAAGGGACAGATAAAATAGAAAATACCATAATACCACTGTATGAATACAGTATCCTTTATCCTTCTCATGATAGGGCTCTTAACACGTTGTTTGTAATAACATTTAAAAAAAACTGTATTAAAATTAAGTCAGATTATAAAGTTTACTGTAGCCTCACTCTTCTAATGTCTAGCCTTATTTAAAGGGTGAAATCCTGACCTCGGTGAAGTCAATGGGAATTTTGGCATTGACTTCAGTGGGGTTAGGATTTCACCCAAAATGTCACACAATTCTCTAATTCTGCCAGCCTCTCTCCTCCTAACTTCACAAACAGTTCCCCTCCTCTTTGTAATAAAATGAAAGGCCCAGTATTTGATAATGTCCTCAATTTTTTTAAAATGACAATTACAGTCATCCAGGCATGGAACAGAAACAACACCACCCTGTGGCTTAGGTGACAAATTACATGGTGTTAATAACATCTAATGATTAGAGAATACAAGCAATGAACTTGGTTTTACATAAGATGACATTTGTTTACATAAAAGTGTCTGATTTGTATGAATATGATCACTTATAATTCTTCAAAGTCTGTTAATGAACTATGAACAGAAAAGATGCTGAAATTCATGCATTAACTTGTTTGCTACAAATTGTCTGGCCAGCTGTACTAGTGAATGTGACAGTCTGAAGAATATTTACTGATATCAGTTTTGACACTTTGCATCTTTGTTTATGGGCCATTTTAAAGCCAAGACTTTTAAACTTGATCAGTTGAAGTGGTTGACATGGACAGGTACTCAGAGGCGCACACAGAATAAAATGTTATACCCTACTACATATATTTATCTCCATTTCCTTCTCCAGTTTTCTCTTTCTTTAGAAAACTACATGATAATCAGAGAGTAAGGTGTTGCATAATGTTTGTGGATGGGAAATCTTCCTTCATTTTCTTTTAATGCTTCCCTGCTAAGAAATATTGGATTTAATGTCTATTTTTCTTTTAATAATTTTATTATCCACCAAAGAGGGCGTTTGGCAGGCTTCGGTAAACAGAAAAATAACAAAATGAACTGGAAAACTTTAATAAACATAAATAAAAACTTGAGAACAACAGCTTAAAGATTTTGATCCTTGGATGACCCATTGATCCCGTTTTTCATTCCTGTGTGAAAGTGTGTGGTTGCAGCAGCTAGGGGAAAAAGGAAAAATGACAGAGCAAGAGAAGGGAAAACTGGGTTTGGGGACTAGACTGAAATAGCACTACATTCCTTTGTGCCTTACATGAGGCCAATGTTTGTTCCTAATTCAAACACAGAACACTAGGCCAAATTCTTCTCTCATGCCATGCAACCCATTGACTTGAATAGGCTTGCAAGAGTTTTAGTAAGGATAGAATTTGGCCTTTAGAGTTCTAAAGCATCAGGGATCCTTATGGTGCTCAATAGAAACTTCAGACCAAAATCTGATTCTTGTCCTCTCTGCAGCTTGGAGCCTTTAGCACTGCTATGGTCTCAGAAAAGGTAGTGAAACCTTTGGAGGCAGCAGCTGTGGAGAGCCTCTGTGACCACACAGCCCTGCACCTGCACTCTCCCCCAGGTGTGAAGTCCATGGCTAGGCCTCTCACCCACCCCCAGTCATATTGTCAAAACCACAAGCTATAAGGTATGCATTTGGATGCCACTACAATTGGCATGTAATAAATCAGTACAAAACCTGAACAGATGCCTATGGCAATAGTGGACTGTGTATGTAAATGGAGGAAAACTGATTTTTCTCCCCAACTGCCTGAAGTTGGAGACAGATTGGTCTGGCTGGTCCCCAGCCTATAGCTCTGAAATGCTGTCAGCTGGGGACCATGAGCACACTGGCCAGCTTTACCTTGCCCCACTATCTGCAGGATTATCAAAAGAAGGAGGGCTCAAAATCCCTGTGTCCCCTATAGCTCCCCCACAAACATAGATAACTCCTCACTACTTGGCGCTGAATGAATAGCCTGCGGGTTATCCTGAAGTCCCATCTCTAATCCTTGCCTGGGGGACATGGAAGGGCAGAATCGAAGAGGCTGAATGCATTTTCTTTGCTCCCTTTATGAGCTGCATGATTCCCAGTGCAAGGCAGCTGCTACATACCCACTTTCTGTGGTGGTGGTGGTGTTTGGGTTTTTGTTGTTGTTTGGGATTTTTTTGGACCTGAGGACTCGTATCTCTGAGTGAGGAGTTATCTATGCCAGACAGTGGGTGGCAGTAAATGGCACAAATGTTAGATTTCCCACTATAATTCACTATAATTTCCCACTATAATTCAAACAAACAAACAAAAAAATCCCAGATCTGAACTCTCACAAATGTAAAATATATCCACAAAAAGAGAAACCAGGCCTCATTGCTTCTGCGAATTTGCTCCTGCGTGGTAAGGCTGGCATTGTAGTAATTCTGTTGGCTATTGTGAGACATTGATCTTATATGCTATAAAGGGAGAACAGGATGACAGACTGAATACTGCTGCGGTTGTTCTCTGAATTTCTCAGGGACTTGATGGTTATCACCTTTAGACCTTGTGAATTTTGTAGGTAACTAACTAATAAAGAAATAATAAATATTGTGTGCAGCTAAAGTTCAGGGTAGTTTAGATGAGAACTGGAAATGGGCCTGTGACAAACTGTAACTGAATTTTAAATGAGTATAGGACTATTATAACACAATATTGATGTCTTGAATCTTAAATTCTATATTAAGGTCATGGGAATGGCTTAGTGCTTTATGAGCCTTTGGAGTCTTAGCGGCACCAGCTCTTTAATCTTAACTTTGCCTCAAGCCAAAATAAATCTTAATGTTGTAAACTGTATGGTAACATAACTGCCTTGTTCAGTTGTGATCTTTTTTTTTTTCCCTCTAAATGTCACTAATGTCTTGCTGTGGCAAAACAAAAAGGAAAAATCTTACTCTTTCCATTGAAATGGCAAATGGGAACTGTTGTAGGATTGTAGCGTGAACTGAATCTTTATTATTATTATTATTAATCGTTATTCGGGGGGGGGGGGGGGGGAGAGGGGAGGGAGTATGAGAAGGAATCAAGAAACTCCCAGGTTCTACTCAATACATTTTCTAGGCACTATTCTCTTTAGTAGAAATTTAGTTTGGAATGTAGATTTGGCTGTTGGTGAAGCCTACAAACTCATGGATTGGCACCCCATTATCTCCAGCTTCTTTGGAGATATCCTGAGAGAATACACCTGTGTAGTGCTCCTCTTCTGAAAGCATTAATTCTTGCTGTGGTATCCACCAAGCTACCTGTGGGATAAAAAAGGGACGGTGCTGCAGAGAGACACTGGTCTACCTCATAAAGTTTCTTCAGATCTCTTGTTTAGAGTCCATATGATCCTGGTGACTTGTTGATATGTTTCCTTCAGTTTATTCCAGTACCACCTCTTTTGATGTTTCAATCTTTTTCAGTACTCTATTGCCTGAAAAGGATGGGTCTGGGTTATGTATCTCTTCCCAGATCTTTAATGGTGAAGACTGTAGAGAAGCTGATTCAAATAAATTATTCAACATCCTTAAGTTCTTTAATTGCACCCTTGGCTCCTTTGTAGTCCAGCAGACCCACTGATTCTCTCATGTGGCTGTTGATTCTGATATGCTTAAAGGAAATTGTTTCTTGTCTTTAGTCATCTGTTATTAAAATCCCTTGTTTCTGCATTACATTTTGAATGCGATAGTTTATCCTTTTTAAAAATTGACTTCACTAGGGTTGGAGTTCCATTTTTCTGATGAATGCCTGATTGGCTCTAATAACCTCTTAAAAGTTACCATTTAACCATTCTGAGTCTGTCCTTTTTTGTTTATGGACAAGAATGTCATATTAGTCATGGATAAGGATACAGTTTAATCATGGAGGTCACAGATTCCTTTAATGGACTTTAATAGACTTCTGTGATTGCTTTGGCTTCAACTTCAGCTGCTTGGTGGGGCTGGAGCTGTCAGCCTGCCTGCCCTCCTTGGACTTCAGCCACCCCCATACAGGTTGCGGGCTTCTGTGCATTTTTGTATATTGCCCATGATCTGCCTGTGACTTACTAAAATTACCTGTGATGAAATCTTAGCTTTAATCATCGATAAATAGCCTCCTCAAGTCTATGGATTTTCCTTTCCTTTTTTAAAATCTCTGTCTAAAGCATAGCATTACAGTGCTAATTTTGGTATGAGCCATCCCCGCAAAAGTTGATCTTAATTACAGAATAGTGAGCTCACGACCACTGAATAGCTGAATTATAGGTATTTGTCAACCCAATTCATGTGTTTTTCTTAGAACTCAATAGAGCATAGCTTCTCTTGTGTGCTCTAGGACTAGCTATTCCAAGAAACTAGTGTTTGAGGCAATGATTCCCAATGTCCTGTGGGCCCCCTCCACACCCCCACACCCCTGGAGGGCATGAAGGACTAGCAGGGGAAGAGAGTGTGTATGTGTGTGTGTGTGTGTGTATAGACCACTGAAGTCTTACTTTTTGTCTAAATGAAAACTGAGTCTCTAGCTATTATAGTTGCATAGAAAATCTTCCAAATGTGAAGGAAGTGTAATTGATGAAGAGGTGTCTGTCTGCAGAGCTCAGAGCTATTCTTTCAGGATGTGAACTTCCCAATTCATTTCAATGGAGGCTGATTGGCTAAACTCCAATGCATCAGGCTGCTGTGTTTTGGAGCCCTCCTCACTGGACATCTATGTGCTCTAACTTTCCATGGGTCTCAGCAGCCTGCATCAGTGTTTCTCCCCTTGGCCTCTCTGACACATCTCTTGGACATGGGCATTCTGTCTGTCACCACTTCATGGAAATAGGTCCACAGAGCCAAATTGCTTAGGCCTCTGGAACCAGTACCGACTCCCTCATAGCCTAAGTGCACCCTTTCCCAGAGCCCCAACCAGGTGAGTACTGTGGGTTTACAGTTTAACTCTTCATGGGCATGGGATAGTGAAAGCAAACAGACAGGCTTTGAACAGGATTCTAAAACAAATGACTCTTTACTTTGATAGCACAGAAAATACAGAGCTCCAGAAAAAAATAATGAAATACCAAAATGCATTTCCTTGCCTCAGTATCCTCACCATTCAGGAGAGTACTTTGGGCTTGTGCAGAATCCTCTGAGGAGTCCAGAATCCCAGGCAGGGGCGACTCCAGGCACCAGCACTAGCACGCCAAGCGCGTGCCTGGGGCGGCAAGCCACAGGGGGCACTCTGCCAGTCGCCGCGAGGGCAGCAGGCAGGTTGCCTTTGGCGGCATGCCTGCGGAGGGTCCGCTGGTCCCGTGGCTTCGGTGGACCTCCTGCAGGCGTGCCGCTGAATCTGCAGGACCTCCCGCAGGCAAGCCGCTGAAGGCAGCCTGCAAGCTGTGCTTGGGGTGGCAAAATACCTAGAGCCGCCCCTGATCCCAGGGCTGCGCATTGCTTATTTTCTGAATCCTTGAGTCTCTCTCTTTCTCTTTCTCTCTTGTCTGCAGATAGCTTGCTTTGACCTGGACTGGTTCTGTAGTTAAATAAGACACCCTACTACAAAGCACACCTTTTCTTCTGCCCAGTGCTTTCTGTTTGTCTCTTGAATTTATATGTCTCACCACCAACACCTAATTCCTTTATTCTGCTGTTGGGAATTTTCCACAAGTTGAAGGAACTAGTTCTCCTAGTTTCAGATAACCCATTGTCCCAAGGCGATTCTACTGGAACAGATAACTATTAAGTTCCAATGACAGACTACTGTTCCTGATCTGGCAGAGACATGCTACACCTATGACAGAAAATGGTGGATTCCGCATACACTGGCATTCAAAATACACCAATTTCTTATCAACCAGAACTCATCAATTTTACAATAGATTCCCCAAATTGCTACAGTTGCTGCTGTTGATACTCTAAATGTCAAAATTAATTATTTCACTGCTCAGAGAATGTCAGAAAAGAGATATTATTGACATGAACTGTGACCGTATAGATCATTGTTGCAACCAGGGTCCTATGGTTGCACTAGGTTTTGTACAGAGGAGGTCAAGTGGGGTGTCTATGGAAAGGTTGTAATTTGCTAGTTATGATTATGCTGTCTGTATGTGTGTATCATTTTTGTATTTGAAGTTATGAATATTGGCTATGTACTTGTATCTCAATGTGTTTGATTCTAAGTAGCCTCAGTGAAGCATTTGGTTAGCTTCTTGAGAAAGGACTATTCTCAGTAAGTGCCCAATCAAGAAACACTTAATTGACAATGGACTTTGGGAGATGCCAATCCACGTCTGAGCTTTCCTGGGAATGTTCAAACTAACATGTAAACAACGGCGTCGGCCTGCAAAAACCTGAATGTGATTTGCCCCGGTGGCTACAAACTCCATCTTGCTGCTGTGATTTTGCACTGGAGAACAAAGGGGTTTCTGCCCACAAGAGAGAGAATATAAAAGGCTCTGGAAACCCCTCCATTTTGTCTTCAGCTGGCTCAAGAGATGGCCTCTCCACCCCCAAGAGATGCCTGAAAGAAACTGGAACAAAGGACAGTAACTATGGGGGTGAGAGGGATTGCTGGACCCAGACTAGGAAGGAGTCCAGTCTGTGAAAGAAGCTTATTGGAACATCTCTCTGGGTGAGATTTCATCTGTATTCAGTTTCCTACTGTATTAGGCTTAGACTTGCGTGTTTTGTTTTGTTTTATTTTGCTTGGTAACTTACTTTGTTCTGTCTGTTATTACTTGGAACCACTTAAATCCTACTTTTTTATATTTAATAAAATCACTTTTGCTTATCAGTTAACCCAGAGTAAGTAATTAATACCTGGCGGAGCAAACAGCTGTGCATATCTCTCTATTAGTGTTAGAGGGCAGACAATTTATGAATTTACCCTGTATAATCTTTATACAGAGTAAAATGGATTTATTTGGGGTTTGGATCCTATTGGGAGTTGGGTGTCTAATCTCCTGCATCTTGCGGGCCCCAGAATCTCACCCATCCACTCCTGTAGTTAGGCCATAATCTCTAGCTGAGTTATGGAAGTCCTCAAATCTTGATTTAAAGACTTAAAGTTACAGAGACTCACCTATTTTACTCTAGTTCAATACAGCAAATGACCTGTGTCCCATGCTAGAGGGGAAGGAAAAAAAAACAGGGTCTCTTCCAGTGTGACCGGGGGGAAAAATTCCTTCCTGACCCTAAATATGGCAACAGGTTAGACCCTGAGCATGTGGGCAAGGCTCACTAGACAGACACCTTGGAAAGCATTCTCTGTAGTAACTCAGTCATCCCCATCTAGTGTCCCTGCAGGTTGAGATATTTACTACTAGCCATTGCAGGTGGGCCGTGTGCTATTGTGAGCAATCTCATCAAACCATCCCCTCCATAAACTTATCTACCTCAGTCTTCAGACAAGTTAGGTCCCCCCTGCAACCACTACTCTCCTTAGAAGGCTATTCCAGAACTTCACTCCTCTGACAGTTAGAAACCTTTGTCTAATTTTGAACCTAAATTTATTGTTGGCCAGTTTATATCCATTTGTTCTTGTGCCAACATTAGCCCTTAAATAAACACTAGGGAGGGAGAGGAATTATCCTTCTGATGTATTTATAGAGAGCAATCATCTCTCCTCATTCTTCGTTTTGTTAGGCTAAACACACCAAGCTCCTTAAGTCTCCACTCCTAAGGTAGGTTCTCCATTCCTCTGATCATTCTAGTAGCCCTTCCCTGTACCTGTTCCAGTCTGAATGTATCTTTTTCTTAAACACAAGAGACCAGAACTGCACAGTATTCTACTGCTTGTATAAACAGTAAGCTTTTGACAATACATGATGAGGCTACAGAGGCAGGTAAGATTGGTTTCATTTACCTGAATGGGGCTCAACTTCTAATTGTTTGGGGGAAAACATAGGTTTAAGGTGTGAAGAAATTACTTCTCTAGAACAGTATTTACAGCTCATGTTGTAGCACCCATTGTGACACTTGACCAATTTGTGTGAGAAGTTGATGTAATAAATCATCATTTTACTGAAAGTCAAGTGGTGAGTAACTGATAACATTCACTGCCGCAGTATTTGCTGAAACTCATAGACATCAATGGATTACATCTGGAGGCTATTCTACTGAGTTCTAAATCTGTCATTTAGGTGCCTGAGTAAAGTAGCCTAAAGTGGACAAGGTAATGAACGTCTACAATGTTTGCTGTGTAGAGTAGTCAGATGATCCATTCTTTTGGTGGTGGTGTAGCCTTTCTGATATCTCACAGCACTGTGCACTCAATATCTTCTCCATGAGCAAGAGACCAGTAACAATACCTTATAGTTCTTATGACTTGGGACTCTTATTTTTACTAGTTCTACTTATCTTATTAGATTCTGTAGAATCTTCAGGATAGTGCTGCCCCTCCACCTCCATGACTTAATCTCTCCTTCCTGGATAGTTTATACTACAATATTATACCATCCCATTGACTTTTTTGCTCTGTTTCAGCAATGACTTATATCAAGGTTCTCTTCTGTAGCCAGTCATTCCAGTTTGTTCTCAGGCTTTTTGAACAGGCAAATAGACACTCAGCACTAGATTTTCTTTTCTGCAGGACCTTGAAAGTTCGAACACACAATGAGATGCAAATGTTCTCCTCCATGACTTAAAGGATGCAGCATTTACTATCTCTTTCAGTACCCTAGAAACAGGCTTGCCTATGGCATGTGTCAGCACGGCACTACAGTGCACCGCTGCTAACTTGCATGTTGCCAGCCATGACAGTGAAACAGCGCTTCCAAGATTGGTGTTAGCATGAGGATACACTTTACAAAGTAAAAGAAATGGAAAATATTATCTAGTGTTCTCAGTGCTCTGTATTGTCAAGCAAGACCACCACCAGAAGAATGTACCATTGGACTCTATAGACCAGTATAATAGAAAGTCATAATCTCTTGCATTTATAGCTGCTTTGCTCAGGCAGCAAAATAACATGTTTGAGCTTCCAGTAAAATAACCTCCAGTCTTTCTGAAGTTCTGCCAATGTATTTCTGCAAATACAGCTATAGGAAACTTAAACATTCAGCAACTACTTGCCATATTTTCTTGATAAGCCTCAGGCCTCTATTGTATATTGGCAATAAGACATACTATTACTGAAGCACTATTACAATATGCAGCTATTGCTAAGGGATTTTACTACTCTTTTTACTACTTTTGCTTACTTGAAAAACTACTGATGCAACACAATGCCCAAGAACTATCTGAATGGTCAAGTTTTGCTGTTTCATTACGGAGAGAGAACTAAAACAGTATAGCAGAGTGATAGAAAATACAACTGACCCCTGTGAAAGACTTCTAGGATTTCAAAGACTACTTTTGGAAAGCATTAAACACTGAATAATTTTTTAATGTAGCCACACTTAATTTATGTAACACTTACATAATGTTACTTATTTGCATGTTGGACCTAATAACCTTTCTCCATCCCATGTAGCAAAATTCTAGCTCCAGTATTGAACTTTGTATTGTATATCATATAGTGCATATCCAGAAAAGATTGCAGGTGTTGTCAATATTTTAGACTGGAGTACTGCAGTGATCATTAAAATGATCAGAGTGGAATGCTGTCTTACTAATTACTTTTCCAACGCTTGAACTAGATACACACTTGTCCAGAGTATTTTTTTTTCTTGAAACTGCGTGCACTACAGATACCAACAGACAAACCTACTTACGCAATTGTTCTAAAGCTTAAATTCTCTCTCTGGTCTCCATAAAATGTTACTGAATGTACTTTACAGAGATTTTGTAGATTTTCATATTACATCATAAAGAGGTGCTGGCCAACACAAAACATTTAGACTCTGTGCTACCAAGTGTTCTGTGTTTTAACAAGCATATTAGATAAATTGTGCCTCTTCTACTGCTGTGTTTTATAATCTCTCAATGGCCCGGTATGCTAGACATAAAGTATGTATTGATCTTGAAACAAGCAAGGCTGTGAAAAATTGTTCATTAAGTATGAGAAATTCTTCTGGCTTGATTTTATATTGGCAGACAATTTCTCATTTTAGCTGAGGGCTGTTCTGATAAATTGAAGGACATTGTTTATTAACCCAATTCCTTCCTTCCTTCCTTGTCTTTAAAATGAATGTGAAATTTTATTAGAGATATTACAATTACCTCCACTGTATGTATTTGGAGTGGAAATATTTAATGTATCAATAGGATCTTATATCACAAAACATCAACTGAACTAGATGGCCCACTGGTCTGACCCAGTATGGGCAATTAATGTGTTCCTAACTATAAATCATTTCACCCTGAATCCAATTTCAAAGGATATTGTGCCAGAGAAAACTTGTTTTTTAAGGTGTTTCCACAAGCAGGATCTAAACTTAAAAGACATAACCAAAGTAAGCTGCTAATAATTCACAGTGAATAACTTGTGTGACAAATTTAGCCTCTGTTTCTGAGCATGGAATATCAATAAGCTTCTCACAATTTCTGGTTATACAAAGTGATGACATACATTTGTGAGTTTGTTCTTTGCTCACTTTGTAGAGTGGAAAACATTTCGCTGCAAATATTCAGAACTCAATACTCTAAAATCTGAGTTTGTTGCTTAGTTGTGATTAGTCATAAGTTGCATAGTAGTGTTTTTGTTCACTGATTGGATAGGTATAAGAGGAGGAAGGTTTGAAGAAGGGATTGTGAGCCTAGGGATTGTGAAGCCTAACGTATTCCAGAATTAATGTTTTCAAACACAAGCATGACATTAACTTTCTGCAAGTATTTGTGCCAATCAAAAAAATTGCGGAAAATGAACATGAGAGTCATGAAAATGCGGAATTCCAACTCACCCCAAAATCAAAGTGTTTTGGTTTTGGATTCAGTTTCATATATGGATGCAGATTCTGGTCGATTCTTATTTTATCTGTACTAGTTAGCCTACCTTTAACTTTAAATATATATAAGATGAGAAACTCTTCCCCCTTAATCATTTCAATATTACCATTGAAAACAGGACTGTATTTTGTCACAGATTTGTATTCCTCTTCTACAGCAGGATGCCTTGAATATCCCAAGTGTTAGATTTTTAAAATATAAAAATTTATTCATCTGTTCATTTCAGTTCTTAATTGTTAAGTGGAACAATATGGCTGTTACTATTTTTTTTTAATTTAATGCAAAACAAAGCTGTTTTACCAAAAGTTGGTGTTCTTTTTTTATTTATAAGAGCTTAAATTATTTTTACATTTAACACTTAGTACTGAAAGTAGGCTTATCTGCTATGGCTATTTTTGTGTTAAATAGTCCCTGGTGGAATATAAATGTAATGGCTAATGCAAATCTGTATGCTCCGAACAATTGCTGTGTATATTTAAGTGACAACACCATTTGCTTTGTAGCTGCTAGCTCATGGTTATGAGGATGTAGAACATAGATCATCCCAGCCATACAGTGACTGGAATTCTATAGATACCCTTGCATGATTCCTTCACAAGTCACAGATGTTTAGAAAGAGACATGTGAATAGGAAATGATTGTGTGGAGCTTCATGCCAGTTGATCTTTGAACTGGATAATGATGAATGTGATCACGTTAGGACAAAATAAAAGTCTCTGACCTAGGTTTCCCATAATGCAGTTGTTCCCACTCAGTCTTTCCCTCCTAACAAACCTCCCTGCTCTCAGAATAGCAGTAAAGATGAGAACAAGAGAAGGTAATAATTAAGTGAATGTTCTAATTAGAGCTGGGCAAAAAAAAAAGTGGCAATTTTTTTCAGTAAAAAAATTGCTTTTTAGGTGACAGCAAAACACTAAACGAATTCATGTTGATTTTGCAGAATTGTTTTGGTTAAAAAACCTACACTCTTCTCCCCCCCCGCCCAATCAAAAATGGTTCAATATTTTAATTCAAAACAACTTTGTTTTGAAATTCCTTTAATTTTAATATTTTTTTCAATTAACATTAAAAAATCAAAGGTTAGTTTCAGGTCTGATTTGTGGAATTGCCAACAAACTGAAAAATCAGTTATTTGCACAGCTGCAGTTCTAACCCTTCCTACCAGCTGCTGAGAGGGAGAGAAAGAAGTGCAGAATCCGTTTTTTCTATAGATTATTCAGTTATCCTACTTAAGTTTTGCAAGGTGCTCAGGTACCATGGTGATAAAATGGGTGGTGGAAAATGTAATAAAATTAGATTGACAGAATGCATTAGTTTATAAATTAGGATGAGTAGTTACTACTTAAAAAAAAATTATGGCAGAGTCCATGACATCCAGAAAATACACATGGACTTTCCCAGGCATCCTCTACTGGAAAGTCTCTTGTGGAGTCCCAGATATAAGGCTCACCTCTTGGGAATTTTTGTGGGGGAAGATTGCAATATTACCACTATCTGTTCTTCCACATGGGTGAACCTCTCTTGTGTTGTGACTGCCTCTCTGTGTGTAGGGAGGTGAAGAGTGCATTTTCCTAATGCTGCGGGGTGAATCAAGCTCAGTATTATTTAAATGTTAATGTATTTTTGGGAACAGGACAAAATAACAGTTTAGCATAATCTGGCATCTATGAATAGATTGCCCATAATGGCAATTACTATCATACGGATAGGGAGTGGCATGAGCCATCCAGGTTTTACTCTTGTGGTTTGGTCTCAGAGATCAGACTTGATACCATATGCAAAATTAAACTTAATATAGAGAGGAAGGATACAAAACACAGGGAATGCCCCAGAGACATGAGGGGAGAGAACAGTCTATCAGACCAGGAGCTGACAAACAGAAAGGGTCACAGCTTTTAGGCTTGGACAAAAAATTTGTTCTCTTAAACAATATTTCAATCATGATAACATACTTCATGAGCTATGTATCAGAGCAGTTTTCCACAATATTAGACTAGGTGTGTGAATTTTCTATCTATCTTTTTTATTAAATGATTTTTCATCCATGTCTTTAATAAACCAATAGAATCTGCTTATCTATGACAGCCTGCCTGATTTGCTGTCCATTGATGGTGGGAAGAATCACCAGTAGGTGACTCCAGAGAGAAACTGAACTCTGACCACTAACGAGGTAGAAAATGCAGATAACTTGTGTACAGGTCTTAGGTATGTAGGAAATCGTTATTTTCACTCTCAAATGGCACAGGAAGGCTTCCTTGGGCCAGTCAGAGTATGAGAAGAATCAAATGACTTGAAGGACACAAGAAAACATCTTCCAGTGTGTTGACATTTCCCAGAATGACTGGGAAGTCAGCTTTAGCCACATAAAACTAGTTTATTTAAATATTAATTAGTCATTGACAGCATTGTAATTTAGTAAAGAGAATCAATTGTACCATGTTTCCAAATCCAATTCATAATTCAATTAAGTAAATGACTACTTAAATAAGAGCACTTGTATATAATGTTTGAACATTAAACCATTATTGGAGCAATTAAAAGAAATTTCAAAGGTATTTGCAACTTGTTCAGTTTTATCTCCTTTGTTGTTAGGATCTCAAATTTAAAGACAGATGTGGTAAAAACAAACCATCCTCATGCAGAGTGAATGCATTTGTGGCAAAAGAATATAAATCTCTGAATCTCAATGGGGGAGAGGGGAGTGAAAATCATAGTTGCTTGATTCTGAGACAAGTGTCAATGAACATGGCTGAGGAAACAAGGTAGTCAGTAATGTAGCCAGAGGGGGTTGGAGGGTTTTTCTTTTTCTGTTTCCTTAAGTCACAGTTTAATCCTCTAGCTCTGTTTTATAGCTATATTAGAGGGCCATTTCTGTAATTATATCTTTATTTAGAGCATGTGCATATCATTCGTATGTGATTGATTTGTCCCAGATTAGACTTTCACTGCTAGCAAGGGAAGTTCACTTAATTGAACAAAGAAACAAAGTTCTTTTTGCTCTCTCCAAGGTTTAATATTGTTTAACTGACACCATCTTCCCTAAGGTATTAGCAGAAATCATACACACCATTCTTCCCCTTCTAGGGTGCAAATGGAAAAAAAGTTTTCCTCCTTCCATAGCGCAAACTGGCCCACCCACTTTCACCTTCGATTGAGTCTAGTATTTCCATACCACTACTGCAGACAAGGTAGGAAACCTTGTGTTTTGGATCTAGCTTGGTGACCCTGTCCAGCTGACTTTCCCAGGGTCTTCCCTGTCACAGTATTTCTTCCTGGGAAACTCTGATATCTTAAATACACAGTATATTGGTTTAAAAAGTGCTTTTGGACCATGAAGCTTCTAAAAGGTACCATGTGAATCAATATAGAAAAATGTTCAAAGTGCTGTGAAGAATCAGAAATCGATACATTTTAGAATCCCTTATTGTATCCAGTTATAACAGAGTAAATTGAGATAGAATTAGTCGTCATAATGCAATTTGACCAGAATACTGAGACAGGGGATGGGAAATATTCAGGAACTTGTCTTTAACTCCTCTTGTGCTCCATAACTATCCATGGGGGTACTGGTTCATTTGATTCATCAAGAAAAAGGGAATCTACTGAAATCCAAGACTACTTCCTTGGGATTTTCTTGGCTGTAGCTTATCCAGGACCAGTTGTGATTAGGTTGTGAGAAATGAAAATATCCTGATATATATGGATAGTATCTCCTGTTAAGCCTGTGATGGTTATTAAGAAACTTTCACCGAGGGGATAGTAAATACAAAGAAATGTACATAGTTCATATTCCAGAAAACATATAGCAATCTATCCTTTTTCTTTCCCCACAAACTTATGAGAGATACAATACCTGATGGAATGCTTAGTTTATACTGTCCTAATCAATATACTCTATTTCTATAGAATTTCTCACTAAGATTTGTGTTTAAAGTGTGTATTAATGGGTTTAGTCACCAAAGCTGGGTATTAATGGCTTTAGTCACCACAATCCTAATGATAAAACAGGAAAGCAACCTGATTAATGACAGAAGGTTGGGAGAATTTTCTGCAGAAACTGAACCACTTTCATAGCTCTAATCATTGTAATTCATTATAGGATACTTCCACCAGCACAACAAACACTAGTGCCAATCTTGCTAATTCTCTGAGCTTATTTACCCACTTGCTTAAGAAGATTGCATGCACAATACTCTTTACTCATTCTCTTCTTTATCACATCATGCTTTTTTCTTTTACCAAGAGTTCTTTTTTTATATATATATTCGGTGCAGTACTCTTTAGAGCATTGGACATGTTACCTCCCTGCTTCTCTGCAAACTCCCAACAAGGCAAACCCTGCAGAAGTGATGGAATGGAAAAGCTGAGAAAGATAAAAGGAATGCTTTTTTGTTCTCCTCGTGTCTCATGAGTAAAAGTACTTTTGGAACATGGCATGAAGGTTGGCAGTAACATTGCAGCAATTGAACAGTAGCAGTCGTGCTCTGCTTAAGCTGAGGAGCCATGGATCTTAGCCTTTTTTTTTTTTAAAGTACATGCTATTATTTGAAAAGAATACGGAAGCAAACTAGAATGCATTAGGCTTGCTGCAGAATAAAGAACTCACTTCAGAGCTTTTTTACACAGGTGGATATTTAGTCACGGATTGTCCTCCTGTTGTATATGTACCAGTACATTTATAACTTTATTCTCTCCATTTTTTAGGGGGGGTTGGGATTTTAAACATCTAGGATATTAGTGAAATTTCACAGGCATTATTGAATAACTTGCAGACTATTATGAAAAGAAGAAGTCATTACCGAACTCCCTCACATATTCTTATTTGTAGTAGTTCCTCTACATTTTACTCTTTATCATCACTTCCATTTTAGCTGTCTGATGCTGTATTATTCAAATTTTGTTTTTATACTGTTTAACAAAAAGCATGCTAATATGAAATACACACTAACTTCTAGAATAATTACCTTTATTCACATTTTTGTAGCAGCTACAGGTCCCAACAGATCATAGCCCTATTGTGGTGTGTAGTAATGGTTCCTGATCCTAAGGCTACAGCCAGGAAACAGAGGTAGAGAGAGCAAGGCCCTAATTCAGTAAAGGTAGCTAAGTACATGATTCAGTGGGACTATTTGCAAATTAGACGTGTTTAAAGTACTTTCATGAGTCAGGTTTAAGTGACATGCCCAAGATCACACAAGAAGTCTGCGGCAGAGCTGGGAATTTGGATCTTGATCTCTTTTGTGTTAGACTGACTTTAGCACCAGACCACCCTTCCTCATCGTAATTAGGATTTTATAATAAAAGAGTACAAAGTAACCTGTTACACTTCAGATTGTACTTAAAGTCCTATTGAATTGCATTAAATGCCCACATTAAAATCAGAACAATTGTATAATTCACATTTTAGGATACTCTGCCCTGTCTATTAGCTACTTGAAAGTCTTTACTTTTTAATAGCTATTCAGTGGCCTATGTTAAATTACTTGAGGGTCTCAATCGAATTCCTATTGGACAAGAGTCTACATCACTAAACTTTCATCCCATTGTCATAAATTTGTTAGCCTAGCTGAATGAAGGCTGATGATTGTTCTCTTATAAATACCTCAGGTTATTTAAGCTAAAGAACAATGTTGAGACAAGAACAAATGGGTAAAACTGGCTGTGAATAAATTTAGATTGGAAACTAGAAAACTGTTTCTAACCATCATTGGAGTGAGGTTCTGTGATGCAATTGCAAAGAAGGCTAATGTCATTCTGGGGTGTAATAACAGAAGTGTTGCATGATAGACATGGAAGGCAATTGTCCCAGTCTATTCAGCACTGGATAGGTCTCAGCTGGAATACTATGGCCGATTCTAGGCACCACACTTTAGGAAAGATGTGGACAAACTGGAGAGTGTCCAGAGGAGAACAACAAACATGATAAAAGGTTTAGGAAGCCTGACTTATGTGGAATGGTTTAAAAAAACAACAACTGGGCCTGTTTAAGCTTGAGGGGAAAAAGAGTGAGGACAGAACTGATAAGTCTGAGCTTTATTAGGGGCTGTTACAAAGAGATTTATGATCAATTGTTCTCCACGTCCACTGAAGGTAGAATGAGCAGTAATGGGCTTAATCTGCAGCAAGGGAGATGTAGGTTAGATATTAGGAAAAATCTTTCTACCTGTAAAGATAGTTAAGCTCTGGACTAGACTTCCAAGAGAATCCCTGTCATTGGAGGTTTTTCAGAAAAGTTTGGGGAAACAGCTGTCAGGGATGGTCTAGGTTTACTTGGTCCTGCCTCAGAGCAGGGGGTTGGAACTGATGACCTCTCAAGGTCCCTTCCAGCCCTACAGGTCTGTGTTTCTGGAACAACCTCCCAACAGGAGTAGTGGGAGAAAACAGCCTAACTAGTGTTAAGGTTGATAAGCTTATGAATACAGGGCTGCCTGTGATAGCAGGGAACTGTGGGGTGGGAGGAGGAGCAGCAGAAGCTCCCTGCAATGGCGGATGGGTGTGGAGGTATAGAAGGGGGAATGAGGGGAGGTACTGAATCTCAGCAGTGGAAGGCAGCTGACTCTAGTCTGGGAAAGACAGTCCTGGGGGTTCCTACCTGCTTCTGGGCCTGTTCCAGCCCCTCTGTGTCCTGCTTCCCAGACCTATCTTGGACTCTGCAGCAAGTGCTCCAGCCTCTCTTGCTCCTGCTATTGCATTGGCAGCCCCTGGGCGTGCATGAGTTTACCTGGGGTCAGAACCCCAATAATAATTCCATTGTGACAGTGCTAGCCCCACTCTGTCCTCTCTGGTTCCGCCACCCCCAGGGAACTGGATGCAACGTTTTAGGAAGTCCATTCAAGTCCTATGTTAATTTGTTGGCAATCTCAACCTGTAACAGATCGAGGCCTGAATAAGCCATAAGTATCCTGTCATCTTTCAGAACACTAGCAAGGAGGTGTAGGTGAAATATGTTCTCTGCTTCCTGTGCTCTACCTACTAAGTTCTCCATCCACCAAGTCTGTCAACCCAGAAGTCTTTAGTACTCTCTGAAATTCAAGTATTTATTAAAAATGTTGGGAAAGGTTCTAGTTTGCAAGGTCACTGACACACAGTTCTTTATTCTAATGTATATGTGAACAGCAGGAAGCTCTTGAGAGACAGGAAGAAAAGTTATATGGTAGGAAAGGTAAAGGAAGAGGAAGAAGTTTATAATGAAATGATCTCCCTGTTATCCTTTTTCCTCTACTGTGTTGGTAGCCCCCTGTTGTGTCCTCTTATGCTTAGATTGTAAGCTATTTGCAGGCTGGGAGGATAATCTTTTCTGTGTGTGTGAACAGCGCCTAGCTCAATGGGGCTGGGTCCTTTTAGGTGCTATTGTAATACAAATTAATAAAGTAAAGAGAGCTAAATGTTCACTATTAGTGTAACTGGCTAATTTTATCAATAATAGAAATTAATAATGTATTTAAAAACGTGCTTTAGAATAAGGAATAGACCAATCAGTTTCTGCTGGCTCATACAACAGTTCTGTTTCCAATTCTGAAATGAGCTCAGGATTATTTTAAAGGATTGTGAAGACACTAATGAAAAACCAAAAGGAATAAAACTGAGCTTCATTTAGAACAAACAGTGCTTACCCCTTTTCCTCCACTTCTGGTATAAATCAGGGAATTAGAGGTTCCAACACCTGACAGTGAGATCTCAGAAGAAGAAGAAAGGGGGTTGGGCTGGGGCCGGGGCCTAGCGGGGGGTGGGGGGGGAGGGCAAATAAAAGCTGCCAGAATCTCATTAACATATCTGAGCCACAATCTTGGCCTTACATTGGATTCCAGCACAGCATGTTGTTCAAACTACTCCTCCATAAAGACATTGGCAATAACTGCAGTTAAGTGGAGACCCCATGCTGGCCTCTGCTTTCTCTGGGTAATATATCCCCCTGGAGAAAGGAAATGACTCATAGCATAGTCTAGTAATGCCCACAATTTCTATGGTATTTTGTGCTATCCTTTCCGATAATCTAAGGTCAGTGAATAAATCTAAAAAAGTAAAATGTCATAGGAAACATCAACCTGATCTTTTGTGTAACAAGAAGCTTGGTATCATACAAAAGAAAGATGTATAAGGGAGGACAGACTTAAATGCTCATGAAATAATGGTCCTTATTCCTTTCTGTAAGAAGTAGTGTTTTAAAAAAAACAGCACAGCCTCTTGATCTTATTCTTTATTATACCTGTATAGAGTCCGGAGTTAGATTCCAACAGAACATTTTGTTCAAGACAAAGAATGACTCAGTTTTGGGCAAACTGGTTATAATTTAGGATCCCACCACTCCCTGCTAGTCACATGATATCCGATAGAGACCACTCGGACACAGATGCCAGCATTATGTCATATTAGAATTAAATGGATCTGAGTTTATTTCTGCATTTGGCAGAAAAAACAAGTTTCTGTAACAATTCCCCTATGATTTTGTTTGTTGAAAAGCTATTCACACTGCAGATAAGATTTCTATCTGAGTTCAACCACAATTCACATCCTAACTGACAAAATGAACAAGAATAATCTTGATTTAGATCTTGCTCATGTTCACAACTGCATGTCTGACAATAATTATCCTAAATCTTTGATAAACAGAATGAAAGCCTATGAAATCACATTCCATTTTTTGAAATGGTTATGCTTTTGCAACATTTTTATGTAACACTAGCCTGCATAGAAAAAACAAGACTCAATCATCCCAAACTAAACATGTAGGTGGAAGAAGATATGAATAATCTCTACCAGAAAAGAAGTCAAATGTATGTAACAATGAAGCAAATTACAAGACAGCTGGAGAGTCTCAAATCTTCAGAAAGCAAGGCTAGCAGAAGAAATGAAGCATCTTCTGCTGAAAAATATCCACCCTTTGGAATCATCTTTCGGTCCACATACCACAAGGTTTATCAATAGCATCCTTCAGGACAAAATTCAAGGTTTTTTGTTTCCTTTTAATTTTTGTGTGTTTTTTATGTTAGTCTGATTCCTGACTGACAAACCTGGATTTGAAAAGGAAGTTCTGAGTGGGATCCAGAGCTTTCAGAATCCTATATTTACACATACACCTGGCTAGTTAAGTACCTAAACAGCCCCTGTTATTCTAAAAGAAATCTTTTCAGTTGAGTTATACAGCTTGATACTATTATCTCAGTATTTGTGGGTTTCCCTTTATTCGTGATCTATTTACTATCCCTTTGGCTTTGGCTCAAACCCCAATTGAAGTAAATGGGAGGCTTTCCACTGAATTCAATGGGCTTTGGACCTGGCCCATGATTCCTATACTAACTACTTAAAACAACCAAACAAAAGCAACCAACCAAACAAAAAAAGAAAGGTGTGACTACTGTAATTTACTTGCATATGCACACTGGATATTTGCATGCATAAAATGTGTGAAATTATGTATGCTTTACTTTGACACTGTCAGGTTTTCAATCATTAACCCTTTCACAGACTTGGTCCCCTGTGATGCTGGATATACTCTCTGTAAAATGGAAAGCAAATCATTTATCTTCTAAATGCATTCCATCATACATTATGTGAGTCATTTGTGTTCCAAATTGTGAGGGCAGAAAGCAGCACCTTTCTGAATCCAACATGTCTCACTAAGTCTGGATTATTTTTCCAGTCTTATACAAAAAGTGCAGTCTTCTAAAGAGTGCATCTGACAGTTCTGTTAGGGCACTGATAGAAATCAGAGCCCTTTGAAGCTCACCCATCTCTATTTGGAATGACAGGAATAAGAACTATTCTTTTTGTTTTAATTAATGTTGGTTGGTAGGTGAAGCACTAGCAGATAAATTGTTTGTTGGAGCTTAAGAGTACACACACAAGCCTGAGCCAGTATTGTTAAATGAATGCATGAATGAACAACAATAAAAACATATAATGAAAAGTCTTTCTTCTCATTTAATTCTAATATGACATAATGCAAGCCTGTGTGGCACTGGGAGCCTTTTCACATATACTTATACCGTTGAAAGCCAATATTTTTTTTGTAAACTCTGAAGGCCATAGAAGGACAGATAAAGGAATGGCAAATTCCACTGAGTGTTTTATCAGCTTCCTGACACGCTCTGAATGGTGCCAGATAAAAAAGTGAAAAACGTAAAGGTCTTGTGAAAGGCTATGCATAGGCTTGTGAACAGTGCATTAATTATACCAAGAATATTTTCAATTCAGACTTCCTTTGTTTTTCTCCAAATGCCCAGATACTCTTAACCTTTGCTGAGATGGCTACTTTAGATGATATTAGAAACAGCTCGTCTGTATTTGGGACTAAATAACTGGTTAATGGGGCTGACTTAGAAATAATCTTCTCTCCCACTGTTTCTTATATCTCCCCACTTGACATTGACAGAGCAGGTAATGATGCCTGTAGCTGAGGTAGTCCAACACTTTCTGTTAAAGACCCTGCTTTTAATATCTTAAAACTGCATCATACTTAAACTGTCCATACTAAAGTTTTCTATGCTGTCTGCTTCAGGATGGATTTTTTTCCCCAGAAAGTTTCAGCTAAAACTGTTCAGCTGTTTGAGAATGAGGTTTGGGAAAAATGTTGTTTTGCTCATGTTGCAAAAGTTCTTACAACAGTAAGCATCTTCATGCTTTGGTACGTGACATTTAGATGGAAGTTGCCCTACTGTGAGGGCATGTCTTTTTCTGACCTTGTGAAAATTTGTCTGAGTTCAAAGTCTCAAAAAATGGCAGTTTGCAAAAGTAGAGGTTTCTTAGATTTTTGGTAGCTAAATCTCCAAAGATTCATCTGAATGAAGTATGCACCATCCTTGGGCTCCACAAGCCTTTCCCTGGAACTGCTTCTCCTAGCAGCCAAGTGCCACTGTGGTGACAAGCAGCAGCACTGAAGGGGGGAGACTCTCTCTCTCTCTCTCTCTCTCTCCTGTGCTCCCCATACACATTGTCCGAGAGGAGGAAGCCACCTGACTCAAATTCAGAGGGGAGCGGGAAGATACTCCAATATTCCTGCTGACTACAGAGCCCTTAGGCTGCCCAGCCAAAACCTTGCCCTCCAGCTCAGCCTTCCTTTCTCTATCAGCGTGCTTGTGTTCTGAGACGGAAGGTGGCATATATACTCTTCTCCTTCTGAGAGCTTCTCCTGATTGGATAGGAGAGAAGGGAGCCTTGCTCCTCCCTGCACTACAGGACTCCTGACATCGGGCCCTTAAAGTAACAGAGTCTTTGAATCTTCCCATCCCACTGCTAACTCCCTGGGACAACCGACTCTCATTTAGTTTCAGCCAGTTTCTGAGCCTGTGCTCACACCAACATCCATGGAATGGGGTCTTCTGGCCACCCTTTGGCTTAAAGGGCCAGTACACCCTGCCACAGAAGCTTATTCCGTTGCTTAACTCAGGGATCGGCAACTGTTGGCCCGCGGCCCGCCAGGGTAAGTCCTCTACTAAAGCTGAGTACCTTGGGCTTTGTGCCTGCACTACAATTCCTCATTCAGCAAAATGTTTTGCTTAAACACTTTCATAGAACCATAGAAATGTAGGGCTGGAAGGGATCTCAAGACATCACCTAGTCCATCCCCCATGCACTGAGGCAAGACTAAGTAAACCTAGACCATTCCACACAGGTATTTTTATAACTTGTTCTTAAAAACTTCCATTGATGGGGATTCCACAATCTCCCTTGGGAGCTATAGCAGGGACACCATTCGCAAGGCTCCCACTGGTCACGGTTCACCGCTCCAGGCCAATGGGGGCTGTGGGAAGTGGTGGCCAGCACATCCCTCAGCCTGCGCCACTTCCTTCAGTCCCCATTGGCCTGGAGCGGTGAACCATGGCCACTGGGAGCTGTGATCAGCCGAACCTGCAGATGCAGCGGGTAAACAAACCGGTCCAGCCTGCCAGGGTGCTTACCCTGGTGAGCCGTAGGCCAAAGTTACCAATCCCTGGCTTAACTATTCTTATAGTTTGTCCTAATATCTAATCTAAATCTCTATTGCTTCAGATTAAGCCAATTACTTCTTGTCCTACCTTCAGTAGACATGGAGAACAATTGATCATCATCCTCTTTATAAAAGCCCCTAACATGTTTGAGGTTTATCAGATTCCCTCTCAACATTCTTTACTCAGGACAAAATAAACAAAAACAAAAACTGGGCATGTTTAAACTTTTCCTCATAGGTCATGTTTTTTAAATCTTTTCTCATTTTTGTTGCTTTCTGGACTCTCGCCATATTTTCTTAAAGTGTGGCACCCAAAACTGGATACAATACTCCAGCTGAGGTGTCACCAGTGCTGAACAGAGCACGATAGTTACCTCTCATGTCTTACATATAACACTCCATTGCTGAATTGGGGGCTAAGACAGGACCTTGGATCTCAGCAGGTGGAATAGTTCTGTCTGTTAGAGCTAGATTTTTTTCAGCTGTGTTTTAGCAAAAGTTAATTTATTTGTAAGTTAATATTCACACTTTTTTAAAATTGGATTTTAGCACTTGGATCACACTGCTAATATACTTTATAAATGACTATTTTCACCTTGAAAATCTTAGTGGGAGTTCAGAATTCACTGTAAACACTTAATGTGCTGTGTCTAGCTGGCCAAACTCTGTTTTGCTGAAGACCATGTAACCAAAATGGCATTCCTTTATAGACCCAGGTACTAGATTTTGTTTCTCTAAAGTAATATTATCTTCCTGAAACTGGCCTGGTTTTGTGACTGGAGAAGAAAAAATGGGGAGATGTCATCATTCTTTGTCTTGGCTAATCTTCAAGAACCTCGTTAATGATCAATGGCTAAAGTGAGTGGATGAACTCTTGTCTTGAATTTTGCTTTTCTAACATGAATTAATAGAAATTACTGATACATGCCCAATTATGTCCGACATTTAGGTGTTTGTGGGATGCTTGGAGGATTTGTCTTGTGTCACAGCAGTACAACTCAGTTTGTTTCAATTAGGTTTAGATTTGTTCCAGAAACACCTGATTTGTGGCAGGCTCTCCCTTGCATAAATGTCTCTAGGGATTCTCAAGAACATAAACCATCTTTTCCATCACCTGTTAAAGTTCCTGTAGGCATTTTATTTAGAAGATCTATTAGATGCATCCAGTTATTATAATATGTTCCTGGCTAACAAAATCAGGGTTCGATTGTGCTGTACAGTGGTGGGGAGGGCCTGGGAAGAGAGTCTGCAGGAATCATCCATCCCCATGATTGCCTGGCTCCTGTAAAGTCCAGGCAGAACTGTAGTCCTTGCACTTGGGAACACAAGTGGTACTGCTTCCCTGCTCCTTAGGGATGCAGAGTAGTATCAGCATACAGGGAGCAGTAGGCTGCATGCCATGTGAGGCATAGTAGTGGGTGTCCTCTCTATCCATGTCAGTGATCTTGGGCTCTGCAATGTCTTATTCAAGGCTGTGCCTAACAGCCACAACTTAGGCCTCAGGTGGAAAAGGGCAACCAAACTAAAGAGTATCTAGAGTCTAAAAAACTGCTTTGCTGGTCTGGATGTTGGTTTTTCATTATATTAAAACTACTATATACTAAAGCCACACCGAGGACCATATTTTCATAGATGGATAGGGATGCAATAATAACTTAAGGTGCATCTACACTGCAAAAAAGTGGCAGCGAGTCTCAGAGCCCAAGTCAACTGACTTGTGTGGCTCATGCTACAGGTCTGAAAAAAATAGCAGTGTAGCCATTCCCACTTGGGCTGGAGCCCAGGCCCCAGTGAGGCGGAAGAGTCTTGGAGCCCAAGTGGGAATATCTACATGCATATTTTTAGCCTCGTAGCACAAGTCTGAGTCAGTTGGCCCAGGCTCTGCGATTCGCTGCAATGGGGCATTTTTTGCAGTGTAGACATACCCTTAAAGGTATGATTCTTAAAGCTGAGGATTCTTTTCTACTTTCCTGCACCACTGGAGAACTGTCTAGTCAAACTGTATCTCTGTAGTATCAATTCTGTAAGTAGACCTGAGGAAACTGGAGAGATTATTGGCCAACCCCTAGAGTGCCCCTGGTGAATTCAGTGGTCAGGGTTTTTGTTTACCATTGCCATTCACTGAGGGAATATGTCAGACTTGCTCTGCTATATACAACATAGAACTGGAGATAATCCCTGTGTAATAGAGTTCTCTGGGGTCAGGTGTCCTAGTGGTTAGCATCCTTAGTGCCACCTCCCTGTGGGTAGGATTTGCTGTCCAGTCCATGTCTTAATAAGAGGTGTGGTGAGGTGGGCAGGTGGTCTATGTCCCTCCTGTAGTAGGGGCATTTCGTAGTAGAGCCCGGGCCCACCTACTCCACTGGGCTATGATTCAGGACCACAAGAAGGCCAACAGTGTCTGGCCCACAAAGGCACCTTCTGAGTTACCCTCCCTGCATCACTTCCTACTGTCTGGCTTTCTCTTCCAGCCCAATATAAGTTGAAAAGGGGGGGGGGGGAAAAGGGCAACCAAAACTGCCAGCCACAACTGGGCTTAACATGCAGTCTTCTCCCCTCAGGAAGGCTTCTCTGGCACCCTTGTAAGGAGCCTTCAGGGAAGGTCTTCTCCCTTCTGAGCTGGGTGGTTCCCTTTTCAATGCTTTCTCCAGTTGGAGCATGCGCTGCAGGTCTGCTGGGGTGCAGCTTCCTGGGCCCTTTTACCCCTTCAGGCCCACCCCATCACACTGTATAAATTAATTTCCATTATATTTGAAACATCAGCAATATGAATTTACAGCAACTATTTCTAGCAACAGCCAAATGCCAGCATTCACATTCAGGGGCCAGACAGGAGCATGAAAATAACTTAATGCAAACTTGTGGCCAACCTCTCTCAGGCCTGGTCTACACTATGTGTTTATACCGAATTTAGCAGCGTTAAACCGAATTAACCCTGCACCCGTCCACACAACGAAGCCCTTTATTTCGATATAAAGGGTTCTTAATACCGATATCTGTACTCCTCCCCGATGAGGAGAGTAGCGCTCAGATCGATATTGCCATTTTGGATTAGGGTTAGTGTGGCCGCAATTCGACGGTATTGGCCTCCGGGAGCTATCCCACAGTGCATCATTGTGACTGCTCTGGACAGCAATCTGGAGTCAGATGCACTAGCCCGGTAGACAGGAAAAGCCACACGAACTTCTGAATTTCATTTCCTGTTTGCCCAGCATGGAGCGCTGATCAGCATGGACTGTACGGGAGATACTGGATCTGATCGCTTTATGGGGAGACAAATCTGTTCTATCAGAGCTCCATTCAAGAAGTTGAAATGCCAAAGCATTTGAAAAAATCTCCAGATAGAAGCCACAGCAGGGACTCAACACAGTGCTGCGTGACAAGCGTAACGAAAAGCCAAAGAATCAAATGGACGCTCATGGAGGGAGGGAGAGGGGACTGAGGACTCCAGCTATCCCACAGTCCCCGCAGTCTTCGAAAAGCATTTGCATTCTTGGTTGAGCTCCCAATGTCTGAAGGGTCAAAAGCATTGTCCCAGGTGGTTCAGGGTATATGTCGTCAATTTACCCCCCTCTCCTCCCCATGAAAGAAAAGGGAAACAAATCGTTTCTCGCCTGTTTTCAATGTCACCGTATGTCTACTGCATGCTGCTGGTAGATGCGGTGCTGCGACGCTAAACAGCAGCATCCCCTCCCCTTCCTTTCCTGATGGCAGATGGTAAAAAAGGCTTGGAAACCATCCTCATCATCCCGTGAGTGCTCCTGGCTGGCCTCGGTGAGGTCGGCCAGGGGCGCCTGGGCAAAAATGGGAATGACTCCCTGTCATTCCCGGCAGATGGTACAAAAAGATTGAAAACCGTCCTCATCATAGCAACTGGGGGCTGAGCGCCTCACCCCCCCACCCCTTTCATGTCTAATGAAGATTCTGTACTGCCTGGACTATAATAGCAGTGGGAGGCTGCCTCCCCCTCATTTTATCTCACTAAAAAGTCAGTGTTTCTTATTCCTGCATTCTTTATTACTTCATCACACAAATGGGGGGATGCTGCCACGGTAGCCCAGGAGGGGTGTGGGAGGAGGGAAGCAACGGGTGGGGTTGTTGCAGGGGCACCCCCTAGAATGCCATGCAGCTCATCATTTCTGCGGGATATCTGGGTCTCTGACCCGGAGTGGCTGTGCTCTCTGTTCTCTAGTAGACTTGCCCCATATTCTAGGCTGGACTGACTCTATTTTTAGACAAAACATAAAGAAGGGAATGACCCGGGGAGTCATTCCCATTTTTGTCCATGCGCCCCCGGCCGACCTCAGTGAGGCCAGCCAGAAGCACCCATGACAGCAGCAGATGGTACAAATTGATTGATAACCATCATTGCCAATTTCCAATTGCAGACGGTACAAAAGAAGTCAGCCCTTTGACTACTACCCCATGCTACTCATCCATGTGGGCACAAATGATGCTGCGAGGTGTGACACTGAGCGGATCAAGAGTGACTACAGGGCTCTGGGAGTACGGGTGAAGGAGTTTGGAGCACAGGTGGTATTCTCTTTGATTCTTCCTGTCAAAGGTAGGGGCCCAGGCAGAGACAGGTGCATCATGGAGGTGAATGCCTGGCTGCGAAGATGGTGTCGCCAGGAGGGCTTTGGCTTCCTCAACCACGGGATGCTATTCGAGGAAGGACTGCTATGCAGAGATGGCATTCACCTTTCGAGGAGGGGAAAGACCCTATTTGCACACAGACTGGCTGACCTAGTGAGGAGGGCTTTAAACTAGGTTCGATGGGGACAGGTGAGCAAAGCCCACAGGTAAGTGGGGAACATGGAGACCTGGGAGATGGGTTGGAAACAAGAGGGAGCGTGGGCTATAATGGCAGAGAGAAAGGAGGGTCAGGGCAAAACTGGGAGGCAAGATCAAACCAGTATCTTAGATGCCTATATACAAATGCGAGAAGTATGGGTAATAAGCAGGAAGAACTGGAAGTGCTAATAAATAAATACAACTATGACATTGTTGGCATCACTGAAACTTGGTGGGATAAAACACATGATTGGAATCTTGGTGTGGATGGGTACAGCTTTCTCAGGAAGGATAGACAGGGGAAAAAGGGAGGAGGTATTGCCTTGTATATTAAAAACGTACACACTTGGACTGAGGTGGAGATGGACATAGGAGACGGAAGTGTTGAGAGTCTCTGGGTTAGGCTAAAAGGGGTAAAAAACAAGGGTGATGTCGTGCTAGGAGTCTACTACAGGCCACCTAACCAGGTTGAAGAGGTGGATGAGGCTTTTTTTAAACAACTAACAAAATCATCCAAAGCCCAAGATTTGGTGGTGATGGGGGATTTCAACTATCCAGATATATGTTGGGAAAATAACACCGCGGGGCACAGACTATCCAATAAGTTCTTGGACTGCATTGCAGACAACTTTTTATTTCAGAAGGTTGAAAAAGCTACTGGGGGGAAGCTGTTCTAGACTTGATTTTAACAAATAGGGAGGAACTCGTTGAGAATTTGATAGTAGAAGGCAGCTTGGGTGAAAGTGATCATGAAATCATAGAGTTTGCAATTCTAAGGAAGGGTAGAAGGGAGTACAGCAAAATAGAGACAATGGATTTCTGGAAGGCGGATTTTGGTAAGCTCAGAGAGCTGATAGGTAAGGTCCCATGGGAATCAAGACTGAGGGGAAAAACAACTGAGGAGAGTTGGCAGTTTTTCAAAGGGACACTATTAAGGGCCCAAAAGCAAGCTATTCCGCTGGGTAGGAAAGATAGAAAGACCACCTTGGCTTAACCATGAGATCTTGCATGATCTAAAAAATAAAAAGGAGTCATATAAAAAATGGAAACTAGGTCAGATTACAAAGGATGAATATAGGAAAACAACACAGGAATGCAGGGGCAAGATTAGAAAGGCAAAGGCACAAAATGAGCTCAAACTAGCTATGGGAATAAAGGGAAACAAGAAGACTTTTTATCAATACATTAGAAGCAAGAGGAAGACCAAGGACAGAGTAGGCCCACTGCTCAGTGAGGAGGGAGAAACAGTAACAGGAAACTTGGAAATGGCAGAGATGCTTAATGACTTCTTTGTTTCAGTCTTCACCGAGAAGTCTGAAGGAATGCCTAACATAGTGAATGCTTATGGGAAGGGGGTAGGTTTAGAAGATAAAATAAAAAAAGAACAAGTTAAAAATCACTTAGAAAAGTTAGATGCCTGCAAGTCACCAGGGCCTGATGAAATGCATCCTAGAATACTCAAGGAGCTAATAGAGGAGGTATCTGAGCCTCTAGCTATTATCTTTGGAAAATCATGGGAGACGGGACAGATTCCAGAAAACTGGAAAAGGGCAAATATAGTGCCCATCTATAAAAAGGGAAATAAAAACAACCCAGGAAACTACAGACCAGTTAGTTTAACTTCTGTGCCAGGGAAGATAATGGAGCAAATAATTAAGGAAATCATCTGCAAACACTTGGAAGGTGGTACGGTGATAGGGAATAGCTAGCATGGATTTGTAAAGAAGAAATCATGTCAAACCAATCTGATAGCTTTCTTTGATAGGATAACGAGTCTTGTGGATAAGGGAGAAGCAGTGGATGTGGTATACCTAGACTTTAGTAAGGCATTTGATACGGTCTCACATGATATTTTTATCGATAAACTAGGCAAATACAATTTAGATGGTGCTACTATAAGGTGGGTGCGTAACTGGCTGGTTAACCATACTCAGAGAGTAATTATTAATGGTTCCCAATCCTGCTGGAAAGGTATAAGAAGTGGGGTTCCGCAGAGGTCTGTTTTGGGACTGGCTCTGTTCAATATCTTCATCAACGACTTAGATGTTGGCATAGAAAGTACGTTTATTAAGTTTGCAGATGATACCAAACTGGGAGGGATTGCAACTGCTTTGGAGGACAGGGTCATAATTCAAAATGATCTGGACAAATTGGAGAAATGGTCTGAGGTAAACCGGATGAAGTTTAATAAAGACAAATGCAAAGTGCTCCACTTAGGAAGGAACAATTAGTTTCACACATACAGAATGGGAAGAGACTGTCTAGGAAGGAGTATGGCACAAAGGGATCTAGGGGTTAAATATGACAAGCTAAATATGAGTCAACAGTGTGATGCTGTTGCAAAAAAAGCAAACATGATTCTGGGATGCATTGACAGGTGTGTTGTGAGCAAGACACGAGAAGTCATTCTTCCGCTCTACTCTGCGCTGGTTAGGCCTCAACTGGAGCATTGTGTCCAGTTCTGGCCACCGCATTTCAAGAAAGATGTGGAGAAATTGGAGAGGGTCCAGAGAAGAGCAACAAGACTGATTAAAGGTCTTGAGAACATGACCTACGAAGGAAGGCTGAAAGAATTGGGTTTGATTAGTTTGGAAAAGAGAAGACTGAGAGGTGACATGATAGCAGTTTTCAGGTATCTTAAAGGGTGTCATCAGGAGGAGGAGGGAGAAAACTTGTTCACCTTAGCCTCTAAGGATAGAACAAGAAGCAATGGGCTTAAACTGCAGCAAGGGAGATTTAGGTTGGACATTAGGAAAAAAATCCTAACTGTCAGGGTAGTTAAACACTGGAATAAATTGCCTAGGGAGGTTGTGGAATCTCCATCTCTGGAGATATTTAAGAGTAGGTTAGATAAATGTCTATCAGGGATGGTCTAGACAGTATCTGGTCCTGCCATGAGGGCAGGGGACTGGACTCGATGGCCTCTCGAGGTCCCTTCCAGTCCTAGAGTCTATAACTGTCATCGCCAATTTCCAATTGCAGACGGTGATATAGGGCTGGTAACCGTCTCTGCTACCTTGCAAAGGCAAATGAATGCTGCTGTGTAGCACTGCAGTACCACGTCTGTCAGCAGCATCCAGTACATATACAGTGACAAAAGGCTAAACAGGCTCCATGGTTGCCGTGCTATGGCGTCTGCCAGGGCAATCCGGGAAAAAGGGCGCGAAATGATTGTCTGCTGTTGCTTTCACGGAGGAAGGATTGAGTGACGACATTTACCCAGAATTACCCGCGACACTGTTTTGGCCCCATCATGCATTTGGATCTCAACCTAGAATTCCAATGGGTGGGGGAGACTACGGGAACTATGGGATAGCTATGGGATAGCTACCCACAGTGCAACGCTCCGGAAATCGACGCTAGCCTCGGTACATGGATGCACACTGCCGAATTAATGTGCTTAGTGTGGCCGCGTGCACTCGACTTTATACAATCTGTTTCCAAAAACTGGTTTCTGTAAAATCGGAATAATCCCGTAGTGTCGACATACCCTCAGGCTAAAACAAACAATTCTACACAAGGCTTCTGCTGCTGTCTGGGCTAGTGGTATTGGTCATTTAGTTCACTGAAGAAAAGCCTACGATCATGAATTTTATTCCTGATGCAATTAGCTGGTGCTAGTGCAAGGCCATGCATCATTACTCTCTCCTCCTCCTCCTCCTCCACTAAACTATTAATAGATCAAAAGCTATTATTTGAGGTAACCTAATAAAGACATTAGAGTGTGTGCATTGGAAAGAAGAATTATGCATTATGATAGCACTCTTTGCTGGTGAAAGATAGTGCTGTATATTTTATATATATAAAATATTTTATTCCTCTAGTTCTAGAAGCAGGGCAAGAATTTATTTTTCAGACAAGGTTCTTTCTTTTTATGTCACGCTGGCTTTCCTGGAGTTAGAAAACCACGTAATAAAATTTAAATTTCCCTTAAAATGGCTTCAGTTAATGAGGAAAAACCTCACAACATTGTTTCATCAAATTTATGAAACCCCATATTTTTAAAAAAGTTCTGGAGATCTTGCAAAACCCAAATCCCTAATCAACCTTGCTGCTGTTGGCTAACCAAGTGGTAATTATACAATCAAAGCTCTGTTAATCACTGTAGCAGAGGAAATAGTTGCATCTATATTTAAGGTTGCCTGGTCATTTTGAGTCGAATCCCTATTTTCTGTTACTTCTAACTTTCCAAAAATTTCACCTTGCAGGTAGAAATTCTCCTGCAATTGTCTTGGCTCAAAAATGAATTATACTTTCTAGTATGAACAAAAACAGTTCAGCAGTTTTTGAATATGCGGAGAGTAAAAGTAATAACCTACATTTCCTCAATTAAAAAAATCTTGCTGAAATGACAAGAAATTAAAATCTGAAATTTGTCACGGGAAAACTCCAGTTTATATTAATTCCTGAACCAGATTGCCACAGACCTAAAGCTCATTTTCAGAAAAATAAATAAATGATTATTTTCTTGAAGCAGAAAATTTAATGGAATTCTTCAAATATATTTTGATAATAAGCAGGTTTTCATATCCATCTGCCTTCCAGTTTAGTTGTTGTAGTGCATATCTGAATGCTGGTATCACACTTGGCTCTGCAGCAAGTTTAATTACTGTCTGAGGATATTTATGTTGGTTAAGGCTTTGTTCATACAAAGACAATTCTCTTTAAGCTGTGGTTGGCATATACATATATCAAACTATCCAAAAGATTTAAGCGGTAACCAGTTTTATAGCATAGATTGAGTGATTTGTTAATTTGTAGTTTATTTGTAATTTAGTTAAACATCATTTATATATATTCACATTAATCAGATCCAGCTCAGAACTTCTGAGTTTAATAAACAAATAGTCACTGAATCTGCTACAAATTATATCAAGGATCATGCAGCACTGCTCTATGCAGACACAAGTAGCTTGGGAGTCAGTAACCAGCAGAAGAGACAAATTGGACGGTTGACAGTGACTGCTCAAAAAACCAATGTGCTATTTCTTTTCTGAGTAGGAGACAGAGGTCGTCATTCTCTGCTGTGTAGTGACTTATATGTGTGCAAAGTAGGTACAAAATGCTATTAGGTCCTAATGTACAAATACACAAGGTGTAAGACTCTCACTTTGATGTAAATTAAGAGCAAGGTCCTAGGAATCAATGGATTTACACCACATTATTTAGATTGTATACTCTTCAGGGCAGGGACTCTATAACTGTGTTAGTATAACACCTAGCACAATGTGGCCTCAGTCTCAGCTGGGGACTTGTGGGCACTACTGTGATAGAAATATTTAATAGTAACAACCTCCTTATGCAAGATCAGAATCAGGACCAAAGTTGTTTCTCTCAGTTCTCTGTAGCTCCTTTGCCTGAGACATGCTCTAAGACAAATAGAACAATGAGATTTCAAATAAATGGTGTTTCTTCAACAACAGCTGAAGAGTCCTTCCCATTCTTTGTTCATCCAAAATTCCCAGTGGGTGAATGAAGAATGCAAGGTCATGGCCTATCTCACTAAAATTAAGTGAAATGAGTACTTTAAAAAAATGAAGAGTGAAGGCTTTTGAAAAACATTTATACAAAAGGTAAGAGAAGTGACTAAAGATAAACTGGCTCCCTGCAAAACAGCAATGCTCTGTTTAGGGATTCCTCCTGAGTGCATTTTACTTGAGATGTCGTTTAAACTACAGTTGATCAGAAAATGAGAATCATAGAAATTAACATCCATTTTTTGATCTACAGTCCCTGCTGAAATGGCAGGATCCATAGACTTTATACTGGTGTGTTAAAACCATCTATGATTTCTAAATAAATAGTTTTTAATTATTGGCTGTTGCATGAATGAGCAAATCTGTTTGGTTTAAAAAAAATCAGCCATTTCCTCAAAGCTACCAATTTCTTGCCAGTTGAAGTAGAAAACTTGTGCTGGGGATGCACTAGCTGCTGAATTTTTAATATCTAAGTTACATATTTTAGTGAAATATAGAATAGTTTATTTTCACATCTCCCTATTGAAATCCTACAGGGCCCTCACTTTTTCTATCTGTTTTATGGAAATTATGAGGAGAAAAGTTCCCCTATAATCTGAATACAAATGTCAAAAATGTGATTATTATTCCTTTAAGTACATCAATCTATAGTCTTCTGTGAAATAATATTAGCAATATTATATATTTTTTCTTTTTTTGGTTCTGAAATAGAACATTATTTTTCCTATTCAGGAATTGATCACCTTTTCCCCCCTCAGCCCCCGGTCCATGGCCATTTTATTTAAGGACAAATAATCTTTTTGAGATTTTAAATAATACCATGACAATGGGAAACCATGCCAATGTCAGCACAAGCCTCTTCTCCTTCCCTACTGTTGTGAAAGTGCAACAAACCTATGGCTTACCCAAAGGCCGCTGAAGTTCATTGACTACAGCAGTGTTTCCCAAACTTGGGATGCCGCTTGTGTAGGGAAAGCCCCTGGTGAGCCAGGCTCTCACTGGCCGCGGTTCGCTGCTCCAGGCCAATGGGAGCTGCTGGAAGCGGCGCAGGCTGAGAGATGTATTGGCTGCCACTTCCAGCAGCTCCCATTGGCCTGGAGCAGTGAACCGCGGCCAGTCGGAGCCACGATCGGCCGGACCTGCAGTTGCGGCAGGTAAACAAATCAGCCCAGCCTGCCGGGGCGTTCCCTACACAAGTGGTGTCCCAAGTTTGGGAAACACTGGACTACAGCATAGAAGATTTAGATTAAATCTCAGGAAAATCTTCCTAACTGTAAGAACAGTAGGACAATGGAACAGACTGTCTCAGGAGGTTGTGGAAGCTTCTTCACTGGAGGCTTTCAAAAGGAGGCTGGATAGCCATCTGTCTTGGATGGTTTAGACACAACAAATCCTGCATTTTGGTAGGGGGTTAGATTAGATGACCCTTGAGGGTTAGAAGAGACTGATGATTTCATGATTTCAACTGTTATGCATCAGGGTTTTATTGTTCTACTAATTGGAAAGCTTAAGATCAAAGATCATGCTTTATAAGTGAAAAAGTGAAAGCCCCTCCCTGCCCCTTTTCCATTCAATTGTTCTTGGATGGAACATCTTGGGCACAGCCCTATCGTTTCTTGATTTCTGGGACTAAGCTGTGGCTGACCTTGAGTGACATGAGTTCCTAGACCCCTGTATGGTTGCATAAGGGCAGGGCATGGGTTAGCTCAAACACACTTGCCATAAACATAGTACATTTAGCTCTCGAGTCCACAAAAGTTTGTGCTGATTTTATTTTTAATTTGTACTGTATTACAGTTATACATATGCTTCTACTTAAATGACTATTAGAGCATTACAGATCCATAGGGCAAACTAATTGTTTGTATTCTTTTCATTTTAGTGCCTGTGCTGTATTGATCTGCTATTTAATAAGTCACTCAGAGGTGAGCATGCACAGTGTATTCCTGAAGTATAGACTTTCAAGACAAAAGCATGTGAGTACATATTTCTCCTATAAGCAGTGGGAGAGCATTTGTTTTCAATAAATTGGGTCAGAATCATTTGTTTATTAGTGTGAGATCTACAGTTTTCAGCAGGTAGGAGAGGGAGAAAAGAAAGCCACAACAGGGTGCAGCTTCATCCATGTATTTCATTATTATTTGTATTACAGTAGAAACTAAAGGTCCCAACAGAGATCAGTGCCCCCTTGTCCTAGGCACTGTAAAAATATACAGTAAGAGAGCTGTTGCTCTGATGAACTCAGTCTTGGAAAGCTTAGCTTCTAACAGGTCACTAATGGGAGCTCAAGCAGTAACTGGTGAAAAATTGCAGAAATATACACTTTATCAGTGTTACCATATTCAGTATGGGTTTTCTGAACTTAGGCTGTGATTTTTATGATTATTTGATTCTAGGCGGCCAGCATCATGAACAACTTTAACACTTTCTTGTAGAAGAGTGTATTCACCACACGCACACACCATTGTGGCTGGGCATAGCATAGCGGCTGTCTTCTCAAGTGCCCCCTGCCAATAGTTGCTCTAGTTTTGCAGTGGTTTCTGTTATTGTCCATCAGCCCTCTGACCAGGTCACCATTTAGTCCCACCCCTTTCAAGCTAACGAAGTCCTTTAACAAGTCCAACAGAAATATAAACAACTGAATCTTCAACCCCTGTGGGGCTCGGCTGGCCACCCCTTTCTCTGATAGGCAAAGGCTCCTGTATAATGCTGTGTCCTCTCATCTATCCTCAGGCTAATGTGCCTCACTCCACCCCCACAGGATAGGGCTGGCCCTGTTCTCCACCTTCTCAGAGTTTCAGGCTGGTCATTGTCCCTCAATGGCTCCTGATCATCCTCTAAGCTCATCTCAGGAGCAGACAGTCTATTGCTCTGCCCTTCTTAGCCTTCTATCAGGTTAAAAATTGATGAGTAATTGGGGTGCCCAACTTGAGACACCTTTTTCAAGTGGTATGATTTTAAGAAAGGGTTGAGCAGCCATCCATCTGGTTAATTAGATCCAGATAGTATAGGGCCTTCCTTTTTAGTGACTGGCCCTTATTGGCTGCTTGCAGAAGGAAGCATCTAGACCATGTAGCCGAGGTGCTAGCTCCTTACTTTCCTCAGGAGAGGGTGTTCATTAATGAGGCTGGAGTTTCTTTTAAGACCTAGGGTGGGATCCATGAAGATACTTAGGTGCCTCAACCCCAAATTTGGGCACCTAAGACCCAGTTTTTGGCTCCATTACAATCCACAAGACTCCTGCCAAACCCAGTAGGTGCCTAAACTCACCCAGCACCTATGTTTTCAGGGTAAAAGTTGCCTTAGTGCCTATGTTTGGCCTCTGGATATGCACACTGTGGCCTCTCTAAGTGTCCAGACACTTATCTCCCCGTCTAAGCCCCAGAGCTATTCACAGATAGGCATTCATCTGCCTAAACTATATGCAGGGTTTAATCTGGTAGGCATGCTCTGAGTTCATCTACCAAATCTGGTCCTATTCAGAATTGAATAGGAATTGAATTGAATTGAAGAGGAGGAGCCTTGCCCTCTGGACCCCCTTATAACTCTTAGCCCAATGGTTAGATCACTGGCTTAGGAAGCAGCAACCCAGGTTCAATCTCCCCCTGCCCCCAGGCAGATAGGATTGAAAAGAGACTCTTTGACCTCTCAAATGAATGTGCTAACAGGTTATGGGATATTCTCATGTAGGGCTCTTTCAGTTTCTCCTTTGAAGCTGTTCCACTAAATAGTAGAAGAGTGAATGGAGGAGAGGGACTGGCCCTGAGGCCTCCCAAGTAGGGGCCCTGTCATAAATATAAAGGGAAGGGTAACAACCTTTATGTATGCAGTAACCTTCTGGCCAGAGGTACAGAATCACTTACCCATAAGGGATTAATCAGTTCAATTAACCTAGTTGGCCAGAAGGACCAATGGGGAAAGAAGATACTTTCAAATCTGGGGGGCGGGGAGAGAAAGATTTTGTTGTGCTTTCTTTGTTGTTCCCTCTCGGGACAAAGGGAGAGACCAAGGAGGTAAACCAGCTCCTAAAAAGATCCTGAAATGATATAACTAAAATTACAGAAATTATAAGTAATAGCAAGGAAATGCGTTAGATTATCTTTTGTTTTAGCTTGTGAATTTTCCCTATGCTAAGAAGGAGTTTTATTCCTGTTTTTTGTAACTGTAAAGTTGAGTCTAGAGGGGAGTCCTCTGTGTTTTAAATCTTTTATTACCCTGTAAAGTTACCTTCCATCCTGATTTTGCAGGTGTGCTTCTTTTACTTTCTTCTTTAAAATAAAGGGTCTGGTCTGTACTTTTATTACAGGCAATTGGTTGGTATATTATTCTCAAGCCTCCACAGGAAAGGGGGTGAAGGGACTTGGGGGAATATTTTGGGGAAATAGGGACTCCAAGTGGTCTTTTTCCTAAATCTTTGTCTAAATCACTTGGTGGTGGCAGCAATACTGTCCAAGGACAAGGAAAGGATTTGTGCTTTGGGGAAGTTTTTAACCTAAGCTGGTACTTATAAGCTTAAGGGGTCTTTCATGTGGGTCCCCACATCTGTACCCCAGAGTTCTGAGTGGGGAGGGAACCCTGACAGGCCCTAATCACTGGGCTATGGAGTCTGTCTGTCTGTCTGTCTCTCTCTCTCTCATATCCAAAAACTATTTAAGTATTTATCTACAGTGATACAATCATTAGGCCCAAGAGCATAAATATTACTCTATAGTCCACTGGCACTCACCTGGGAGGAGCCTCACATAAGAATATCCCATAGTCCAGTGGTTAGAGCAGTCACCTGTGAGGTGAGCGAGCCCTGCTCAAATCCTATCTGCCTGAGGGGGGAATTGAAGGTTGGTCTCCCACTGCCCAAGTGAATGCTTTAACCATTAGGCTAAAAGTTTTATAAGCTAGGTACAATGCCCACTATCCCCTCTATCTTTTCCAGCTGTTTAGCATGTAGTGTGGGAGGCAACTAACACTTTCCTTCAAGAAACACCTTAGGCACCTAAGCCATCTGATTCCAGGCAGTGGATTCCTGTTTGTGGATCACTAAACAAAGATGGTGCCTTCCTGCAGCCTGGACTAAGGTGACCAACTGTGAGACGGGGTGGGGATTAGCACACACCACTCTCATCAGTATTTCCCATTGGCTATTTTAGGCAGCTCCCTACCTAGCAGGCTGGCTTTTGTGGATTGCATTCTAATTCACCCCTCTCTCCCAATTCATTGTAAAGGGAGCATAGGTGCCTAACTCAGGCTTTGTGGATCACACTGTGTTCCTGTGATATTATAGGCTCCTGAAAGTTAAGTGCTGTGATGCTTAGCATCATAGTATTTAAATCCTTTTGTGGATTTTGCCTCTAGATCATCCTCGATGAGTGTTTTGTTAGTAGCAGCAATCAGGAGTTTTCCCTCCATATACAAGTGCATGTTGCCAAAGTCCTATATGCCTTTTTGTGATCTCCTGATTGAACTATTACACTGTACTACACTTATTTCTGGTGTTTTTCAAATGGAGCAGATTATACCTTTGCTCAGTCGTCTGCATAGGGGACCACGTTTCTTTTTTGTGCAATCCAAGTGGTTGTTTTTGATCTAAAAAGCCCTTAGTTTGAGATCCTGCCTACTTTCGAGGCTTCCTTTCATCTTTTGAGCCATCTTGATAGTTGATATCAGCTGGGTTGCTTTTGGTAGACTGGCTTGCCAGTGAAGGGCTTTTGGCTCTGGAACTTACCTTTCTTGTTGGTCTGACAGAGGTTGAGTGTGTTGACTTTTGGAGTATAGTGTAAAATATTGCTGTGGGAAGCAAGCCTCTGGTTGCAGGCGATTGCCTGAGTGGGCTGATTTTGTTGGTTTCTTATTAGCCGACCAGTCAAGTTGCTTGTGCAGATGCAATCTGGTTTCAAACTGTTGTATGGATGCTAAGAAGCTACGATGAACTCATTTTCAAGAGCTCCCTGATAAATACACCTATTAGCTAGTAAGGAATTTGTGAGAAAGAAGCTGGTAGTTCCCCTGGGCCAGGTGTTCATATCAAAACTTGCACTAATTTGATGTACATCTCACCAGAATGGTGAAGTGAATGGCCATAAAGACTGAAGTATCTTGGATAGAGGTGGAGGCAGCTGAGAGGAATGTTGGAGAGGGAAATACTTTCATATGCTATACTCGTATAATGGGAAAATAGAGGGCTTTGGAATCAGCTAGCACTATTTCACTAAGGCATACAAATTACAAGAGTGAGAGATCCATACTGTTTCTTGTTTTCATCATCCATGCCTTGTTTTCCCCCTGCAGTACAATGCCTTGTTTTTTTGGACTAGACACATTGGCTTTGTTTCCTGTCTGCTAGCTAGAGCCATCTCCTTTATTGTAGAATGTGAAGTGAAATCTCATTCTCTTACCCTTAAGCCACCATCCACACTGAAAAAGAAACTATTGATTATAAATGTTTGTCTGTCTGATTTGTTTCTCCTGTTTAAAAGTGTGATTGCAGAGGCCCTAAAAGTAATGAGGCATTTAATGAAAACATGCATTTTATAGGCAAAATACATGGGGGTGGAGAAATACATGAAGCTGCTGCACATGAGTTAATGAAATTAAATACCCTTTACATTTTTGCTAATTTGACCTCAGGTTACCCCTTTGAAATTTCAGCCTTTTCTGCATTTATTTAATTTTTACACACTCTGTGTGTGTGTGTGTGTGTGTGTGTGTGTGTATGTGTTTAATTCAGTAGAGATTATCTTACTTCTGTATTTGGCACTGCTGTGACCACTGTTGGAACACTGTGTCCATTTCTGTTGTCTACAATTCAAGGATGCTGATAAATTGGAGAGGGTTTAGAGAAGAGCCATGAGAATGATTAGAAGATTAGCAGAAATGCCTTTATAGTGATAGACTCAAAGAGTTCAATCTATTTAACATAACAAAGAGAAGGTTAAGGGGTGACTTGATTACAGTCTAGATCAGGGATCGGCAACCTTTGGCACTTGGCCCATCAGGGAAATCCACTAGCGGGCCGGGACAGTTTGTTTACCTGCAGCATCCACAGGTTCAGCCAGTCGCAGCTCCCACTGTCCGTGGTTCACCACTTCAGGCCAATGGGGGCTGCGGGAAGTGGAACGGGCAATGGGATGTGCTGGGCATCACTTCCCACAGCCTCCATTGGCCTGGAACGGCGAACTGCGGCCAGTGGGAACTGCGATTGGTTGAACCTGCGGATGCTGCAGGTAAACAAACCGTCCCAGCCCACCAGCGGATTTACCTTACAGGCCGTGTGCCAAAGGTTGCCGATCCCTGGTCCAGAAGTACCTACATGGGAACAAATATTTGATAATGGTCTCTTCAATACAGCAGAGAAAGGTCTAACACTATCTAATGGCTGGAAGTTGAAGCTAGACAAATCTAGATTGAAATAAAGTGTAAATTTTAACATTGAGGGCAATTAACTGTTGGAACAGTTTTTACCAAGGGTTGTGGTCGAATGTCTATTTCTGACCATTTTTAAATCCAGGTTGACTGTTTTGCTAAAAGATATGCTCTAGGGATTATTTTGGGGAAGTTCTGTGGCCTGCATTGTACAGGTCAGACTAGAAGATCACAGTGGTCTCTTCTGGCCTTGGAACCTATGAATCTCCATAGTATTTATTTCAGTTATCTCTTTTAAATCAGGGAGATACACGGTAATAGTCGCAAGCAGCATAAACACTAAAATTCTCACTGATCCTGCGGAGACTTCCCCTCATTCTCCTGAATATCCTTCACCTTAAGAATCCATGTCCTAAACTTGCTCCAGGACACAGAATTCTGGGAATTTCTTCCAAATTTTTGGTGATTTGACCCCTAGATTCTGGTAGGTATTTATCCTCATGCCAAACCCTCACCTCAAAATGTATCTGCTTGGACAAATTCCTAAAGAATATCAGAAGTGACTGAGGTAAAGCAAGAAATAGGTGAACTCTAGTTCAAGAGAAACTGGACTAAGAAATTTGAAATCTACCCTTGACACCAGTTCATTCCATTCATTGCTTAGTTGGCCTGGAATTCCTAGTCATAGAACAACAGAGTTTGGGTCATGGCTAATGCAGTTAAGTATGTATGTTACTTGCTTAAGGAGAAATAAGGCATCCCCTTATTCTCCTATGCAGGCTACCTGTGTCACAGAAAGCAGCCTCTGTACGCCCTCGTGTGTGGGAGGGAATGGAGATGGTAGAGGCGGTGAATGAGAAGAGTCAGTGAAGGGGAAGTACTCCATGTCAGGTATAGGGCTCATGTGGATTACCTCCCCCAAGAGCAAGGGGGGAAACCAGGGGCCATAGTGTGACTCTCGGCTTTATTGGTGTTTATATTCCTTCCACGCCTTTCCCCCACTATGAGCTGCCTAATTTCATTTTTGCTTTGAAACACTCATACGAATCTTTTAAAATCAGATCAAACATACAAGCAGGTGAATGAAAACTTTCCAAATTGCACTGTTTTCATGCTTTTCAAGCAAAGATTTGCTATATGTGGGTGTAACCTGACTGATTTCTAGGAAGGCTCTAATCTCCCTGCAGAGCAATAATTTGGGGCCGAAAGTGCTGTTAGTCCCTTGAATGCACAGATCATTCAATTTTCAGTTATTGTGCATGGGTGGATCTGAGATCAGAGTCAAACATTTGGCCTTTAATTTCCTTGGTTGAGGAGTTAGACATTAAACTAAAGACAGATAATCTCTGCCCACAGTGAAACTGCTTAGAGGTGGAAAATCTCTATGAAGATCCTCTGGTTGGGAGGAAGGGAGAAGTAGTGTCACCTCCCATATCAAACTCTTGGGAAAGTAGAGTTTGCCTCCCCTACATGCACACAGGAAAGACTGTAGTTATCTGTAAACCTGCAGATCCCCCCGCCCCCGACTCCTTAGTAGCTGAGGAAGCAATGGTTCCCTTGGCCTTGGCAACCCCAAGTCTCCCAAAGGGCAGTGCTGTGTATTACCTTGAGGAGGGAATATTGGTGTGTATGAGGAACTCATTCCTCTCCTTGACCTCCCCAGTCTCCGACCCCTCCCCAGTGCAGACATAAGAGCATAAGAACTGCCATACTGGATCAGACCAAAGGGCCATTTAGCCTAGTATCCTGTCTTCCAACAATGGCCAGTGCCAGGTTCCCCAGAAGGAATGAACAGAACAGGAAATCATCAAGTGATTCATCCCCTGTCGGCCATTCCTGGCTTCTGGCTAGGGACACCATCCCTGCCCAATCTGGCTAAGAGCCATTGATGGATCTATCCTCCATGAAAAAATACTTCCTTTTGTTTGTTTTAAACCTGCTGCCTATTAATTTCATTTGGTGACCCCTAGTTCTTGTGTTATGAAAAGGAATAAATAACACTTCCTTATTTACTTTCTCCACACCGGTCATGATTTTATAGACCTCTATCATATATTCCCCTTAGTAGTTTCTTTTCCAAGCTGAAAAGTCCCAGTCTTATTAACCTCTGCTCATATGGCAGCTGTTCCATAACTTTAATCATTTTTGTTGCCCTTTTCTGAACCTTTTCCAATTCCAATATATCTTTTTGGAGATGGGGCGATCACATCTGCACGCAGTATTCAAGATGTGGGCATATCATGGATTTATATAGAGGCAATATAATATTTTCTGTCTTATTATCTATCCCTTTCTTAATGATTCCCAACATTGTTCCTTTTTTTGACTGCCGCTGCACATTGAGTGGATGTTTTCAGAGAACTATCCACAATGACTTCAAGATCTCTTTCTTGAGTGGTAACAGCTAATTTAGAATGCATCACTTTATACGTAGAAAGAATAGTAAATATGGCAGGCGACCAGCTTGGCTTAACAGGGAAATCCTTGCTGATCGTAAACACAAAAAAGAAGCTTACAAGAAGTGGAAGATTGGACAAATGACCAGGAAGGAGTATAAAAATATTGCTCAGGCATGCAGGAGTGAAATCAGGAAGGCCAAATCACACCTGGAGTTGCAGCTAGCAAGGGATGTTAACAAGAAGGGTTTCTACAGAATTGTTAGCAATAAGAAAAAGGTCAAGGAAAGTGTGGGCCCCTTCCTGAATGGGGGAGGCAACCTAGTGACAGAGGATGTGGAAAAAACTAATGTACTTAATGCTTTTTTTGCCTCTGTCTTCACGAACAAGGTCAGCTCCCAGACTACTGCACTTGGCAGCACAGTATGGGGACAAGGTGACCAGCCCTCTGTGGAGAAAGAAGTGGTTCAGGACTATTTAGAAAAGCTGGACGAGCACAAGTCCATGGGGCCGGATGCACTGCATCCGAGGGTGCTAAAGGAGTTGGGTGATGTGATTGCAGAGCCATTGGCCATTATCTTTGAAAACTCATGGTGATCGGGGGAGGTCCCAGATGACTAGAAAAAGGCTAATGTAGTGCCCATCTTTAAAAAAGGGAAGGAGGAGGATCCGGGGAACTACAGGCCAGTCAACCTCACCTCAGTCCCTGGAAAAATCATGGAGCAGGTCCTCAACTAATCAATTTTGAAGCACTTAGAGGAGAGGAAAGTGATCAGGAACAGTCAGCATGGGTTCACTAAGGGCAAGTCATGCCTGACTAACCTAATTGCCTTCTATGATGAGATAACTGGCTCTGTGGATGAGGGGAAAACAGTGGACATATTATTCCTTGATTTTAGCAAAGCTTTTGATACGATCTCCCACAGTATCCTTGCTAGCAAGTTAAAGAAGTATGGACTGGGTGAATGGACTATAAGGTGGATAGAAAGCTGGCTAGATCATCGGGCTCAATGGGTAGTGATCAATGGCTCCATGTCCATGTTTAGTTGGCAGCTGATATCAAGTGGTGTGTCCCAAGGGGTCGGTCCTGGGGCCAGTTTTGTTCAATATCTTCATTAATGATCTGGAGGATAGCATGGATTGCACCTTCAGCAAGTTTGCAGATGACATTAAACTGGAAGGAGTGGTAGATACGCTGAAGGGTAGGGATAGGATACAGAGGGACCTAGACAAATTAGAGGATTGGGCCAAAATAAACCTGATGAGGTTCAAGAAGGACAAGTGCAGAGTCCTGCACTTAGGACGGCAGAATCCCATGCACTGCTACAGACTAGGGACTGAGTGGCTAGGCAGCAATTCTGCAGAAAAGGACCTAGGGGTTACAGTGGATGAGAAGTTGATATGAGTCAATAGTGTGCTCTTGTTGCCAAGAAGGCTAGAGACATTTTGGGCTGTATAAGTAGGGGCATGGCCAGCAGATTTAGGGACATGATCATTCCCCTCTATTTGGCATTGGTGAGGCCTCATCTGGAGTACTGTGTCCAGTTTTGGGCCCCACATTACAAGAACGATGTGGAAAATTGGGAAGAGTCCAGCAGAGGGCAACGAAAATGATTAGGGGACTGGAGCACATGACTTATGAGGAGAGGCTGAGGGAACTGGGATTGTTTAGTCTGAAGAAGAGAAGAATTGGGGGTGGAGGGTGATAGCTGCTTTCAACTACCTAAAAGGGGTTTCCAAAGAGGATGGATTTAGACTGTTCTCAGTGGTGCCAGATGACAGAACAAGGAGTAATGGTCTCAAGCTGCAGTGGGGGAGGCTTAGGTTGGCTATTAGGAAAAACTTTTTCACAAGCAGGGTGATGAAGCACTGGAATGGGTTACCTAGGGAGGTGGTGGAATCTCCATCTTTGGAGGTTTTTAAGATCAGGCTTGACAAAGCCCTGGCTGGGATGATTTAGTTGGGGATTGGTCCTACTTTGAGCAGGGGATTGGACTAGATGGCCTCCTGAAGTCCCTTCCAACCCTGATATTCTATGATTCTATGATACGTATAGTAGGGATTATGTTTTCCAGTGTGCATTACTTTGCACTTATTAACATTGAATTTCATCTTCCATTTTGTTGCCCAGTCACCCAGTTTTGTGAGATCCTTTTGTAGCTCTTCGCAGTCTGCCTGGGACTTAACTATCTTGAGTAGCTTTGTATCATCTGCACATTTTGCCACCTCACTATTTACCCCTTTTTCCAGATCATTTATGAATATGTTGAATAAGACTGATCCCAATACAGACACCTGGGGGACATCACTATTTACCTCTCTCCATTCTGAAAACTGACAATTTATTCCTACTCTTTGTTTCCTATCTTTTAACCAGTTACCAATCCATGAGAGAACCTTCCCTCTTATCCCATGACATCTTATTCACAGGAAGCCTGCTGAGATCTAGAATGCAGCGTTGCCAGTCTGAGGGAGCTGAGGGTGAAAATGCCTCTGCCTCACAGTTTTTGCATTTGCTCAAAGTTCCATAGGCTGGGGGCAGGGGTGGCATGACCCGAGCACTTGTAGGCAGTGGTACCATACTAAATCAGTATGGCTGCTGCTAGAGCGGTCTGGAATGTTGCTCTAGCTGTATGATCATAACACCCTTGAAATTTGACTTGGCCTTCCTTCCATCCAGATGGAGGTGTGGCTGGGCCAAATTGTGTTGTGCCCTGGCACACGGGGAGTCTCTTCTTCTATGGTGGAACTCAGCAGAATCCACAGAGATCTCAACTCTTGGTGGTACTGGCTCGTGCACCCTGTGGATAAGAGAGAGGGGAAAGTCCCCAGCTAAGGGACACCGGAGAGTCCTGTGGGATGGGGGGATGAATAAGAATCAGAATGGGGTCCCTGCCAAGGAGTGGGAAACCAGAATTTGCCCTCCCCCCAAAGAAATATCTGAATTGGTGCTACTTCTGGAATGGGAAAAGATGGTGGTGCAGTTGGTTGACCTCTCCTCCTGCTTCATTTAGGGGAAATCGGTGTAGAGAGCATATCCTTTGTAAATGGAGATGGGAGGGGGGCTCACCAGGCACTAATTCCCAAATTAGATCAGCATAAAAGTTTGTATGCTGTGCCACCATTGTCCTTATTAGAATAATTTTTTTAAAATGTGGGAATCGAGAAAAGTGGCAAGTTCACGCATATGCCAGATTAATTCATTTAAATATTTGCTTGAAAAACAAGTTGAAAACAAACATTGGACAGTGTGACTTTTTCTGTATTGAAATAACACTGTGAGGAAAACCTAAAGTGTGATTTCTCTCTCTCTCTCACATGCACAAACAGTTTTTTTTTACTTCATTAAATTAAACTTTGGTAAGATTCGTATGAAAAGGAATGCAACATTTTCAAAGATTATTTAATTGCATGGAAGTCTTCAGACTTTGCCACAAAAAACATCTTTTTACCCAGTTCTACGCTACAGCTGTGGAAAATTTTATGGGGTAATGATGATATGGTGATTATTAGACTTACTGCTCTGGCTACAATATGTTCTCTTATTTTCAATTAAATATGAGTAGAAATGACATTTGTTCAATTTATTATTGTGCTGATGCTGGGAAACCCAGGGCCCAAGCTGTGCTGTCAAGACCCAACTCCTGCTACAAATGAAATCAGTGGAAGTTTTGCCATTTATTTCAATGGAAGCAGAATCAGGGGCCCTGTCTTTCTTTCAATGCTATGGTTGTTCCACACCAAATGTTTTTCATTTCTCCCCTCCCATCCTTTTGCCTGCAGGTTGTGAGTGCTCCCTTCCTCCCATGGCAATATTTCTTTTAGCCTTGTATGTCTGAGTACTGCTGTCTCAGTGCAAATATTTCTAAAAGGTGATCTGAGGGTTTCAGATATTCATGATCAGTAAATTTCATTTTACAAACAAAACCATAAATCCACAGTGTGTTAGTAGTGTTGGCACATTTCGGAATGGAACTGCTTTTGTTCCTGAGGTACCTGTCCAAAAGCAGCTTGGACTCTCCTTTCTCTAGACTCTTTCATCTTCTGAAAGTGAACTATGGACCCAGAGTATTTTATCGCAGCATCCACAGAATTTACAATGCCTGTTTTGAAGCAGTGTTTTTCAGTGTTCACGATAAGACACATTGTAGAAAACAAGGAAATAAAAGTAGACAGGATGCTTAGCTTAGGCATTTTTCTTCACATGGCGTGAGATTGATACATTTTTCCGGCTCTATAAATAGCACCATTATCCTTTTAGGGTATTTTAGAATAGAAAGAGACTAAGGCTCATCTAGGTCAATCCCTTTTAAATCTTTAGGCATTATGTGATTATTTTCAAAATATGCAAATTGTAGCAAATAGTTTTAAAACTATTAGGAATTTACCCTTAAAGTATTAAGAGAAGAGCTTCTAAATGCTTGTGTTTCTAATTTACCTGTTTAGCCCTTGTCAGACAATATACTAATGGTGTTCCCTTATTTTTACTGGGCACAAGCAAGCAACCATGTAAAAAGCTACATAATTAGAATAACTATTGATCAATTTCTTACACAGTAAATGCTGTATTGTTACGGAACAATTAGCAGATATTCATTTCCGTCTTCTATGGTATGATCTTCTTGTACTACCTTAACACTGCAAATTATATAGTCATTGTAGTTGGTATAACTTGATACCTTCAAATATTATTTTTAAAGTTGTCACATTGGATAATGGGTTGCCTTTTGAAGGTACTCTTTGGTGCAGATTTCACTGTGTTTACATTGTTAATTGTACCCCAGAGAATAAATCACAACCATAGAATTTGAATGTGGTGAAATTATTTTCTCCTAAGCTTTAAAGAAAGAAGAAACTGCAGACACATACATCCCTGGGAAAGCCAAATATTTCTTCAGTGGCATTTTGTATGGTTCTGATTAGAGGTTTTAATTGGCTGGTTGGTAATGTGATGCAAGCAGAGCGCATAGCAGTCGAAGGACAAAAGGATGTAGTAAGCTGCACATGAGCAAGGTATAACCTTGGACAAAAGGAATGTTACTAAATTAAGGATTCAAATGAGAAAATGAAGAGCACAGGGTCTGATTGCTGTGAAAATCCATGCAAGAGGTGACTCCGCAGAAGGAAAGCCCTTGTGACATTTTTCTGGGCTTGTTCCATGAAGTGTGGGGTATATATTTTCTCTCTCTTGAGTGTGTGCAGTGGTTCTGTCCCTATAGCCCATGGATCACACAGAAGACCAGGCCCACTCAGCCAGAGGACCTTTGCCTCTCCAGTGGCTCTTGCATTTCCTACTCTCTATTCAGCCCTTAGCAGTTTGGTTCTAAGTAGATGTCCCTCTGACCCTCATTTAAAAGGAAATTCCCAGTCATAGGGTGGAGGCCTGCAAAAGTTAATACAGCATGTGGTGGGACCATTACCTTTGCACTGGAAAACTCTCGAGACTTAGGCAGATGCACAATATGCAACTTCACCCCAGGAGGATAGCTTGGATAATACACTGTGTGTTGATAATCTTGTGAAACCAATAGCTGTTAAGTTTGCAGTGGTGATAAAACTGAAGCTATTGGACAAATATATTTGAAAGTAACAGTGGACCAAATTCATCCTAATATAACTGTAAATAAATTAATGTTATGAATACAGAGAATTTGGGTATGCATATGTAAAGGTAAGAGATCTGACTTGCTTTTACTTAATAATTTACTAATGAAGCCAGTACTTGCTCTGAAGGACTATAAACAGCTAAATATAATTCACAAAATACAAGGTCTAATGACAAGATTGATGAAAGCAGAAATTGTTACTAAGCACTTAGATGTATTTCATGGCAACAAAGATTAGATTGCATGCCAGCTATAAACAATCAATATAGATGCTAATGTAGTTCCTATGAACAAAGTCACATGGAATCCCAGTTCTCTGGTACAGTAAGATCAGAGAGAACTTAGATTGCATAGAGAAGTGAAGAAAAGCACTTAATCGGCCTCCATACTGACTTGGTGATCTTCCCTATGGTACAACTTAAACAAAGCTCATCTGGTCATTGCTTGGATTGCCAGGAAAGCCAAGACTGCTACATAAAGTGCTTCTCTGAATTATCCAGACCTCCCAAGTCTGCAAAATTGGACTGAAAATCCTGTACCAAATCTTGCAAATGTTACTGCCCTGGCTGAGTTCTCCCTTGTAGTCAGATACCAGGCTGCTGTATTGGATCCGACCTCTGGATCCCACATGCTTCTGAGCCTACTGAGTCTGAGCATTGTCCAGACACTGTCTCTAAGATATAGATTCCCCTCTTTAGAATTCCTTTTTGGGGATGGGAGATGACCATAGCCTAGCTGCTCTAGACCGCAGCACTAGGGTTGCCACATCTGAGGTACAAAAAACTGGGAAAGTCAGGTTGATTCTGAGCCCCAAAAAACTGGCTGGCTGGCAGTGTGTACTGAGTATACTTGCGGATTTCCGATGACAGCTACCTCAAAAAAAGGGATCATCCTGGGAAAACCTAGAAAGGTGGCAATCCTCCCTAAAACCAGTGCTGCTCCCAGAGTCTTCCCAATAATTTAAGCATACTCCATACTCCATAAGCATACTTTAATTTTTAATTCTTCAGTGTGTGACAGTTAAAGCAAGTAATACACACTTTACTAAGGAACCTCTTAATCAGATGCACTTTATTCATAGAAAAGCACAAAAGTTATAGATATAGGCCATAAATAATGGACACCTGCACTCCAACTCCTTCCTCCGGGGTCTTCACCACTCAAAGACCCATTTGGTTAGCATTCTTCCAGGGTCCCAGAACCCTCCCGCACCCCCACTCCTCCTCAGTCTTCCTAATGTCAATCAATGGATGGCTGGTGAGACAAGGAGCTCAGACTTGAGACGATCTGGACCTAAAATAAAGCTCTGGCCTCCTCTATCAGGTGACCCTGGAGGAGCTTCAAAACTTCCATTAGGTGCTCAGTTATTGCTTAGCTCCAGCCCCACCTATAGTCCCAACTAGGAAAACTAGGTCCCTTGGACTGCAGCCAGACTATTGTTCTAGGATGAATCCATTTGAATGGAGGACAATCATTGCTGAGGACTCGATGGTTTTCCCACGGTTAGTCCTTCTGCTGGGCATAAGGATTTCTTCATCACCTGGATGTTCCTGTCCGAGATAGAGGTTACAGTGCAAAAGTAAAAGGTACAATATTTTACAATAAAAATGACAAAACAGAATTGAATTTGCAGTTTGATATAAAAATATACTAATCCATCACAGCATTATTTTTGCATTTTTACTTATGGTTTCAGTAAGAACAAGTAAGAACAAGGAAGATCAGACACACAGAAAAAGAGATTCAGTAAATTTGAGAAGTCATCAAGTCCAAGATTTTCAGAAGAAACTAGTGATTTTTGGGTACCTCAGTTTCTGAATGCCCCATTTCAGTCTTCTTAAAAGGGTCTAATTTTCAGAAACTGCTGAGCACCTTCATTCCAAAAATCAGGAGTCTTTAAGGCATCCCAAGTTCAGCATCCAGTGTCTAGTTACTTCTGATAATCTTCGCCCAAGTATTTAAACTTCACAGGAAGTTCAGTATCAGCTCACTTTGGGTAAAGGGTTGGGTTAGTCCTTATTTTGTCTGAACCAGTTTATGTATTACTATTATCACGTGCTTTCTATCCCAGCATAAACCTGAACAGTTCCAGAATGAAGTTGTGATGTTCAAAGATCCATTCCCATAGAAATGAGAGTTTAGTATTTTTTTGGAAAAGAGTAATTGTCATTTTTTAATGGTGACACAATACTGTACCCTTGGTAGGTCCTCAGACATCAAACCCAATCATTCAGGCATTGTAAGCAGTCTGGATGAGCTCTCCCCTGACATCTAGTGGTGAGCTGTGGGAAAAGACTTCAGAAGCTGATCTCGTTTGCATGGACACACCCACCCTGCCTAGGTGCTCAGCATGGTGTGACTGCTTGCCCAAATGATCACTTGTGGCTGATGTTGTATCCCTAGTCTCCTTGTTATTGGAGCTGGAGTAATAAAGAGTTGATATCCTTGTTGTGTGAACCGAGGGCAGCAGAACTGTACATGGCATACCCCAAAGGAGGGACTCACCCTCAACTCAACAGCATTCACTAGGTAGGGGACATGGGTTCCAAAGCCCAATGAGTTGAGAGAGGGTGGGGCCAGGTAGGGCGGGGGGGGGCAATTTGCTCCAGGCCCTGCAGGGGCCCCCATGAGAGTTTTTGGGGGGCTCCAGAGCTTCTTCCGCTCCGGGTCTTTGGCGGCAATTCGGCAGTGGGGGGTCCTTCTGCTCCGAGACCCATGGCTGATGTGCCCTGAAGATCCGCAGCGGGGGGTCCTTCTGCCCCGGGACCCACCACCAAAGTGCCGGGTCTTTGGTGGCAATTTGGCAGCGGGGGCCCTCCACCGCCAAAGACCCCAGGCCCCCTGTATCCTCTGGGAGGCCCTGGGGACAGGTACTTGTATGTGGAGGTGTGAGCCCTGTTTAAGGGTTCTAGACACCATTTGACCCTTCCTCTCTCCATGGCATAATAAAAGAGCTAATTTAGACTCCATTGAGAGTCTTGTTACATGCTGCAGAGCTGAAATCACTGATACCTAGGTCTATGTAAGAGACTGCCCAGTGTGCACCAGTAGTGAGGCTCCCTACACTAACAGCTGAAATCACTGAGAGCTGTGTTAAGTGTGTGTGTGGGGCCTGAAGACATCTTGGCGAGCTGCTGGAGAAGCATGGCAAGTGGCTTGCAGGATGGCTGATGGAGAGGACTAGAGCAGAGCCCCACCGAGGTGTGGCAATTGGCCATTGGGGTGACAAGCAAGTGCCTGAGCAGTGCAGCATGTAAGGTGCCTCCTTCCCCTCCACTCTCCCGCCTTCCACACAGGGTGGGAGGTGAACTCTATGGATGAACCTCTGAACTCTGGGGCTGCACTGGCCGAGGACAGCAACTGTGAGTGTGTTACAGAGAAGGGATGGGCATGTTAAAGGAACTTTTGGGTTGCTGGACTTAAGACCCTGAGGTGAAAAGGACACTGCCCAACTTATTTGAGGGGTGGGCCTTTTGCTCATGGTTTGTGTTTATGAACCCCAGTTACAGTGTCCCAAATTAATGCTGAGTTAATTCCCTCCTTTTATTAAAAGTTTGCTATACTCAGACTCTGTGCTTACAAGTAGGGAAGTATTGCCTCTTAAAGGCGCCCAGGAGGTGGTGTGTAATTGTTCCAGGTCACTGGGTGGAGGTCAAGCTGGTTTTGTGTTGTATGGTTGAAAAGGAACTCCTAGATACTGAACCTGGCCCTTGTTGCTGCTGGCTTCACCTGGCAGAAGGGTTACATATGGAAAAACTATTTTGAGTTTTCTAAAATGTATGCATTCAATTTTTTTTCTCAGTTTCAGAGGCCTGTATAGTTGGACTCCTGGTACTAAGAGGGAGCCTAGTTTTATAGGTGGAAGGAACTGAAAAATAGCACTAATAAATATGTTCAAATATCTCTAAATCACTGCTAAACAAACTCTTCTGTAAAAGTTCATAGCATATACAGAATGCGTGATGGTGGTATTTGAGTGGCCTCCCAAATCTAAAATGGGTAATATGTCATTTGAATGGCAGACAGGGGAAGTGTAAAGATATGCAGTCTTTGTTTTTAAAGGTATGTAGCTAAATCATTTGAAGAAATGTAAGTTACCTTGAGAGTTAGCTAAATATTGCTATAGAGTACTTTGTGTTGTCATAATAATTTATGACTATAGATTTATAGATTTATAGATTTATGCTATTTCAATAGTATCTTAGCACCTAGTGTGGTATGTACACTCCTAGTTGTTGTAACTTAATGGAGGAATGTAGAGCTGGATAAATGTAATTAGAAGAGAGTAACAATTCTAGCATATTCAGTACCCTTTCACTCCCCATGGGTATGTATTTATATATAAATAATATATATACTATACTAGATGTAAGCATGTTGTAGCCAGTTGGTTCCTTTTTATCATTCATTTATTGTGTGTTGTGTGTTGTTATAATTAACTCATATGCTATGCTATATATAATCATGGTATGCTAAAGTGGTAAGATTTAAGTGGTAGGATTATAGAAGTATAAGATTGATAAGTATGTAGAAGTAATAAGTATGCATTAGGTATCTAAATAAGTAGGGCTGAAACGCATGGCCTATATGCTGAAGCCTGTGAGATTTTAGCTTAGCCATACTAAGCCATAGGCTTAAGAAATGCTTAAGTGACCAAAGAATGACCCTATGCCACAAAATTATGAGAAAAGATGTGCCAGTGGGTGTATTGTAAAAGATTAACTGCAATATTAATTTTTGATTACAAGATACCCTGTAGTCACATTTTTCTAACGCATGCCCTAACTGCAGGGCACAGGCTGTGCGTCAATGCTAATGAAAATAAAAGGAACTATGAACCATCTGTGGAAAATGGGGCACCCCAATATTTTTGAGGGACAAAATACAAATAAGGAAAAAGAGTGCTAACACCTTCATGCTCATGTGCAAAATGTTAGGTGTAATCAGAATCACAAAATAAAAGAGGGCTTCCAAACTGGGTAAAATGAGTTCCCTATGGGAAAACTCCAGCAGGAACCATCCCTCTATTGATGATCAATTGGCAAGGCCCTAAGAATATTGTTAAGGATGTGAGTATGACTATTTTTGTAACTTGTGCCTAGGTCTTCATAGGATTTCTATATGCTTGGGTAATCATAACCTTAACTGTAACTTTAGTAAAACTTGTAAAAACAGACTAGACCTTGAACTTGTAAATGTATGTGTGGTCACTATGTTTGGTCTTTGTGTTCCTGGAGGCTCTAAATCTGAAGCAGGTAGAAGAGGTGAAACTAGCCACCAGGGCCGAACCCACAGTAGTTTAAGACAACATTATTAATAAATTCAATTTAAATAACATAAAAGCCTATCAAGTATTTGCATTTCTTCAGTCAGACATTTTGTGGTATTATGTCTTGCAATGAATTCAGACCAAATAAAACCCAGTACTGAAATGAAAAAATAAAGGGTACTTTCAAAACCAGTCTGAGGTGGATAATCAGCCACTTTGCTTAATTAGCAAAAATCAATGAGACAAGTGAGCACACCTCCCGAAAGCACAAGTAACTACCCCAAAGAAGTTAAACCCTACGAAAAGTTAATAAGAAATCTCTCACATTTAATTAAGGTGCATTCACGAAACACAAAATAACTACTGACTCATCTCATTTCCCAAATAAAGCTTTAGAACTGAAATATTGATGAGCATTTTGACTCCCCTGAGTACTTCTTCACTATACTTTTTTTCTTTCTTTTTTACATACGTTAAAGCAGGACAATACCACTGAACAAGCTTTGATACACTTCATATACAAGGAAGAAAAGTGAAAATAATAATAAAAACCACAATAATATACCAACTAGTCCAGAGGAAGGAGACCATACTAATTCCCACCTTGCACAAAAATAACCTGAACCAATGTAACCTACAATTAGAGGTGAGGCTGAATTGCAAACTTCATGTCTGAATTTGAACTCTGTGTCTGGGATGAAAGGGTGGTGTCCAGATGAGTGGTGAAATCCTAGCCTCATTGAAATCAATGGGGCCAGGATGTCACTTTTGGGATTTTGGTACAGTCTCTTTTTCTTACAGCTAAGGTCCATTCCTACACAGAACTAGAAACGGAGTTCTGTCTGACAAAGAATAAACTGGCAAAAAGTTCTCGGGGAAATACTTATAAGATCTTACAGCAACACTCATCTGCTTTTTAACACAACTATCCGTTCTCCATATTAAATCTCTCTCACTGGTACTTGTCCAGCTATTAGTAATACATTGAGACAACAGTCCTAAATTCAAAACATAAAATGCAGATTTAGCTCCACTATGAGCTTCCTATCCAATGCAGCAGCATAAGTGGGGAATAAAATTCCCAAGGAGGCATGGGAATATCGCAGGGAAATGCAGATTAACCTTTGGTTCACTACATTATCAACAGCAGCATCCCACTACCTGCAGTGCCTCTTACCGTAGTCTGTGTTCCAATATTTTATAACATTTTCGAAAACAGTTTTCAGAAATCTGAAAAAAAAAAAGTGACAGGGAGTAAAATTAATTATATACACACACGTTATTTTTTCCACTGGTCTCTAACATACAATATTTTTGAAGGAGAAGAAAATGTTTTTGTTGCTATGACAACAATACCCACTCTCTTGCTTTCCATCACAAAGCAGAGTTTCTGAGCATATTTAGGAAAATTGAAATGTGGGGAACTCAGTGATAAGGCCGAGTGCAGTAAATTTTCATCTACATCAATATTTGTATTTGCTCTTGGAGGCATCATAAAGCTCTGAAAATTTCAAGGTCAGAATATTTGTTTGCAGCTTTGAGAGTGTGGCTGTTGAAAGCTTGGTAGGGTTCACTGTGCAAAATCATAGTTAAATGGGTCCTGAATGTTGTTAATGCTATTCTAAAAGAATTCAACTAATTAAAACATGTAGGAGTATTGTCTAGCATTATTCATAATGAAAATAATAGACTAGGGATCTATTGCCATACAATAGGACCATTCACATGAGTAATCACTATATATGGAAGTGAACACTTGCAGGATCAAACCATTAATTTGTAAACTGCTCTAGGGCTGGTCTCCCCTTTGTTCTGGACAAGGTTGAGCATGCTGTCAAAGTTCTACCTCATACAATTAGCACAGAAAGCAATGGCTCTGATGGAATTTGAAGGAGGATAATTCATTCTCAAGATCCAGTTATGCTGCAACAAATACAACTAATATGCCAACACGTAACAATGAGGCTGAGTAGCAGCTGATAGTCATTTAAATAATTAAACATTTAACCTTAATTCTGTCACTTCTTAACATTTGAGTGCTTGACTTTGCAACCATAATAATATTCTTTTAACACAAGTTTTGTGTGTCATTTCCTAGGTGTTTTTTTTTAAATGCAAACTGAAAAAACAGAAATTCCATCATGTGGCAGCATATTGACACCCATATGGGTCATCAGGTGGGTTGGAACCTTTAGATCCACTGCACAGACCGCTGCCACTTGAGGTAATGGAGTAACTGATAGAGGATGACAACCTATTACTTCTATGTGAACCAGTATGGGAAATGGATGAGAGAGACACTTTGCCAATGAGTTTCACAGATATTTGCTCACAGCGGAGCAATGGTCAGATGCAGGAATCATGGGTTCTGTTCCAGGCTGTGGAGGGGAATGTGCTGTAGTGGGTATATGACGGGGTGATCTGCCTCCTTAAGGATAGTAGTGCATAGGGATCAGCCCATTCCTGTCATGTGGTGTGGCTCCTTTAAAATTTTTGGAGGTCTGATGTACAAAGATGGAAGATATACTGGGAGAGAGGAAGTAGTGTTTGGGAGGAATCCCATTATTGTTTCTTTAAGAGACCAGGAGCCTTGCAGAGGGGGTAGGTAAGGCTCCTCTCACCCAGACAGTTGGGATGAGATTTAGACATGGGCCCAGCATATATGCTGTCTCTTCTCTTATAGCAGGACGGACAGTGGCAGGAGACTAGCTTGCTGACCTCTCTAAACTGGAGGGTAAATCAGAGAAAAGGGTCCAGCTCAAGGAGAAGCTTGCTATAGCCCTATCGCAGGAGGAAACTCCTGCCTGAAGGAGGGAGATACTGACTGCCTCAAAGCAAGAGGCAGGGGTACTGCCTGAAATAAAGCTCAGCCGCTGCCAGAGGGGCTAGAAGTGACTGTGAGGAAGTGCCTCTGCAGCAGCTTAGAAGAATCCATGAGGAATCACAAATCTAAGGTGGGAATAGCAGAGTTTGCAGACCTGATGAAGACACTGGCAAGCAGGGCAAAGATCAGAGCAGCTTAGGGAGGTGGCAAAGGGATTGATGGAACAGTCCCTAGCCACCTAAAACAGGGACCCTGGCCTGGAACCCAGAGGAGAGGGCTAGTCTGGGTTTCCCTACCTCTTCCCCAGACCAAGGGGGAAGTAGAGGCCAAGAGTGAGAGAGGCCAAGAGATGGGTTTGGAGGCCACTAATCTTTGGGTTTTCTTATTTTGAACATTTCTATTAACCCCAGTAGGGGAATGGACTGAGAGGTGAGCTGGTTGGAGCGTTAGGCCACTAAAGTGGCAGACCACTGTGAAACCAGAATGGATAAAGGAATGCTAGAGAAAAACAGCCCCTGCAACACCGCTCCCTGACATGAGGGAGTGTTCTGGTGTGAATGTGCACCCTTACTGCATAGACTCTTCAGCCCTCTTTCTGGCTTCTTTGCTCAGCCAATCCCAGTTCTCCTCCTCCAGCAACTCGTTGGATCTCAATGTCTCTTCCCCGTTGCCCAGTCCAGCCTCACCAGGTCTTGTCCTAATCTACTCTTTCCTCCTCCTGATCTGGCATTTGTCCCCTGTGCATGTGAATCAGATGACTTCCTCCACAGTGCCACCGGAGTCGGTCAGGGCAGTGCACCAGCCTCACCTATGTATGCAAATTATTTATACTTGATTGTCTCCCTATTATTCCTCCTTTGTATTTTGCTCATAGTCTTAAATTATAAACCCTGTGGAGCAGTTACCATATTTATCTTTTCTTGTTCAGAACCTAGCATACTGTGGCCCTAATCCACCTCTTCATGGTCCAAAAGAGTCTGGCAATTCTCTGGGGAGGGGGTGGGAAGAAAAAATGTAATCACAGGAGGAACATGTGATTGGTGAAGTATGACAGTCTGTAAAGGGCTTCTAGGAAAAAACAGACACCTGTTCATGCAAATGCACCCACCCTGTCACTTTGTGCCCCAGGTAGATTCATACATGGGAGTATTTCTTCACCACTTCTTTCTCATGGAGGGTCTGCCATTTGGGGGCATATTTAAGTTCACCAGGAGATCCATAGAAACCTTTCTGGCAGAGTTCTGGCCAAATCTCTCTATAGTGGACTTTCTGCTGCCATAAGCCTCCCCCCACCAGCACCGAACCCAATAGAAGCTGGCACAGACTGTGCTGTGAATCTGGTCCCCTTTGCTTTTAATCAGAGGTAAAGTGTGCATTAACATAGCCTACAAAAGACTGTGACAAATATATGGGAAGGACTGAAGCTAGTGTATAGATTCCCAAAGCAATAGTTCTGTTTCAGCTGCATTAAATTGTCAGAAGCTTTTCAATATCAATCACAGTCTTATCAGCAACTCAGAAAGTATGAGGCCAGAAGCAGCAGAAGGACTCTTGGGAGATAATTTTCAGATAAGTAGATATATCAATATATGAATGAAATTTAAGGCCATATTAACTTGTCAAATACATAGAAGAACTGCCTGTAAACTACAAAGAAAGGAGCAGTGCAACAGATTTGGAACAAAATCAAAGTCCTTATAGTTGAGGTAAATACACATAGATTTAACATACTGTAGACATAAATCTGCTTTGCAAACTTCAGAACATTACATATGTTTGTGACACACAGAAAAGACATGACAATTACTGTTTAACATGCTTTCTTCTACTTCCCCTGATGCCTTTTCATAGTCCGAGGGCTTTTGCATTTTGTTGCTGGCGTTAAATCAGAAGTTCAGCTATGAAATTAAATTATTAGGTCAGTTGCTTATAAGGAGGTTCATTAAAAGGTTGGTAGCATCAAGCATCTAGCTTTGTGGTTTGAAGCAACTTTTCTCATGTCTCCTCTTTCCCTGCTTTGTTATCCCACTTCTTTTCTTTTGTCTGGGGGTGGTTGGGCCTGTTTCACAAGCAATGAGTGGTGCAGCCAGCAGGCAGTTATAGGAAATAGATCTCTGTTGAGCATGATGAAAGGTCAGGGTTTGTCAAGTGGCCTGGCCTCAGTTTGCATGTCAGTCCCTGGTGACCAACCAAATTAGGTCCTTTCTGAAATGTGACCCTCTTTCATCAGTGTCTCTGGTACTCTTGGCTTCTCAACAGACTCACATGGGGTGATTTTTCATTCTTTCCTTCTTTGTCTGTAGTCTCATAGGTGCCTGCAGTGTCATTGCTTTTGTCCCTCCTGAGTGGTCACTTCACATGACCTGGAAGCCAATGCACTATGCATTATTCCTTAAGTCCTCCTTTTCTTGTATCTTTCCAAAGGTTGGATCCACACTGGAATGTCATCTTCCAGAACTGTAAGATCTTTGGCTGAGCAGTTGTAATAACTCACTCGCTTCCTGTGATTGTTCGCCATCTCCATTTTGTGGTTTCCCACTATTTTCATATTGGTCCCTCTGAAGAACTTGTACTGCCCTAAGTTTCATTGTGTTTTAGAGAATAATATGTCTGAGAAGAATATTGGGAATAACATACAGAGCTAGGAAGATGAATGAAGAAGTCAGAAAAATTACCGGACAAGGTACCCTCTCACAAATAATCTACAAAAGAAGACATCAGTGGCTGGGACATGTGCTGAGAATGGAAAAAGAATGCTTACCAAAAACCACCCTTGAATGGAAGCCAGAAAACACAAGAAGAAAGAGAGGAAGACCATGAATAACATGGAAATTAACAGTTCTGAATGACATCAAGCACCTCAACATGAAATGGGAAGATTTGGAGAGAAGGGCAGTTGACTGGCAAGGATGGAAAATGTGGGTAGCCCAATGTGCAGCAAAGCATAAGATGGACTAAGGTCTAAGGTAATGTCTCCAGATCTCAAACACAGTTGATCATGCTCAAGTGGTGATGAGCTTCAGATTGGTACGTTCTTCATGACCCAACACCCCACTGAAAAAAAATAAGTTTTATATTCCTACTATTCTCCAGCTGGTGAAAACTGTGAACAAACTCCAGGTCCACACCTGGGCTAGATTTCTGCCTGCAAAATCCAGACTGCCTAAGGGATTCAGGCTATTTACCAAGGTTCAAAGTACTAGTTGCTGCACTCCAGAATGTCTTAGAGACAAATTTCTGCCACAATGTTTTGTTAGCAATGAATGAGTGATGGAGCAGGCCAGCAGAACAGTAGGAAAGTTCTTTATTGAGCACTCACAGAGGGCAGTGTAACAGGCTGAGAGGCCTGTGTTTGTCTGGTAGCAGCTAAGACCCAGCCTGCATTTGTGAATCCCTGGCAGCACATCAAACTAAGTGCTTCCTAAATCCTGATGCTTTCTCCAGTTCCACTTACCATACTGTACAAATATTAACTTTTTTTCTGTTCAGAACTGGAAGTGGTTGAAAATAAAAAAATCTGTCTCCCATTAAATTCTTATGTTTTGACATCTACTTTCATATAAAATTGGGATGAAGAGTAAAATCTCTGAGGTTTTTCATGGAATGAAAAGTTTTTGAAAAACTTCAATTTGGAAATGTCAAAAATGCTTCATTTCAGTTTGTTGAACAGAACTTTAATAATTTACTTTGGACTGGTTCGATATTGTCGATGGCCACTATACGTCATGGCAGTTGTAGTTTGGTTCCTTCATGCCCCTGCTCCCCTATATGGGATGGGCTTCCTGGCCAGACTACATTTCCCATGATGCACTGTGACAGTGTAGTCAGCAGAGAGACTATGATCTAGCCTGGCCTACAGAAGAGAATGGGGGCATGAGGGACCCAAAGTACAACTGCTATGAAGCATCACGGCAGCTCAAGAGGATAACTAAAATTGAACTGACCTGAAACAAAACATCTTAAGTCAGTTTAGCAAACTGAATGGAAAACGCAAATTCAAAAATTTTGCCTAAATTGAAATTTTCCTTCAGAAAACACTCTGTGGAAATCACATTTTTTGTCAAAAAGGTTTAGATGAAAAATTCCCAACCAGCTCTCTTTGCATGTTTGGAAGTATGTATTGAATAGGCGAAGTGTCGACTACTGCCTCATGAATGTTGACATGTTTCCTTCTGAATCTGGTATGTCTTTGAGTTTTAATATTGGAAATAAATTAGAAACATTCTATTTTTAATGTATAAAATACAAAAATAGGTTGAACTGCAAAAAGACATTGATATGAAGTAAACATTCACTACTGAGCTTAGACACTGAATGAAGAATTGCAATCAGTTTTATGGCTAGTCATAAATCCCCTGAAAAATGGGGTTTATAATGGAAGGGCTACTACTGACACAACTTTAATCTGCATTGCTAACGGTGACACTGTAGCTTTATACTACAATTTAATGGTAAGCTTTTTTTGCTTTGGCAGAGGCAACACAGCCAGTTGAGGTGACTGGGTTTTCACATTATACAGCAACTCAACCTTGGAGTGCACGGATGTAAAAGCACTCATTCTTCATTAGACAAATTTAAAATAATGATCTGAAAAAAGCATGTGCATTGTGTGTTCCATTTAAACTAATGCAGGATTCATATAATATTCACCTCACCTTCTAGGCTTAATGGACTTAATGAACAGTTAAAATGTTTTAGGCAGCCCATAACGGGCAACTGTGATGTCAGTCAACACTCAAAATTGACATTTCTTCCTTTTTAGTAACCCATGTGCATCAGAGCCTGACACAATACGAGCAACTTCCTTTTATAGCTCTGCCAGTGCCCCCTCAGTTCATTCTGTCTAATAGTTTAGATTAGCTGGATCAATCTACTTGTAATTTGTGTAACACTTTGCAAAAAGGAAAATATAGCAGTTCCTCATATATTGGTTTTCACGCTGACCTGAAATGTAGAGCTGGTAGAAACTGGAATTTCTGTTTTGTGGGAAACTGGCCCTTCTTCTTTTTTTGGAATCAGAACAAGTAGCTGAAATTTCCTGTAAAGTGAAATTCTGGAAAATTTGTATTTGGGACCTCAAATTGTTTTGAATATTATATTATGTTAAATATAATACAACATATAATAATATATAAAAGTCTCTAAACAAAATCAAAATGATAAAATCTAAATGAAACAGTTCAATCTTGTCTGAACCATTAGTCTTGACTTTGCCCATTGAAAATTACATTGAAATTGACAGTCCCGCAAAATGTTTAGATTTCAGTAAAACTGCATTTTTCAACTGAACTTCCACACAAAAAAATGGTTTTGAGCAGCCCTGCTGAAATGCTCTTTCCATTGTGGTCCTCTCCTGACAGATGGTTGCTTACCATGCCAAATTACATGATGTTAATGGTTTTGTGAGGTGGAAATCTTTCTTCCACCTAGTTATATTTTCAGGACAAAAGGAAAAGTACTGTTCCTAGAATGTGATTATAACATGACAGCTGGGATTTTCAGTTACTCAGCGAACCAATATCAAAGTACTTGAACAACAACTTCTTTTTTTGTTAAAGTTGGTCTTCTGTTATGAAGAGTCAGATTTGCCCAATAGAAAATATAACAAGAAGTATTTGCCTTCTCCATAAACTTGTCTATACCCTAGAGGACTGCTGTCATAAACAGATAGTTAAGGGTTAATGCCTCTTTTACCTGTAAAGGGTTAAGAAGTTCACCTAGCCTAGCTGACACCTGACCAGAGGAACCAATGGGGGAACAAGATGTTTCAAAAGGAAGGAGGGAAGTTTCCTTTGTTTAGAGTTAGTTTCAGCCGGAGTGGAAAAGATCAAGGAACCAGCCTCTTATCAGAGTAGTAAGTTTTAGAAAAGAATAAATAGGTTTATGTTTATTTTCTTTTTGCAACTTTGTCTTTGTGCATTAGGGGAATAATCAAAATTGGGTATTCTTGTGTTTACTAAGGTTTTTGCCCAAGGGAACATCTTGTGTTTTAAATCTGTTATCTGTGAGATCAGCTTGTATGCTGTCTCCCAGAGGTTTTTTTTTCTTTTACCTTTCTTTTCTTTAATTAAAAGCCTCCTTTTTAAGAACCTGATTGATTTTTTCCCCTGTTTTTTAGATACAAGAGGATTGGATCTGGACTCACCAGGGATTGGGGGAGGGGGAAGGGAGGAAGAATGAGTAATTCTTCCTTGTTTTAAGATCCAAGGGGTGTGGATCAGTGTTCGCCAGGGAATTGGTGGAGGAGTCTCTCAAGGCTACCCAGGGAGGGTAAGGTTTTAGGGGGGAAGACAGTTTTCCAGATGACTCAAACACTTGGATGGTGGCAGCCTATTGATCTAAGCTGGTAATTAAGCTTAGGAGGTTCACATGCAGGTCCCCATATCTATATTCTAAAGTCCAGAGTGGGGGTGAAACCTATGACAACTGCCAACTCTCTATTGATAGTACAGTCCTGTCCTCAGGCTCTAGTCAGGATTGGGGCCCTGTTGTGCTTGGTGCTCTACAAACATCTTTCCTAGAAGACTTTACAACCTGGAAAAAGTGTTTCATGGCTGTCATTTTTATAATATACTATGTACTTCCTTTGTGCTGTTTTTTCCCTTTCTATATAAACTATCTCCAGCTGTGCCCTATCTATTTTATATACTTTTTTTTTTGAAGAGAGCAAGTAATGCTCTGTCCACTACTCCATCCCACTACGTCAGTATTTCTTAACCTTTTCAGGTTGGCAACCCTTTAGTCAAAGTATCAAAAAAAGTTCACAACTCCCTTACATTTACTGTAAAAATGTATCCACGATAAACCTCTATAATTTGTGTGTGTTGAGAAGCTGACAGGGAGTACTTGACCTTGAAGGGTATGGGTGTGCGAAGAGTGGGGGAAGCAAGTTTTAGATTGAAATAAAATTTTCAGTGCCTCTCAAACCCCCTGATTGCCTGTTGTGACCCTTGTGGGGGCTGAGAAACACCGCTCCACAAATAGATTTCTTCTCCTGGGGTGAAGAGAGTGACCCTGTGTGTGTACAGTACCAGAGAGCAGAAAGGTCATTGATCAGGTCTGAAGCTTATGTTCTCTTGTCACTGTGGGGTGGTCATTAACTTAACTACACCCATACTGAGGGTTTGTCTACATTTTTGTTGGTACAATTTTTGTCGGTCAGGGTGTGAAAAAAACACATCCCTGACCAACATAAGTTTCACCAACAAAAGCATTGGTGTGGACAGCGCTATGTCAGCAGGAGAGCATCTCCCACCGACAATAGCTACCACCACTCGTTGGGGGTGCTTTAATTATGGTGACGGGAGAGCTCTTTCCCACAGGCATAGAGCAGCTACACAGGCACAGCTGTGCCTCTTTAAATATAGTGTAGACATAGCCTCAGTTATCTGCTTCCCTTCATTGCCCTCAGCTGTCAATTGACACCTGAGTCCAAAGCTGCTAATGTCATCTGGGATCTCATGGTTATGAAGGTGCTAATTCCTGGTGTTGGGAAAGGCCTCAGAAGTCAAATTCCTTCTAGGGAGGCTGAGATCAGTTCAGCTAGTCTATTCCTCCAACCTTCTGATGATGTTAGAAATGGCTGCTGGAACAACTTGTATAGTGAGGGTGCTGACAGCCATTGAGCCAGACTGTAAACCCTGTATATGGTGGAAACCACTTCAAGCCAGGGGTTGTGGCAGCACCCCTAGTTCCAGTACCTATGATGGCTGCTGTCTAGTCTCTTTTTCTTGAAGGATGCTGGAACTTTCTTAAAGGGGCACTTGTCTAGAAATATGTAGCCCACACAGATCTCCTACATGACCACAGTTCTGGATCTTCAGAGGCTCATCGAGGCTCTCCCACCTGATGTGATTGGCAGTGTCTGCTTCCCTCCCTCCTCCTCTTCAAAATCAATTAGAAAAACTCACTAAATAAGGCCTAATTTCAAAGCCTATTAAAGTCAAGGGAAAACTTCAGGCCCCTAATAATCTGAGAAGTAGAGTAATGCAACCCTGTCTAAGGAATTCTGTCTAAAAGAACCTACTGAATGCTATTATGATTATTTCAGAGTACCCATAAATGTATTAGCCACTTAAACAAAATGTATAGAAGAAAGGCTCCTTTTTTAAAATTCTTTTGATCCCACACCTAGTACCATCTTGCTGTAATTGGATAATGCTAAGAAATATTATGTGAAGTTGAATAGCTTTCTGATTTCTGCTTACTATATATATCACGGGTGGGCAAACTTACTGATCCACTGAGCTGCATACAACCAACTTCAGAAGTTTGGGAGCCAGGGCATGCCTGCCGGAGCTGGCGACTCAAGCCCGGCAGGAGGTACCTGCTGGGGTTTGGGGCTTCAGCCCTGCTGCCGCTGAAGCCCCAAGCCCCGGCAAGTGCATCTGGTGGGACTGAAGCTCTGAACTCCACCTCCCTGCTGGGAAGAAGCCCCTACCTCACCACCCTGGTGCAAGGCAGAGGTCCCAAGCTCCCCCCACCCAGTCTAGTAGGGGGTGAATGGGCGGGGCTCTGCAAGCCTCACTTTGACTGTAAAAGAGCCACATGTGGCTGGCGAGCCATGGTTTGGCCACCCTGATATATATTTTTATTTAATTTTTAGTTCTTCAATTAATTCTCTGAACCTTTTGTCACCTTCTAGTCTCACATTCAATTAATATAACAATAACCTAATATGTCAGGAAACAAAATAATTCTGCCAGCAAATGGGCCTGGACTTTTTCCATGTACCATTCAAATAACTCCCTTAGAGAGATCCTGGGCAAGCAGGTCTTTCAGTCTGGCTGGAGCGCAGCAAAATCTGATTCTTTCACACTAAAGGGGAGTGAATTACAGAGTGGAAGGCTTTCTGATGAGAAATGCCATATTCCTCGCTATGCAAATACAAGGATTGTTAGCTGGAGCATCCAAGGATTAAAATACAAAAAGGAAGCTGGTCTCAGAGACACACAGCACCCAAACCTGTGGATAGTCTTTGGAGCACTACATGATTAATTGCTGTGTGTGTGAGTGTGCATGCGTGCACACATGTTTAAATATATCACTCTTGGGAATTTTAATCCTATTACATGTCTCATAATTTTGCTTCTAACCTTCCAGTGTCACTGCTTTCTTTTAGTGTGTCTTTCTTTTGATAGCTCCAATCTGAGGTGTTTGACAATGCATGCCAACAGTTGACAATGGGTGCAAACCAAGTCCTGGTCCTAGAAGTTGTTTAAGTTTGGTGAACTGTATTTAAAAATGGAAATACAAATGAAAATAATACAAAGAAAAGGCTGCATAGATTATTTTTTGCCCAAGAGAAGCAAGTAGAATCTTAGCTATATTCATGTAAATGCAGCTTTTAGCGAAGCCTTTCTTTCCTAGCCTTAATTATGAAAATCCTCCTGAGGTTTTTCAGTCTGTTGTGAGCTGTGTTGCTGTTTTTTTCACAACAGAGACAATTTGAGTTATCTCAGAAATCTTTAACTGCCTTCAGCTTGATACCCAGAAGACTTTGCTGGCACTGTGCTTAGGGTCAATTGTTCCTTAAACTACTTTTAGAGTCTATTCAACATGACAAGCGAATCAATCTTTTCAAGTCAGGAGCTGATGAAATTCTACATTTTATAAAGTATTGCTGTTAGAGTATGAATTGAATAGATGGCTTTCAGGCCTGTTCAGTGTCACTTTACACTATTTTACTAGGGTTTCTGTAAATGGAGAATACTAAACCCATTTCAGGCTGTTAAACATGTATAGCCAGATCAGACTAGATAAGGCAACCCTCATATAACTATATCTAAATAGTACAAAGGAATTTTGGCACTGCCTTTTAAATGCTAGCATAACTTTAAGAGCCTTTGAATAATATTGGAAGTAATAAGAAGCTTTCATATAATGAACTATTTAAGAACTGTACCACATAATCAATAAGTAGTTATAGTTAGAAAATGAGACCATGTCATTTCTATTATGTTCTCTATAAGAGAGCGACTTCAAAATTAAAACCTTTAGTAGACTCATAGGGTATGTCGACACAGCAACTAGACACCTGTGGCTGGCCTGTGCCAGTCAACTAGGGCTCGGGGGACTTGGCTGTGGGGCTCTTTTATTGCTGTATAGACTTCTGGACTCGGGCTGGAGCCTGAGCTCTGGGACCCTCCTACCTCTCAGGGTCCTCAAAGTCTGGTATCTAGCTCCAGCCCAGAAGTCTACAGAGCAATGAAACAGCCCCATAGCCCGAGCTCCATGAGCCTGAGTTGGCTGGCACAGGCCAGCTGTGGGTTTTTCTTTGCTGTGGAGACATACCCATAGACTTCAAGGCTAGAAGGGACCATCATGATCTTCTAATTTGACATCCTGCACATTGCAGGCCACAGAACCTCACCCACCCACACCTGTCATAGGCCCATAACCTCTCTCTGAGATACTGAAGTCCTCAAATCTTGATTTTTAAAGCTTTCAAGTTACAGAGAATTCACCATTTATGCTAGTTGGAACCAGCAAGTGACCCATGTCCCAAGATGCAGAGGAAGGTGACCCCCCCCAACCTCAGTCTCTGCCATTCTAACATGGGGAAAAATTCCTTCCTGACCCCAAATATGGTGATCAGTTAGAGCATGTGGGCAAGTTCCACCAAACAGACACGTAGGAAAGAATTCTCTTTAGTAACTTAGAGCCCTCCACCGCTAATGTCCCATCTTTGGCCATTAGAAATATTTGCCAATACCAGTTGCAGATGGGCCATATGCCATTATAGGCAACTCATGCTATCATCCCCTCCATGAACTTACCAAGCTCATTTTTAAAACAAGATCGTTTTTTTTGCCCCCTCCCCACCATTACTCCCTTTGGGGCGGTGTTCCAGAAATTCCCTCCTCTGATGGTTAGAAACCTTTGTCTAATCTGAAGCCTAAAATTATTGATCTTATTTACATCTATTTGTTCTTGTGCCAACATTGGCCCCTAACTTAAATAACTCCTCTCCCTCCCTGGTGTTTAGTGGAGTATTCGCCTCTTAATCACATACCTATCATTAATGCCAAAATCTTTGTGCCTACTGAGGAAACTTATTATAATATATTTCAAACATGTAATTGGTTTATCCTTTGCATACTGCTGCTCAGTTATTCCTTAGAGTAGGAGTGAGGGAATTGATTGTTACATTTGTCCCCTACAATTTACACTGGCTGTCAGTTTTCCAAAAGATGCAGTTCAAGATCTTAGTATAGTTTATACAGTCTGTATTAGTAGAAGCCATAATGCCAAGATTTTCAGAAATGATTAGTGATTTTAGATACTCAGTTTTTGGGAGCCCAATCTGAGACCCTTAAAGGGGCCTGGTTTTCAGAGGGTAGGTGCTCAGCACTTTCTGAAAATTGGGCCTCTTCAACATTTGAAGAACCGTATATCACTAGTTTTATTTCTGAAAAACATGGCTGAAGTAGTAATGTGATTGTTTCTTTCTTTACGTATATGGTCAGTTGTGGTGGACTAGATTCTTTCAGGTCCTCACCTATGAAATTACTTCCTGAAGGACACCTGCAGGAGTCCCTGCCTTTTGGACAGAGCTTTCCTAAACCTGCAGGATTTGATTTGCAATGGTGTTTGTGAACTGAACCTTGCAGTGTGGTTTGTGAGGGGCTGAAAATGAATTATCCCCTGCAAATTCACTTGGAGTTTTGTGACAGAGTGCTAGGAGCACTGACCCAGCATTTTGATCACTAAAGCCTGGTCTACACTACAAAGTTAGGTTGACACAAGCTGCTTTGTGTTAACCTAGTTATGTATGTATGTATCTACACTTAAATTTGTCTCCCACTGATGGGAGTACCTCATTATGCCTACATATTAACACCACCTCCCCGAGCGGCATAGAACCCTGACTGATGTATGGCGGTCAATACGGAGTGAGTGTAGACACTGAGTTACTTATGTTGATCCTAATAATCACCCAGCAGCTGTTGCACAATGCCCGACACTGACCGCTCTAGTCACAATTGTGAGCTCCATTGCCCAGAGGCCACATAGACTGGAAGTGTCCTCTTAAAATCCCTGTAAATTTTTGAAATGCCTTATTCTGGTGTCCATCTTGGTCAGCACACCTCTATCTGCTTTCCTTGTTGTGCACATCTGCCCAGCTGACCATGCTGGCTACATGTTCCAGACATATGATGGCCTGGAGTAGAAAGGATATATTGGCTCTCCTGGGCCTGTGGGGAGAAGAGGCAGTGCTGGCACAGATCCAAATCAGCAGTAGAAAAAGTGACATCTAGAAGTAGGTTGCCTGGGGAGATGGTAGGAGAAGGGATATGACAGGGACTGGCAGCAGTGCCATGTGAATGCCAAGGGACTGCGGCAGGAGTGCCAGCAGGCCAGGGAGACCAACAATAAATTCTGAGCCGCAGATCTGCTGCTTTTACAATGAGCTGCATGCCATACTTGGTGGAGACCCCTACACGATCCTGCACAGCACCATGGATACCTCCAAGGAGCCTGAGTCACAGGGCCCTGCCATGACTAGCAAGGAGGAGAAGGTGAATGAGGAAGAGGAGGAGGCAAATAGGGGTCAGGTGATTGGGGGATCCAGCTGTGCAGCAAGACAGGACCTGGTTTTGACTCCACCACAGTCCAGCCAGTGCCACCAGACAAGCACGGAAGAGCCCAATCCAAAGGAAGGAACCTCAGGTAAGTGTGTAAATAAATTTTCCATTACAGGATGGCACTACTAAATTAGTGGGACAGAGCTTTCTACTCGTTAATTTACTCAGACTAGAAGAAGTAGTGGTACAACAAAGAGAGGTAGATTTGCTATCTGTGAGAATATCCTCTAGAACATATTGAATCATGAATCTGGAATCACTTTGAGTGGTTGCTACTTTTGGATGTACTGCAAAACCCATCTGTTTCAGATAATTTATGCTACATTGATTTTTCTTCCTTGGTGTTTGGGACTGATATCTTCTCTCCGCCCCCTCCTTTTAGTTTTATTTACATTTGGCTGAAGTTGGTGGATTGGTTTGTCTTGAGGATCATTGAAGTGGTTGCTCCTGTTTTGGATTCTTTTAAGTTTAAAAGCTTTACTTGGTTTTTTTTTTTTCAAAAAGTAGTAATACAAAGAAGAGAGAAGAGGTTTTTTTCTGTTGATACTTAACACACACAATGTTTATTGTTTTGTCTTATTATGTGGCACTTAAAAATCTTGTAATAGTTGCCCTTCTCAGAGAGCATCCAGCACCTCCCAGGAGTTGCTAAGTACCTGTCAGCACTGGACTCTAAGTGAATTAAATCAGTGGTCATTTATGATGTTTTAAAGAATAGGGTGCTACATGATTACTGCCACTATCCATACAATGCAATTTCCTGTATTGTTGCTGAGAAAATGTTCATGTTATGGTGTTTTCTGCTCTTGATACAATGCTTTTCACATCACAATCTTTGACTGAAAAATCAATAATATACCTTGTCTTATTCTGAGTCCTACTGTGCCATCATTGTTTGAACAGAAATTAAAACACATTGGCAAAATATGGCCAGGAGTAGTTAAAAGTTTCATAAAGTTTAGGGCCAGAAAGGATTATTAGATCATCCACTTTAACCGCCTGCATATCACAGACCATTACATTTCACTTAGACTAAGGGAATGCCTATAATGCAATCATGGGGTGTGAATGCAGCTTGTGTAGCTATACCCCCCACCTAGCTTAAATCTATCCAGTTTGGGTACCAGAGTAGTGAAGGCATGCCAGCACAGGCTTCAGTGTGTGCTAGCTGCTGACATAATTACCCAGAGTTCTGGATGGGCTTGCACAGCCCACGCTGATGTGTGTGCTGTTGCGGCTTTACTGCTCTGGTACCCAAACTAATTAGATTTAAGCTAGTTTAGGAATACCTACATGGGCTGCAATCACACCTAGTGATGGCAGTATAAATATACCCTTAAGCATTGCAGTCCTCAGGAGACTAAACTGTGTACCACAGACAGAGAACAGGAGAGAATATGGTGACCAATGCCTGAGATCCCTGCAATGACAGGGAATTGGTTTAGGTGAGATATATCCAGATGATCCCAGCAGGTGAACCACACCCCATGCTGCAGTGGAAAGAGACAACCCCCCCCCCCCCGCTCTCTTCTGATTTGATTGGGGAAGAATACCTTCCCAACTCCAAATCTGACTATCAGTATGACCATGAGGATGTGAGCAAGACACACCAGCCAGGCATCTCAGAAGAGGATTCTATGTGCCACCGCAGATCACTGCTCCACTCCCAGTGCCCCATCTCCAGCTGTGGCCAATCTCTTCTTCAAGGCAAAATACCTTCCCCTGATCTTAGAATTTTGATTATAATTATCTGGTCATTCTAGTTGTTGGGGCTACAAAAAGGGAAAATTGATATTACCCAGCCAGTAAACTTTAGGACATTGAGGAAATTAGAGGAGTCAAGGTTATTCTCAGCTTTCACAGAATTATGAGGTATTAAACTTCTTAGATCTCACTCTCATAGCAGCGATTGTGACAAAAACAGAAATTAGAACCACACAAATCTAAGCTAATGACAATGAGTATAACAAGAATAAGGAATAGCACAAACTTCAGCCTTATGTACTACAATTTTAAGATTGCAGTCTAGTGAATCCTCTTGGATGCTGAACCCTGCAGGCAATTAGAATACAATTTCCCCTTAGGGTAATTTATTGGAAGGGGTGAAGGGATTGTAATATAACACCTGACAGGAAGACTTTCAAATGCAAAGTTCTCTAGTAGCTCAGGGCACTTTTACCCATATGCTTACAACTTCCTGCAAAATATATGTCAAACCCAATAATTCAAGTCCCAAAGATGCTTAGGCTCTGTATATGTTGAAGTACAGATATAGCTGAACATAGCTTCAATCTGAATATATTATAGAGGTAGTCAGGAGGTTTCAGATCAGTTTCCATTATGAAGTCCTGTTTTTACACATGTTACTTCCTGAAATATTCACCTTCAAAACTGAAGCTTTCCCTGCCTGAACAAAATGTTTTAGTTTCAACAGAATACTTTCAGCTATGTTTGTTATAACACAATAAAGAAAAATCCTGTTCATAAATATAAATTCTTCTCTTTTGTGTTGGTGGGAGAGGAGGGAAATGACTCAAATCCAATGGAACCTTTACACTTGTCCATGTAGGTAGATCATAACTAGCAGCTGAGTTGTTTAAAAAGATTGTCATAAAATAGAGACATTACACTTATTTATAAATGCACCATAGTGCACATGCACAGTACGAAACAAAGGTAACCTCAATCTTTAGTGTGCTATGCAGCTATCTAAATGTGCACTCAGTTCATTAGTAAACTGTCATGATTTAAATATGCAAGAACTTTTAAAAGTCGTCCTGTGGTTTCTGAGAAAACACATGGCCTGGCAAAATAAAATAGGGCTCAAAGCCAACAACTCCTCCTGATTTCTATTTATATCCCGTTGGATTTAATAACATGCTGCACTGCCATAGCATGTTACAAACATTATTTAGTTAGACATTCTAATAACGTTACAAATAAAGTGAATGTCTTTGCTTATCTATTTCACTGGGATACCAATCCCATAGATTTCTTTCTGGTACTCTGTATCCGAACTGTCTCATTTGTTGACTTGGTGTGGTATGTAAGGTGGACAATTCAAATCGCAACAAACATGTGGAACAGTTGTCAGACCTCCGATGCTGTATGTGTGAATGCACTCACTAGGTCTATTTTAGGTGAGGAATCTTGAATGGGAAACAAGGTAGTGCTATTACAAAAAAACAATATCCTGCAGTATGCCACACCTTAACCACTGGACTCTTTCTCCCCTCACAAGCTAACAAAGCATCAGGAGTGAAATTCAAACCCATGCTGCCACATGATGCTATGTTCTCAAAATAGCACCTTGCACCACTCTATCATCCTAATCTCATACACCTATGTGGTGTATGATTTTCATGGGATGCAGAAACCATCGATGGTTTCTTGCTGAGACCCACACAAACCCACAGTGCTTGGAAGCAGCAAAGGATTGCCGTTGAGGGCAGGGGTGAAGCGTGGTTGACTTTGGGTACTGAGGTGCGGGGGACAGTGAGCTGGTAGAGAGATGCTTTCCTTGTTTTCCCTCCCTGCCCACCTAATACTCTGCTGTAGAGAATCACCACTTCAAAACCAGCTGCATAGCTTCTTTGAGTGGTACTTTCCCATGCTTGGAGTTTAGAACTGCAGGGGTGGGGAGGACTCAGGACATGTAGCCTGATAGTTGGATTTTGTCATGGGGCAGGGCACGGACACAAAAGGAGGAGGAGAGAGGGAATGAGCTGCTCCTTCCTCCCCTTCACAGACTTCTGCTGAGTCCTGGGATTTTACTGATTATTATTATTTTGGTTTCTCAGCCAGTGGCATGCGACCCCTTGACAGCCCACTTTTGCATTGTATTCTACAGATTGAGAAGTTCTGGACTAGTGGATTCGACTTGGGCCTGACTCTGACTTGTTGTGAGACTGTGGGTAAGTCACTGTACTCTGTCTGTGCTAGTAGTTTCACCATGTGTAAAATGAGGTTAATATCTGCTAGCCTACTTCACAGGAGAGCTGTAAGGAAAAAAATGGTTACTGTTTGGACAGTGCTTTGAAAATATACAAGACTTAGAATTGTTTCCTTTTCAGTGTGGAAGAGAAGATAGGAGCACTGTACAATAAGAACAAGCATCCCTCCCTCTCCCCCAGGTTTACTGTTTTCTACGTTGTTTGGGCTGGGGAAGGAAATTCTCAGGATATGAGAAGGAAATAGGAGGCAGTAAGGAAGAGAGGAAATGTGGCAGAAATATTTTCTGCAGATAGAGAAGCAAATGGAAAAGAAAGAGAGAAGGAACATACATCAAAAAAGCTTCTAAGCATTTCTGGAGGTCGAGGCATTGTGGTAAAAAAAATATTAGGTTTGCCATACTTATGACCCCGGAGGCCCAGATTTAATTCTACGTTAGGCTGATTTAGCCTAGTCTTTTATCCTTGAGTTAGCTATATTGAGTTCCAGCCACCATTCAAACATGGCTTGCTTTGTAGATTTCAATAAGATTTACAAATAAAGCCAAGTCTGAAGACATTATGTACTATATAACTTTAGGTAAGATTGTATAATGATATTGACAGATAAGATTTTAAACCATAAGCATAGTTGGGACAGAGTTAAAGTTGACCACTTAGAAGTCAAACAGAGGGTTAAAACTGAGTGCTTTCTCTCTCAGACTTAATATTGCATTAATGCCAGCTTATTGCAGAGACTAATAGGTAAATGAAGTATGTTGTAATGTTTCCGTTGCTATCTTCCAGTTACCTAGAGCTAACCTATGTAACCTACATTACAACTACAGCTACTGTCACAGAAGTACATTACTACAAGAAGAGGAAAATCATACTTGCCTATCATAAGCAGTCCCATTGAGTTCAGTGAAGCTGCACACATCAGCATAGGGTCTATCAATCCACGTAGGTGTTTATGTGACTCTTGTCACCATCAAAGCTCTATTGAAAGCTCTTTCTTTCTCTTTCTTCCAGGCACCAGGAGAAATCGCTTGAATAGTGAATAGGTTTTTCTTTGGTGCTGGTGTGTATGTGCTGAAGAATTTACTGAGAGAAAATGAAGTCAAAGAGCTGAGTAGGATGCAAAGAGGCAGACACTGCAACACTTCTCAAGCATGTAATCCCATTGAAATCAATGGGGCTACGCGGATGAGTAAGAATTAATCATACAAATAAAGGTTGCAAGATCAAGCACAAATAGTTGATGGCTTGTGAATAGATCAATCTGGTGCTGGGTCAGAAAAAGAAGCTGCACACTTTTCCCCCTTGAATTCTTGGAACACTACTGCGGTAGGAATCCTATGGCAAGGAAAGTTTTTATCTTTTTAAGTTATTTGGTAAAATAGAATAGAGTCCTATGAGAGGATTAGTCTTTCACAAGAGGTGAGATTGACTGAACAGTCTCACCTTCCACTGAGTTCAATATGAGAGCGCCCAAGGTGCAGAGTGCCTTGAAGGATCAAACCCTTAATATAAAGAATAAGAGGTAAAGGTATGAAAATATTCTTCAGAATGGGCTAGTGTATTCCCTTATTTTCTATGTGTGCATATGCAAACCATTTAACAGTCAGTTTTTATGCTAACACTTCTGATTTTGCTTACCTCCTTTTGAAGTTTTGACTGAAGATGCAAATACAGTCTACCACTAGATGTTGCTCTAAGACAGCTCCAAGCAAAAGCAGAAACTGGAAAACTACATGCTTTCTCTGAGATTTACATGCTCCAATATGTCTGTTAGTCTATAAGGTGCCACAGGACTCTTTGTCGCTTTTTACATCAATCACAAAAATTCACTTTAAAAAAAATGTCATACATTAAATCTAAAGCTTAGAAAATAAGCTCACCAAACCATCATGACCTGTTATTAAAACATATAAGGCATACATATCAGTGCTACCTAGTTCTAGAAATAACATGGATGTAACAACACTGCATATTTCTATGGTTTGTGTTTTATAAGGGCTGTTTTTCTACTTCTGCTAAATGGTGACTGGTATCTGACATATAGGCCTTCAAATAAATGTGTTCCTTCCCAGCCACCCTCCTCCCCCTCTATTTTTTTAATTTTTTTTTCCAAAGCACGGGGCAAATACATTAGCCCTGCTATTCTGGAAGCCTAGGCTAAAATCGAGCTGAGGTCACCAGGTAAATGAGTTTGCAAGTCTCAGCTAAGACATCACGGATGTTTCTTGGCAGTTAGCAAAGTTTCTCTTGATTGATGTGTGCTTTCCCAGAAAGGCTCAGGATTGGAATAAGAGGGGTATTAGCTGGGTCACTATTAAAGCAATTCACAGAGCTAGGAGAAGAAGCTTGTATACTTTCTGCTGAAACAGGCCTGGTTTTAGCTTAGGATGTCAGATTCTTACTTTTGTGAGCACCAAGGGTCACAAAAATCTAAAACTTTTATTAAAGAGGGAAAAAACAACATTGGTTGATCAGATTATCATAAAATTTGGTGTGCCTCATGGAGGTACAGGGTACAGTCAGTGATCCAAATTCAGGGCCATTTGACCACAGATTTTCTGAGATATGGCCCCCAGCTTTTCTTAAAGTTGACACATTCTGGCACCTTTTTTTCTTTCTTTTTTCTCACAGATAGAGATCAAAACAGGGCTCAGATAATTGCACCAGGGTCTCAGACGTTTGAGGGTTATCCCAACAGAGTGCACCCACCAGGCCTTTGGAGGAAACTGAGGTAAAATGCTGTCTGAAGAAAAGTTTGCTTCTCCAGTGAGGTGCACTGAGGCTGTAACAGACTACACTGAGCATCTGCAGAGAATGAGGCTACTTGTCGGGAAAACCACCCTTATGTCACAAGATCTTGGTGGCTCTAAAGCAGGGGTAGGCAACTATGGCACGTGTGCCAAAGGCGGCACGCAAGCTAATTTTCAGTGGCACTCACACTGCCCAGGTCCTGGCCACCGGTCCGGGGGGCTCTGCATTTTAATTTAATTTTAAATGAAGCTTCTTAAATATTTAAAAAACCTTATTTACTTTACATACAACAATAGTTTAGTTATATATTATAGACTTATAGAAAGAGACCTTCTAAAAAAGTTAAAATGTATTACTGGCATGTGAAACCTTAAATTAGAGTGAATAAATGAAGACTCAGCACGGCACTTCTGAAAGGTTGCCAACCCCTGCTCTAAAGGTATAGCATGGTCATTGAACGTGAGCAGTACCTCAGGCATTGTGAGTTCAAATAAATCTCAGGGGAGAAATCTTAAGTTAAAAAAAGGGAGGAGGAGGTAGAGTGCTCTATGCTGCCTCTCAAAGGGGGATCTTCATTTTGGCAAATATAATGTGAGCACAGCAGAATATTCTGGGGTGGAAGAGTAGGTGGGAATAGGGGGAGAGGGGTTGGGGATCAGGGGATGGGGGGAGAGGGCGGGGTTGGAAAAGGGACATGGGGGTGAGTGACAAAGAGACTGGGGGAGAATAGAGACAGGGACACCTGTCAGTTTGACATTCCCTCCCATGTGTGTGCCATGAGCTGGGGGTTCCCAGCCCATCTACAGGGGTGTGACCCCCCTCATGTGAGCCAGGTTCTAGAGGGGGCTTGCCTAAGCTGAGGGGGAGTCTGAGCCTCTCCATATGTTCTGTGTGAGCTGGGATCTGGGGGTCCCTTCCTCTCCGTGAGGGTTTGAGCCCTGCTCTCTTCCCTCCCATGTGTGTGCCAGCCTCTTGGGGGGTCCCTGCCAATCTATGGCAGTCTGAACCTCCACCTCATAGGAGCCAGGTTCTGGAGGGGCTTGCCTTTCTGAGGGTGTCTGAGCCCCATTCCCTCCCCCCTTGTGACCCAGGATCTGGGGAAGCCCTGCCCTTCCTGGTGTGGAGCTTAGAACAGGCATGCCAGAGCATGCACCAAGAACACACTGCTGAGAGGGGGTGAGGAGCTGCGAATGGGCATGCCCAACACATATCAGAGACTCTCCAGTGCAGGGGAGGGAGGGAGGGAAAGGAACACACACTGACATGAATGGAGCAGTTCATATATCTCAGAGCTATTGTTTGAGGCTTTATTCATCTGCATTCGGTACTCTCTCTCAGCTAGGAACATTCACCCCTTTTTGACCCTGATATGTTTCTCATGGATGAGTAGAGCCCCTTTCCTCCATTCTCCCTCTAATTTCATAAAACTTACATGAAATTTATAATGGAGCACCATCTCTGCTGTAGCTAAGGTTGGGAGGCCCTTCCTGTTAAAAGGACAACTCTTTGTAGTATAAAATCTGTGTATTTCCATGGATTGTCTTGAAATTTGGAATGCCTTGTGGGAATGCAGGATAGGGTTAGTGATCAAAATGCAGGTTCATTTGTGGAAGAAGTTTCCAAGATACAGCCCCTAGAAAAAACAAAATAAAATAAACCAAAGCCAGCTGCATTTCATTTGGTTCACAGATTCAAGCAACTTTGAAGTTTGAAACCTATGCTGGACAGAAATATGCAAATTAACTGTAAACATTTGGGAAAAATCTGCTTTTGTCCAGTGTGTGTGTGTGTGTGTGTGTGTGTGTGTGTGTGTGACAGAGAGAGAGAGAGGGTTATTATTCATCAAATCTGAGTACAGCAGAATATTTAGATGCTGCTGAAACTATTTTTAAAAGAAAATAAATAACGTGTGAATGCTTACTGGGATGGGAGGGGCTATTAGAGGTGCAAGAACAGCTGGTAATAGAGGAATTAGGGGTTTGGGTCTGCAGCAAGGAATGGGGTATTATGGGGAGGATGTTAAATGGGAATGGCTGGTAGTGAAAGGAAACGGGGTTGGAGGGCTAAAGTAAGGTGCAAGGAGTAGGAATTAAGGGGAGTAGGGGGAGAAGATGGGAGCGATTGGAGAATGAGAGGAGTAGCAGAGGAAGATGGGGTTTAGGGGTGGAGGAATGTCAACCCTGAATTCTCTCTTTCCATGTGCTGGGAGCTGAGGGAGCCCTACCCCTCTGCAGAGGTCTGAGCCCTTCCTCCCCCTTGCTGTGTGTTTTGGGACATGGGGGAACCTTGCTCCTCTTGTGGTGTCCTCTCCCTGCACTGCCATGCAAGCTGGGAACCGGGGTGGGTAGGGTTGCTAGTTTTGGTTGGAAGATGTATTCTTGGAGGTTTCATCACATGACAATCTTTAATTAAAGATTAATCTTTAATTCCTGGAGACTCCATGACAATCCTGGGGGATTTAGCTTGTGAGCTAAATCTCATCCATGGTCTATATCCCAAAACCTTGACAGTTTTATTAAATGGGGAAGTTTTATTAAATGGTTGTTACAGTACCTTTTAAGCATGTTAGGGAAGACTGGTGTGTCTGTCTCCTTGTCCACTCCCTGCCCCACCATCGTCTTCAATATTTGGCCTTCTGCCCAAATGTCCAGCTCTTCCTCTCCTTCCCATCCCATTAAGCCATTAGCTGGCACTCTAGAAATCATTAACATGTAAGAAGTTGCTCCTTGCTCTTTCCTGCCCTATGACACTGCATACACACCACAGGCAGCAGCCTACTGGAGGGCTGCATGCTATTTGGTTATGTAGCCAGAGCTCAACTCTGAGCTGGACCCCTTACTCCCACTACTCACCCCACCTGGGATTCCTGCCCCTGCTTCAGCCAGGCTTCCACAGCCATGCCCCTGACACCCACTCTACCCACCCTCCAAACTGGGTCCCTCTCCCATACACTCTGGGCAGCCCCCCACCCACCCAGGGTTGATCTATATCTTCACTATTCATTTTCTGGGTTTCAGATGTTTAAACTTGTGTTATCTTCTGGCCCCGCCCATTACAAATGTTTCAAAGAATGGCCATTGTCTCCATTCAACTGTAACACAATCTACAGGAGGTGGGAAGAGCACCAAGGAATGACGTAGCAACCATGTTGCCCAGTGGACAGATACCTGTACTGTGGATATTCCTAGCTCTGCCGCTGGCCTGCTGGGTGACCTTGGGCAAGTCACTTCACTGCTCTGTTCCTCAGTTTCCCATCTGTAAAATGGAGATAATGATGTAAAGTTTTGTGAGATCTACTGCTGAAAAAATTATATAAAATCAGATGTGTGGATACTTTGGTTAGGTAATAATCAGCATCAAACCTAGGTGAGAGCTACAACTGTGTAAAGGACTGTTACTTCCTACCAACAAACATTTCTTGTACTGTTTAGGAAATTTAATGGCAAAACACTTTAACACAGAGCTAAGACTGCCCAGCGCTAGCTTATGTTCGTCCCGAACATTGAATTAAGCAAAACTCAAACTTCAGAAAACCAGGAAACACCCACACAACCTTAACTCTGCCCTCCGAGCGATGTCCCAATGTGCCCATAACACACACTCCCACTTTTGCCTTTTCACAGGAATGAACCGGCGTTACCTCCACTTGTACTCCACTCAATCACTGACCCTACTCACCCGACAGAATATCATACTTGTAAATTTTAACAACCACTTCATACCCTTTTTACAACCCTTCACACATGCACAGAGGACACCACCAACACCTATGCTTACCCCTACCCATCATTAAATCCATACTGCTCTCATATCCCACCTCACTACTGACTCATGGCAAGAAGACCCCAGTGCTTTGCTACTGACACAAGTTGGTATTGAAATGATCCAGACTGGAACCTCAAGATACCCATGCATCTCTTTCCTTTGATAACACACACAGCTCTGTGACACTCCTCAAACTAATCCCTGGGTCATCTCAGATCACAATCACAGCTCTCCCAAGCTGCTCTGACTTACTACTCCACCATTCAACACAGCTATACCCAACGTCGTGAGTGTTGCTGGAGTGCATGCCAGAAGGTATTACCAACTCCAAAGGGACAGGGTTAAGGCTGCGTGGGTGTTTACCTTAACTCTGTATTTCCTGATTTTTCAGAAAGGCACAAACTATCACCAGGCAAACTTAACTCTGCATTAATGAAGATTTTTGCCATTTAATCTATTTATACTTAATTCACCTGAGTGAATAGAAAAGAATAAGATCAAAGCTAAAGAGAGACTAGGATTTTTGTGTTTTGTTTTTGAAAATTAGTATTGCTTTGATTAAATATGAAGTGGACACAGAGGTCACTAATGCTATGAAATGGGTTTCTGACATGTTTAAAAACTGCATCTCTTTAGCTCTCCTGGGCTTCAAGGAACAATGTCTTAGCTGATGGTTTTATTCCTGTATCACTACTGGCGCTCAATGGAAAATGTTTGGAAATTAGTATTCATTAGTTCATTTACACTCAACTCCTCCACAACTTGACCTTGACATTCTGTAGGAAATGGCCACAAACTTTCTTTATTCAAATATTCCCAAATATACATCTTTTAAAAGAATTTATGAAAACAAAATAAAAATACTTTATTTTTAAATTATTTTAGATACCACAGTCCAGTTTTTAATGAAAAAAATATTTGAAAATGTCTATGCCTATTTTTACAATAGTGTCTCAACCTATAGCCTGTCATAAAAATGTACAGTAGTCCAAGATTAAAACATCCCCCCCCGTACAAGCACATGACATTATACTGTGTTAGAAGCTAATAATGATGTCAATTGCTGTCCCTCTTTATGAGCTGTGACATACCATACAAAACACCCCATTTATTCCTGGCATTGCCATTTTTGTATAAGTGCTAACTTCACTTCTTTTTCATTAGCATCAACAAAAGCATGTTGGAAGAGATTCAATAAAGCCAATTAATTAGGCTTCCTTTTTAGGCAACAATGGAAACAGGAGCCCCTGGAACTGTGTCTTGGGCAACACTCCAGACAACTGGTATTTTTCTCTTCTTAAAAGCATAATCACCCTGGTCACTATTGCGTCTCTCTGAAGGAGGGAGGGAATGCCTTGTTGAACTTCTCCTCCACCTCCTTGTGACAAGTTTGCCTGGGCAATGTAATTGTTTCTGGTGGCAACAATATAAAACATGCAGGGGAGTAGTGTCATTTGCACTGTTACTGTACATCAAAGGCAATGCTGCTATTTCCAGTAGCAATACAAACCCCGCTATGTGTGGGGTCTAGCTCTCACTTGTAAAAATAGTCCTTTTTGCTTTCCCTTAATCTAGACAGCTTTCTATTTTCTGTTATTTAGTAACAGTTTCATGCTTTACACAGATAACATGCATATTATTGACATTGTTCGAAAAATATATATGGTTCAATGCCACCGGAATTCTGTAAATAGAAGAATCATAAATGATCACTTATGCTGCTTTTTGAAGCACTCTGCTTGTGTGCTGAGTGTGCTGGAGTCTGAAAAGTCTCGTCACAAAACTATTGCAGCTTTGAGTTGTCAGCCTGATGGCTCAAGAGCATTCACTTTTAAGCGGCCTTCCTTGTTTATTTACATCCCAGAGGCTGCATTATAAAAGGTCTGTAAATGTATGTTACTCATGTACTGGATACCAACACCTATTTCCTTTACTTGTATGAGTAGGAGTTTAGTCCTTCTGCTGATAGTTTTCTCCATTGCCAGCAATGGGAGCAGAATTAGAGCTTAACTGCACTCAAGCCACGGGGGAGTGTTCGGGCTAGTAAGGAGAGCAGGATCTTCCCTAGAACATGAATGTAACAGTTCGAAAAGTTTGTTGTTCTGCCTCATGTTCTTCTATTGCCTCAGAAAATGTGTTGAAGGGATTTTTCTCCCTTCACTTCCTTTCTCATTCTTAAAGAAAGGAAATCAGCACAGTGGGAAAGCATGGGCAGCATGGGGATTTCAAAAGGGAATTTAAGTTTAAATTAATACGAAATTATTTTATCAAAATGTTTATAGTTAGCTTTCAGTGTTTCCTTTCTTGTGCTATTGCAAGGGAGCTGCTGCACAGGGAAATGGAACCATACTGGTTTGTCTGCAGGGAAGTGGTATCTCCACATGATGTACAGACAGTGCAGATTAGGGTTTCCATGGATATTAGAGAGTATGCGTGAACCACTCTGAGTGCAGTCTCTTTTTTGGTGTTCCAGCTTTCACCAAACTGGCTCTCCTCTATTCAGCTCAAATTTGCCCAGTCCAACAACTTAATATAACATGAATCAAGCAGCTCTTAAGCTCCAGGGCTTGAAGCGTTTATTTTACTTCCTTACTGGTTCCCTGGAGGTAGCCTGGTGTGAGGCTGTTCCCCTCCATTATCCTAGGCCCTCCTGTCTGCCTCTCTCTCTGACCTCTTTCCTTTCTAGCGGGGCTTGTTTTCCTTACTGGTCCCAGCTGTGGGTGTGGTCTCGATGATTGGCAGTTCTGAGATGTGGTTAGCCTGATTGTCTTGAAGTCGGGGAAGGTTGTCCTTTCGCTTCTGCCTCTTTCTGTATGGAGTTTGTATGCCCCATTATAGCATGGCTAGTCAGACAGCTCACCCATTTTTGTTTGTTTGTTTTTGGGGGGGAGACAAAAAACCTAGAGCCAGCCCTGCAGCTCACTCTACATTGTGCCCCAGTGGGAAAGGAGCTGGAAGTTTTTGGTAACTTTCTTTCTTTCCAAATTCCCCATTGTGGCATTAATCTCTCATAGAATATGCAGCTGTAGCGGAGGAACCTGTGGTAGCCTGGAACTGAAAGCAGCATTGTTGCCTGAATGGAAGAGGGTGCTTGAAGGGCACACAGTGAGACAACTACTCTGCAAGTCTGATTGAGGAGCTGTGGAGTCTGAGCCTGTGTCTATGTTTTCTATGTTTATAGCCTGAGTCTATGTTTTCCTCTGCACTGATTCCAGGCTAGGCAAACACGCCACCTTCTAATTTTATGCTGTACCTGTGAGAGGAGGATGCAGTAGTAAAACCGGTGGCAGATTACTGCATGGGCCAATGGGGCCCCAAGGCCCTGCCCCTTCCCTGCCCCTCCTCTGAGGCCCTGCCCCCAGTTCCATCCCCCCTCTCTCTGTCATTCGCTCTCCCCCACCCTCACTCACTTTCACTGGGCTGGGGCAGAGGGCTGGGTACAGGAGGGGAGTAAGGGCTTCAGCTGGGGGTGTGGGCTGTGGGGTGGGGCTGGGGATGAGGGGTTTGCGGTGTGGGAGAGGGCTCTGGGCTGGGGCAGGGGGTTGGGATGCAGGAGGGGGTACAGGCTCTGGACTGGGGATTCAGGCTCTGGGTGAGTCTGAGTGGTTTGGGGTGTAGGAGGGGGCTCAGAGCTGGGGTAGGTGGTTGGGGTGTGTGTGGGGGTGTAGAGTGCGGACTCCGGGAGGCAGTTTGGGTAAGGAAGGGGACTCTGGACTGGGGCACGGTGTTGGGGTGGGGCATGGGGTCCTGGTGGCACTTACTGTGGCTCCAAGGAAGTGGCTGCGAGGTCCCTGCAGCGGAGGGGCAGCCAGGGAGGCTCTGCACGCTGCCCTCGTGCCCATAGGCACTGCCCCCGCAGCTCCCATTGGTCGCGGTTCCCAGGCGGCCACTTCTGGGAGCTGCGTGGAGCTAGGGCAGGCAGGGAGCCTGCCTTAGCCCAGGGCCCCTGCTGCACTGATGACAGTACCTTTAACAGCCGCTGACTGGAGCTTCCCAGGTCCCTTTTTGACTGGGTGTTCTGGTAAAAAAAATGGATGCCTGGCAACCCTATCCCTGCTCCTCCTCTCCCACCCTGCCTCTCGGCCCTGCTCCTCCTCTTCTCCCTGAGGCACTGCCCCCTGGTCAGGCCGGTAGATGGATCCTGTGGTATGGACAGTGTATTCCCCGCACCTTTCCCCATGTGGAGGTAGATCAGCCACTTACTAGACCACAGCACAGAGCTTGCCTGAGCCACCCCCCAGTGCTGAGCTGGCCTGAGCCTCTCCCTTGCCCTGTGCAGAACTGGCCCAAGCCACTCTCCCAATCCCTCCCCCTCCCATCCAGGACTGGCCTGAGCACCCTCTCCCTTCCCCTCCAACTCCCCTGCACAGAGCTGGCCCAAGATCCTCTCTCTTCTCCCCCCAGTCCCTTCACATGGAGCCTCTCCCTCACCCTGTGTGGAGCTGGCCCAAGCCACTCACCCATGTCCCCATCCTTCCCTGTGCAGGATTGGCCTGAGCCCCACCACTCACACTACCCCTCCCCCCTGAGCCCCTTTTTGGCAAAACTGGACATTTGTCCTTAGAATATCAGGGCTAGAAGGGACCTCAGGAGGTTATCTAGTCCAACTCCCTGCTCAAAGCAGGACCACTCCCCAATTAAATCATCCAACAGATTTTTTGCCCCACATCCCTAAATGGCCCCCTCAAAGATTGAACTCACAATTAGTAGGCTAATGCTCAAACCTCTGAACTATCCCCCCCCGACAGCTGGTGATCAGTGGCAAGAGCAAATAGGACAAATGCCCAGTTTTGCAAAAATGTCTGGATGTCTGGGGCCAAAACGGGATGTATAGTCACCCTAGGCCATGGGTCCCCAAAATATTTCAGTCATACCCCACATTCAGTCCACATACTCCTTGGAGCTGTGGCCAGCGGCCATGGTTGGGAGCTGGGCCAAGGCTACCGTCGACTTCCAGAGCGTTGCACTGTGGGTTGCTGTGGGTAGCTATCCCACAGTTCCCGCAGTCTCCGCTGCCCATTGGAATTCTGGGTTGAGATCCCAATGCCTGATGGGGCAAAAACAGTGTCGCGGGTGATTCTGGGTACATGTCATCAGGCCCCCTTTCCCTCCCTCTGTGAAAAGAACGGCAGACAATTGTTTTGCGCCTTTTTTCCTGGGTTACCTGTGCAGACGCCATACCACAGCAAGCATGGAGCCCGTACAGCTGACCGTCACCATAAGTCTCCTGAGTGCTGGCAGACATGGGACTGCATTGCTACACAGCAGCAGCTCATTGCTTTTTGGCAGCAGAGGGTGCATTACGACTGGTAGCTGTCGTCGTTGTACTCCTGGGTACTCTTTTAACCAACCTCAGTGAGGTCAGTCGGGGTGCCTGGACCAACATGGGAGTGACTCAGCCAGGTCATTCCAATCTTTTGCCGAGCACCCAGGAGATGACAATGGCTAGTAGTCCTACTGCACCATCTTCTGCCAAGCACCCAGGAGATGATGATGGCTACAGTTGTAATGCAGCATCTTCTGCCGAGCACCCAGGAGGTGATGATGTCTAGCAGTCAAACTGCATTGTCTGCTGCCAGCCTAAAGATGTAAAAGATAGATGGAGTGGATCAAAATAAGAAATAGACCCGATTTGTTTTGTATTCATTTGTTTCCTTCCTCCCTCCATGAAATCAACGGCCTGCTAAACCCAGGGTTTTGAGCTCAATCCTTGAGGGAGCCATTCTGTGTGACAGTTGTTTGTGTTTCTCCTTGATGCAAAGCCACCCCCTTTTGTGGGCTTTAATTCCCAGTAAGCCATGTCATCAGTCGCCCCTCCCTCCGTCAGAGCAGACAATCGTTTTGCGCCTTTTTTCAGCCCAGACGCCATAGCACGGGATCATGGAGCCCACACAGATCACCGTGGCAATTATGAGCACTGCATTATTCTGGAGTATATGCAGAACTAGAACCTGCCAAAGCAAAACCAGGCAAGGAGGTGACGGCAGCACGGTGATGAGAGTGATGAGGACATAGACATGGACATAGACTTCTCACAAAGTACGTGCCCCGGCAATGTGCACATCATAGTGTTAATGGGGCAAGTTCATGCTGTGGAACGCAGATTCTGGGCTCGGGAAACAAGCACAGACTGGTGGCATTGCATAGTGTTGCAGGTCTGGGACCATTCCCAGTGGCTGTGAAACTTTCGCATGCGTAAGGGCACTTTCATGAAACTTTGTGACTTGCTTTCCCCTGCCCTGAAGCACCAGAATACCAAGATGAGAGCAGCCCTCACAGTTGAGAAGCGAGTGGCGATAGCCCTGTGGAAGCTTGCAATGCCAGACAGCTACCGGTCAGTTGGGAATCAATTTGGAGTGGGCAAATCTACTGTGGGGGCTGCTGTGATGCAAGTAGCCAAAGCAATCACTGAGCTGCTGCTACCAAAGGTAGTGACTCTGGGACATGTGCAGGTCATATTGGATGGCTTTGCTGCAATGGGGTTCCCTAACTGTGGTCGGGCGATAGATGGAACTCATATCCCTATCTTGGCACTAGAGTATGAGGGCAGCCAGTACATAAACTGCAAGGGGTACTTTTCAATGTTGCTGCAAGCACTGGTGGATCACAAGGGACGTTTCACCAACATAAACGTGGGATGGCCGGGCTTGCATCTTCAGGAACACTAATCTGTTTAAATGGCTGCAGCAAGGGATTTACTTCCCAGACCAGAAAATAACCGTTGGGGATGTTGAAATGCCTATAGTTATCCTTGGGAACCCAGTCTACTCCTTAATGCCATGGCTGTGGGGAAACCAGTTTCTCCGCTTCCTTGCTGTGAGCTATCTTCAATCTCTTCATCATCATCTTTCTCATCTCCAAAACCCACTTCCGCGTTGCGTGATTTTCCATTGACGGATTCAAAGCACAGGGTTGGGGTAGTGGTGGCTGCACCCTCTAGCATGGCATGCAGCTCATCATAGAAGCGGCATGTTCGGGGCTCTGATCTGGAGCAGCCGTTTGCCTCTCTGGTTTTTTGGTAGGCTCTCCTTAGCGCCTTAATTTTCACGCGGCACGGCTTTGCGTCCCTGTTATGGCCTCTGTCCTTCATGCCCTTTGAGACTTTTTCTAATGTTTTGGCATTTCGTTTACTGGAATGGAGTTCAGCTAGCATGGATTTGTCTCCCCCATACGGCGAACAGATCCCATACCTCCCATTTGGTCCATGCTGGAGCTCTTTTGCGATCCTGGGACTCCATCATGGTCACCTCTGCTGATGAGATCTGCACTCACCTGCACCTTGCCACGCTGGCCAATCAGGAAATGAGATTCAAAAGTTTGCGGGCCTTTTCCTGTCTACCTGGCCAGTGCATCTGAGTTGAGAACGCTGTCCAGAGTGGTCACAATGGAGCACTCTGGGATAGCTCCCGGAGGCTAATACGGTCAAATTGCGTCCACACTACCCCAAATTCGACCCGGCAAGGCCGATTTCAGCGCTAATCCCATCGTCGGAGGTGGAGTAAAGAAATCGATTTAAAGAGCCCTTTAAGTCGATAAAAAGGGCTTCGTTGTGTGGATGGGTCCAGGGTTAAATCAAGGTAATGCTTCTAAATTTGACCTAAAATCGTAGTGTAGACCAGGCCTTAGTGAGCTCTCTACTACTGAATTAATGGAAAAAAAGACTGTCTAATAGAAATGCTTGGAAAAAATATGAGGATGTCTGGTCACATTGAATACTTTTTCAGTTTATTATGTATTTGTCCCCGATATTTAGAGGCTATGTTATCTAGTCACTGACCTCTACAGGTAGAAGTGTGTATTTTTTTGTTTTGTTTTTACCCAGTTGTTACAAATAATGAACACTGAATTTTGTTATTTATATGCTATTTACATCTTGTGCATATGTTTTATATATATAATTTCATTATGTGTTTATATTTTATATAAAAACAATAAAATGTTTTAAAAAACATATCTAGGAAACCAAACTTTGAACCTTTTCAGAAGTGCACCCATCACTACCAGTTAGTACCATTTGTGTGCATGGATGTTTTGAGATACCGGCACTTGTTATTTAGGAACTGGACTAAGACCACCAAGTAAATGAAATAAATACATCTCATTTTGCATGATTAGCCAAATAGCCTTCTGACAATAACTTTCGGTTGCTGCCAAAGTAAAACCATAAGTGAAAAAGAAAGCTCCCTCTTCTGATCCTTTTGAAGTGTATTGTAGAAGTCTGAAATAGTTTGCAAATATGTGTTCTATAAGCCTCAGCTCAGTTTATGCTGTTACAAGTCATATGTGCTGCTACAACTGTTAGGCATGGTGAGAATGTCAAAGTTGGAGTGCCAGCTTTAGTGTTGATATTGCTGGCTTTCGTTGATTTGCTCCACAACAGTAATGTACATTTTTTTTAAATGCCTATATGTTTTAGACTATGACTTAATGTTTTCTTCAATTTATTCTTCTTTGTTAATATAAATCCTTTTTGGGTTTAATTTAAAGTAATTCATAAATCCTAACATAAGTAATTTAGGATTCTTTGAAGGAAATGGTAGCTGTGTTTAATCCTATCATACATTCCTTAATCATTACAGCGCTTAAAGGGTATAGCAGCATTAGGCAGAAAGCATTACGGTGAGTCTGAACAGTGCATTTAGGGCAGGGAGAACTGAGAATAGCACAACAGATGGATTAAAAAAAAGCCCAATAAATATGTATTTCGTTATTTATTACAAAATAAATTATATATTGACATAGGAAATTACATGATAATTTTCTGTTTGAAATGTTACAAAATTGGCTTCCATCTAAAGGTAGCACGGAATAATGGTTTTGTGTTTCTGTCATGACATTTAACTCATTAGCATGCAGGTGTGCTGCCTGGGCTTCATGCAATAACTGTCTTCTTTCACTGTGTTTACAGATAATCCAGCAAGTTTGCAGGCCAAATGGCTTTCTGAATATGAGCCCACAAAGCATTGAATCAGATGGTGTATTGCTCCGGGAGATTCCAGCACAGTTCAGCCACAAGGTGAATATCCATAACAGCATTAAAAAGAACAATGACTCGAAATTGTTCATAATTTATAATTGTAATAATTAATAGTGACTAACACTGCAGTCACTAATTAATTTTTTGCTGTACTTAAAATTAACTCCATTGTCAACAACTGATCCGTGGGTGATAGGGATTAACATTGTACATGTGAGCTCCTGGTTTACTAAACACTGTAATTTATTCTGCTTCATGTCTTGTGTTTTGTGTGTGAAATAAGAAGTCCTCTGGTTCCCTTTTGTAGAGGCAGAGGGCTCTTGGCAGAATGGAACCATTGTGATTCTGCTTGTGGGGACCTCCCCCTAGCTGAGAGGTCAAAAGATAAGAGCTATACCCCTCAGAGCTCCATGGAGGCTCATGACATAATATGGTGGTATGGAGTGGAGAGAGGTAGCATTGGCCAGTGGACCTACAACTAGTGGAGTGAAATTATGGTTGTGTGGTATTGGCCTGGACAAAAAAGATCTGGATTCAAATGCTGAGTCTGCTTCAAACTTCCTCTATGACCTTGGGCAAATCACTTAGGCCCAGATCCTCAAAGTTGTTTAGGTGGCTGACTGCCATTGAAATAATTGATTTAACTGAAATAATTGATTTCAATGGGAGTCAGGTGCCTAAACAAATTTGAGGATCTGGGCTCTCTCTTTGTCAGTTCCCTGTCTGTAAAATGGGGATAATAACTAGGATTGCCAACATTGTATTTCAAAAATAAGGGACTATTTTCTTAGCACCTAGGCCTCATCCTTAGGCCAGATATTATTGTTGTTAATGTAATTATTAACTATTATTATTATGTATTGTATTTAATAATAAGCAGTATTCACCTACATTTGCCTGGGGTACTTATTGCTGCTTTTTGCAGCGCTCAGCAACTCCTGAACTACTTGTACAGAGATTAAAAAAAGAGAGACGTCCCTTGTAATAAGGGACTGCTGGCAACCCTAATAATACTTCCTTTTGCTCACCCTTTGTCTGCCTTGTCTATTTAAATTGTAAGCTTGTCTATGCAGGGAGTGTCTTTTACTACTTTGTGTGGACAGTGCCTAACATAATGAGCTACAATCTTGGTTCAGACTTCTAGGCAGTACTTTTATACAAATAATAAAAATTAACCACAAGGAACTACTGGATAGCTCCTCCATAGCCTCTCATCCCCTCCCCCTTCACATTCAGAATGGGAACAGAAAATGTACAGCTGGTATCCCGGCACCACAGCAAAAGCTGCACAGCCGGGGAGAGGATTCAGTCCCCCCGCACTGAGAACCCCTGTAGAAAACTTCTTTCACTTGGGCTTTGTGCTGAGGTTGAGGATTTGTCCCAATTGTCAAGTCTGCTGCAGAGCTATAAACATTTGCAATGAACGTATACTATACCACAGTGAATAGGACAAAAAAAAATGGGGTAGAGGGTCTAGCCAAAAAAAAAGAAAAGAAAAAAAAAGAAAGGTGTAACAGTGGTTTTCATGCATGATTTGGTTGGTAAGGTTATCAGAAAAGTCAATACAAATGTGCTCTGAAAACATAATATTAGTCAAGCCTCTTGACAGGTATCCCACAAAGCAAATCAGTTTAAGTTTATTCTAAGCTGGCCAGAAAATTTTCATTGCTTCTGAAGGTAGAAACACCTCTTCACGCTGGGTTTTTTTATGAGCCTACCAGCCCAGTAAGCTGTTAGCATTGGTGCTGCTCCCAGATGAAAAGACCTCACATTTGGAAATGTATCCGGGACTTCTCATCTCTGTAATGTGCCAATTTGGCACTCTTTTAAAGTGGGTGAATGGATCCTCCTCCAGTAAGATTTTAGTGCTCGTGAAAGATGCCAGAATGAAAACATTGGAGGCTGAAGTCCTCTGATTATTCACACAATATATACAGTATGGGCAGCAGCAATACAATCTTCCCATGCATCCCTGCCTATGTTGTCTCAGAACGCCTCTGTTTGAAGACAGCAGTGACTGAGTAGTTCAGATTCCATTTCCATCAAGTTTTTCTGCTTTGATGAGGCTGTCCTTGTGGATCCTAATTGTGATGGGGCTTCCCATGAGGCTGATACATGACCCATAGAAACCGGAACAAGACAACCAGACAATGCTAAGATGGTAATGACTTCAAAATTGCTACTAGCCTTAGCCGTACTTCAGGCCATGAAACTGTAAATGAAAGGATTTGTAGTCAGTCCCTGGAGATGTCCAATTGCCAGATGTAAAAGTTTTAATTAGTTATTTAGCAACCTTTGTAACCTGGAGGGATTACTGAGCAGAAGCAAAACACAGCAACAGGCAGTGATGTCTGTTCAGACAGCAAGAATCTTTACATATTTGCCCACATCAAAACAAAGAGGAAAACAAAAACTATCTCAGGCTGGGAATCAATCAATCTCTTGGAGCGTAAAGCCCCGATTCAGCAAGACACTCAAGCCTGTGCCCAACTTTAAATTGACTTCAGGTTTCAGAGTAGCAGCCGTGTTAGTCTGTATCCGCAAAAAGAACAGGAGCACTTGTGGCACCTTAGAGACTAACAAATTTATTTCAGCATGAGCTTTTGTGAGCTACAGCCAACTTCATCAGATGCATACAGTGGAAAATACAGTAGGAAGATATATATATACACAGAGAACATGAAACAATGGGTGAGCGAGCCTCTGATAGTGTGGTTGATGTGAAAAGCCCGTTGCCAACTCTGTCCACATATCTATTCAGGGAACGCCATCATAGGACCTGACCACATCAGCCACACTACCAGAGGCTCATTCACCTGCACATCTACCAATGTGATATATGCCATCATGTGCCAGCAATGCCCTTCTGTCATGTACATTGGCCAAACCGGACAGTCTCTACGTAAAAGAATAAATGGACACAAATCAGACGTCAAGAATTATAACATTAAAAAACCAGTCGGAGAACACTTCAATCTCCCTGGTCACTCAGTTACAGACCTAAAAGTCACAATATTACAACAAAAAAACTTCAAAAACAGACTCCAATGAGAGACTGCTGAATTGGAATTAATTTGCAAAATGGACACCATTAAATTAGGCTTAAATAAAGACTGGGAGTGGATGGGTCATTACACAAAGTAAAACTATTTCCCCATGTTTATGTCCCGCTACCCCCCCCCCCCCCCCGCCCCACTGTTCCTTGCAACTTCATGTCAACTGCTGCAAATGGACCATTTTGATTACTACTACAAAAAGTTTTTTTCTCTCCTGCTGGTAATAGCTCACCTTAACTGATCACTCTCATTAGAGTGTGTATGGTAACACCCATTGTTTCATGTTTTCTCTGTGTGTATATATCTATATCTATATCTATATATCTATATATCTTCCTACTGTATTTTCCACTGCATGCATCCGATGAAGTGGGCTGTAGCCCACGAAAGCTTATGCTCAAATAAATTTGTTAGTCTCTAAGGTGCCACAAGTACTCCTGTTCTATTGACTTCAGTGGCACTTGTTAATGCTTAGAGAGTGAGGTTGGGGTCCCACTGTACGAGGCACTGTACAGCACAAACAAAGAAAGTCTCTGCCTTGAACAGCTTAAATTAAAGTACACAAAACAGACAGAAGGTGGGAGAAAGCAAGTGCCATTATCCCCATTTATCAGACGGGGAACTGAGACACAGAGCGGTGCAATGACATGAACAAAGTGACACAAGAAGTCTGTGACAGAGCAAGGAAATGAATTCAGTTTAGAACTGAGCGAAATTTTTAAACTCAACCTTTTTATGGCAAATAATGCAGATTCAGCAACACTGAAATGTTTTGTGAATTCATGTTGATTTTGCTGAGTTGTTCATGTAACTCTCCCATATGTCTGTCCAGGGCCGGCTTTATGACCCGCGGGGCCCGACTGGAATACTCGGTGGCAGTCCAGGGCTTTGGCAGCACTTTGGCGGTGTGGGGTCCGCTCCAGATTTTCTGTGGCACCGAAGGACCCCCCGCCACCGAAATGCCACCGAAGACCTCCGGAGCGGGTCCCCCTTAGGTTCAGGCGTGGGGCCCTCTTCAGTGCAGGCCCTATTCCAGGGAATTGGGTGAATCAGCTTAAAGCTGGCCCTGAGTCTGTCCCCGCCCAACTCCCCTCAAAATTCTCAGTCAAAATGTTTCATTTTGGCATTTTTGACATGAAATGATTTGAGTGTTTGATTTAGGGTGACCAGACAGCAAATGTGAAAAATCGGGATGGGGGTGGGGGATAATAGGAGCCGATATAAGAAAAAGACCCAAAAATCAGGACTGTCCCTATAAAATCGGGACATCTGGTCACCCTAGTTTGATTTGAAATTACTTTTCATATCAAAATTTTCTTCAATTTTATCAGAAAAATAAAGTTAAAAATCGCTCAATCAAAACAAAATGCTTTGACCCAAAATGAAATTTTTTGACCTTTCAATTTGCTAAAACTTAAAAAAAACTTCCATTTTTGTGTTGATCCAAAATTATTTTTTTTTCAGAATAGCCAGTGAACTGAGAAATCAGTTATTAAAATAGCTTTACATCCTATCTCCTGAGTCCTGGTTCTGAGCCATAACTATCTGATCTTCTTTTCCATAGATATTCTCATTCTTTAGCATATGAGTCTTAAGCATATGAGCCAGAGGAAGGGAAAGGGAAGATGAAGTTTACCCTATTGTGTACTGGAGAACAGGAAATGCTTTTATGCCCTGTCATAGCATTTATATGGAAACTTCAATATTCAAGAGTAAATTAGGTTAAACATATTTTCATATAACAATCCTATGCAAGTTCCACAAAAACAAACAAATAAAAAACCCCTTTTTTTTGGTCTATGAATTTAGATAATTGTGATTGATCAAATCCTTGCATATCAGCTATAGGGTGACCAGATAGCAAGTGTGAAAAATCAGGAGTGTATGGAGGGGAATAAAAGGACCCTATATAAAACAAAACCCCAAATATCAGGACTTTAAAATCGGGACATCTGGTCACCCTAATCAGTTAATCTGTAAATTCTCTTTTTCACAACACAGAGAGGCAAACAATAGATAGCAGACTCACCAAACCAAGCAGTGCTTGAGTAATTAAATGTTAGTCAGAACAGTAGTAATAAGGAAAAAGAAAACACCGGGTAAGATTTTTTGAAAGGAAAAAGGTATAATTACTTCAGCCGAAGGGCAGCAATAACACCAGTGCTGAAAGTATATGAGAATTTTATGTGCTTATTGACTCAGTCATTCACAAAAAAGGTCATTATTGTAGCAAATGCCATGACACAATGGTAATCAAGCTACTGTACTGTACCTCTGAGATACAAAGCACCTTTGATTGAAAATCAAAGGCACTTTATAGAATATTTAAAGAAAGTACATTACAGTACGTGTGATAAGGACACACTTTCCCTCTTGCTTTTTATAACATCTAAAGTCACTGATTTAAAAAAAATATATTTTTTTTCTTGAAAATTACCTATATTCATGCCCATGGAATCTCACTGAGTCAGACATGAAACTAGTGTTAAAGCTGGATGGCACGCCCAGACCAGGCATTCCAAACCTCCTCAACATTGCAAAATAAAGTCAGGATATGGCAAAATTAAAGGTGTCTGTGTACCCTTAACTCTGTCCCTTGTGCAGAACCATACAATCATTCTATGTGTTCATACACCATAATTTCTTCAAGATCTCTACTGGACAAAGACTGAGGAGACTCCAACTGGAACACCTCTGTTAATAGCAGTTGCAACAGTATGCCTGGGCAGAGAGAGGATATGTCTACACTGCAATTAAAAACCCATGACTGGACCGTGCCAGCTGACTTGGGATTGCAGGGCTTGGGTGTAGAGGTTCAGGCTCAGGCTGCAGCCCAAGCTCTGGGACTCTCCCACTCTTCAGCCTGAGCCTGAACATCAATACAACAATTAAACAGCCTTATAGCCCGAGCCCCGGGAGGCTGAGGCAACTGGCACAGGCCAGCTGTGCGTTTTGAATTTCAGTGTAGAAAGACCCTGAGACTGTCTGTCAGTTAGGCAGACCTCAGGCCATTTTGGGATAATAGTTTAACACCAATACTTGAAACTCTTCGTGGAAACTCATGGGTAACCAGTGCTGATCCCTGAGTACAAGTGTTGTGCTCATACCAAGAAACACCACTTAGTGCAGAATGTAGCAGCTTTCTTATCTTCAGCTTCTGTGCATATTTCATGTAGAGCGTGAAGCAGTAGTTTAATAGAGAGGCAATAAAGTTTTGGATGTTGGGACCAAGGTCCACGCTTGAGAAAAAGTCTCAATCTGCTGGCCACAAGCAGATGGGAAAACAATCATGGTCACATGGTTTTATTTTCTAAAATCAGCTGGGATTCTTACCAGACCACCAAATTGTGAAGTCTAGTGAGAACTGACAGACCAAATGCCAGTTAGAGGAGTTTTAATGCCTTCTCTGTCCTCTCTTATTGGCTTTTTCTTCCAAACCACCATAATAACCTCAGTCTTAACTGGATGTGAAAAATGATCTCTGAAGGTGAAAAGCTAGTGAATTGTGCCACTAGGAGCCAAATTACAGGTATCTGAGTCTAATTGTCTGTCCATTAAAAGGTCAGTGATGTATTTTAAATCTGCTCAAGCATTAGAAAAAGCAAAAGCCCTGCTGTACATAGAACTTTACCCAACTTAATGTCCACGGTGAGTAAAAAAAAAATAGTGTTACTATAGCTCCATGTTTTCAATTTAGAAGTCAGCTGCAGATGCTTACACATCTTTATCTGTGGATGTATGTTACTTTCCCAACTGGCATGATATGGAAGCAAAAGATCATGTAGCCGTAGCTCTTGGCAAGGGCCACAGTGGCTAAACTTCATGGCCTTTACAACTCATAATCATATACTCTTTGGATGTACTGGCAATACCTAATGACTAAAATCATTTTTATCTTGGTCATAAAAATGGTATGCTGTTTATTAGACCATTTTAAGGTGCACTAGGTTATTCAGTCACAAGGGTGCAGAGCAGGCATGAAACAGATTTTTTTTTAATGTATCAATTTTAACATCTCCTGTATCTATGAATAACAGGTTCTCAGGTGAACTGCTGAGTATGTCACAGTAGGCCCAGTGGAGTTAAGTGTGCAAAGTCAGTCTGAGCACACGCTGTAATGGATTTGACCTCAAAGAGCACTACAAAGAGAAATTGCAGAAAACCATCTGAACTGACTTGTGAAGCTTGTAGCTCTGACTCCCTCGATACAAAAAGAAAACAGACTGGAGTGAACAAATTGAAACTATGAGGATGAATATAGGCTTAATTTTTGAAATGACTATAGTAAAAGGAAAAAAAATACATATAAGAATTGTTCATGATCCCTTACTTGATTCCGACCAGAAGTAACATGTATACATTTCCAGAAAGACAAATATGTAAGTAATCGTATACACTAAATAAACATTTGACATGTTAAATTCAATAATAGCATAATATATAAAGGCAGGGCAGGCAAGATTCTGAACCCCTTCCCCTGGTGAGCGTTTACTCCCATGAATGGGCTCATTGCATAGCAGTTCCTCCTCTTAGTTGCAAAGTGAGTAAAGGTTTCACAATCTGGCCCTTTATCAATATATCTTTTATTAATCGGTGTATGAAGATGACAAGTACAAACACATCAGACAATAACCAATTAGAGATACATTTATTATTTGTGTTTTAATAGAGGCTAGAAGCCCCAGCTAAGATCTGGGCCCCATTGTGTTAGGCACAGGACAAACATATAGTGAGATAGCTCTTCCCTTGAAGAGCTTATGGCCTGAACTGACAAGCCAGACAAAGGACAGAAAGGGAAACCAAGGCACAGGGAGTCAAAATGACGTGTCCCAGGTCACATAGCTGGTCAATGGCAGATTTAGGAATAGAACGCAGGTCTCCTAAATCCCAGAGTAGTGCCCCACAACACCACCCATACTGTATCCATTGAGGTTGTGGAGTGCCACTCAGTGTGTGTGGGTGTGGGTGTGTGGGTGGGTGGCATGGATTTACATCCCCTCCAGTTCCTCTCTCAAGTGCCCCCACCCACTAACAACTTGACCCCCTTTGGCCTATGAACCCCTACACCCAACCCTCCTAGGAGCTTCTGCTCTTGAGAGAGCCCCTCCATTGTCCCCTCTCAGAAGCCCCTGCCTCTCCCACCCCACTTCTTACCTTACCCATCCCTGCTGGCAAGCCTCACCCTTTGGTGACTGGTCAGTCCTGCTTCCCAGCTGGCTTCTGTGACACTGAGAGGAGCCGCTGCAGTTTTGGCAGCAGGCAGGTGAGGTTCTGGGAAATGACATGCTGAGCACATGGAGGGAGAGCTGGGTGCCAGGTGCAGCATGCGTCCAGCTCTGATGTGCACAGCCACATGTGCATGCAGCAAGAAAACCTGGCAAATTACATCTTTTGACTGGCAACTGGCAAGAAAAGAGTTAAAAGTGGCCAGGCTGGTCAAAAACCAGTCAAGTGGTAACTCTATTTTCCATATATCTGCTTAAAAGCAGTTGGGCCATGGCTCAGATGCCACCCCCAGCTCTGCAGACTATGGTGTCCGTTTCTTATTTTAAAGGAGGGGCTTGCTCCTCACTTATTCTGCCCATAGTATTTTTATTAGCAAGACAAGGTACTAGAAGAAGCTTTTGAGCAGTTTGGCTGGGATCAGAGAAAGCTATGATCAAGTGCTACTTGTTTCTGCCTGTTGTGTTTATAAGCGCGCGCACACACACATACGCACGATACAATAAATGCTCTTGTACACTGCTCTACAAAACACCAAGCCAAAGTCAAAATAAACCCTTAAAGAGAATCTAGACAGTCATGTATTTAGTTTTGATTTATTAAAATAGTTTTCAGACCGTAGTCTTATTTGTCCTGTGAGAGCTGCACTCTCCGGTAATGGGAGCATTGAATTTTCATGTGAGGCATTTTAGAGAGCATTTTTTTCCCTACCTCCAACAATGTGACAGGAATTTGTTCTCGTGTGATGATATGCATGTTATTATAGCTGCTGTGCTAAACATATATTTATGAGCATGGCTGGCACCAACGCTCTGCCTTGTATTTTGCTGATGTTGTTGACAACGTCTGTATGACATTATAATAATTTCTTTTGTGATGCTCGTCCACTGAGATGGAATAAGTCATGCCTCCTCCCTCTGGGCTGGCCCTTCCCATATTATCCTCTTGCTCTTCACTTTCCTGAAGCTGTGATACCAGGTCCCAAGCCAGTCTCAGGTGTCACAGGTATGATGCCAGAGGGGAAAAAAACCTAAAACTGTGGTACTGTTGTCAGAGCATGAAGCCATAAGCCAAAGCATCAGAGAGCTATTATCCTTCAGCCAAAATAATTTGCTTTCATTAACAATAGTTTTTTGGGCCCAGTCCTGTGAACCCTTACATAGGTAAGTAGCAGCTATGGGGATAATTTCACCAAAGTGAAAGAAAATGGACTTCTAGCACGCATAAGTATTAGTCAGATCCAGCACTATATTTTAGTGAAGTACTCCATCAAAGATTTCTATTTTCTCTTTCATGAGGCTCTCATCTTCCAAATTACAGAGAGGGAGTTAAGGGGGAAGGCAGTTTTTAGTGGCTTTTAATTTGATGTGACTTTTCCATACTCTTCTCCTAGCAATCCCATTGTTTTCACCGAGGCTGTGTGAAAACTGCAAAACTTGAGGTTTTTGCATTGATTTTCATTTGCAATGAAACTTCCACAAGAAAGAAGGTTCATCTTCAAGTAGTGTCACTCTGGGTGTGCATGTGGGCCATGCGCTCTTGATTGGAGATTTTCAATATCAGTATCCATTCATGGGCTATGGTATTCTCGTGCCCCGCACCGAGGCTATACCAGGCTGCACAGGTAAACCACCCCCTCAGTTCCTTGTTAACCACCTCAGCTCGAGACACAGCTAGTATGTCCAATTCTTGCCTACGTTGGCAGCTACAGAGCTTCTCTTTAGATTAGTTAGCTGGTTTGTTAGTTGTAGTTAGTTTAGTGTTGTTTTACAAAAACAAACAAAACATCTTTTTTGGTTATAGAGACTTTATATTCCCTCTGTGGGAAATTCTCCCTGTGAGAGGCATGCCTGGTTCACTGGGGTTTAAATACTGCCTCTTGTGCAAAGAGGCCATCTTGGTCAGTGATGGACACTCTAAGTGCATTTGCTGCTGGGCAAGTTGCCTGTACTGCAGAAGTGCAGCTTCAGTCTAGCTCTGAAATATAGGGCTCAGAAGAACTGAGAAGTCAAATGTTGACGACTCATAATGGAGCGTTCCCTCTGCACTGCTTTGGACTAGGTCAGGACCCCCTGGAAATCAGTCTCTGGGAGTTTCTAGCACCCCTTCCACCTTAGTGCAACAGTCTCCTAGGAAGGAAAAATCCTTGGACCCCACCCTCTCAAATCCTCTCAGAAGAGGATCTAGTCCCCCTCCCAAGGATTTTCCCTCAAAAAGACCTCAGTGTCCAGCCAGATCAACAACTTTCAAGGTTCTGTACCATAGAGGGGAAAGACTCCTCCAGTAAAGAGGACATGAGAAAACATGACTGTAAGGCTAAACAGGGTTCTGGGATGATCTGGGGGGTGGGAGTGGTGCCCTGATGGGGACAGCACCAAACATAGAAGATTGGTACCATCAACTCTGACTTCTCTCTTGATGACCTTACTAAGTTTTGTGATACTATATAAGACTCTAACCTCCAGCCTCAAAGTGCCTTAAGCCTCCGGTACCATTGGACAAGGACAAACACTTGGTACCGCAACCCCATTTGGCACCTCAGCACTATTCAGTACCTCAGGCCTTCATACACCAGAAAGACTGGGTGGTGACTGCTGAACCAGACTCTCCATGGCTCGCAGGTACCGAGCATCTTTTGGTATTGAGAACTTCTCAGTCTCTGGATCCTTCTGCATCCCCGTTACTATTGTTCCCCTTTTTCTGTGGGAGCTTCTCCATTAGAAGAAGAAGAGGATGCTGATGATGACATCCCCTCTGCTTCTTCCATTTCAGTGCAGGGTTCTCCAATACATCTTTACATTAACCCTCTCTCCTGAAAGGGCAGGGAAGATTCTTCAGGACCTCATCACTCCTGGTGGGAGCAACTCCAGATGCCACCCCTTCTGCATATGGGCCTCAATCACCATATTGGGATTCCTGGGCAGCCTATCATTGGCAGTTTTCTAGGAGCCTGACCCTATCCCACTGGGATAATAGGGAGATCCAAGCTTCTCCCCCGCCCCCCAGCAACAGGAGGAAATGTTTGAGGAACCCGAGACCAGGGCAGACAAAGAAGCCATGCCACAAACCATCACCTCACCCTCTTTGCCATATGAGATCCTGATGTTACTCTCTCCATCGATGGCCAATGATTTTTGGCATTTCCAGGTCCTTGTTAAGCAGGTGCAAAACTCTCTGCAGATACCTCTTGTGGAGGTTGGAGAACCCCAAAACAAGCTCTTGGACATTCTACATTGTGCAACATCATCTCTCTTAATGAGCTCTACTGGAACTCACTAGGACCATCTGGCAAACCCCAGCTACAGTGATACCCACTTGTAAGAGGGCTGAGAAGAAATATTATACACCTAACAAGGACTCTGAATTCCTTTTCTCCCACCCACCTCCCAATTCCCTGGTTGCTGATATGGTGAACAAGTAGGGCAAACAACACCATTATAAATTCTTCCTGTATGACAGAGATAAAAAGCTCTTGGATGTTCTGGGAAGGAAGTCCTACTCATCAACTTTTCTGCATTGCAATTTACCAAGCGTGGACGGCCAAGTGCAACGTTACTAACAACATGAAATTTGGTTTGTTTATTTAACACCTTCCTTCAGATCAAAGGGAACAATTCTAGGCCACTGAAGGACAGTGCTGAGGGACAATTTCTGGCAAGAACATCATTTCAGGCAGTGCTTGTTGCTGCAGACACCAAGGTCCATTCCATTTCTATGGTGATGGTGATGCATAGGGCTTCCTGTCTACAGTTGTCCTGGTTCCCCAGAGAAGTCCAGAATATGGTCAAGGATCTCTTGTTTGATGGATGGAAGTTGTTTGCAGGGAACAATGATGGGTAATTAAATATCATTAAAGATTCCAAGGCTACATTATGCTAATTAGGCAACCGTACTCTTGCAAACAAACCAAAGTTCAGCAAATTGCAAAGAAGTCAAAGATCCCACCCTGTGCAATTCTCTGGATTCTAGAGACCCGTGGAACTCCCCAGGAGTTATATTATACACCTAACAAGGACTCTGAATACATAGGTTTCAGAGGAAGAGAGCTTCTAACCTATCTGACGTGGCTTCGTAACAAGTGTCATCATCAAAGCACCAGGCTTGATGGGACAATTGAAGGTTTGAATTCCCCCCTCTCATTAGCCTGTTAGTTTCATTGTTTTGCCAACTTTCCCCATTTGGAAACTGACTCTTCCATTTCCAGCATATCACCTCAGACAAATGTATGCTGAAAGTAATATAATTGGTCTATACCAATAACTTTACCTCCTTTCTTCCTCCTCATTCCCCTTCCCTATCCCTCTTCATGAGCCCCTGCTAAGGCAGGAAGTAAACACTCTTCTTTATTTAGGAGCAATAGAACTGGTACCTGCTCAATACAGGGGAAAGGGTTTCTATTTCAACTATTTCCTTGGGCCAAAGAAGAATAGAGGTGGAGACCAATTCTAGAGCTAAGATTCTAAACAAAATTCACGAGCTCCCAGAAGTTCAGGATGGTGATCTAGTAGCTATAATTCTTTCTCTAGATTACGGGATTGTTTTTTGGTAATCAACCTCCAAGATGCGTACTTCCATATAGTGATACACCATCTCACAAGAGATTCCTCGGATTTGTGGGGGGCCAGGATCATTTTCAGTTTTGAGTGTTCCCCTTTGGCCTCTCCTCTGCTTCAGGAATGTTCTTGAAGGTTCTATCAGTAGTGATGGCTCATCTGCATTGTCAGTCTCTCATGGTATTTCTGTACCTTGATAATTGGCTACTCAAATGTTGATCCTACCAGGAGGTGTTGTCTGCCATGTGAAGGAAAACCTAAAGGGGCCCGTAAAACTCTGGTCAAGCTAGTAGGCCTAAAGTATTGGCCGAGCATGTTTCCATATATGAGGGGCTGAATGGAAAGTCCCCAAAATGGAACAATGGCTTTCTGTGTGTAAGGGGCATGAGGAGGCGGAGTGGAAAAGTTCCCAGACAGAACAATTTGAAATAGCCAAGCTTAAGAAATATACAACCACAATAGTATTGTTAGAAAAGTCAAACCGCAAAAGAACCAGACTGTGAATAACAACAGGAAAGGCCAAGTAAGGGAATATAATTATTCTTTTTGCTTTTGAACCTTGTATTGATTTTGCAATATATTCCAAATAAGGTAATTAAGATGAAAGTATGTGTAATTTATTTGTGGTTTTAAGCTTTAAAAGCTTGTGTGTTCCTTGAGCCAGGGGGGCAGCTCTGATAGCTGTCAGCCCCTGCACGCTTGTATTCAATAAAGGCTTGTTCTGATCCAAACACAATGCTTGGCCATTTTTTCCATGACAGCCATAAGGACACCACTTTCTCTGTTTTTATACCTGGTCCTTCAGCTGGCACAGGAAAATCCACACCAACGCCTGTTCAGAACATTGAATTCATAGGGACGTCTGAATTTCTTGACATCTAGGGCATCTCTTCCCATGGACAGGTTCCTGACAGTATTGAGCTTCATCAGAACAATCCAATACCGCCCCTATACCTCAGTCAGAAACTGCGTTTGACGTCTGGATCACATGGCTGCTTTCACTTTAGTGACAGAGCATGAGAAGTTAAGTCTCTGCTGTTTCTAGGGGTGGCTCTAAATGGTTTACTTGCCAAACAGACAATATTACACCTAGCTGTGGTGTCGTTCTACATCTTTCCCACCGCTAGACTTCTGGCCCGCAGCCCTCAGACCCAGCTGAGTTCCACTGAGTGAAGGAACTAAGACGTGGGTGGATGCAAAGGTGCTTTTACATCACTTTTATGGTCCCTCAACCCTCAGCCTTGGGGCTGCTGTCAATTATGATGGCTTTAAATGTTTCCTGAGGGACTGTTACAGCAGCCATGGATTGCCCAAATACAGAGTGCTCCAGCCATGCCACCTCCTACACCTCCTTAATCAGGGGGTTGGAATGGGTAACATAGAACCAGTTATGCTGCCTCTATGTCTGCTCAGGATTCCCTCATGCTTAAGGAATCTCCAGCTGCTCATTCAGCTCACCTTTTGATCTTTCTGTGCTGCTCTGGCAGTATACAGGGGCTGGAGTGTAGGCCAGGATCTGGTCAGATGATACTGTAATACATTTATCTCTATTATATTAAGTGCTGTCATGTAATTAAAACTGAAGTTACATTTGTCAAAATAAAGTACACATTTTGATGCAGTATCTTGTTTTTTGAAAAATGTCATTTGTTCACTTCATCGCTAATTCACAAAATTCATGACCTACCTGGGCTCTCACAGACATTAGTATGAACTGACAATTTCCTTTCTAGATAAAAAGCACAGGTATAATTTAGAGATAGTGTAAAAATATCTTTTAAATGTCCTTGAAGCACTCGGTAGCCCCCCATGCTCTGTAACAAACCCCAATGGTCAGCCACTAAATTACCTCACCCTAGGTAAGAAATGAGAAACTCTGAAAGCTATAGAACAGTAAATTTTCACAGCAGATCAGCACAGATATGGTTAGCACAGGGGTTTCTGTCACTGTCATGTATTGGGAAAATTGACAGTGTTCTATGGCTCTCAGCATCATGCTTCTGTGGTTTGTCTGTGCTGCTTCTTTTTTCTCTTTGCTTTAGTCTGTTGTGTTCATATATTCTGCATATTATAAAAAAAAACCCTATCGTATCCCGGTAAGAGATCATTCAAGAGGACTTGACCCGACACTGTTCTGCAGATCTTACATTACAATAGCCTTCAAAAAGTACAAGTTCAAGGACATTTAAAAGATACTCTTGATGCCGGAGTAACCATTCATAAGCAGGGATCCTAGTTTTCCCTGATTTAAAAAAAAAAGTTCTTCAATAAGAAAACATAATAATCCGTTTTTCTGCAATTAAAATGAAACACTGAATTTTAGTTTCCTTAGTCAGAATATATATGGATATTAGTTTAACACAATGTTTTACTGATATACTGTAGAACTAGGGTGACCATATTTCCCTATGCTGAATACAGGACACCTGGTAAAATTACTCATATTCAAGCAAGTTCAATGGCAATCAGGCAGAACTATGTAGTAGAAACATTCAGATTAACATTAAGTTGACTGAGCCACCATTAAAAAGAAATACTGTGTAGTTGGATTATTTTTATTTACTTTCTTATTTTTAAGGCTTTAGGGTTCACACAGGGAGGGGTGACATACACCCGCCTTACCCCCTTCCCATGGAAAGAGGTGACATACACACACTCCTGTACACCTCTCTCACACATGGGGGTGGGGAGGTGACTGACCGACATGACCCTCCCTGCCCAGTGCTCTCCGCCATCTATGCCTGGCTGTTCCCTTGAGATAGACCCGCCTCTCCTGCTACCTGGCACCACATGTTCCCAAGGCAACACATGGCGGTGGAGGGTCACATGCCCTCCGTCCCCAGATTTCTGCCAGGGTTCACACCAGAATGTTGCCAGCAGCACCCTTTCAGCACTGTGTGGGAGGGAAGGGACGGGAGCTGCTTCCAGCTGCAGGGGAGGAAGGGATGACCCGGCCCGTGTCTTTGCAGAGCTCATCTCTTTGTCCCTTCTCGCCTCTCCCATGTAGCTGGAAGCAGCTTGTCCCTTCCTGCCTGCACAGTGTCGAAAGTCAGCCAACACCTCCAGGCTGCTGCTGGCCACTGACATAAACCAGCTCCCTCCAGCTACAGCATGGGCAGGAAGGGGTTAAGCCCTAAGGATGCATGGTGCACCAGGGCCCAGGGAACCTGACTGCAGGGACTTCAGCAAACCTGGCCAGGGAGGTGTCTCAGCAGGGGAGGGTGCCTACGGGAAGGAGCAGCCCCACGCACCCTAGGGGGAGGACCCAGGGCAGGTGGGAGGGGCAGGTGAAAAGGGTGCTAAGCCCCTTCCCTGGGGGCTGCTGTGAAGCCTGCAGGTTCAGGGCATGAGCAGGCTGCAAATTGCTTCCCCACAACCACTCCAGAGCTTAGCTGAGGGGCGGAGAGGCTTCCCTGTGCCAGCGCTGTGTGGAGCTTTGGCACATGCAGGGCTCGGCGCCTCCTGGCCAGCACCCCAGGCAGGAGGGTCTTGGGCTATCCCAGGGCACCAGTCCAGCCAAAGGCAGTGGGGAAAGGAAGGAACCTGATGGCCAGGCTGTTGGGGAGCTGAGCGCTCTGACCAGGGGCTGGTTCTCCTCACAGCGCTGGGAGTGGGATGTGCTTTCTTGGGGAGGATATGGAGAACATAAGAACATAAGAACGGCCATACTAGGTCAGACCAAAGGTCCATCCAGCCCAGTGTCCCGTCTACCAATAGTAGCCAATGCCAGGTGCCACAGAAGGGGTGAACCTAACAGGCAATGATCAAGTGATCTCTTTCCTGCCATCCATCTCCACCCTCTGACAAACAGAGGCTAGGGACACCATTCCTTACCCATCCTGGCTAATAGCCATTAATGGACTTAACTTCCATGAATTTATCTAGTTCACTTTTAAACCCTGTTATAGTCCTAGCCTTCACAACCTCCTCAGGCAAGGAGTTCCACAAGTTGACTGTGCACTGTGTGAAAAAGAACTTCCTTTTATTTGTTTTAAACCTGCTGTCTATTAATTTCATTTGGTGGCCCCCAGTTCTTATATTATGAAAACAAGTACGGTGAATACCTTTTCCTTATTCCCTGTCTCCACACGATTCATTATTTGATATACCTCTATCATATCCCCCCTTAGTCTCCTCTTTTCCAAGATGAAAAGTCCTAGCCTCTTTAATCTCTCCTCATATGGGACCTGTTCCAAACCCCTAATCATTTTAGTTGCCCTTCTCTGAACCTTTTCTAATGCCAGTATATCTTTCTTGAGATGAGGAGACCACATCTGTACGCAGTATTCAAGATGTGGGAGTACCATGGATTCATATAAGAGCAATAAGATATTCTCCATCTTATTCTCTATCCCCTTTTTAATGATTCCTAACATCCTGTTCGCTTTTTTGACTGCCGATGCACACTGCATGGACGTCTTCAGAGAGGAGGAGCAGCAGGGCTTGGGTAGGGAGAGAAGGAGCAAAGCAGGGTGAGGACAGCAAGAGGAGGAGCATACAAAGGGCCAATGAGTCGGCAGCAGAGGCGACATGTAATGGGCCGCCACCTGCCCGCACTCACTGGCCACTGCAGCGCGCAGCCAGTGCTGGCCAGAAATGGGATGGGGGCGGGGCCCTGTTGCCCAAGAGCGAGCACGTAGCAGTGTCCCTGGTGGTGGAAAGGGCTTCAGAATAGAGTCCAGCATTGAAGAGAGGATAGAGTCCAGCACTGCAGCATCACATCTGGAGGCAGTAACCAGGGCATAGTATATAAAGAAGGTAAGTGCCAAAGACGATGTAACAGCTCTGCAGATTTCTGAAATGGGGACATTTCTAAGGAGAGCCATTGACATAGATTGTGATCTAGCTGAGTATGCCAAAATGCTGATGGTGGTAGAATGTTGACAGCTTGGTAGCACACTATAATACACACGGAAATGCATTTAGAGTCTCTGGGTACAAATGGTGGAACACTTTGATCTGTCTGCAAACAAAACAGTTTACAGGTTTTATAAAATGGCTTAGCTCTATATAGATAGAAGGATAATGCCCTGCTGACATTTAGAGTGTGGAGAATGGTCTCCCATTTACAAGTATGCAGTTTCAGAAAGAAAACTGGCAGGCATATGGTCTGATTTCAGGTAAAATTTGGAAGTTACTTAAGGGAGAAATCTGAGTTACAGCCATAAAAACGTTTTATCTTTATAGAACATTGTGAAAGCGTTGTCTGCCATTAAGGCCCCAAACTCTCCAACTCTGTGAGCTAACATAATCACCACTAGGAAGGCTGTTTTCCTTGATAAGTTCAATAAGAAGCAGATGGCCATTAGGGGTTTTGTGAGGCCTTTGAGAACCAAGCTCAGGTCCCAAGCAGGAGTAGGGACCTTTATCTATAGGAAGAGATTCCCCAAACCTTTTATGAATCTCACATCTGCAGGGTGATTAAACAAAAACAAACAAACCCCTCAATAGTAGACTGGACATCATCATCACCAACGAAGACCGGAAGATCATCATGGTAGATGTCACAGTGCCCTTTGAAAACAGGACCCCGGCTTTCCACGACAACTGATCTCAAACCCTGGAGAAATATACCCCTCTGGACGACACCCTGAGAGCTGGGGGCTACAAGGTCCAAATTTACGTGCTGATTGTTGGAGCCCTCAGTGCATGGGACTCTGGTAATGAGCAAGTGCTGAGAGAATGTGGAGTCGGTCAACTCTCCACTCAGCTGACATGGTAACTCATGTTGTTGGATGCCATCAGGCGGTCGAGGGACATCTACATAGAACACATCACCAAACATCGGCAATACCAGGAGGGATGAGCTGAAGTGCCAATGAGAAATGCAGTCGGGAAAGTAATTCAAATACTTTCCTGATGGACTGTTTTCTTCTCTAAATGGATAACCTATCCTAAATTCTCAATTACTGAGGGACAATATTGCTTTCCGCCACCAACTCTCTGTATAACTTTTTTCATGAGTAATGTACCTGAATACATGGATGCTAGATATCTAAACTGTATTCTTAAATTCATTCACCTAAATTTGGGTTATTGCTGATTATACACTATATGTATCTTATGACTTTAAAAACAAACTTTGTATTTGTGGATAATCTAATCGCTATACCTAGATGTACAGACACTCTTTTCTCAACCAATGTACTATATATATATATTTTAACATTAGCTTTAATAAAAAATTTAAATCTGAAAAGCTGTTAGGGTTGCCAAATGAACTTTGATGGAACTAAGGGATAATCCTGACTTCTTAAACTGTAGCAGGTACTCCAGAATGAGCAGAAGTGGAGCATATTCAGGAGCAGTATTGTGGAATTGAGACCAGTGGTCAATCTTGTCCATTTTTGAAGATAAGTAGTCCCAGTGGAAACTTTTCTACTATTTAAAAATACATATTGTACTATTGCTGAGCGGAACAGAATGACTCTAGCCCTGCAAACCATCCAGGACCCACACCTTTAGGGAAAGAATGCCCAAGTTGGGATGCATCAGGCATCCTGGAAGAGAACTTGAAGAATTGTTGGGAGATCTGTCAGAGGATAGAGGGTGAGATGAAACAGGTAAGGGAACCACATTTGCCTTGACCATGTTGGGGCTATCAGAAGGATACTGACCTTGTCCTGCTTGATCTTGTTTATCACCTTGAGGGTGAAAGGCATCGGAGGGAATGCATGTCCAAAAATTTATCCAAAAATCCCGAAACCCTTACCTCCTGGCTTGAGGGCACAGTTCAGGGAATAAGGAGTGTCCCAAACAATTTCCCTGACTAGCTAACTAAAAGATGGCACACTCACAAACTCCATGAATGATCCTCAGGTTCTGAGATGACTCTGGACTCCTCAGTCACTGCAGATGGCTAATAATCATTGCTGGTAGGTGTCCTCTTTATGCAGGAGTCAGGCTGCTTCTGATGCCAGGATTTCCCCTCACCACAAAGGGGTGCAGGGCTCAAGGTGCAGATTACAAAACTATACTAAAATCTAAACTTGAGTCTCCCACCCCAGCGCTCAGACACACTCACAGCAGACAGACGCCCTGGACTAGCAACCAGAGCAGAGCCTGCCATGTGGTGGCTGATCTGTCCTAGGGAGCTGGAGAGCTAACTCGACTGGGGGAAGTTTTCCCAACAAAGCTCCACAAACTGGGAGTAACCTTGGAGAGGGAAAGGGCCAAGCTGAAGGATCTTGCTTTCAGGTTTCCAGAGGCCAGTACTTAGGGAGAACCCTGCATGCAGGCTTGGGACTCACCAGCTCCCTACCCAGCCAGTCCTGCCCTTTACCAAACTGGCTTCTCCCCTCTCCTGAGCAAGGAGGGAAGGGCATCTCCCTCCCTATTGGTCAGGCTAGCTCTTCTCAGGCTTTCACTTGTCAAATCATTTGACTCTGCCCCCTCCTCCATGTAGGCACATCTGCAATCCTTCCTCAAGCCAACAGGGGCATCTATTGTTCTAGATAGGGTCTCTCCTCTCTCCCTCGTTGTTGCCAAGAAGACTCTGAGTCTTCCCTTGGCTTCCCCTTTCTACCAGCGACAGTGTGCCTCTGTCTAGGGTTGCCAGGTGTCTGGTTTTCAACCAGAACACCATGCAAAAAGGGACCCTGGAGGCTCCGGTCAGCAGTGCTGACTGAGCTGTTAAAAGTCCAGTCAGCAGTGCAGCAGAGCTAGGGCAGCCTCCCTGGAAGTGGCGACATGTCCCCTCTCTGGCTCCTAGGCACAGAGGTAGCCAGGGGGGGCTCCACACGCTTCACCTGTCCCAAGTGCCGGCTCCACAACTCCCATTGGCGGGGAAAAGTGGCCAATGGGAGCTGCGGGGGGCCAGTGCCTGCAGGTGGGGACAGCGCGCAGAGCTCCTTGGCCATGCCTCTGCGTAGGAGCCAGAGAGGGAGACATGTGACCTCTTCCAGGGAGCTGCCCGAGATAAGTGCTGCCCAGAGCCTGCACCCTCTCCCATTCCTCAACCCCCTGCCCCAGCCCTTAGCCCCTTCTCACACCCAAACTCCCTCCTGGAGTTCAGACCTTGAACCCCCTCCTGTGCCCCAACCCCTTGCCCCAGCTCAGAACCCCCTCCCACACTCTGAACCCCTCAGCCCCAGCATGAAGCCCCCTCCTACACCCTAAACTTGCATCTCCAGCCCCCATCCCAGAGCCTACACCCCCAGCCGGAGCCCTGACCCCCACCCTCACATCCCAGTCCCCTGCCCCAGCCCAGAGCCCCCTCCCAGACCCTGAACCCCTCATTTCTGGCTCTATATTGGAGCCCGCACCACAGCCAGAGCTCTCACCCACTTCTGCACCCCAACCTCTGGCCTCAGCCTAGTGAAAATGAGCAAGTGAGTGAGGGCGGGGGAGAGTGAGCGACAGAGGGAGGGGGGATGGAGTGAGCAGAGACGTGGCCTCAGGGAAGGGGAGAAGGTGTTCAGTTTTGTGCGATTAGAAAGTTGGGAACCCTACCTCTCTCTGAGCTACCAGCACACAGAGCCTCAAGAATCTAGATAACCCCCTTAGGGGTTACACATTGCAGAGATCCTTATGTGATGCTTTATGCTCAAATTCCACAACTTTATTGCCTTGGTGCAGAGGGAAGGGGCTCTCACCACTCCTTGCTGATTGACAAGTTGAGTTCAGGAAAAGTTTGATGTCCTCAGCTGAATACCTACTAGACATTTCTGAATGATAGGCAGTTGATATACTTTCAGGATATTGCTTAGTTTATGCAATTGAAAGAACAAATGCGCTTCTTGTTTACCTATCTTAGGAGATCTCTCTAATTCTGGGTGAAATTATCCAGGGAAATTGAAAAGTAAAACAAGATGTGCAGGAGTTTTTGTTATCAGCTCTGTTGGACTGATTCCTGTCTCTGGTGTTCCCAATTAATTTACCTAATTTAACCTTTAAACATGCAACTTCTTCTCCTCCCACATCTTTAAATACAAGTAACAATTGTGACTTTTTCCCGACTCTTTAAAAACTTCTACCCTTGATTTGGCATTGGAAACTCTTTGGGACAAATGAAAAGGAAAGGAAAAGTTCAAGTACCGTCAACTGGGAAGTGGAGGATAATTTTACACCATTTATAAGCACAAAGTTGGTCTCTTTTAATCACCACAAAATATAAAATTGCAAAGCATTATGGATAAAAATACTCAACTCACTGTTTAAAACTGGCTGATGCCTGTCTATGCTATGCCCATTTTATGACAGCACTGTTGGCATCTCGTATTAATAAGCATTACAAATTCTTTCCTGAGTTTAAAAAAAAATCTATTATATTGACATATCTAGTTCTTGTATTTCTTAGTTATGAGTCCTGTGTTATGTTAAAAATGTAAAGCTTTTTTTTTCCCAATAGTGGCATTTCACTCTTAAATATGATGACCATTATTACAGTATGCATAGAACCATGAAAAATTACAATATTAAATATTTGGCAAAAGCTTTTATTCATCTTATTTGCCATAGCACAGTGTGATGTGATTAATAATTATTTTTAACTGGCTGCTAAGAAGGTGCCATATCAGTTTTGTCATGTGAATTAGTTGTTACGGTAATGATATAATGTCAACTATTCCTTGCAAGGCTGCTTTAGATCAATTCTATAATTAATCTGCTTGTTATTTATTTTTCTGTAATTATGACTATATTGGCATTACCCTATAGTTAGTACTTGTTTAATATTTCTGATCTACTGGTATAGATTTTTTTGCACAAAATATTTTTCCAATCATCTTTACAACTTTATTAATGAGAATGGGATCATTTTACTCAAATAATAACTAAATATTCATTTGTATTTTTCCACTACATTGTTCACAATTTGTTTTGCATTGTTTGTTTTTCAAAAATAAGTGCATCAATAACAAGTTGCTCTTTGACTGTATGAATTTGATTTGAGTTGATGGTATTTGTTAAGTCTGTATAACTGTGCATATTCCCTTTAGATACATGGGACAACTATTGCCATAAAGTAAATGTCATAACAATGGCTGTCTTGGAGCTGTTTCTCAGCAGCAGGAAAACATAGTTCAGCTGCTAAAAAAAAGATTCAATATTTCTCCTCAGTTATCCTAGAATTAATGATTTATTTGAAAATATCTTTGTTTAGACTTAGCATTAAGCAAAAGCACTTTAACATTCAGTAAAATTTAAATGATAGGTGAATGTTACTCTACCCATACCAAGCCCAAGTATTTGGAGGTGTGGAAGGATTGGGAAAACCAATCCTACCTAATCCAGCAGCCTGGTATTGATGTTTAAACAATATTTTATACCCATAATAACTCTGATTTCTCTTATATTGTGAATATTCAAGTGTTACCCTGAGGTTTGGACCAGACTATAAGAAGTTAGGGCCTGACCTGATTCAAGCTCTGTAAAGCTAAGCAGTATCACCAACTCCAAACATTCAAAAATCTTGAGTCAGGCCTCAAAAAATCATGGACTGATTTATAAAATATGTTTTGGTATTCTTTTATTTGCCTTCTGGTTTCTGAGCCTTTAAAGTGCCCTCCGTTCATGTTTTCAAGCTTTTCTCTGCAACCATAAGGATTAGAAACATACTTCACAAATAATCACTTGAATCCAGGTTCTGGTAATTTAGGACAAACACCAAAGAGTGTAGGACTCACAATAAAACAGTGATAGCTGGCAATACTGATTACAGATACTATCTCTGCTGCTGACCAACTTATCTGAGGAACAAAAGAGCCTAGGGCATCCATGGAGATTTCCTGTGTGTTTTTTCTACAACCTAATTGGAACCAAACCTGCACACAAGCAAAGGAAAAAGCTGTTTATACACACTGGTTAAGATTTGCTAGGGAAGGGGGCTATTGTGATGTCCTGTCCCTTTACATGTTTGAGCACCTTCCCCAGTGAAAAGCCTCAGTTTCATGTTGGTTTCAGTTTTGCAGACAGAATGATAAAGGTTTCCCATGGCTGCTAGCTGTGTTTAACTGAGCTCCTCTGCGTCTGTCTCTATCTCCTTCTCTGCTGGGTCCAAATATGACAGCTCTGGTGGCTTTAAGCCATCTTTGTGAAGTCCTGAGTCTGGGCTGCAACAGGAGCCAGAGGCCCCTGAAGTAATTTAGTCATCCCCCAAAGGCTGTGTACATTAGAGTCCTTACCAGCCTATGGGCAGACATGTTGCCTGCAATCTCCTCAGTTCTATATGCTGCAGCCCCACCATTCACAGAACCCTCGCACTCCCAGTCCTGCTCCTAGCATAGCCTCTATGCCAAGGCTTATGAGGAGGTCCTCTAAGGATAGCCTGTAGCTGTCTTCCTAAGTTCTTGCACCAGGGAATTCTTCCCTTGCTCGATCTGGGGCTTTTAGGGCTCCCTTATGCTGCTCTGGCACTTTTATCAATTTTTATGTTCTTCAAAAGATGTCCCCACCACAGTCTCTTACAAATCAGTCAAGGGGAGACCTTTACATGTGGAGCAGTCAAACAAAGATTGAGAAATCTTTTTTCATTCTACTCTCCTACTTCTGATGATTGCCTTGTTCTTGATACTTTGGAAGGTGATCTCTAACCATTTCATCTTTACAGAATTCACTCAGACAATTGTATAGTTCTTTATTGAGTGAGTGAAGATGGGAAGATTCCTTCCTGACATCAGCTGGCAATTAATTTATGCCCTGAAGCATGAGAATTGAGTTCCTTGGGAACTTTTAAATTTTCACTGTTCATGTTGTAATCCTGCTAAACTGTAGACCTATAACTGGGTTTTCCCTTTTTTGTCAATAAGGTCTACTTTTCATTAACCTTTCCTAAACTTTTTCATCTAATTACTATTATAGTCACCACTTTTACAAGACTATGTTACATTTTGTACAAAGTATGCCTGGTGAGATTTCATTTGAAAACTCATAGTCTGCTGAACACTATTGTACTGGTATAATATGAGTATCAACATTGTATGTGAAGTTATAAGATTCTGCTGTATAGCATTGTTATAACATGCTCCAAGGTTAAGAAATGCAGGCCAAAACCAGTTTTTCAGAGACAAAGACACATTCACGTGCTAGTCAGGTGTTCAAGGGCTATCACCTGTTTAAGCAGTCATTCTCCAGCAACGGGAAGGCGTGAATAAGAAATGTACATTCCATCACAGGGACGGGTCAGACATCACATCCACAAGAGACTACATGTTGCCTGTGCCCCAGCTGGGGGTAATCCTCAAGGAGGGGAGGGTGGTATAAGAATGAGAGACAGTGGCCTCCAATTTACCTTTCTCCTCCTTCATCTCTGCTCATGACATCAATGACTCTCAAAGAACTGAACCTGGGGGGGGGGGGTGGGGGGGGGGGAGGAGAAAGAAGTCCTGGGCTGAAAGGAGACTCAGCATGTGAAATTTACTGCAGCAGAGATTTATAACATGACTTCACAGATTCGCTTTGGGCTGTGTGACAGAGCGCTGGGAGCCAACAGCGGAGCCACAGCAAGCTGATCACTTAAACATTAATTAATTCCTCACCCTGTCACAGGCTGAACCTTCTCACATTCAAGAGACAATGATTTTCTCCCCTTAAACAATGGAAACACTTAAATCCCCACACGAATCTTCACTTTAGAAAGACAGACTCTTAACAAAATAGGATCCTAGCCTGTCCTTTCTGTTCAGGATGACTAGTTTAGCAAGAACTTCGCAATGAGATTTAGGTCACTGCTTTTGTGGTGAATGTTCTATTGCAATGTGATAAATCTATGAATGCCATGTGATCTAGTTATAAGACAGACTACATAACTATACTAGGGTTAGTGGAATGTTTATTATATACTTTACTAATTTATTTCAATGCAGGACTGTTTATTTCAATGGAGGAAGAAGAAGATAGCGCCAAGAAAAGAACACGGCAGCACAAACTTAGAAGACAACGGGGAAAGCTATTAGCTTTGAGGACCTTACATATTGTCTCCAACAAATTGTAAGCTTTGTTTTACTAATGCTGGGAACTAACAGACCGCAGGCCCAGTCTTAAGAAAGTGGGGGATGAGGGTGGGGATCAAAAAGACTGAGCAGCTTTTAGAGGACACACACTGCAAACCCAAGTGAGGGAACTAGATTTATGAGTTAAGGGAACAGATGATGCTACTTAGACCCTAAGGTTTGGGGATGGGGGGGATGTCTATAGGAAGTGTAGACCTACCAGGATCTCCATGTGAAAGACACATAGACCTTCAATAAGCTCTGGTACCAATAAGATGGGTACCATCTATTTGTTATTTTAAGATCCGTTTTCTTGAAATGCTTTTGTTCTAAATAAATGATATGTTGCTTTTAGGAGGCTGTGTGGTACTGTATTAACCACTGGCATTACCACAGAGGGTAGAGAAATGCAGGTAGTAACCATGAGTCAGACCTCTTTAGGTAACCATTGTTAATACAGAGAGGGTTAACTGGTAATATCATGTGCAGTTCCTTGACACCCCTGTAGTGGGGTGGATTAAGGAAAGAATGTCTGCTTTGGTTTGGGAATTAATTGTGTCTGTTTATCAGTTAGACTTCAGCATTATTTGAATGTTTTTAATATAATGTTTTAAATTATATTATAAAAAGGGAAAATATGAAGCTAGAAGAGGTCAACACGTCACTCCATTGATGTTGACGGTTATTTCAGCACCAATCTGATATAAATAATGACAATACTTAGCTCTTATCAGTAGATCCTAAAACACTTTACTAAGGAGGGAAAGTGTCATTATTCACATTTTACAGATGGGGAAATTGAGGTCCAGAGAAGTGAAGTGACTTGTGAGGTCACACACCAGCTCAGTGGCAGAGTCCAGAATAGAAATCCAATGGCCAGTGCCCTGGACTAGACCATGATTCTGGATTTGGCCTGAACATGGTTTTGATGTCACCAGGACATGCATTTGCAAAGAAAGGTGGAAGCTATAGGCAACCCGGTCAAAAAGAGTACAAGTTGTAGCAGAGAAGATACTACTCCAGGATCACATAATGGAAATGGGAAAGGTGAGGGGTGTCATTCATCTCAAAAGACTTGCCTTTTTCTTTTTGTTGTTTTTCTATTCTAGATGAAAAAAGCACCACCTTCCAAAAAGGATGTACTTAGAGGCAAATGTTTCCTTTTAAAAACAACATTGAAACAAAAATGGAGCAAAAAGTGATCAATTGAGGCTGCATAAGGAATACTCTCTAGCCCTGTTCAAAAACGGTCACAGGAGTTTTCTTTTTAGACTAGGGGAAGTGTGTCTCTTTCACTCTTGTCTGTCTCAGAAATGACTGAACTGTTTGAGCTCAAAGTTTAAAATATATTGGCCCTGAGGCAGAGAACAAACTGAAAATTTCAGCTTTGGGAAGTTATGAGCATTGGGGGTGGGGGAAATCATTTTGGAACCTTAAGAACAGCAGCCAGTTGCTACTACTCCTGCATAAGGCTAGATCTTGATTTTAGGCACAGCCCAGAGCAGGGGGAGGTATGTATGTTGCAGCACTCCAGCAGAAGCCCCAAGAGGCACTGACTCAGAAACAAGACTGAATCACATTGCCTTCCCTGCATCAGAAAATGCCTTACCAGTGGTAAATTACAAACCCTGAACCTGCACTGGCCAGGAAGTGGAGAGGGGGAATGAAGGGTTCACCCAGTCCCTGCCCTTTCCTATTTCAATAAGCAGATGCGCAGCTCTCCTTAGTCTTATGTGCCCCCAATCTGGGATGGAGGGAAAGGTTCTTACTTCCTGCATTGGTGTGTTGTCTTAATTGCACAATATCTTTTTTGCTATATCTTGTACTCTAATGACCCATAATTAACAGCGAAAATGGAAAAATTACAGAAGAGCTCAAAGTTTGTCCTATTAACAAAAGTCATCAAATGTGAACCATTGGTCTTTTGCATACAGCTCTTACGTACTGCCATGCTGCCAACATTCAAACCTTTTATATGATTTTAACACATTTTAATGCTTTTTTCTCTTTAAAACCAAAGAATTTTCTACCTAGTTTTTGCATCTGTTGGCAAAATATCCTGCAATTTTTTTTTCTCTAGAAGCTTGCACTATATTTTATTAGGATCAGGAATAGTTTCTTTGTCACAGATTACTATGGTCAGGCCCTAGTGTAAAAAATCACCTTCTCTAGTTTTTAAAAAAGTCTTTTATAAAGCATCTTTCAATCTTCATCTTTTCATCTTGAGGAAACACCAGATCTCATCCAGATGACAAATGAGATTGATGTGTTGTTTCTATACTATCCACATGAAAAAGGATGCTTAAAAATAAATCTACCAAGAGAAACAAATTTCCACATTAGACTACAAAAATATTGGTGTTGGGGATTTTTGAAGGATATGCAATCAGTGAGTCCTCTTAAGCCACTTAACATATTTCAACTTACGGTAAGTGCTAGCACCTTAGTAGAAGCCAGTGGGCGTTACCAGATTTCTAGTACTATTTAGTTAACCCTTTTGTAACTGAGGGAATGGAAAATTCTTTGTCACAGGAATTTTATTGTGAGTTTGGAACAAATACTAATATTTAGCTCATTTTAACAATGGCTATCAAATGCAAATTGGCTCTCTCAAAGCCTGTTTTCACAGGTATCAAGATACAGAAGTTTTTTCATTGATTGACTTTGTTCTGTGCTTTTTGCCATAACGTCTGGGTGCACGGTATAGATTAAATGCAACCAGATATTAAACAAAATTGTTCCTAAAAGACAACATATAATAGCCCAGTTCCTTCTACAAACTCTCCAAAGCCATTAATTGTTGCATTAGCTTTTGAAGGTATGGCTACACTACAATAAATCACCTGCAGCATGGCTGCAGCTGGCCCGGCTCAGCTGACTTGGGCTAGCAGGGCTCAGACTACAGACTAAACATTTAAGTGTAGACATTTGGGCTCCGGTGGAAGCCTAGGCTCTGAGACTCAGCAAGAGGGGTGAGTCTTAGAGCTTGGGCTCCAGCCTGAGCCTGAACATCTATACTGCAATTTTTACTCCTGTAGCCCAGCCCTAGTGAGCCTGAGTCAGGTGACCCAGGCTCTGAAATTTGGTGCAGTGCTTTTTTTTGGTTTGTTTTTTATTGCAGTGTAGACATACTAGGATGCTGTATAAAAAGACAGATAACCAGTTACCCTAATACAGTCACCACTGTTACAAAGTTGCAATAAATCTTGTACAAAGTATATCATGTAAAAGATGATCAATGGAAAAGTTATTGAGTGCTAAGTATGATCCTGTTTAAATCCATTGTGACAAAGTTCCTCCTCTACCTTGGTGGGTCCTGCGCTTATTGGCAGATTTGCTCACCTCAGTGATCTTCCCCACAGTCTGGGTCAACTCCTCCTGTGTTGGATCAGGAGTTGGGAGATTTGAGGGGAACCCGGGCCCGCCCTCTACTCCGGGTTCCATCCCAGGGCCCTGTGGACTGCAGCTGTCTATAGTGCCTCCTGTAACAGCTGCATGACAGCTACAACTCCCTGGGCTACTTCCCCATGGCCTCCTCCAAACACCTTCTTTATCCTCACCACAGGACCTTCCTCCTGGTGTCTGATAACGCTTGTACTCCTTAGTCATCCAGCAGCACATGCACACCCTCTCACTCTCAGCTCCTTGTGCCTCTTGCTCCCAGCTCCTCACACACACTTCCTCTCCTCTGGCTCCCCCCCCGCCTGACTGGAGTGAGCTCCTTTTTAAACCCAGGTGCCCTGTTTAGCCTGCCTTGATTGGCTGCAGGTGATCTAATCAGCCTGTCTGCCTTAATTGGTTCTAGCAGGTTCCTGATTACTCTAGTGCAGCCCCTGCTCTGGTCACTCAGGGAACAGAAAACTACTCATCCAGTGACCAGTATATTTGCCCTCTACCAGACTCCTGTACCCCACTGGTCTGGGTCTGTCACACCATGTATCATCTTTGTATATGAATTTATGAATATTTGCTATGTGTTTGTATCTCAGACATGTTTTCTTGGGTGATGCTCCAAGCCAAATTTGCATCTAGACGATCCAGCCTGCTTGCTGGCCCATTAAGGAGAATCAGCTCGCCCAGTGAGCCCCTTTCGGAGACGTTTCAGAGAGCACTGAGGCAATGGCTGCCCATGATTCAGCAAGACATGTACGGACATGTGATCTAAGATGCTATCTTTTGCCAGTAACTTTTCATTCACTCAGGCTGAAAGTATAAAAGGAGACAGTAACATCATTTCTTTGTCTTCATTCCTGCTCCATATCTCTGGGGATGATTTCTAACAAAGGAGAGCTTTGAACAAAGGACTGATGACCCCCAATCTAATGGGTGAATCAGAGAGACTTAGTACAAGTTAGCAGATTTACCAACACTGCTATGAACGTGATCTATAGATTCTGAAATCACTTGTATGTATATGATTCATTTAGCCATTTAATAACTCTCTTCTCTTCTTTTTATTAATAAACCTTTAGTTTCCAGTTACTGAAGAACTGGCTACAAGCTAGGTAATTGGTAAGCTCTAAACTATATATATTGACCTGGGAGAGTGACTGATCCTTTGGGATTAGAAGAACCTTATGTAGGATGAATCTGGTTTTTGGTGAGTTTTCATAATAAAGACCAGTTGTCTAGGTGGTGATGGGGGCAGGATTGCCTAAGGGGACTGTGTTTTGGCTCCTTGTTAACCAGTGCGGTGATACAGGAGCTCACTTTTGTTACTGGCTTGGTGAACTCTAATGTTAGAATAACCACGAGTTTTGGTGTTTATCTGCCCTGCTTTTTAATCAGTCTGTCCTGAATTGGATATCTCAGCTGTGACCCACACCAGGCACAGTCACACATACCTTAAAGGTCTAATTCTGATGGAAATCTGGCGGAAGCAAGTTTGCCTCCACCCAAAATACCTTCCTCCACACCTTACCCCACTGTGGGGTTCTCACACCTCCTTTGAAGCATCTGGTACTGACCACTGTCAGAGACAGGATACTGGACTAGAAGGACCTTGGCTCTGATCCAGCATGGTAATTCCTGCATTCCAATAGTAAATCGTACATATGTCCACTCCCACCCCACCCCACCCACCAGCTTCTTTTTTGGCCAACACAGTGGAACCCTGTGACCTCACCAGGGGACCTGTGGTATGGATGAGTAATTACCCGACATTCCCTTCAAACACCATTCAAACAAAGCCATAGAAGAAGGGTCCTAGCCAGCTGTGCTGAATCCATTGTAAGTTTTTGGGAAGAAAAAATTGTTGGCATTTGTTACCATTCCATAAATCTTGAAGACTTCGGAACATTGTATTTTTGGTCTGGCAGAGATAATGTCAAAGACATGTAATGGTTAGGATGGGAATGATGTAATTGAATAAATGATATGCTAGAATATATTAAACAACATTCAGGTATAACACAATTATAACAGGTCCAATTGTAACCTGATAATAACAATGAACCCTAGACCAGTTTAAACATAGATAGCCTATGTGCCCTTCAGGAGGGAATACACCCTTCAGCAAAAGTACTTTAAAATTCAAACTCTTAAGGGATTATCAGGTCTGGGTCAATGTCTTGCTGGTCTGGTGGTTGTTTTCCTCCAGTTGGATCACCCATTCTCTTCCATCTAGATTTCTGCCCTCTCATTTGTCCTTCAGAAGCTGGATAACTGGTTCCCCCATTCTCTCTGTAAATGGAAACCTGAGTTATTGCTCTGTCAACTGCATGTCTGTCATCTACAGGCCATGGGAATTTTTCTGGCTGCATTTTTTGTTCCCTCCTTGAATCTACTTAACAGGAACCCCAACCACTAACTGCTTTGTAGATATCTGTAGCCCATATCCACCTACACCATTGGCAGCACATGACTCCCACATTTGGGGAGGCAGGGTGTGAGTGCTGGAAGCTCCCTAGAAGTGTGTGGCACCCAGATATGGCCCTGCCCTATGCCCCACCCCTGCTTTGCCTCCTCCCACAAGAACCCGCTCATGCTCCACCCCAGGCCCGTTCTCCTTCCCTGAGGCCCCACCCACTATACATGCCTCTTCACCTCCTCCCTGAGGCTCTCCCGCCTGCCAGACTACTTCATTCTATGATCTCTTCTCTCTCTAGCTAAGCAGGGTTAGTCTGGGTCAGTACATGGATAACCAAGGAACACCCTGGGAGTCCCTCGCTGGCGATTCACTAGGTGGCAGGCTTCCTCTGGGCCTTCAGCGGGAACACCCTGGGAGTCCCTCGCTGGCAATTCACTAGGTGGCAGGCTTCCTCTGGGCCTTCAGCGAATTTACATCTCAGGCTGGTATTGAAGGCTCTGCTGGTGGTGCAGTATTTCAAATATAGGTCCTTTTTGCAACAGTAGACTGGTTAATATCCATGTCCTAGGTACATGCTAATGTAGACTATCTACATTCTAGTTACCTAAATTCCCCTCAGAACCACATTTTCGCATGGTATTTTTGCTTAATGCTGTAAGTTACTGTGCAGTTGGGGTACTGCACCCCAGATGTGACTGCATTTCAGTGATGGGATCCTTTTGGATCAAAAGTACTGTTTAAACATGAGATTATATGATTATTAGAGCTCGTTGAAAATTTTCTATGGAACATTTTTCCATCAGCCAATACCAATTAGTCAAAATAAAAACATGTTGTGGGAATGTGTGGATTTTGATGAAAGTACATTGAAAAAGTGGAAATGAAGCATTTTGATAAGGTCAAAACATTCTGCTTGAACCATATCAGAATGGAACATTTTGATATGTTTTGTTTTAAAATTCTTCTTTGTTTTGAAATTGATTTTATTTTATATTTTTAATTGAATGTAATTTGATATTTCTAATTAATTTATTTTATATTTTATAAAATACTGCACAATAAAATATATGTAGCTCCCACTATCCACCCAGTTACATTCTTTAGAGCCACTCTCCATATGGGTTTTGATGGCGAGGCCTGGGTTCTTCTGGATCTTGCCATCCACTCAGCAGGAGGTACCTTATTTTTCTTCCCATATAAATTTATTTGGCGGTGTCTCCACCCACCCCACCCCCTTGATCCTTCCTGGCAAAGTCACCAGGGCAGCTTGGGAGGAAAATTCTAATCACACGGTAACCCCCACTTACTTGCCAGATGGAGACTTCCAAGAAATAACACAAAAACATACAATGTATTTAACACAGTAATTATATTAAACAGGAGAGAAATATAACATAGGGTAAAACATGATTCTCAGGCTCCCTCGTGCCCATGCTGATAATACCCATGACTTTCCCTAGTCACTTGTCTTGTATAGCAAGTGTAAAATTAGTGGCTCATTGGTATGCATACTTAGTAGGGGCCCTTGATGACCTGTGACCACGATATCTTCTGTGCAGTACTTAGCAACTTGGCTGACTGGGCTCACTACAGTCCAAGAGACTCTCAAGTGGGATAAAGTGGTAAGTCTTCTGAAGGTTTAATAGACAACAGGTAATAAACTCCCCAAACTCTTACACCCTAGTTTGAGGACACAGTTTGAGGAGTAGGGGTTCTCCCAAACAATTTCCCTGACTATCTAACTAAAAGATTGTGACACACAACTCTGTGACAGAGCCTCAGGTTCAGAGATGGCTCTGTACTCCTCAATCACTGCAGAGGGGCTGATGATCGCTGCTGATAGGCATCCTCTTCATGCAGGAGTCAGGCTGCTCTGCCAGGATTTCCCCTCACCACAAAGAGGTGCAGGACTCAAGGTGCAAATTACAAAACTATACTAAAAATCCTAACTTTAGTCTCCCATCACAGTGCTCAGACACACTCACAGCAGGCAAGAAGCCCTGGATTAGCAACCAGAGCAGAGCTTGCCATGTGGTGATTGATCTCACCTAGGGAGCTGGAGGGCTAACTCAGCCTTGCTCAGGCTTGGTGGAAACTGGAAGTCACCTTGCAGAGGAAAAGGGGCCAAGCTGAGGGATGGTGCTTTCAGCTACCCAAAGGCCAGTTCTCCGGGGGAACCCTGTATGCAGGCCTGGGACTCACCAGCTTCCCACACAGCCAGTCCTGCCCTTTCTGTGGCTGGCTCCAGACTATGCCAGAATGGTTTATCCCCACTTCACTGCTCCCAAGGGAGGTCATTGGCCAGGCTAGTTCTTATTCCTGGACTGTAATTTGCCAGCAGTTTGGCTCTGCCCCCTCCTCCGAGCAAACAGGGGCTCCTGTCACTTTAAATAGTGGCACGCCTCTCTCCCTCTGGGTCACTTGGCAGACTCTGAGTCTGCCCTTGGCTCCCCCTCCTTACAGGAACAGTGTGTCTCTCTCTGAGCTACCAGCACACAGAGAGCCCAGGAACCTACTGCTCTTTGGTGGGTTACATATAAAATGAAATACTACCAAATACATTAATGATCTAATGATTATTAAATGATTATTAAATGAGCTATGGTAATTATAAAGAGATGCATGTCATCTCAATACCTACAAATTGTGAAAGCACAAGTATAAGTTAAAAAAAAAACATCCCTTCTACTGTAGCAGATGTTCGGTCTTGCCAGGTTGGTTTCTTATTGTAGAAAAAATCAGTAACATGGCATTTGGGTGTACTCTTAGCACAACTTTTTAAAGTTTACACTACTTATGTCTGTCCTTGAACAGTGGTGGTTCGAACCAGCATTCAGGCAATCCACTCTTTCAGGAATCTCAGACAAAAACCACTGCTCAGTTTCCAGGCAGTAGCTCAGCCTCAAGATTTGACTCTCATTAGAGAGCTTAAGGTAGAAAACAAACTTTCTTACTGCTTGCCACAGCTCCCTTCCAAAAGAAACTTTATCACAAAACTAACAATGCAACATTTCTTCAAAGACCACATTGCTTGCTAAGAAAAAGAACCTATCAGAATGTGCAACATTGACACCTAGTGACTCCTGGCATAATAATAATCATAGCTGGAATCCGTTTCACATCACATAAACATGAGAGGACAAAGAAACGGACAAAAATATATGTTTTCTGAAACTACAGAATATAAGGAAAACTTCTTGGGGCACAAACCTCATCTATGTTTTTCAGTGTTGATATTTTCTCCCCAGCCTCCATGTGTGGCATACTGGTTTTCATTCGGTCATGTCAGAGCCACAAGATACCTTAATGAAGGGAGATAGAGAGATCGATGATGTGCGTATGCATGTATGTACATGTATTTACTAAAGTTACCCAAAACTAAAGCCTTGGGAGTGCATAACTCAAAACTCTCATTTGAAAGGGTTGTTACCCATAATTCATCTGAAATCTCTGAATGCTTTCCTCCAGGTAATGGCAATTTGTGGTAAACACATTTCTGTATTGTTTAGATAATATGCATCATAGCACTACCAGGCTAATATTATCAAAAACAGCTGCAGTACTAAATAGATCCAAGAAGAAAACAAAAGCAGTCAAGAAATATCATCTTCAACGAGCTTCTATATACTTTCACTGCAGAAAATGGTGACACATTTCTTGACATAAAGCAATCTAGCCTGCACTTCCCACACAGCTGAATCAATTATCCCCCTCAGGGATAAAGCCAAATACTTCCTATTGTTCATGTAAGGTATAACACTTCCTTCCTCCCCCTCTTCCCTCAATAGTAAGCAGCCTTTCAGACATGAGTAGCATAGCTCCCTTCCAAATGATGTTTCTGAACCCTTAAGAACACACATTTGCTGTTCCCCTTGTACAATCCAGTTAAGGGCTCCACCAGTTCTTACTACTGAACACTGTAAAAATTATAAAGGGACTTTTAAATGTTCCCTGCAGCACAAAGCAGCTGAAAAACTGCAGTCGAGGATTCCCCTGACACAAGATAATTTTCAGGCGATGCAGAGCTGGCATAAATTGTCCTTCTGCCTTCATGTAGGGGGCAAAGAGGAGAGGTGTCATGTCTTTCTTAGATTAACTAAATAATTGAAACACTCAAGTATCTTGTATGATATTTTTGCAGCTTCCTGTTTCTGGGAATAACCTATTAGTCTCTCGCCATGTGTTTCAGCACTTCCATTACCAGACCACGCTATAATTAGGATGAATCCAAAATGAAAAATAATGGTGGAAAAAATGTTCAGTCTGAAGTTTTTGAACCTCATAAAGTATGATTTGGATTTGGTCCTAGTTTTCAGTGAAAGTTTGTATTAGTGATTACTTTACATGGGTTACCCATCCCTTGGAGATTTCTACCAGATGGCTCTGTTGTGTACATATAGATGCAAATTCTTTACTTCAGTACCAAGTTTTAATGTATTAATTGAAGTCTCCTAGTGCGCTGGGACAAAATGGCATGGCATAGTATATTTTGTACAAAAGTAGAAGCCCTTATCTTGAAGGTGGATTTTGACAATGTTGGAATGTGTCTCCTTTGTGTTTTAGTAATTACTTTGGTGTCTTTATGCATACTTTATATTTCAGCTCATATCTCTTCATTTCTTTTCCTAGATCCTCATCACACTGATTGCATCGATTTCCATTTGTTTTTTCAGGACTTCTTGGCAGTTCCCACCGTACTCTCTTATTTAATCCTTGACCAGTCTTGCTGCACTAAACCCAGAAGATTTTTGAACCATGAATTTGAATGCTAATTCCATCCCTGGAAGGTTGCATTTACAAAAGTATAGTGCACATTAATAATCTTAGCTCTTTCTATGCAAGCTGAGACTGAGGGCGTGTAATTAGCATATATTGTTCATTTTACTTAACAAATAAGCTTTGAAAAGCTGGACAATATTAGCATCTGCTGATGGATCTAAGTGTTAGGGATCTCACAGTGACAAAACTTTGCAGAATTTCATAGAAACATAGGACTGGAAGGGACCTCAAGAGGTCTTCTAGTCCAGTCTCCTGCACTCAAGGTAGGACTACATCTTATCTAGACCATACCTGGCAGGTATTTGACTAACATGCTCTTTAAAATCTCCAGTGATGGAGATTCCACAACCTGTCAAGGCAATTTATTCCAGTGCTTAACCATCCTGACCATTAGAAAGTTTTTCCTAATGTCCAACCTAAACCGCACGTGCTGCAATTTAAGCCCATTGCTTCTTGTCCTAGCCTCAGATATTAAGGAGAACAAATTTTCTCCCTCCTCCTTGTAACAACCTTTTATGTACTTGAAAACTGTTATCATGTCCCCTCTCAGTCTTCTCTTCTCCAGACTAAACAAACCCAATTTTTTCAATCTTCCCTCACAGGTTGTATTTTCTAGACCTTTAATAATTTTTGTTGCTCTTCTCTGGATTCTCCCCAATTCATCCACATCTTTCCAGAAATGCAGCACACAGAACTAGACACAATACCCCAGTTGAGGCTTGATCAGCTCAGAGTAGAGTGGAATAATTATTTCTTGTGTCTTGCTTACAATACTCCTGCTAATACATCCCAAAACGATGTTTGCTTTTTTTTCCAGCAGTGTTACACTGTTGACTCATATTTAACTTGTGATCCACTATGACCCCCAGATCCCTTTCAGCGGTACTCCTTTCTAGGCAGTCATTTCCCATTTTGTATGTGTGCAATCAATTGTTCCTTCCTAAGTGGAGTACTTTGCATTTGTCCTTACTGAATTTCATTCTATTTACTTCAGACCATTTTTCCAGATCATTTTGAATTTTAATCCTATTCTCCAAAGCACTTGCAACCTCCTCCCAGCTTAGTATTGTTAGCAAATTTCAGGAAGTCTGGTCTAGTGGTTGAAACTGAGGCTGGGAATCCAGAGATCTGGGATCTATTCCTACTGGAGCTCCCCACAGACTTGCTGTTTCACTTTGGTCAAGTCACTTAATCTCTTTATGCCTCAATCACCTTTTCTGTACAATGGGATAGCAAAACCTACATCCCAGGTGCATTGTGAAACTTAATTCTTTAATATTTGCAAAGTGCTTTGAGATTGCAGGATAAAAGTTGGGTTACAGAAGTACAATGTATTAAAGGGTGCCAATTCAGACGTTCAGCACCATGCATTTTTCAGTGACTCTTTACAAAGGAAACATTTCTAATCTGCATCTTATACTCACTCATAAGAAATATATATTCATTGCTCCTGGTGGTTCCATCTAAGTATCCCAATAGAGCTCCATTCCTACTCTTTCTCTGATGAACATGGAGCAGCACTGCCTCTACATGATAGATTCCATAATTAAAGTTTCACTTATTGACCCTCCTAATTGTCCACAATGTAGGTATTTGGCTGCCAAAGCAGCAATGTAACAATTTAGTTTTCTCTTAAAAAGTCATATGGAATTCATATTTCAACCTAAATATTTCTATAATTTGATTAGTTCTAAAATTGTGTGTGATTTGTTACACCAGCATATCATTTTCAAGATCAAATGACATCAAGACCTGTCCTGACGTTTGATGCTTTATTTTGTTAAACACTGTGGCTCACTAGCTTCCACTGCTGCATGGGGATTGACACCTTACTAGGTCTCAAAGTGATTCATTTCTTTATAACAAAGTAAACAGTTAATTGGAATCTAGTTTTTTTCTTCCAAATGGAATATATGAGGCCACCAAGACAGTTCCAAGTGCAAGCAGGGTCTGAATGAGCTTTCCTCTGAGATCTAGTGATGAGCTTGGGAAGGGGACTTCATGAGCTGACTGTGTTTGCATGGACACGCCTACCCTGCCTAGGTGCTCAGCATGATGGGGCTACTTTGCCCAAATCACTTTTGGCTGGTGTTGGATCACAAGTCACTTTTTTATTGGGGGCAGGAGTAATAAAGTATTGTTATCCTTGCTGTGTGAATCAAGGGGGGCAGAACTGTGCTTGACATACTCTGAATGAGGGGTTCACTCACCCTCAACTAAACTGCACTCGCTATGCAGGGGACAGGGGTGCCAAAGCCCAATGGAGTTGAGAGAAGGTAGGGACAGGTACTTATACTAGGGAGTGTAGGTGCTGCTAAGAGTTTTAGATGTTATTTAAACCTTTTTTCTCTACTATGTAATAACAGAGCTGATTAAAACTTGATTGAGAGTCTTTTATTGAAAACCAATAGAGCTGAAATCACTGATAATTAAATTTAAGTGTTAGACCTGCTTTGAGATAGTATCTCTGATGCAAGAGACTTCCCAGTCTGCACTAGCTCCCCTATGAACTGAAATCACTGAGAGCTGTGTTAAGTGGTAGGATCTGAAGAGACTGGAGCAAAGTGGCAACTGAGTAGCCAGCAATGAGGTTGATGCCAGAATGAGCACCTGGACAATGGAGCGATCAAGGTGCCTTCCCATGCCAGGGTGGGAACGTGAGCTCATGCAGATGAACTTCTGAACTCTGGATCCTCACTGACCAAGGATAATGGCTGTGAGTGGGTTGTGGTGGGGGTGGGGAGAAGAGAAGGGCATGTTAAAGGAATTTTTGGTTGTTTGCCCTAAGAACCTGAAGCAAAAGGACACTGCCAAATGTCCTTTGGGGTATAGGTTTTGTCCCTGGTTTTATGCTTATGAATCCTGAATCCTGCTTGAGGGAAAGTATTGCCTCTTAGAGAGGCACCGAAAGGCTGATGTGTAATTGTCCCAGGTTACTGGGTGTGGGCTCTAGCTGGTTCTGTGTTGCGTTATTGAAAAGGAACCCCTAATTATTGAATCCAGCTCTTGTTGGTGACGACTCCATCTGGCAGAAAGGTTACAAAAATACTGATGAAAATGTGGTAGATTTATTAGGTTTCACCAAAATAACAATACCCAGTGACACAGTGGTTTCTGCTGGAATCTCTCCTGTAATGACCCAATAGAACAAATAAAACTTATTTGATTTTATTGGACTCTGAGGGCTACTCCATCCTCCTTCTCCTTTTGATGGCAGTGACATCTGCCTTTGAGGAGATTCCCTATTGGAAGTGGGGAGGAGGCAGGGGATACTCAGGCAGCCACCTTTCTTCTGAAATTCAGCCAGGGACTGGAAGCTTTAATTTTAGGATGAGTCCATTGATGGCAACTTAACTAGTACAAGCTACTAAGAGATGCACTAAAGAAACATCTCTTTCAGGAGTCCCCAGCCAAGTCTGCCCACTCTCTGGGCTGAGTTAGCTGGCTCTAGGCCCCACAGTGGTGTTGGGGCTATGTGCCATTGTGACCACTTACACCACTGCAGATTTTCCAGCCCAAGAGCCTTATAGCCAGTGTAACCCAGGGCTGATTTATAGCTCTTTCTGTTTAAATTACTGGCGTTATATTTCCAGTGGATTTTGGTTAGTCTGCCAGTCAGAAAAACCTCTTCATTTTCCTCTGTAGAAGGGGAAACTTAGCTTCCCTAAAGTCGCACTTTCATTATTGATAGAAACAAATACATATCAGTGTTCAGAGTATGATGTATTTCATACAGTGAATTATAAATGCTTGATTTAGAGATTTCCCTTCTAAATAATCATGGAATGATCAGCAGCCAAGATGTTCTCTTATCTACTGAACTATAACTAAGACATACTGTTAAATAATTGCACTCAGCTTCAGTTATCTGGATTTTACCTCTAGCTGATAAGAACCTTCAATTCTGTTCCTATTAACATATGAAAGGCTGCTCCCTCACCCACTGCCATTGATATATAAGATACTATTAGTGTAGTTTGGCTTTCTAATCTACTAACCTGTTCACACTGCTGACACCTCTCTGTTTTGACAAAAATCCACAAATAACAGTGGTTTTGAAAAACATAATATTGACCGCAGATAAGACTTCAGGGGTTATTTTAAAAATGTAAGGAAAGATCAGTAAAATATAAAAATGTGTCCTGGATTTAGCTTGTGTAGCTGCTACTTTCTCTAAAATTACACAACACTTGCCTACCTAGTCTTGAACAGCTGGTAAAATATTGCAAATAGTGTCACCTTTGAGCTTTTAAATAAATTTGCTCATGTTTCATTTGTGTTTTCAAATTCCATGAACATTCATGCAATCAAGTTACTTGCCATGAATGTTCATGGAAAATGAGTCTCATGTCCTAAATTTTCACATATGAATATTCACTCTAGGGGCAGCATCTGACGCCCATTGAAGTTAATTGAAAGACTCTTGCTGACTTTAATAGGCTTTTCTGATCACAGCCTGGAAGTGTTTACATAATTCTCCAATGAAGGAAAAAAACTAGATGGTATTATTTCATCTGGCCAATTGTAACTGCCCAACATAGCTCAAATATCAAAATACTCCCAGAGAATTGTTCACAATCAATAGATGGATTTAAAAAAAATCACAATAAATACTCTTTCTTGAATAATAAAACCAGTGAAATCATGATATGCTCTCTGGGAGTCTGTTGGCAGAGACAGACTGAGAGCACCAGATATATTTTCCATGTAGAATTATTTATGCTGCTGTAGTTTGGAGTCCTGTTTTCTAGTTCCATGCAGATCTTTTCTTCTAAATGAATGTTATGAATGTCTGTTTACTTAAGGTTTTGTGTAGTGGGCCTATGGTTGTGCATGTGTTTACAGAACATTTCCAAAGGAGTGGAAGTTCTTTCATCTTTTCCTATCTGGTTTTTCTTTTCAAGTATGCTCAAAAACTGTTGTTTCCCTAATTCTAATTGAAATTAGGATTCTGCAGTGTGCAATACTTCCCTATTATATTTCTGGAACAATGAATAACTGCTAATGATTGGAAGCAAAACAACTGAAATAAGGTGTTTTCTAAAATGATGGTTCTAGTCAGTGCATCTGAAATAAACAGAATGACATATTTATGGGTATTGTGTTCCCAGAAGTATAGAGTGAGCCATAAGAGATTGTTTTCATTCCTGTACCCTCTGATGCAGACAGATGATGGGGCCAATCTGATACAACCCTTAGCTTGCTCTGACTTCCAAACAACTGTTCTTCTCTGCATATGTGACAAGTAGTTTACTAGGCATTAACAGAAAAATACTAGATTTAATTTTGAACTGTGTTTGATTAATATGGTCGATCAAAGGCAGTGATGTCATACAGGGTGAGGTAATTTATGTGCTGTGGTATAAGTTGATTGGTATTCAGGGAATGTGCAAAACTAGTTTATGTGGTGAGAAGGAATAGGTGATGTAGCAGGACTAGTGGATAACACTTAACTGTACAATAAAGCAGCCATAATCACCACCTAAAATATACTATCCTGTTAGTTGCTTCTCTTTCTATACTCCCTTTCACTTCCTCCACGTGTAAGCTGCACTTCCTCCATGTGTAAGTTGCACTTCATGTGCACCTCCAATGAATGCCAATTGTTTGTATGCAAAGAAGACCCTCCATGTGCAGATATCCTCATGCTACAAGCAAGTAAGACACTAGCTGCCTCTGTATTTATTTGCCTCTGTAGGGCTGGCCCCTTTCCCCAGGACTCAGGAGAGGGCTCAGTACAAGGGCAAGATGCATGTGAGGAATTGACGGGGGGACTGGGTGGGCAAAGAGTTGGGTATGAGTGAGGATTAGGCAGGGTCAGGGCTGGGTGAAACTCATTGGCACTACAGCTAGCCAACATCTTTTTTTTCCATTGGCTTTGTTTTTAATGAAAATTGTTTTGTATTATTTTTTTCAAAAGATGTCTCTTTTATTCCTATACAAGGAAACACAGCCTCCGCAATGATAGTCAAAGTGGGATAGGATTTTCCTTGAATTCTATCTCTCACCAACTCCTCCTATAGTTTTACCTTATGAACCTCCAGGGTTTTGCCATGAAATGTTGCCTTATACCATGAGAAAATGAACTGAAAAGAATTCAAATTTAGAAGTTTTCAGAGAATAAAGGAGAGATTTTTTTCCCCACAAATATTTTCATGCTAAATGTGTCCCTTTTTCTGAGCAACTCTCTAGGCCTCCATGTTAACAACCACTCTCTTTTATTCAAGATATCTTTATAAACAGAAATGTTTATTTAGACTGTAGCTGCTGGCGGAAATAGAGTTTAAAACTTATTTGATTAGCTTGAAAATGAAGTAAATGTCTTAAAATACCCTGACAACATTTCATTTATTTCTCTGATCATAATTTTATATCTGATTTTAACGCCTTTAGTGAAATAGTTTGCATTGTAAGAACTACTAATAAAAACATATTATCTTGCTGTCCCCTCAAATGAGATCCTTATTAATTTTAGCTTGACAGAAAAGCTTTACCTAACAAAATGGACACCCGCTCTCACTGACATGACATGAACTATTTATTTGGGTGTTTAAACATTTTTATGAATTCTGGCTCCAACTTTGATATAAAAAAGGTTTATAATAGTTTTCTATACATTTCATAAGCAATTCTAGAGAGTAAGTCAATGCTCTTGGGAATTTGGCAGAGGGACACATACCAGAACTTGAATTATTTATTTGCTTATATACCGGAAGTGATCTGTCATCATGAAGCTAATAATTAAATACATGTATCACCCATAAAGTTTTAATATAAAATGAACTGATATCACAGTGTGTCTGTTCTTGATTACTTTGTAACATGCACTATTTATATTTGAATCATCACTCCAGTTAGGTCTGAGTATAACCCTCTGACTGTAGGTGCCACTGGAATTGTCTGTATAACTTATATTTATCTGCACAGATACTGAGCCATGCCTTCGAACTTTATGGTTTTAAGAATTACAACCTTCCTCCCACTCTCCCCAAAAGAAAACAAACAACACAACAAGAGATGGACTGTGACATTAAAATCTGCCCTGGATTCATTAGCAGTAAGTGATACAGAAAGCAAGCAAAGCTGTAGTACAGATTTCTTTCCTAAGCATGCTGGGAGACCAGAGTTATATAATGAGGCTCTAGGGCTTGTGAGGTATCAGCCTAGCTACGGCTCATTGTCCTGACCCCTTAGTGTTACACAAAACCTGAAACCTGAATATCCTTCTCCTGTTCCATTCATTATGCAACATCCCTATGTAGCTGTGACGGAGCGGTTCTGGCGGGACCCAACTGAGAGTGCCAAATCAGGACCAATTGCTCAAACAGGGCAGTCACAGCCCTAGGCTGGGGTTTTTCCACCTCTAAGGCAAACCAAACCAGCCAGACACATAGGACTCTGGTCTCACCCCACTGGCTAACCACAAGTCACACATGCAATTTCCTTAGACACTCCAGTCTCCCAGTATCACCACCAGTGCACTTGTCCTGGGGATGAATGGTTATGAAAACCAACACCCCAATAAAAGAAAAAGGTTCTCTCGATCCCAAAGGACCAAGCCCCAGACCCAGGTCAATATACACATCAGATCTTACCCACAAATCACGCTGTTGCCAATCCTTTAGAATCTAAAATCTAAAGGTTTATTTACAAAGGGAAAAAGGTAGAAATGAGAGGTAGAATTGGTTAAATGGAATCAATTACATACAGTAATGGCAAAGTTCTTAGTTCAGGCTTGCAGCAGTGCTGGAGTAAACTGCAGGTTCAAATTAAGTCTCTGGAACATCCCCCGCTGGGATGGGTCCTCAGTCCCTTGTGTAGAGCTTCAGTTCGTAGCAAAGTCCCTCCAGAGGTCAGAAGTAGGATTGAAGACCAAATGGAGATGAGGCATTAGCCTTATATAGACTTTTCCAGGTGTAAGAATCTCTTTGTCCTCACTGTGGAAAATTACAGCAAAATGGAGTCTGCAGTCACATGGACAAGTCTCTGCATACTTTGCTGAGTCACAAGGCGTGTCTGCCTTCTCTCCATGGGTCAATTGTGTAGCTGATGGTCCTTAATGGGCCATCAAGCCAGCTAGGCAGGGCTAACACCAGCTTGTCTGGGATATTTCCCAGAAGCCGAGCATAATACAAAATACAGACAGTACAGAGCCAATACTTATAACTTCAACTACAAAATGATACACAGAAATACAGACAGCATAATCATAACCAGCAACCCCTAACCTGGTCTTAGACACCTTAGATGACCCCCTTTACCTAAGGTTTGGTACCACTACAGGACCTTGGTTGCAACCCATGTTCTATATGGTCCCCATTTATATCAATAATGTCACAGTAGCCGTACCACCACCAGAGCAAAACAGAGAATGATCTGTGACTTTGAGAACCACAGTTAATTATTTCCTGCTTCCCCTTGCTCCAAGGGGGAAATATTTTGCTAGTAATCCAGGCCAATTACAGATTGCCCCCAGCTCTGCTGGCTGGTATATTGTGGAGGTGAAACCAAGGCTCCAACCATTCCTTCACACCTATGTGGAATGAGGACCAGCAGCCCAATGGAGATTACTCTTCTCTCCAGCACTGTGATCCAAGATGAATTTAGCTCATACTGGGGTGTGACTTGTGCCTTGTGCTCCCTTCCTTCCTGTGCAGTGTCATGAAGGCAAGTCACAATCCTGCCATCATCTAACATCCTATATAACTTCCCCTATTTGATAAAAACATTACATTTTCAAAAAGAGTGACAATATATTGGGATTTACTGTGGAAAAACAGAAAACACAAAACTAAATTTTCCTCACCTTGAATGTGTAATTGCATTATCCTATTGAAAAGTGTAATATGTCAGGTAGGGTAGTGCTGAACATTTGCTGCTAAGCCCTAATAAATTAATCATGTCAGTCAGTCAAATATATGAGATGTAGATATTCTAGAAGAGAGAATATAAAACAGCCTTATTGTTACTGGCTCCACAAATAACTACTTGGGTCCCAGTTCTGGGCCACATCCAAGCTGTCTTCTGTGTAGTTCAGAATGGGACGGGGGAGAAGTTGACAAAAGTAGCTGTATTTCACCTTTATGCTTCCTATGTTGTGGTGCCAGTTGAATACTGGACCAGATCCATCATAAATTAGAGCAGCCTTTTATGCCCAGCTAAAGGACTGATCCAGCTGGTAGGGGGTCACCAGATTATAGAAATTCTATGGCCATGCGCCCTTTCCCTAACTGTGCCCCCTCTGCCAAGCTGTGGGAGGAAGGGTGTTATAGGAACCACTCTGATAGTTTTGTGGCACTGGGGGCATTCCTCTATGCTGGAGGAATACTCCCTAAGCCGGTTAACTTGCCAAAGCAGTATAAAGCCATTGTAGCAGGGCCAAGGAGCTTCCCTTTAATATGTAAACGGTGCTCTTTCATACACCACTGGCATGCCAGGTCTTATTAATGAAAGCAGAATTATGGTAAAGATTGTGAAAAACATAGGGTCAGCAGAGTCTGAAGCCATAGGTGTTCAACAGGAAACTAATGTATTAATTAATAAACCACTTCCATTATTTGTTTCAACCAGAAGCATCTTTTCCTTTTTTTTTTTTAAGTGCTTCATTTTAAGATCTGAGGTAACCAGTAATCATGTCCTCATCCATGATATCAGCTGCTTGTTTCCTTGGCAAAAGTGTTGTGTCTAGTTCAGTGATCCAGAATTCAGTCACACAATAAAGATAACAGCAACTGGGCAGCTGCCTATCGCTACACATTCTTAATCAGACATGAATGCATCCTGCCACACACACTGGATTTAAGACTCCTTTTATATAGCTGTATTCTGTGTGCTCAGTCTGTGGTGATGATAAAGCAGAAGCTGCTCAGATGGCAAAGTGGAATGGAATGTGATTCTGCACATGACCAAAAGCACTATACCTTTCTCCAAAATTACAAAAATGTAATCCCCTACACACACAGCCAGAGAGATCTGTGACTAAACCTGACATTAATTTTGTGCCCTTTTAAAAATGTAATACAGAGTTCGGTGCAAATGACCAGATTTTGGACATATTTAATTAGGTGGGTCATCACATGACCATCATCCATCTTCATATTCTCAAAGATGGAATTTCTCTCTCTTTCTTTCCCTCCTCCTTTTATCTTCTCCCCTGCTGTTTTAGAAGAGGATTTCAAATGATTCAAGCTAGAATTCACAACTCCTGCACATAATACACCATGTTTAATTCCAAGAGTTCAGTTTTGCCTTGGCATTATAGTGTTTGGATTAAATCTGAATTTAAGGTTCAACTTCAAACCCAACCTCTTCACCCTTCCTTGATTAGTTTAGATTATGTTCTATTTTAGCAGCAAGAGATTAATTCAGGTGTCTGCTTCTGCTCAAGTGAAGGTACAGTACAGAACTGCTTTTGCTCTTCTCTCCTTATTCCCCCAGGGTTTACATTTATATTCCAAAGCTGTTTTAAGTCAAGAATTCTGTGAAGCTGCTTTATCAGTCCAAGAGTAAATGAGCCTTAAAAGAAATCTTTCTTTCAGCACAGATTCAAGAAGCTTTATTACCAGGATAGACTCCATGGAAATAACAATGCGATTTTACTAAAGATGCATTTAATAATGCGCTTGCAATAATAATGTTCTGCTAGTAAAATCTAATGCTTTATGAAGGTTGAAGAGACTTTTGCTTTACTGTTTCTTGTAAGATGCAGTTCTAAATAAATGGACGTGAACAGTTTTGCCTGTATATCATAAAATATGAACATTCTGGGAAGTGGGTGATTATTGTTATTGGAGGAAAGGATAGCATATATCCAAACTTCCAGCTTCACATCCCTTGCATCGTGTAAACACCTTCAGGCGTGGCATCTGTTTGTTTGATATTTATTGTTTAGATTACAGTAGCATCCACAGTGAGCTTGGTGCTTTCCCAATACAGGGGAAGACATGGTGCTTGCTCCACAGAGCATGCAATCTAAAATGACAAAGACAGACAAAGAGTTGTTGAGAAAGGAATCCAACTTACGAGCAGAGTGTGAAGCCCCCGACATAACCTATCAACAGGGTGAAAAGGCAAACCCTCTCCCCTCCAAAGCCCTGGTTGGCCACAGAGTTGACAGGAAATCCCACCCTACTTTTTGCTGCTTGCTTTCCTCTGACTGGAGATGGGGGCGATGCTGTATGATCAGAGTTTGCATGGGCTGCTGGACAGGACATGTGCTGGTGCTGCTACTGGGAGACAACAGGGTTACAATCTGAGCTCTGGGTTGAGGGAAAAGCTCAGGAAGTAGCCTGGGTGTGTAGTCTCTATGAGCTTGGTTAATACTGAGAACCATCATTTTGCTCAGCTCATAGAAGAAAATAGGCCCCTACCCCCAAGGAGTTTACATTCTAAATTACACTGACAATACAGTTTAGACTTATTATACACAGGACCAGCTGAAATTTGAATCTTTGTATTGATGAATTATCATTGATAGCTTAAATATGTCTAGAAATCACATGTTGAGAAAAATACATTTTCTGGACTGGCTGATATATTAAATATGTCATAGCTTTTCACTGTGATTTCACTAGAATTTTTGGCATCAGATTACGCATGGAGAACCAGTTGCAGAATAGTTAATATTAGTGGAAATCAGGAGGTGGTCACCTCCTGGTTTGGAACACTAAATGTTTGTCTCTATCTCTATCTGATTCACTAACAATATCCAATTACTTATTGGCCAAAGCCTAGAATCCAAAGTGTTGGGTGTCTGCCAGCTAGTAGAATAGGCTTTAACTGCATCTCTAGACTTTGGGCTTTAGATTTAATAAAATAAAATAAAAATAATTTACTTACAATCCCTTTGGGGGAAAAAGTCATTACAATCATTCATCATAATGGGCTAAAGCTCTGTGACCATCCAGAAGTATAACACTTAAAGCAGATTTCCATCATTTTGAAAAGTTCTGAAGCTGAATCCTAGTTCTATTCAAGTTAATGGAACTTTTGCCATTGACTTCAATGGGACCAGGATTTGGTTCTAGGAGAATATAATGGGCCAACTTTAACAGGGACATAAATAGCTGCAGAATATATGACACTAGTCAATTATTTAGAAATGGGAGTAACTGGCAAGGTAATGCAATTTGCACTTTTGGGGCATACTGTTTGGGTGTGAGTTAAAATCTGGTGAAACTATTTTATTTTACATCTTCTTGTTAGATGTTCTTTTCCACTATCCCCAAGCTCCTTCTATCTCTTCTTAAATCTTATTGGTGGTACTCCATTTGCATAGTCACTGCATGTCAGTAGACCTGATTCTAATCGTGCCTACATTGTTTATGTGCTGGTATAACTTCAGTGCCTTTAATGGAATTAATTCTGTTAGCAGAAGGATTGAGAGCAGAATCAAGCCCCAACAGACCACAAGTATTTTTTCACTTACATGCATTATCCCGCAATGTTACACCTGGGGCCATATCTTATTGTTGTTTTTAAGTAGAATTCCTTATTGATTTCTCTGGGGAGTTCATCTCAAAAGTCAATAACATGATGTATTCCTGGTGTGCAACTTACACCATTGCTTAGTTTGGCCTAGGGACTTCTATAGAATTCACATCCCATGGCCCTAAGCACATCAGTATGTCTGCTCTCAGCTGTGCAAGTGAGTAACATGTAACTGATCTAGAAATGAATTAACTCCAACTGGCTTTACAGCTGTGGTTGAGAGGTGTGAATTGCCTGAGAAACTGTAGCTGTGGAGTGCAAGTGGGAAATTCATTTGTAATTCTTGCCTTTGACACTGTACTGTTTTCATGTTGCCTCCTTCAACAAGGTTGAGTTTTCCATTGGTCTGTCTCAGGCTAGGTCTACGGTACAGACCTCGCAATGGCATAGCTGTACCACTGCATCTGCTCTGTTGCACGTCTCCATGTAGCCGCTCTATGCCAAGTGGCGGTAACTATGTCAGCAGGAGAGTGTCTCCCACCGACGTAGTGCTGTCCACACCGGGGCTTCTGTGGGTGAAACTTATGTCAGTCAAGGGTGTGGTTTTTTCACACCCAACTGACAAAAGTTTTACTGATAAAAGTGCTAGTGTAGACAGAGCCTTAGAGTCAGAATTTCTCACCTACTGAGGCCTATGGAGCTCAAGGAACTGTCAATATTAGGCCCTATATTTCAAAAAAAAATTAAAGGTACATTGCATCATTGAGAAATCTTAGTGCAGGGGGACAGAATAGTTAAGAGGATTTTTCTTGGTGTACAGAGATTTCCACTTCTAGGCCACTAGCTCAAATGTGAAAAAGTCAGTAATGACTTAAACTTGTCCTTATTCCCAGCTATTTAGAGCCTGGCACACTGTGCCTGTGTTATGTAGGAGGTCAGACTAGATGATGATCCCTTCTGGCCTTGAATTCTATGACTCTATGAATTGTGCAGTCACAAAGTGGAGTCTGCATAGCAGGTGTAAAATGGTATCCTCTTTATTTGATAGTGTTTTTATATCCAATTTATACTCACTTTGTGGATGGGTAAATGACTATGCAAGGTACAAGCAGTAGAGATTTAGACACTTGGGCTATGTCACATATTCAGTCCCACTAACTGTTTCATTTGTGGACAATCTCCAGTCAGAAGCACACAAATTGACCAATGCTCTGGGCAAAACCGATGTATGTTATCCTAGTGTTGTGTGAGGTTATATTGTCAATTCCTATAATATAACATTTCAAACATTTCAAGTATTCTTTATTCCTTTCCCCCCAAAACCCAAGTGTGATACTGGCAGACTAGGTGCCAGCTCATGCCAAGGTCCCCATGTCTCAGCTGAACACAAATATATAACTAGAATCAGTCTGGCTCATGTGTGTGTTAGCATTGTTAAAATAGATATTAGACTTATAAGACTGTGTTTAGTGTTTAGATTTTATTGAATGCTTGTGAGTTACTTCATGCATTAATCTCACTTAAAACATCTGTATCACATGTTGTAGGGTAATATTTGAGCAGTTGTATTGTGAACTTCTGTGACTGTGCAAGTCATCAGACAGGAGAGAGAGACACATTAATTAGTGTGAAGGGCTGATTTTCAATCTTCAACAGAAGGTGCTATGTCCTTCCCAACAGGAAAGGTCATTCAGTACCAGACAGGCTATTGTAGGATGTTAAAGAGGACAAAAGACGTTTGTTGTTCTGTTCTCCCTCCCCCATGTGAAGATAAATCATGCACTCCATCAGCTGAGTTTACAACTCAGAGCACCTGGCAGGACAAAAGCCCCAAACAAAAGGAATGAGGTATATCTATGCTGCTTGGGGGGAGGAGAAGGGGGAGGGTGGCAGGGAAGGGGGTGGGGAAGAATTTTCTAGGCATAAGCAAGAAATCCCCAGCTGCTTAGCTGGGTTAGCCCTCAAGGACATATAGAGCTTGCTGATTATAGAAGACTCTATTACCGTTTGAAACTCAAGATTGTAACTCATTTCTGTATGTATAGTTATCTGCTTTAACCTTGTAAATAACTATCTGGTTTCCTTTTCAATAAATCTTTATGTACCGTATATACTCATTCATTAGCCCATTTGTTTATAAGTTGACCAAGATGGATAGGTAAAAATAGCAAAAGCTGTATGATCCTTTCATAAGCCAACCCTATATTTCAGGGGTTGGCAAACTTTGGCTCCTGGCCCGTTAGGGTAAGCCACTAGCAGGCCTGGAGGTTTTGTTTACCTGGAGTGTCTGCAGGCATGGAGCCCCTCATGGGAACCGCAGCCACAGGGAGCTGAGAGGCTCCAGATAAACAAAACAACAGTGTATTAGATATTCAATTCAATGATTCCATAGAGTTTAAAATCATCAAATTTTGGTGTAGACCTGTTTATAAGCTGATCCCCACTCTTTGATGTGTCACTTTTTTACTAAAAATATTCGGCTTATGAACGAGTGTATACGGTAGTTTATTATAGGATTGGCTGTAAGTGTTGTCTTTGGTGTAGGATCTAAAGTGCAATTGACCTGGGATAAGTGACTGGTCCTTTGGGACTGGAAATAAATTGAATATTGTTATGGTTTTTGGTATAAGGTATCTATTACAAAGGTATGCTCGCCTGGGTGGCAATATAGTTCAGAGTACCCAAGGAGACTGTCTCTGACTCCATGTTAAGGCTGTTACAGTGCCTGAGGAGTTTACGCTTGATAATTGGTTAGTGAAACCTAAGTATAGAACTCACAACCAATTTGGGGTTTGTGTCCTGCTTCCTAACAGTCATCCCTGAGGTTGGTACATGCGCCTGAGCCACAGCAGGTAGTATTACACCAAAAACCATTCACAAGCCTAAAATTCTCATAACTCCTCTCCCCTGCCCTGCAAATCGTTTAGCTAAACAAATCTCAGTGTAGTTCTGTGTCTCCTAAACCAATTAAGTGCTGTAAATAATTATGCAAATGACACCTCGTCTTACAGGCTTGTCTCTTTGGAAAAAAGGCTGATCTCAAGAATCACTTGTTTATTAGCCCATTTGTGGCAAAATAATTTTGCAGCATTGTGATTCTGTAGGTGTTCCATGTGTGTCTGTAAGTACATTTCTGAGGCTTGTTATTAAGCCATCCTCTGAGTAGGAAGGCAGATTTCTATGGAATATTAATGGAAGCATTTTGGAATTGTAAATAAACATATTTGTAGCAAGCTAGATGAAGAGCAGAACGATAAAAAATGTTATAAAAGTCTAATTAACATTTTAACTGTAAAAAGCCTGCTGCTTTGATACCACAAGAGAATAGTCTCAGACAATAGATAAAATTAAATATTCCCATGTGGGTTTACTGCAGATGAAACACTGCCATCAATATTTAATGGAATGTGTCAGAATTTACCACCATTTGAAAGAATGCAAATAGGGGTTACCATAGAAATCACCTTGACAGAATATTGCACAAAATGCAACACAAACTACCCCTCGTGAATCCTCGAAGGAGTTAGTCTGTTCTCTGTCTGCTACCCTTTCATAGCATTTTGATAGGAAGAGGAAAAAAGGAAAAGTGATTTTGTGCTGGTGTGCATGTGCCTTGTGGTCTGATATAAGCTGGCAATTGAAAGTGGGAAATAAAGATCCTTATACATTTAATTCCAAAACTACACTTGGTTACATTACATATATGGTGTCTCAGTGCAATTCCGTAGAATAAGTGTCATTGAATGCCTCCCCCAAATCCCAAACATTAAATACTATGGAAATCACAAATTACGTTTACATAAAAATCCTCATACCAATCTGAACATCCAAAACTCATAGAAACACATAACTAGACTTCAAAATTCTAGTTGCCCTGTAACAAATCCATCCACAATGACATCAAAGTTTATATAGTTGAAATTAAACATATTGTTCTCCACATAATTTGCATGAAGTGGTCCAAGATATTGCAGGGTCAGTAGTCCAGGCCTAAAATAAAATAGCTTCCCCCACAACATCACATATAAGTGTCCATAATCTTTTCTTGGGAAATAGGATTTAGCAACAAAATGGATGTTCCTTCCAAAAATATATTGTCAGCTGTTTTAGGAGACCACTAAGATAAGGAAAGACTCTCATCTCCCAGTTCACCATTATCCACATTCCCAGTTCATTCTCTTTATTCTGGTCTATGATAATTGTACATTTCTACACTTGATCTCTTAATAGCAACAACATTTTATTGAAGTATCTCATTTTCATTTTGGTAAACGTAATTATTACTGAGTCTCTGTCTCCTCTAGAAGTATAATCCTTTACTACTGTAGAATTGTTTTAGTCCACTCTGGGCAAAGAGTAGGGGACTAAGTGTTAATATTGCTGGTATTCCAAAAGGTTCTCTGCAGGTTAGACTCCCTTATTTCCAGTGGTAATGAACACAGTGTAAATAGCTAGACAGGTACTTGTCCATTTGAGGGTTAGCAGTTCTTTCCACATCAGAAGATGTGCAATGTTTGATTTTTTTTTCTGAATCTGCCTTCTCTGAGGTACTGGATCTTCAGAAAAAGCTGAAAAGCATTTATTGTTCCTGCTCTATATAATTGTGTCACACAGATTAAAACAATGGCCAGCCATCTTTCAATCTCATTTCAGAGGGGTAGCTGTGTTAATCTCTTATCCACAAAAACAATGAGGAGTCCGGAGGCGCTTTAAAGACTAACAGATTTATTTGGGCATAAGCTTTCGTGGGTAAAAAACCCACTTTTTTTCTGAAGAAATGTGTTTTTTACCCATGAAAGCTTATGCCCAAATAACTCTGTTAGTCTTTAGGGTGCCACCGGACTCCTTGTTGTTTCAATCTCATCCCACAGGAACATGAAGGTAGTATATATTAAGAGTGTCTGCTGAACCTAGGTTCTTGCACGTCTGAGATGAATGATCTTATTGATACTTAGGTTCTTTATAGCTCTGATCCAAAGCCCAATTAAGTCAGTAGGAGTATTTCTATTGATGTCAATGGACATTGGATCAGGCCTTATATTTAAGAAATGCTGTTAACTCTTCTATACTGCCCAGGCACTTCTACCTTCCTCCTGATTTGTTGAAGAGCCTTCCATGATCACCAATTCTGGAAGCTCAGAAGGCCCACTTGATATGGTGTTAGCTGAATATACTGGAGTTCATAAGTATGTAAACATCTAAGTTAACTATAAAATAGTTGGCAAGTATTAGGAGATAGTGAACAGGCTCAAGCAGAGTAAGTGACCTGAGCCTCTGAGTGGAACTCAAACTGAATCTTTTTTGAGGTTTCAAAAAGTTCTTTTAATTGCCCCCATTCACACTTTGAGGGACCAGCCTGGCCCCGAAGAATCTGTTCTTTTGGTATTTCCAGCCTGACTAGAAGCAGGAAGTACTGGAACCATTGCAAGGAAGTCTATTCCTATGAGATTGCTAGACTAATCTTGCAGGTTTAAGGATGGTTCAAATAGGCATCTGAATTTGTGAGTGCTTATCCAGTTTCAACCTCTGAACCTTTCGAGGTTGGCTTGCCATGGACAAATTTATCAATAGTACATTGTACATATTGGGCTGGATGTTTTGCACCACTCCTGTGATACAAAGAATCCAAAAAGGAGTAGCAGGAATGTAAACACCTTTTATAGTGGCTCTGCATTACATCCTTTAGGACTGATTTGCCATGGAATGGCACAAAGAAGACAGAGTGTACTGGTGAATCTGGCTCTTTGCTTCCCTCCACAGATTGTAGAATAAAAATATTTCATTAGATGTTGTGAAGTACCGTATTTTACTGGAGTTTAGTGTAGCTTTTAGTGTTTTCTTTACCCTTCTGAGTTGGATACAGCCACTCAGGATCTTTCTTCTAGCCAGAAGGAAGGGCAAAGGGCTCCAGGCTAGTTCTGCAATCAATGCTAATATTGCTCTTTAGTCAGCTTGAAATAAGACCAGTCTGTTCCTCTGGAGTCAAAGATCCTGAAGTCATAATACTAACATCTCCCAATATACAGCAGGGTGTTCTTTTAACTGTGCTTTAGGCTTGTACACTTTTAAACTGTTTAGCTCAACTAAAAAAGTTCCCGACTTGTGGTGGTGGTGGTGGTGGTGTTGTACAGGTATTCAGACATTGTTACACTCCAAGAAGTGCAGTACATCCAGAGCACGCTATGGCAAAGTGTAGTGGTTCTGTGGTTGTCCCTGCCCTTCACGCTTGGAGGGAGGCCACTCTGCCTCACTATGTCACACAGTCAGTTAGCAGGCTGGGGCTCTTGTCCTTTGGTCAGGGCAGCACAACACACAGTCTATGGCCCAGCCTCCTGGCTGAGCCAGGCAGTGATCTATAGCTCTGGCCCTTTCGGCTTGGGCAAACAGCAAGTTACAGTCTAGGGGCTCTGATCCTCGGGTGGGGCAGAGCCATAAGCCATCTGTAACTTCAGCCTTGGGGCTGGAGCTGACAGCAAACACAATCTGGGACTCTGACCCTTAGGCAGGGCAGAACAGGGAGCAATCAAGCAGTCTTTAGCCTAGTCCCCTGGCGAAGGCAGACAGTAAACACAGTCTGGGCCCTATCCCCCTAAGTGGGCAGAGCAGTAGGCAAGTAAGCAGTCTTTAGTCTAGTCCCCTGGCTAGAGCACACAGCAAATACCATCAATGGGACTGAAGTCTTTGGCCTGGGGTAAGCCACAAACAAGGCACAGTCCTTCTGACCTAGAGTGAGTAGGTTGCTGCCCCAGGGTTGGGGTCAGTGGCTGGGGTATAGGGGGACCCAGGCTTACTTTACTCCACTGGGTTCCAGCCCAGGGCACTAACAGTGGCTGGGGATCCCTCCGAAACACGCTGACTCATATTGTGACAGCACCACCTGACTAACGTCTGGTTCCCCTGGGCTACTTCCTACCACAGTCCATTGGTGAGGTCTGTGGGTCCTCAGCCTCCTTAGGGTAAGTGGCGGATGGGAGTCCCAGCAACTCTTCCCCACTCTGTTTCCTCTGGGGGCATGGCACTGCATGATCTGAGGTCTGGTCCAGAGTTCTGCAGCAGGTTATAGACATCTGCCTCCTTCACTGGCTGTGACTCAACTGAGCTGAAGGGCCCACCTCTTTTACTTCCTGTCTCTCCCCTTTGCTTCTGGCCTGCAGATGGGGCCAGCTTGGCTCTACCCATCAGGGAGAGTGTAGTGGTCCCTCCCCATCCGGCTTGGAGGGAGGCCACTCTGTCTCATTACACAAAGATTATATATAGAAAGTTCTTTGTAGTGATATAGTGTGACAGCAAGAAGGACTAATTGGCTGTTTTGTTGGTTTTGCAATCAAATTTAAAAGAAAATTCACTCTTAAGCTAAGAATTTTGCCCCAGTTGTCTCTTGCAAGTGAAATCCATCTAAATGGAGATGGTATGAAAGAAACATGGGGTGGGAATCTATTATCCTCTTCCTCCTACTGTAACTCCTGTTGACATGTGGGAGTAATGCACACTAAGGACTTAATTAAATATATACATGGAAGCCAGAGAGCTTTTTAATCGTCTTTTCAACTGGCTTTATGTCAGGCCTACACTGAAGAGAGATTAGCTTTAGCATAAAGCAAAGCAGTGCAAGCCATTACTTTTATTTTTTATATTATACACAAATGATGTACAATTCTATCCAATTTAAATATACTACACACATTTATGTTCAAAACACTCTTCCAGGTTTCCACATACTGTATTACCCCAAACAGCCTGTTGTATATTTCCATATGACTTGAGTCTTTTGTATTTGTAGATGCCTATAGTGATGTCAAAGACAAAAATAATCATATTGTAGATTTCAAAGGGCTAATCTGCCTCTCCCTCTTTGGCTGGTAGTAAAGTATTACACACTGAAGGGACATATCTACATTCTAGTATATAGTGTAATCCCCAAGGAGATTACCTCCTATGGATCTTAAAACCTCTTTTATGATGAATGCATCAGCTCTATTTGCTACCCAGAATATATCCATTTTAAGTAAACATAATATGTAATTGTTAGAGTATGTCTAACATATATAATAATCTAATACCATTATTTATGGGTACCTTTCACTAACCCAAAGCCAAACAATATACCATCATGTTGAATAATTCCATCTGTTGTGTCAGGAATATGGCTAGGTCTCATATGGTATTTTCAACCATGGGTGCTATTGGAATAGAGCTCTTGGGGACATAAGAATGGCCATATTGGGTCAGACCAAAGGTCCATCTGGCCCAGTATCCTGTCTTCCGACAGTGGCCAGTCCAGGTGCCCCAGAGGGAATGAATGGAACAGGTAATCACCAAGTGATCCATCCCCTGTTGCCCATTATCAGCTTCTGGAAAACAGAGGCAAGGGACACCATCCCTGCCCATCCTGGCTAATAGCCATCGATGGACCTATCCTCCATGAATTTATCTAGTTCTTTTTTGAAGCCTGTTATAGTCTTGGCCTTCACAACATCCTCTGGTAAAGAGTTCCACAGACTGACTGCGTTGTGTGAAAAAAAATCATTTACTGTAAATGGTAGTATTAAAGGCCTCAAACTAGTCTATGTCTTCTTAGCACGATCATCAGAACAGCATTCAACTTCAGAATGTTTTGAAAACCTTGTGAAGATAGAGGGTCTTTCAAGTGTGGTTTGCAAAATGGTATAAAATATGGCTAGTTTAGTTATTCTTGGACCAGACATGTTAAACTGGCATTGTACCACTCTAGCAGCACAAAGTCTTGATTGATTGTGGCCTTCAAAGTCATCTATGGATCAGTATTCAGCTACATCAGTCAGTGCATGTCCTTCGACAACCTACCAGGAGTGAAGTATTCCATGGGACAAGCAGCTCACAAAGCCTAGGACAAAGTGTGTGAATTCTGGGGAACATTTTTCCCCAGGTGAGGGTTTTGGGCAGAGGAATGAGCCTCCAGAAAACATCAGTCTTGTTGCTTTTAGACTCTTCTCTTTGATAAATCATAGCTAGAAAGATGGGCTGAGGGATGTAAGGAGTAGAAGGGAACAAAGACATAAAGGAGGGAAATTATATATGTTCTCCCAAGCAGAGCTATCTACAACTAAGGAAGGGAAAAGAGCAGAAAACTACATAATGTCTAGTAGGGACTTCTCCATGCAGACCCAATTTATCTGGGAAGTGCTTAGATACTACAATAGACAACTTTTGAGATACACAGAGAGATTTCTTGTAGGCCACCAAAGAGTTGTCAGATTGAGTTATGGTCAGTAACTGATCTAAAACTGAATAACTGAGCTAAATGTAAAAGGCTCTGTGCCACTGATGGTAGTGTTTCCAAGTCTCCTTTCAATACTGTCAGATTTTTTTTTAAACTTTTAAAAAAAAGTTTTATAGACAGTTCAGATAGTTTCATGATATATCTGAGAGTCCACTATAGCCCATTATACACTTCTAATCCTGTTAACATAAAAGCATATTCTGTATGCTTCATAGCTGTACTTGACTTCTAAAATGTCTTATTGGCTAAAGTGTAGTATTTAGAAAGCTAAGTCCACAGATGCACCCATGCTCCTTTGAATAGAGGGGAAAAAAGCATGAGAAAGAGACAAGTGGTAGTCAAAAATAAAATGTTGAGAAGTTTTTAAAATCAAGTTCTGTAATTGAGAAATCAAACTTGTCAAACTTTTTTAAAATTGAAAGTTCTCCCTTCATTATGAAGTAACATCATGTTCTGGTACAATGAATCATGGAACTTCCTTCAGGAGGGATGCTCCTTTTTAATGTTCCCTGTGTGGACCTGTGCCATACAGGCACAATATAGTCCTTGTCTGTTTTGTTATATAATTATCTGTGGTGGATTCAGCTCAGCCTGAATGGCTGATTTCCAGTATTTTTATAAGGGAGATGGCTTCAGCAGAAATAGACCACAGGATCTCTGGTTCATATACCACTAGTCCTTCACAAATGAAATAAAGAATATCCAGTAACTGTAGTGACATTAAGGGTAATTGTACTCTATGGGCCAGTAACTAGTTGGTGATGCACACTGAGCCATTCTGCTACTCTACATGAGTGATGGGAGAGAAATTTCACAGAGATTGGTATTGTTTGAGAATTAACGTGGCAAAGTCATGCCCCAAGCAGAAAGTCAGTTAACTATGGGGCACGTCAAAATTTCAAAGCCTTATGTGAACATTAAGGGCAAGGTTATGTGACTAAAACAGAGGTCTGCATTAGGAGTGGTATAGCTCAACATCACCACATGGGAGTGGGAAGGGATTGTGGTTTCAGGTGCAGATCCTCCCATCCCACAGCTTTCTGGTACTGTATATAGACCACTCCCTAGGGTGCTGCAGCATGTTGCTCCTGTGTACTTGGCCAGCCAAACAGCTTGAGGCTTGATCCAAAACTCATTGGAGACCATGGAAGAGCTCCCATTGACTTCAGTAGTCTCTGGTTCAGGTCCTTGGTGTGGAGGGGGTGAAGTTATAGTGATTTAGTCTTGTGAGGCTCCCTCAGTGCTCCCCTAAATGAAAGGACTGTTATTATGGTGGGATAAAAAGAGGGGGAAGTGCCTGTGCCCCACAACCCATGGAATATGGAAACAAAACACAATCTAGCCCATAGCAATTAATCTTCAGGGCACCTTGTATATGCTTATCCTCAATTTAATGATGGAGACATTGAGACATGCAGAAGTTGTGATTTGCTTGAGAGGCAGCATATTCCTCATGTCTCGTTCTACCCATCTTTTGTGTAAGGGCAATGATTCTAATCGCAGGTGGAATTGAAAATAGACAGATGTCCACAACTACAGATAGGTATCATTAACCCCATCATCCAGTTAGGTAAATTGAGACACCGAGAGAAGAATGACAAAAGCTTGGTCTCTTTCACCAATAGAAGTTAGTCCAATAAAAGATATGACCTCACCCACCTTGTGTTGTAATGCAATCATTTAAATTCTGCTTGCCCATCTGTAAAATGAGATAAGAATCTGCCCCAGTGTCCCTACGTAATGTTAACAGATGTCTCAAATTAAGCGTCTAACTTACCTAGAGTGTATACTTCTGTTGTTTTGAGTGTAATCTTTAAAATAACATTTTTTTGTTTTTAGAAATACCATGCCCTGCTGGATCTTCTCTGACAAGCATTAACAATTACACTTTTTTTTACCTGTACTGCAGAGAAACAAAGAAATACGTTTAGGCTGTACCCACAGTTTCTCTCCTAATCCCAGTTCCTCCATCAATAGTCCTCACTAGTTAAAATCATACTTGCAGAGCTGAAAGGCAGCACCTCAAAACACACAACTACCAAAGTATGGGAATTTTGGAAATAGGAGATTAATTTCTGACAGGGCACAAACAAGTCTAGAAGGAGGTTCCTTTCTATATTTTGAATCTGGCCAAAATTAAAAGCTTTTGTAATAGAACTTTGTGCACTTGGCAGTAATTATGACTGATTTCCACAATTTACCCATCTGCAATACAGACATAGCATTGTTTAGGGATAATATAATTTTTCTGTCAACTCCCTAAACTAAATGCTCTGTTTTTTTGCTAGTTCCCATACTTGACCTGTATCTATTTCCTATTTCTGCACCAATTCTGCAACCTGAATAGGGAATCAAAGGCAAGAGAGTTATTATTGTCAAGATGTTGTTTTTCAATATTTCCTCTATTTTACTGTAGACAATCAGCTTCCAAAAAGCTCCTCTTGCTAGACACTAAAATATAGGAAACAGACACCTCATCTACATTTTTACAGATAGTAAACAAATTGGACATTGAGGTGAAATAGGTATATTTTTTAAAGAAAATCTCAACCAAAATACTTTACTATAATGACTTTACAAGTTCTGCCTCTGCTCTTTTGTAAGAGAGAGAATTCCTTGTTTGTCTGATATGCTCCATAGATAGATAGCTGTTTGGAGGCTTGTGTTTAAGAAATACAACTCTTTCGCAATAAAAGGCATTCACTGATGGTAGTTCAGGTAGATTCTGTGCTGTGTCTCCCAAGACATACAGCACAGAAGGCTCAGTTTAGAGTGGGAAGCCACCTTTACACCACCTTTGCATCACCCGTAGTCTTCCTGTTTCAGGGGGAAAGTGTGGCCTGGAGCACAGGTTAAGAAACTCTAGGGGGCTGATCTAATTTACAGTGGCCTTCAGTGATCTCTTTGTGTGTTGCCCCCAAAATGCTTCCCATTATGAAGACAAACACTGTCATCCCCAAGCTATGCCCTTTGCTGCCAGCCCCACCCCTAGAATACTCCATACATAGGTGTCTATTGGAGGGGTAGTGTAGAATCTCTTACATTTGCCATATGCTGCTCTTTATTATGGGAAATTCACACCAACCAGTAACAGCATATTTACGGCTTACTAAGGACAAGGGACGTCAGGTGTGGGGAGGCAAAATCGCCCTAGAGTTTGCAGAAAAATAGAAAAAAATATGTTCTTTCTGCAGAATAATACAAAAATTCAGTTTCTTTGCAATAATTCCATTTTGTGCATGCCTGACAGGGTTTGAGACTGGAAATCGAATAGGCTGCTGCAGTCATGGCAGGTACATTTGGTGCAACAGAGGTAATATGACAGAGCTCTATGACGGTAAGTAATACAATTCTAGAAATAATCTGTGCGGAACATATTGCTTCTGCTGCACATGTCAGGAAATGGACTTTGATCGATGCTGTTGCAACACAAAACCATCTACTAAAACTTTTTAATTATGATGACAGTGTAAAAATGTATAGGGTGCTTACTGGCAGTGTTCATGGCCTTTATAATTAACAAATTGACAGTGTAGGTTAATTCTGTATGCCGCATGCTGTTCGTGTTTTATAATTCTTTTTAGTTCCTGCCATCAGCATATATATATGCAATAAGGCATGACAGGGGGGCTGGTTATCACCACCTCTAGGGTGTTAAGAGGCATCCTCTAGAGGTGTGATTATCTCATGATAACCACACCACCTGGAGTTACCATATTGCTGCTATAAAAATTCATTAATGGAAGAGAAAAATGTGTGTATTTGTGCTAGAGGATAAAGTTAAGAGTTCAGAATGCTAAATAGCAGTATCAGAAGCTGTGGTTTACATCTCTTCAACTCCTTAGGGGAATATTCACCAGCCAATTGTGATGCTTTCTCGGATTTATAAACTAGAATACAGTTTTGGCACCATCTCTGCAGCAGCACAGTGTGATGAGCAGGAATGAAGCAGAAACAGCACAGCTGAAAAGTGGATAGCCCTTGAGTTAGGCAGAGGTTTTGAACTGTTTTCACAGAGGGAATAGCTACATTGGCAAAAGTCAACCCAACATTCAAGTTTTCAAATAAGAAGGAAACTCAAGGAAATCGCAAATCAAGATTAGACAAGAGTGTCTATAATTTTAAATTTAAAATCATTTAATTTCAGCTTGGCTATATGTTTAGAATACATTTAATGTGAATTCATCAGAAAAGTATGAAATTAAGTACATGAGAATAGAATAGCTCATTATCTACTGTCCTATTCTGGAAATAGTTTGGACATATACAATAATAAAACAAAATGTTGCTTTATATGGTAATTACTCTTATGTTAATGTACTTTTATGCTCAATGACCTCTATAGTACTGGCCCTCTAAGTGCTATCTGCTCTTTTTCAATTTTTCTTCTTCCTCTTCCTCAACAGTCTAGGAGTCTTATATTTATTTCCTTTCCTCTCCTTATCTTTGTTTATATTTCATTCTTGCCTTAGGAGACAGGGGGTGGGTGAGAAATAGCACACTAGGAGTATGTGTGAACTAAAAGCTTTAGGTATACATGATGAAGGATGGTGTGTTGCTTTTATCAGTAAGTATATAATATAGAAGAAATATAATATTTGGCCATTTACTGGTGTTGCAATTGTCTCTCTGATCTCCTGGGTCCACTTAGAAGTGGTGCAAAATAGATTAGCTAACAGGCTTCTCTAGTTTGTACTGAGGAGCAGGCCCATGCCTGGCATCTCCAGTATTGGGGGATGCAAAGGTGGCTAAAGCTATCACCATCCCCCCATTCCCACAGCTCCTTGCCCCAAGAAAAGGTTGGCCAACCTGGAACGTCTGGCCCAGTGAGTGCAAAATGGCTGTAAAATACAACCAAACCAGAATGGTCCATTTTCCAACAACTTTGCATGTATTTTGCACAAGTTCATAGAATCATAGAAGATTAGAGTTGGAAGAGACCTCAGGAGGTCATCTAGTCCAACCCCCTGCTCAAAGTAGGACTAACCCCAACTAAATCATCCCAGCCAGGGTTTTGTCAAGCTGGGCCTTAAAGACCTCCAAGGATGGAGATTCCAACACCTCCCTAGGTAACCCATTCCAGCGCTTCACCACCCTTCTAGTGAAATAGTTTTTCCCAATATCCAACCTAGACCTCCTCCACTGCAATTTGAGACCATTGCTCCTTGTTCTGTCATCTGCCACCACTGAGAACAGCCTAGCTCCATCCTCTTTGGAATGCCCCTTCAGATAATTGAATGCTGCTATCAAAACCCCCCAGACTCTTCCCTTCTGCAGACTAAATAACCCCAGTTCCCTCAGCGTCTCCTCATAAGTCATGTGTCCCAGCCCCCTAATAATAATTTGTCACATCCTTCTGTAGCGGGGGGTCCAAAACTGGATGCAATTCTCCAGATGTGCCCTCACCAGTGCCGAGTAGAGGGGAATAATCACTTCTCTCGATCTGCTGACAATGCTGCTAGAAATGCAGGCCAATATGCCATTAGCGTTCTTGGCAAGAAGAGCACACTGTTGATTCATATCCAGCTTCCTGTCCATGGTAATCTCCAGGTCCTTTTCTGCAGAACTGCTGCTTACCCAGTTGGTCCCCAGCCTGTAGCAGTGCATGGGATTCTGCTTAGAACTTCTGGGATCACAGCCTTGGACTGCAGGAAGAACAAAAGATTCATTTGTTTGTCTGTAAGACCAGCAGAATCCTGTGCTCTGGGAGCCTATGGGGAGTATGAGGCCAAATTCAGGTATGTGCGCTACAAGTTTACTCAGAGCAAAATTTATTTCAACAGCATAAATCCAGAGTATCTGAGCTCTAAGTGTGAGGAGTACAAGGAGGCTGGAGAGATTAAGCCATTTCTCAGTTCAAGGCCAGGGTGTGGGGTTGCTACATAGTCCAGAATATGGAATATGGCTGTTATTCCATATGCAACCTTTATTTGCATGGCAATTATGTAGAATAATACACAGTAAGTGTCATTATGTTGCTCTTCTAAGCCACACTACAAATGACAGGAAAATTAATTTGAGATTTATTACCTGTAAGTGAAATTGCATGCTCCTCTGTCAGCTCATACAATTAGCATGTAATTACCTGTGTCTGGACTGTTCCTTCTCATTCCGCAAATACAGGGGACGTAAATCCAGAGGATCCTCGCACCGGGGAATAGAAGGGGTTTGTGGCATCATGTCTGCTTTTCTGGAATCCTGTAGAAGCCCCTCAGTTGCGGCTGTGTGGGATTGAATCACTGTGTGAATTTGTTTTAGGGCAGACGGGTGGAGGTTCAGAGTGCTGGTAGCCCATTGTCTCTTGCTGACCCCAGAGAATTCCCATTTGGAAATCTGATTAGGAGTTAATGATGCTTGAAGCCCCCCTACAGCTGCTACTCTGCAAAGACAGCATATCTTCTGTAGGATCTGTGCTGTCAGATTTGTTTCAGCAGAACAGTACAAAGATATCAGGCTTCCACACTGATTCCTTCACCTCTATGGTTTCCCAGGATCCCCTGGGACTGGATGGAGCATGCCACCAGCTCTCTCCATGTTACTCAGACCATTTTGGAGGTCAACATCTCAGAGCCTCCTGGCTCTTCTCCCCCTTCATTGATATTTAAGAATAAATATGCTTAAACTGTCATGAAATCATAAAGCCCTAGTTTTCTGTAAGTAAAGCTTTTAATTCCCTGGAAAATATGCAACTTGGAAGTGTAAAAACAACTATTTGCCTAAAAGATGTAAAAAGGTAGCACTCAGGAACCAAAGCTAATAAAACCGAGCTGCAGATCATCAGTGTAATTTTTGTTTCACTATATATTAATGCTGCACAGGACTGGGATTCTGCACACCTCCATTCCCATTGAATAGTACTAAATAGCCAAAGTAAATGAATTAATTCACTCATATTACCCTTTTGTCCTTTCCAATTTCCTAGTCTGATTGATGCTGTTAGTTTCTGTGACCCCTCCCCTGCTTTTGTAGAAGTACTAACCTAAATTTAAATTTGTCCTGTGAAATGTCACTTTGTACAGAAAGCCAGTCCTTTCAGCTTTCATGTGGAAGATTATATGGTTCATGAGTTTTACATGGCAAGTTTTTCTTTATTGTGAGCGGCAGCTCATGGTGAGCTTCACAGATTGTGAGCAGCTCTACCTTTGATGGATGTTGCTACATTTTCTTAGTGGCTGGTTTTTATTAGTTTCAAAAGATAACAGTATATGCGTCCATGCGCTCCGGTGTGTGTGTGTGTGTGTGTGTGTGTGAAGGGCATTACACTGAAAGATTAGAACCCCCCTTCTTCCCTTTCTGGTAAAAAACACTTTATCAAGGATAGATATGCTTATTTTATGGTATTAATGCAATAGGGAGAAGGGCATTATTGAAAAAACGGACTGGGAACTGAGAGATCTTGTCCTTCCCTTAGCTCTGTCAATGACTGGCTGACCATGGGCAGATCATGCAAACTCTGTGGGCCTCTGTAAAATGGGAATAGCACTATCTACCTTGCAAAGTATTTTTGTGGGTTAATGTTTTTTAGAAAGTCAAGAGATTTCCACCAGAATATAATCTTAACTTCATTGGCACACTTGCACATTGTTGTTTGGAGGCTGTAACAAGGTATATTAGCCCTTTCCCCAAAAGGAAACAAACTGAGGCTAGGGACACCATTCCTTACCCACCCTGGCTAATAGCCATTAATGGACTTAACCTCCATGAATTTACCTAGTTCGCTTTTAAACGCTGTTATAGTCCTAGCCTTCACAACCTCCTCAGGCAAGGAGTTCCACAAGTTGACTGTGCGCTGTGTGAAGAAGAACTTCCTTTTATTTGTTTTAAACCTGCTGCCCATTAACTTCATTTGGTGACCCCTAGTTCTTGTATTATGGGAACAAGTAAATAACGTTTCCTTATTCACTTTCTCCACACCACTCATGATTTTATATACTTCTATTATATCCCCCCTTAGTCTCCTCTTTTCCAAGCTGAAAAGTCCTAGCCTCTTTAATCTCTCCTCATATGGGACCCATTCCAAACCCCTATAACAGTCCTATAACAGATGGGAGCTGTAGGCCTCAAGGAAGGAAGGCTTGGGAGAGAAGCAGCATATAAGAGCTCCTTTTTTGCTTAGTGTGGTGAACGATCTGAAGGGAAGAGGGTTTGCTGTTGGACCTCTCAAGTCAAAGGGCATGGGAAGGGCTTTGGAAGAGCCTGGAAAGAGGCCTAAAGGAGCAGCCAAAGGTCTAGATAAAGTACCCCGAATATAGTGTGGTGATTTGGCTAGAGGCAGAGAGAGAGTCCAGCCCTGAGATGGGAATGATGGAATTAACTAATGGCAAGGAGAGGACCCGTAGAGAATTTGGGTGAGATTCTGTGTGCACCTCTGAGCCCAGAACTATCAGCTTGGGAGTGAGCACTAATGTTTTTACAGTAAAAGCTTCCCAAGAGGGGGTTCTATGTATAGGAACTTAGAGAGCTCTACTTTCAGGAAGTGTTTGAAGACACAGAATAGTGTATGAGGAGGAAGAAGTAAACCCTGGATGTTGCACTGTCTTGATTCTCTCTCTCTTTTTATGCTTGAACACTGAACAGAGGTAGCTTTAAGCACCCACGCCATCAGGGCTATTCCAGGGTCTGGAAAGCCACTAGTGTAGTCACTGAGTGCTGTGACCTTGCTCCTGACAAAAGGTTTGTGAGGAGGCACACAGAAAGCAGCTTTATGGGGCCTGTGTCAGAGGGAATCCTCTCTTGACCAGAACCAGGTTTTTAGGGTCCACTTATGCTGCTCCAGCCCTGTGTAAAAGAGTTGAAGAGTGGGTGAGGATGTCACCCTTTGATTTATGTGGATTTTCACGTGTTGGACTTTCTCACAGAGGGTCTGCAGTGGTTTTGTTCACCTGACTGGAAAGCTGAAATAAATACCCAAACCATGAGGGAAATTTAAGCAATAGTGCACCTCCATACTGAAGAAGTAAGCGGGACTGGATATTTTAGTACCAGTGCTACCTCCAACTGCTATGAGTGTTAGTCTGAGTGATGTTGTGGCATAAGAACTTCTGAATGTTAGTCACAAGATTCTGTGGCTAGTATTTCTACAGGTGGCATGAAAACTAAGTAGCAAACTCCACAGTTTGAAGTAATCCATAGTTACTATTAGTTTTGGAGATACACACACACACACACACACACACACACACACACACACACACACACACAGAAGCCTGATTTTCCGCCTACTCTGCACCCTGGGCAGTCCTTTACACATGTGCAAAGTGAATGTATAACACTGCTGAATCAGAATAGTAGCACTTTGCACAGGTATCAATGACTACACAAGGTGGAGGGCATTGGGCAGGATATTTTTGCAGAGATTCATCTTTAATAGGATTTATGCACATCAGTGTGTAAGTATTAAGTAATTATTACAGAGTGAAAATATAAAACCATTGTAGTCCCCAGGAAAGTTCACTTTTGCTACAGATGCTACCTTCAATTTGAGTAGTTGTCACCATGCTGTCTTCATTCCTTCACAGAATAGCAGTACTTCTCCTGAAAGTGGTCTGAGTATTGGTCTCAGGGAAACTTTGCAACAGTTTTATTCAAAGTATAGTTTAATTATGTTAAACATTATTATTATTTAGTGGAATAAAAGGGTGGAAATGTCATGATCCATGTGACATATTCCTATTCATCCAAACATGGCACATGTCAGCCTATATGCCTCTCATAAAAGATGCACCAATACATATCTAATAGAAGACGGACACAGTTAACCATGGCAAAGAATTTTCCTTTGACAGAGAGAGCAACACAACCTATCTAAGTCTACTGCATTTAATTTCAGCATGAGACACCTTTAAAATGTTAATGAGTACATCAGCATATGAGTTGGGGTATCAGAAACGCAGTACCTGAAATTTTATCTGGAATTTTGTCTAATTCCCAAGATACAGTGCTTATATAGTAACTTCCACCCTAAAACTTGTCATACATCAATAACCCTTTTAACTTCCAGTATTTAAATAAAATGAAATAATATTTTGATCTCAAGTTTAACACATCAGTGTAGAGGACTGTGAAAGTCTACATGGTCACTAAAAGCAACAAAGAATCCTGTGGCACCTTATAGACTAACAGACGTTCTGCAGCATGAGCTTTCGTGGGTGAATACCCACTTCTTCAGATGCAAGTGGTGGAAATTTCCAGGGGCAGGTTTATATATGCAAGCAAGAAGCAAGCTAGAGATAACGAGGTTAGTTCAATCAGGGAGGATGAGGCCCTGTTCTAGCAGTTGAGGTGTGAAAGCCAAGGGAGGAGAAACTGGTTCTGTAATTGGCAAGCCATTCACAGTCTTTGTTTAATCCTGAGCTGATGGTGTCAAATTTGCAGATGAACTGGAGCTCAGCAGTTTCTCTTTGAAGTCTGGTCCTGAAGTTTTTTTGCTGCAGGATGGCCACCTTAAGATCTGCTATTGTGTGGCCAGGGAGGTTGAAGTGTTCTCCTACAGGTTTTTGTATATTGCCATTCCTAATATCTGATGATTCTTTGATACTCTTTAAGTCTTTTTGCTTCTTTTCTTGACTCTGGCTATAACAATGGCCTTCACACCTTATCTTTTCCTGATGCATTCATTCCTCATTCACACAAACAGACTGACCAGATTCCTGATGTCAGATCCCGGGATCCCTACCAGAACAGAGTGGGAACCAACAGGTTCAATGGCGTAGACTTCACTGTGGTCGTGCACCTTTCCGTTCTGGTGGAGGACCACTCGGGCCAAATGCCCAGGTGCCGGCTTCCACGGTCGTCCTACAAAAACAGTCAGGAATCACACAGCCCCAGTGAAGACGGTTGCCATCTCGGTGGAACCTCCAAATTGTCAAAGTTAGACTCAAGACTCACAGTTTGTCAGACCACTCTGTTTTATTAGCACAGCGCTTCTGCTAATAACACCCAGAACTTGACTACATGGTCACTAACTTTCAGGAAAACCATCAAGTTGAATTCACATCCTTTCCAAATCTGTTTTTGAGAGAGGAACTAGTCAGTCTGAAATGCAGTTTTAATACTCATCTGAACAGTATAGCTTGTACTTTCTCCTTAATAAAATAAAAGCAGGGTTTTTAATCAAACCACCATTTCACCTATTAGCACTATGTCAACTTCAGAGATACTCTGCAGGCAACGAACAGCTTCAGTACTGCCAGTTTCAGGTAATTCAGTGAAGGTTTTTATGACCCTCACATTTCTAGGGATTTCTGGCATTTTTTTCTCATTCATTTTAAATTTACATTTACATTTTTTTAGTGTTTTCTAAATGCTATAAAATACTCTTCTCCCATATATTAAAAAACAATAAAATAAAAATGACACTGTAAACTAGGAAATTGCTACATCTAACCTGTTTTGGACTCCCATCTCCTTAAGATGTTTAAAACAAACTAATTGTCATACTAAATAGCCCAGGAGGGTTATGGCTTGATTGAAAGCCCAGTGCAACTAAAGACTCCTTTTGACATCAGTGATCTTTAGATCAGGTACTTAGTGCTGAATTCAGCTCTCAGGCTCTGATCCTGTAAATATTTAAGCAGATGCATAACTTTTCTCATGTTGAGTTGTTCATAGACTGCAATAGGGCTAATTGTATGAGTAAAGTAACACACATAATTAAATGTTTTCAGAATCAGGATTAAATAATTAAACTAATTGCAATACAAATATATCTGCACAATTTTTGAAAAAAAATGATCAAAATATTTTGTAAATGAAATTAATTACTATCATTTAATAAATGAACTAATATTAATAATAATAATAAATGACAGCAATCTCTGTCACATATCTGACTTCTCAGGTGCTGGAAGTAAACACCTTTGGTTTCATGCTTTGCAATGCATCTGAATTGCTTGTGAGATTCACACAATACTGCTACACTGCACTATTCTTTACACATATTCGCTAATGTAGGCGTGGGTGTGTATGTTTACAGCTAGGAAATGGAAACCATGATGAGGCTTCAGCAAAGCCATTTATATAACTTTGAAAATTATGATTATATCTACATACAATATGTAGTTGCATAGGGTATTATGTAGTGCAGCTACATGTAGCTATAATAATATGGAATACTTCTTCTCTTGATTTTCATATTATAGCCATTTGTAAGACAAGCCTTCTGACTGAGTCCCCACTTGCCCCCTCTCAGTTACTCACAACATTCTCAAGCATATTCCTTTTGGGATGAAATTTCCCATCTTTGTCCCTGACCACAGGTGAAATTTTTAGGTAAGTTCTGAAAGAAAGTATGAGCAGCCTCCAGGTTGCTTCAATCTGCTCCAGGAATGGGGTAGAAAATCAAAAAGGCATTAATCACTGTTGGCTATCAGTTTTCTCCTTTTCCTATCTCTTGGGCCACCACGGGTGGTTGTTGGGGAGGAGAGCTATTGTTTGTTAGCCATTCTTTTAGATCTGGGATGGCCAGTCAAGCTCCTATCCTCTTCCGATGGTTCCCATAGCCCTGCATGGAAGCAGGTAATGGGTAATCAGAGCAACTTTCTCCTCCTTCTCACTTGTGAGGCTGCAGGCAACCAGCAGGTAAGGGACACTAGTTGCTCAGTAGAGCTCCCAGCTCCCATCAGAACAGCTTCCTCCCCATAGTGACAGACCTGGTTCAAATATTTCAGTTCAAAAGTGACAGTGTGTGCCTCAGAGAATACATTTTCAAGTCATAATAAATTACAAATTTTCTTCTTAACACAGTAGTGCCTGAAAAGCCATTAGTGGTCTGTGGGTCCCAAGCATTTAAATATTATTGTACTCTGCCAGTTTTCTCTTAGTGAAAGAAGCTTTATTTTTTCGCTGGGGTGGGGTGGGTATGGGAAGGGATCTCTATTGTCTCTTTGTAGATTTGACTTAGGGCTTGGCTACACTTGCAAGTTGCAGCGCTGGTAGAGGCTTTCCAGCGCTGCAATTACACCCCGTCCACACCTGCAGGGCACAACCAGCGCTGCAACTCCCTGGCTGCAGCGCTGGCTGTACACCTGGCCAGGTTGGGGTGTAGCGATTGCAGCGCTGGTGATCCAGCGCTGCTCATCAAGTGTGGACACACACCAGCGCTTTTATTGGCCTCCGGGGAATAAGGAGATATCCCAGAATGCTTTTAACTAAAATTACTCCCTTTGTTTTGTTATGCAGCCTGTCTTTGTTTTGTTGTGAACCTCCGGAGCTGCTTATCAGCTCCTGTTTGCTGTGATCAATCTGTTGTGAACAGCTCTGTGGAGCTCCTCCGTTGCCGCTGCTGCTATCTAAAAAACAAACATAGCTCCTGTTTGCTGTGATCATCTGTACCTGGCTGTAAACAATCAAATGAGAGGCAGGCAAGGAAACAGCGGGGAGTCGTGCAGGCTGTTTGCAATTAAGAGTTAAGACTAAGGGGTCAGAAAAATGTTCTGATTTTTCAAGTCAGGAAGCTAAACACACAGTGTTGGCTCAAAAAATCCCCTCTCTCTTTCCCCCCGCTCCCTGTCACACTAGACCCCACTCCACCCCCCTCTTTTGAAAAGCATGTTGTGGCCACTTGAATGCTGGGATAGCTGCCCATAATGCAGCACTCCCAACAGCGCTGTAAATGCTGCAAATGTGGCCACACACCAGCGCTGGTAGCTATGAGTGTGGCCACACACCAGCGCTGCTCCTACATAGCTGGATGACCAGCGCTGCAAACTACCAGCGCTGCAAACCGTAAGTGTAGCCAAGCCCTTAGGCAGGAAACCTTAACAGACAGTAAAGAGACAGTATTATATTAGCCAGAGAGTTAGTGGGTAATTGGAAGGCTGAGTTGCCCATAGAGGATGCTATAGTTAGCATCACATAGGTAGCTTGGACCTATGAGGCCAGGGCCGGCTCCAGACCCCAGCGCGCCAAGCAGGCGCGTGGGGCGGCATTGTCCCGGCAGGGCGGCATTTGGCTCCGGCGGACCTTCCGCAGGTATGCCTGCGGATGCTTCACCGGAGCCGCGGTACCAGCGTACCCGCCGCAGACACTTCTGCCCCGGCCGTGGGACCGGGGAAGGGCGGCGAGCACGCCGCCCTGCTTGGGGCGGCGTAATTTCTAGAGCCGCCCCTGTATGAGGCCCAGTCATGCACAGTTATTTTTCAGGAAAAGCAGTGTTGTCAACTCTCATGAGTTTATTGTGAGTCTCACAATGTTTTCTGTTTTTACAAAGCCACAATAATACATACATAATTGCATTTTTAATGCAATGGGCCCCAAAGTATTAAACTAAATTCAATAACGTTTAACTTAATTCAGTAAAGTTCATTCAGGATGTTGGAAGACATTGTCAATCTGTCCCAATGACTATGTGAGAATCTCAGCTTTCATTAAAATAACAAAAAAAGTAAGCCTCTAACCCTAATTGTTGTGGAGAAACACTTCAAAAAGGGTCCTAAGTACACCCCGGTAGGCTCAAAAACCGGAAGACAAATGAAAAGACTGCAAAGCATGTTAAGTTTTAAATATCTCATGACTTTTAAGCCAAACTCATGGGTTTTTTGGAGCCAGATTCCAAAATGAGTTTTGAACATTTGGGATGGGCAATGCTCAGGAAGTCCCAATAAGAGGAGGAGGAAGGGTGTGTATGATTGGATGCATGGATATTTTGCTCACTAAGTGTTTTCACCAAACTTAAAGTCAAACTAGAATGAAATTGTTTTTGAGGTTGGAGATTCTTCCCAATGTTTGAGGCCCATGGGAGGTGCCTTGTAAGCATGTGTGTTTATCTGTCAGCATCATGCAGGTACCTTTACAGCCATTGCAAGGCTATGTTGGAGGGTTTAATATTATTGAAATGCTCAGGGCAAGGGGGAAAAAATCATGTTTTGGAGATGGAGTTCCCAAAGGTTACTCTACTCCAGCTCAAGCTGTATTTGCTTGCTAGAATCCTGCTTTTTAGATAAATGACTAAGACAAGAGTTTTGAAGCTGAAAGTGGGAGCAGATGTTGTCTATGAGCAAAAACTGAAAAGAGCTGCAGTGTTCAAGGAGTTTCCAAATATTACTGAGTGTTCAGTTTTCTACTTACTTGAATCACCTTATAAAGCAAATTGCATGCTTATTTTAAACAAGAAATATAGAGGCCAACCATAATAGCTGAACAAGAATGGAGGTGCTCACAAGCTCTTATGACTTCAGATCTGCCTTGAATGTCATGCAAAGAGAAAGAATGGCTAATGGACAGAAAGAAATAAAAATGACACATCCCATTTCAATTTCTTTGTGTATTTTGAAATACAATTACTTTATTCTGGGGTTACTGCTGAAGTGCGAGGATTTTTAAATTGCAGAAAAAAATAACAACATGTGAAATGCAATTCCTCTCCTCCCTCCCTTTGTACCCTCGGCCTCAGTGATTAAAATACTTTGATGTTTTAAATTCTTATTCCTTTGTTGTGATTTTTATGGTGGCTTTGAAGGTTACTTTGTAGCTTTTTTGTATTTTCTTTCCTAATAGTATTATCGGGACATGCATCTATAATAGCTAGGGCATTTAAATGAAATACATTATTTAAATATGAAATGGAAAAGGGAATAAATGTAAGTCTGGAGTGTGTTTTTCTCTGTCATTTGTAGGCACAATGGAATGACTTAGAAGAAACAAACAAAAATAGAATAAATAGCAGGCACCCTTAGAAGATGCATTTGGCAAATATTAATTTTCTTAGTTTATCTGTTAGCTTATTTGCTTATTAGGTTAGTAGTTGACACACAAACTCTCTGGAAAATAAAAGAAAGTAAAGTGAACCAAGATCAGTGATCAGGACCCATTTGTGCTAGGCACTGCACACACCCATAATTAAACAGTCCCTGCTCTAAAAAGCTTTCAATGTTGCCATATGTCAAGACACAACAAGAAGACAGAAATAAATGCAGGGAGGAATGTAGGACAAGTTATCACTGAAGCTAGTGTGTTGGGTAGACTAAGTAGCAGTCTCAGCACACTAAATGCTTAGCCATTGTCATGGGCTTTGTAATAATCTGTATGAGTCATTTTTACTGCATTTCCTGTATTATTTCCTTTTCAATTTTTAAAATGCAAATATGCACGTGTTAACCCTTTTTTAACAAAGTGCCTAAGAAAACAAGCTGAAAGACTGAAGAGACGAGGAGCTGATGCAAGTGAAATAGAGAAACCTTGGCAGAATTACAGTTTTGTCAGGAATAAGGGCCAGCAGCTAGCCTGCTTACCCTCTAGCTTAACCCTTAGGCAGTCTAACGAGAACAGCAGGTCCCCAGTTGAGCTGCCTGATTGTCCCAACCATCTGATTGGTCGAGGGGATCAGCAGACCCTGCTCTTAAGACCAGCTGCAGCAGCAGGGTAATGGTTGCTTCAAGCATTTGCCTAAAGTTAGGATTGCTCCTGTTCCTGCTTCTTCCCAGCCCTGGACCAACCTTACCTCACTCCAGGTAACCTGACTCTGGTCCTGGGCTCCAATTTCTGTTTTTGGCTCTGAGCTTTAGTGCATCACTCCTGCTCCAACTACTAAGAATGACTGCCCCTGTCCCAGTCTCTGATCAGTTTAAACAGATGTAAGCAAATAATTCAGAGCAAATAATGTATGTGATTAATTTAATTGTTTTGTGTGAGCAATTAAAAAAATTATGTGAAATCATTTCCAAATACAGACACATGCCTGGAACCCCGACCAGGTGTATTCTATTTGCTACCCAAGATCCATAAACCTGGAAAACCTGGACGCCCCATCATCTCAAGCATTGGTACTTTAACAGCAGGATTGTCTGGCTATGTGGACTCTCTCCTCAGGCCCTATGCTACCAGCACTCCCAGCTATCTTCGAGACACCACTGACTTCCTGAGGAAACTACAATCCATCAGTGATCTTCCAGAAAACACCGTTCTGGCCACTATGGATGTGGAAGCCCTCTACACTAACATTCCACACAAAGATGGACTACAAGCCATCAGGAACAGTATCCCCGATAATATCACGGCTAACCTGGTGGCTGAACTTTGTGATTTTGTCCTCACCCACAACTATTTCACATTTGGGGACAATATATATCTTCAAGTCAGTGGCACTGCTATGGGTACCCGCATGGCCCCTCAGTATGCCAACATCTTTATGGCTGACTTAGAACAACGCTTCCTTAACTCTCGTTCCCTAACGCCCCTACTCTACTTGCGCTACATTGATGACATCTTCATCATCTGGACTCATGGAAAAGAAGCCCTCGAGGAATTCCACCGAGATTTTAACAATTTCCATCCCACCATCAACCTCAGCCTAGACCAATCCACACAAGCGGTCCATTTCCTAGACACTACTGTGCTAATAAACGATGGTCACATAAATACCACCCTATACTGGAAACCCACTGACCGCTATACTTACTTACATGCCTCCAGCTTCCATCCCGGACACACCACATGATCCATTGTCTACAGCCAAGTTCTAAGATACAACCGTATTTGCTCCAATCCCTCAGACAGAGATAAACACCTACAAGATCTCTATCAAGCATTCTTAAACCTACAATACCCACCTGCTGAAGTGAAAATACAGATTGACAGAGCCAGAAGAGTACCCAGAAGCCACCTACTACAGGACAGGCCTAAAAAAGAAAATAACAGAACACCACTAGCCATCACCTACAGCCCCCAACTAAAACCTCTCCAGCGCATCATCAAAGATTTACAACCTATCCTTAGAGATGATCCCTCACTCTCACAGATCTTGGGAGACAAGCCAGTCCTCGCTTATAGACAGCCTCCCAACCTGAAGCAAATACTCACCAGCAACCGCACACCATACAACATAAACACTAACCCAGGAACCTATCCTTGCAATGAAGCCCGATGCCAGCTCTGTCCACATATCCATTCAAGTGACACCATCATAGGACCTAATCACATCAGACACGCCATCAGGGGCTCATACACCTGCACATCTACCAATGTGATATATGCCATCATGTGCTAGCAATGCCCCTCTGCCATGTACATTGGCCAAACCGGACAGTCTCTACGCAAAAGAATAAATGGACACAAATCTGACATCAGGAATCATAACATTCAAAAACCAGTGGGAGAACACTTCAACCTCTCTAACCACTCAGTGACAGACTTGAAGGTGGCAATTTTGCAACAAAAAAACTTCAAAAACAGACTCCAAAGAGAAACTGCTGAACTTGAATTAATATGCAAACTAGATACTATTAACTGTGGCTTAAACAAAGACTGGGAATGGTTGGGTCATTACACCAATTGAATCTATTTCCCTATGTTAAGTTCTCCTCACACCTTCTATGGGCCATCTTAATTATCACTTCAAAAAGTTTTTTTTCTCCTGCTAACGATAGCTCATCTCAATTGATTAGACTCTGCCTGTTGGTATGCATACTTCCACCTTTTCATGTTCTCTGTATGTATAAATATCCCCTGTCTGTGTGTTCCATTCTATGCATCCGAAGAAGTGAGCTGTAGCTCACGAAAGCTCATGCTTAAATAAATTTGTTAGTCTTTAAGGTGCCACAAGTACTCCAATATTTAGAGGCTTCATGGAGCATCCTCCTGCCAATCATGGCTTACTATGTAAAATAAAAAAGCTTGAGGATGGGCCTTCTTGCTTATTGAATAATAAACATTCTGACTTTGGACATATGTTTGTAGCAGGGAAAAAAATGGTACACACACATGCTGTCTTGCCCGAGCCCATGACAGATGGCCAGACCAGTTCTGGCTCCCTTGTACACATGTAGTGATCTCACTCAACAGAGCTACCATAACAAAAGTTACCGAGAAGGATAGTGAGATGTAACCGAGGAACAAGGGTGTATGGTCTGCATGCTTAGCCAAGTTGCCATATGTAGCTGCCTCTCTATCCCCTTGCAAGATGTATTCCTACTTTATACGGGAATCAGTTGCATCAGGGAGGTTCCATGGGCTGCCAATAGGGGATGGAATTCACCTGTGGTGGAGATAACCGGAGGAAAGGGCCTCTGCATCACATTAATCCTGCTGGGGATGTGCTGCATACCCCTCCTGCATTTCAAAAAGCATCTCTGCCCTTGGCCTGCAGAGGCTGATAGGACAGGGCCAGGCCAAGGGAGGAGTTGCAGTTCCATGTTTATTTGTGCTGAATCTAGTGCACCTATTATTCTATACTTTGGCAAAGAGGAACCACAATAACTAAGCAAATTGGAATAGCAGCCTACAGAGGTGGGGAGTGGGTTTTCACGGCAGTGGAGGTTCTATATGAGTAGAGTGAATTACACCTGGCCGTAATACAGGTGTATGCAATTTTTGAAGCATGTGAATGTTTGGAGTGAATTTTGCCTGTTTCCTGTGGTCAGCAAGAACTACTTGTTACTTACAGGCCCATGGACTGCATTATCACAACCCCTGTGGGCAGGCTACCTAATGGCTCTGTAGGCATGCACAGTGTTTGCTGGGAGTCGTGAGATTAGCTGATTTATGTATATAGCAAGAGAACAAACACTGGTGTCCATTAGGGATTGTAGCCATATTATTGATCAGTGCACTGTGGGCCAGATTTTCAAAGGTATTTAAATACCTAAAGATGCAGATAGTCTCCTAGTGGGATTTTCAGAATGGCTTAGGGGCGTAAATACTTTAAAAAACCTAGTCCTGTGCAATTTATTTCTGTAACTTGCTGACATATGTTATGAGCCACTGAATAGGATTTTTCTCTGTCACTTTATTACCTGTTTCAGTGATCACAGTATCATGAATTTTCCTCTCAAAGCAGCCCAGCAGATCATGATTTTTTGTTTGCTCTCTCATTGAAGAAGACAATATTTGTTGTTGGAGAGTTCTTCCTGATTTTTGTCCATAACTGACTTTATCATTAATTTAATTTTGGGGTTTGTGTGTGTGTGTTGGGGGGGGAAATAACATCTCCTCCCCCCTCGAAGATATAGCAGTCACCTTTTTTCTGTTAAGGCGAATGATGCTTTGCAGTCAGCTGTTTTCTGCACGGTGGTTTTTAAGAATTAAGAAGCAAAAATAAAGCCACGCGGGGGGAGAGATGCCCTAGATCTAGTCAGTGTCAATTAAAAGAGAGCCTCTGATGTAAATACCACATCAGCACGAATTTTGTCACTTAGAACTTTAAGATCAGAAGCAATTACCTTCAATAGCACCTTGTTTTTATGTGTCTACCCTTCATAGCCTTGGCTAGTAACTCGGCCTACACTATAATTTACAGTGACATCTAATTTCAGCAGATCTGCAAGCAATCTAACTGAAGATGGAGATACCGAGGAGTGAGGACTCCAGCTTTATCACTGCAGATATAGACTCATTATTTTTTTTTGCCAATTCAGAAAGCGAATCTTTTAGGAATGAAGGCTTTGTGTGTGTGTGTGTGTGTGTGTGTGTGTCTGTTTTGTGCATATCATTACTAGAATTATTTCTCAGTTTAGGCAAACTTTAAGTAGATGATTAAATACTCCAAAGGAAAAAAAAATCCAGCCAAGTACTATCCGCACTTAGTAGATTTACTATTTTAAAGTGTCTCTGCAAAACGGGGGCTGGGGTGGGGAAGAGAGAGAAAGCAAGCATTCATTGCTAATCATTTCCTTTGAAGTATGGTAGAGACCTGGTGATTTTGTATTGTGTGCAAAAGTCACAGTATTAGACTAAGATTATTTTAAGAAACACTTTTATCATTTTATAACTGACAGAAAGGGCAAGCTTGCCAGCCATGCAGTTTGATGTTTCTTCATGGAAACAATAAAAAAAACCCCACAATGATGTGATTAATGACTTGCATCCACTTTCTCTCATCCCTAAACTTGAATACAGAGAACACATAAGACCTTCACACTATTATCTGCCATCCTATTCAGATGAGATTAATATTGGCACAACTTCTTTTTAGAAGCATGTTCCTTGAGCCAAGGAATTTGAATATCATAATGGGTACAGTTATGTAAAGAGGATGTTGATTTTGATGAAGCCAAGAGCTGGCAGGGATAGCTATGTAAAAAATACAGTTGTTTTACAGTAATTATGGACTGTATGGTAGTCATTTTACTTGCTGCAAAACTGCGTAATCTTTTAAATGTCTAATTATTAAGGGAAAAGTTCACTATTTGCTTTTCTGCTATCCACCTTTTGAATAGGTTTAGACCAGATGCTATAATTTAGTCATTACACAACTTCTTACAAAAGAAGACTTAGAAAATAATGTTTGCTTGTGTATCACTACTATCCTGTTTTGAGGCTTCTCTAGGTCACCTTCATACACTCTTAAACTTTGTTGAAAACTTCATAAATCAAAAGATTAAGTGACTTTTTCTTCTAGTTTAGTTTAACTCTTTAGATAACACATGGAGCAGGTGTTGGCTTTGGAAGGTATTTTTAGATTGAATCAGATGGCAGCAACAACTGGCATGGATAATAAAGAATAATAAAGTGCTACAATGTGGTGTGGATCACAGAATTAGTGTATTTTGGAGATAAGATTGAGGCTGCAGTGTGGGTTTTTTAGTGTATCCCGTGCATGGTGCTTATTCTGTGCAAGTAACGTATTTACACAAAGAATGATTACAGAAAATATGAACTGAACATTAAACATTAAAATCTTATGGGGAAGTTTATACTGATATCTGTCACCATAGGATTGAGTAGATCAGCTCTTTAAAAATAATCCGGATTGATTAAACTACAAAAAAAAGACATGTTTACATTTTCAGCCTCTTGAGAAGACAGCTACTTTTCAAAGATGCTTTTCTATGATCAATGTTGTAGATGGGGTGGAAGGTTGGTGGGGAATAACGTACCACGGGGTACAAGTTTTTATGGGCACATCCTTAGATAAGAGTTTAAAAAAAAACACTCAGGCATTTAAAAAAAAAAGTAGCTGTCATCGTCTCCAGTCTACTGGTAGTAAATCTTCTATTGCAATGCAGCTGTAGTGGCAGGACTAGAAATTCATTTCAAAAGCTGTAAAACTTTTAATTCAGCACTGTACATTGAGCTATTAATTTTTAATTTTAGGGAGAACACACTGACTTGATCAGAACCTACATTTGCACCTTGCCTATAGGAAGTACTCTAGTGAGAGCTAAGCCAGCTCTGGTTTATTTACTCAGTAAAGTAATAACATTAACTTAGACAACAAGAGTTGAACTTGAAAACATCCCAAGGACCTTCAGGAACATGGAATCCTTCAATTTTCTGGATGCCGTTGAACTTACATACTGAAATCCTGCTTGAGATAGATGTTGTAGCCATAGGAACCAGGCATCAATCTTGATTGGGCCACCACCTTCAAGTGGAGATCGTAGCCTTTTTACTCCACTGTCTATGATGTTGAAGCTGATTGACAGCACTGCAAGGGGTACTTTCAGGAATGCAGTGGGGCTGTGAAGAAAGCAAAATAAATGTCTTCCCAGAATAAGATCTAGGGTCCATTATTGTGTGGGGCAGGCGGTATTTTGGGCCCCCCAAAGTTGTTAGTTAAAGAAAAAACAACCTTCCAGAAGTCCAGGTGCTAGTTAGATCCCTGGAAAATCTTGGATTTTAAGAGTTTTAAACAAGTAAAACTTGGCTACTGTGTCAATATTTTGTCATTGTCTCATCCACTGCTGAACACTAGATAACTCTGTACATATTTTGGCCTTTTTGACAATAATTTGGGGACCCTTGAAGATCGTCTGCGGAGGACGGCAAATGTGCCCTTTACCCTCCCCTGGTAATGCCAGGCCTGTCCCACAGGATCTGCAAAATCCCAACCAGTGGAACTGTCCCGAATGGACTGGCTAATCCAACAAGACTACATTAACCAGACCAAATACTGCTCACGGTAAAGATTTTGCATTTTTCTTCACTAAGAAGAGCAACCGATATGAGGCAGTCTTGTTTGGTATCATCTGTCCTGGCTAGCAGAGAGAACAAAGACCATTCCACTCAAATGGAAGCCTGGAAGCTCTGAAAATGTTCAAGGCACCATGCATTAAACAAATATTTGACACTCATTTCTCCTGGAAGTGAACAAGGATCAACTGGATACAAAACTCACCAACCATCAGTGCCTTCTTCCAAGAAGGCAATCTACCAATAGGTCCTGAAGCACTGTACCCTTTTTTTGACAACAAAAGAAACACTGTAGGTGAAATTCTGGCTCCACTGAGGTCAATGGCAAAACTCCCCAAAATATTTTCTGTTTTTTTTCTGACCTGCTTACAATCCTATACCTTCACAATCAGAATATACAACAGGACATAGCAGAGACATGGATGACCTGCTGATATCTATGGCTTGAGGGAGGGAAAAATGTCATTGCTTTATACAGTTGGATCTGTCTGGACCCTTTGAAAGAGTCAGTCAGAAACTGGTGCTAATCAATACACAATACCCAGCAGAAGAGGGAAAGTGCAACATTAGGATGGCTTCAATCATCCCTCTCAGGCAGGTCAAGAGAATGGTGATGGGCAAATGTTCCTCCTTCCCAAGAATGCTCATCTATGGAATCCCAGAGGGAATAGTCTTCTTCCTCTGCTTTTCAGCATGCTGCTGAGGAGGAGCATTGTTGAAGAGGTGCATTTCTGCAGTTTTTCAATAGTTGCCAGATACTGGACAACTGTGTGACAGTGGTGTTAGCATAGGCTGGGAATGACACAGTTATATGTTATGTAAATATTGTTGACATACCCCCATCAAGTGCCACAATTTCCCCCAGCAGCTGGGTGTGAATATTAGGTGGTAGGTCATAGGAGAAGATAAGCTTTTTATTACCACAGCTGAATGCTCTTGTGGCAGAAGTGTAGTTTCGTACCACTAACATTAAGGCCCTCAGAATGATTGATTCAAACCACGTTTTGAGTATTTCCTTACACTTCTCAACCACACTCGGGTTGCAGAGCAGTATCCTGTGTTCCACTCAATCAAATGTTGAGGACGGATCCAAGAGACTGAAAATAGAGATTGACTGTTTATCCACTGGTAGGAGAAGAAAACCTATCAATGCTAACAGAGTTCTAGTTCCAAATCCTGGCCTGGTACCTGATTGTGGGCAGATGTGCTAGGAAGAGGCTCTTCACTATTTTCTCAGTAGGCTTGCTCAGAAAAGGGAGATTTGATTTGGGGTGGTCGTTAGTTTAGTCTGGTGCTTCTACGGAAGACTTTTCTTCAGGGATGACCAGACTACAACATGTTCTAAAGCAGGAGATAGTGCCAGACAGGACCCTGGCAATCTTAGGAACTCTTTGCTTTTGACTCTTGTTTTACTAACCACAAAGTCTGATTTGTTAGTGGTATAACACATCTTCTGACATGCACATGGATTCCTATAGTTTTAATTATCTGAATTCAGAGAAGAAAGGTATGTACAACTCTCTACATAAAAATGGTGCATGAATAAATGCTTGTAAATTAGTTTGTACTTGCAATTTTAGCAGGTTATGGGCACAAGTACATACACTACACATGAATTTTGATTATCCATTAGCAAAGTTTATACATACACATACCATATGTACTTAGATGTACACAGACAGTACTAACATAACTTATACAGTTTATTACTAGATAGTATGGCATCATTAAAATGGGTGCCTCGATATTGTGCAGAATCACTAGCAGTACTTAGGCTCTAAAGAGATTATTCTCATAAATTAGTCTTGCCTAGAAAGTAAAGGATGAAAATCTGTTTGATGTTGAGTTAAAAACAGACGGGTTTTATCATACATCATGACTCAAACTTATGTCTGTAACAGTCCTAGATATTGTGCTGGATTCCATAGTTGCAAGATGAGAAAGAGCACATATTCCCCCTCCTTCTCATTTCTTATCCAGAACAAAGCAATTATATTTTAGAAGAAACCATTTAAAGGACAACCAATTTCACTGCAAGCGTCCAGGAGTCCAACAGTTTAACATGACTCTGGCTGAAATGACATCTGTAAATTTGTATCTCCGCTGCAGTGTGCCTCCTAGTGTTTTCTGTAATTTTGTGGCAGAAACCATATTACTTACTGCCCACTGAGTTCAATATCCTATTTCAGTAGCTATTGCCATAATGGACATATCACTGTGCACCAAAGCACTATGCAAGCTTTAAAGCAGGTGAGTCTATATAAATGTATCAATTTCTCTCTCTCTCTCTTCACAGGTAGAGATACATATGTAGATTTATATAGATACAGATATAAAAATACTGATGAAATGATCCAGTGTATTACTCTTGAAATAAAAATCCTGAAATAAATAAAAATGACTGAAGAATTATTTCAGAGAAGCAGAATTTTCTCTACAACATGGCATACACAATGAAACTCATAGCTTAAAGAATATATGATGCTCCTATCAGAGCCTTACGGTTGCTAATCTTTGAGGTGTATGATGGCAATTATTATCCAAATATCTTACTCTCTGTATTGAAGGTAGAATACTGAGGGCCAAATTCTTTTTGCCACTCAGTTTGAAAGCAGAAAATCTGGCCATATGCATTCAAAAGAGTGTTGGATTACAGCAAGGTTCCACAACATTTGCATGAAAAAGTACAAACCAATATTCCAAATGCACCTATGGCCAGACCCAGCATCCAATGAACCCAATGGAAGTAGGCATGAGATGAGGCCCACAGTGTATGATGAGAGATGACAGCTTGAAAATAATTAATAGAGGGAGCTTGGCAATCAAGCTAGCCTTTGTGGGTATGTCTACACTGCAATTAAAAACCAATGGCTGGTCTGTGCCAGCTGACTCAGGCTTGCAGGGCTCAGGCTGCAGGGCAGACTTCTGGGCCTGGGTTTGGGCTGGAGCCAGAGCTCTCAGACCCTGTGAAGTGGCTCTTCTACAAAATACTGATTTCACCAGTGACCTTTACGTTTCCATTGAACCACATTTGCATTTTCCAAATCATTTGAGGTCCTTTTATTTAAGTATTTTGTTTAATTTCTAGAAAAAGAAGCTATGATATGGATCAAAATAAGTGTGTTCTTGCCCAGCTCTGTCCCCTGTGGAAAAGGATCCCAGTAAGTTCCTCAACTCTGCAATAGTGCATATCTTTCTGGACAGCTTCTCGATCCCAATGATCTGCTCAGATTGCCTTTCTCTCTCTCTCTCTCTCTCTCTCTGTGGGGGGGAGGTAGCTTACAGCAGTTACATCCTTAATACATAATGGAATCCAGAGAACGTGCAGTAAGGAAAATTCTTTCCGAATTTTTCTAATGATTTTATATGAGTTCTTCAAGATGTGCCAGCCTGCTGCTGATTGCTTCTTTGCCCCCCAAAACATGATCTTCCTTGCCTAACATCATATTAAGAAGAGCTTGGGGAAAAAGTTAGAATTTAAATTCCCTATTCTGATTTTTTTCTACTGATCTCTTGAGTGCATTTCATATGCTTTAGATCTCTGAGCAACTGCTAATCACAGCAAAGGGATCTAGTGCATGGTATTCTACCTTTTCCTTGCAGAAAAAAACTCAGAGGGCAGTGGCTAGAATAGTTGGGTGTCTATGAATCTGTGTCTTTTTAAAAGACAAATATTTGGAGTCTGGATTGCAAATGTGAAGATATGCATAGTTTTGTATTACAGATTGCAATGCATCTCCAAAATGTGGAGAATATATGAAGCTTGCTAATTTCAGGAGGTTGTACAATTTTTAGCTCTACTCTCCCTATTTTTAGTACGCTCAACTCCACTGATGAAGTTTTATTTGCTTGTATGTTATGTACACTATGTGGTAAAGCCTTTGATTAATTTATGGTTCAAAATGCACAAATCACTAATAACAGGTTCTTTTATTCAGGTGGCTACTTGAAAGTTCTCATAAGGAATTAAATTGAGTCATTTATAAAGAGACAGGAAGACTTTAGTTAGCACCCAAATTCAAAGAAGTATAATTGCAACCACAGAAAAGTAAAGTATAGCAAAATGACCTCCTGAATGGTGCATACTTCCAACTTTATGGATACCATCAGAAGTGCAGGTGGAAAGAAGTTGGATTGACGCGGAGGTTTCCACCATCCCCTGTCCGTCTGATGTCCCAACTAGGGGTTGATCTGACCATCTTTAAGACCATCTGACCATCTTTTCCTTACATACCCACACATCTGGGACCATATATGATTAGGTCTTGGCCTCTTGCCCATGTTTGTTCTAGAGCAGGGGTCGGCAACTTTCGGCATGCAGCCCATCAGGGTAATCCACTGGCGGACTGCGAGACATTCTTTTTACATTGACCATTGGCAGAAAGGGCCCCCCCCCCGCAGCTCCCAGTGACTGCGGTTCACCATTCCTGGCCAATGGGAGCTGCGAGAAGCAGCAGCCAGAATATCCCTGTGGCCCACGCCACTTTCAGCAGCTCCCATTGGCTGGGAACGGTGAACCACAGCCACTGGAAGCTGTGAGGGGCCATGCCTGCGGATGATCAATGTAAACAAAATATCTCACAGCCCACCAGCAGATTACCCTGATGGGCCATGTACCGAAGGTTGCCGATCCCTGTTCTAGATGCCCATGATTAGGGTTCCAACTGCTAGCTTAAGCTATTTGTTTAAATATGTTTCCCAATGGTTTTGAGATGTAAATTTGGTTGTTCCAGAAAGCCCCTAAAATCTAATTAAACTCAAAGTGTTTCAGTTTGTGTTTATAAAAAGATAAATTTTTGCTTAAACTTATATCCCTAGGTCAAACATTTAGGCTAACTATTCAGGCCTTATGCTAAATGCTAGGCCCTGTTAGGCCCCAGGCTTAGTACAAAGCCTATGTCAAATAATTTTACATCTTATTTTTTCTCTACTTGCAATTTTGTTTTTATTATCACTCCCTTAAGCATCTTAGAATCATAGAAATGTAGGGCTGGACCTTGAGACATTATCAAATCCAGCCCCTTGCTCTGAGACATGACCAAGTAAACTGAGACCATCCCTGACAAGTGTTTGTTTAACCTGCTCTTAAAAACCTCCAACAACTGGAAACCTATTTCTGAGCTTAAATACCTGTATAGATAAAAAGTTTTCCCTAATAGCTAACCTAAATCTCCCTTGCTGAAGATTAAGCCCATTATAACCTGTACCACCTTCAGTGGACATGGACATGGAGAACAATTATTCACCATCTTCTGTCTAACCTCCCTAATAGATTTAAAGATTATCAGGTTCCCCCCATAGGCTTCTTTTCTCAAGACTAGTTTTTTAAGCTTTCCTCAAAGGTCCACATCTTTTCCTAAAGCGCAACATCCAAAAGTTGACACAGTACTCCAGCTGAAGCCTTACCAGTGTCTAGTACAGGGGTAGGCAACCTATGGCACGGGTGCCGAAGGCGGCACATGAGCTGACTTTCAGTGGCACTCATACTGCCCGGGTCCTGGCCACCAGTCCAGGGGGCTCTGCATTTTAATTTAATTTAAAATGAAGCTTCTTAAACATTTTGAAACCTTATTTACTTTACATACAACAATAGTTTAGTTATATATTATAGACTTATAGAAAGAGACCTTCTAAAAAGGTTAAAATGTATTATTGGCACGCGAAACCTTAAATTAGAGTGAATGAATGAAGACTCGGCACAGCACTTCTGAAAGGTTGCTGACCTCTGGTCTAGTAGCATGGGGCAATTACCTCCTATTCTTTCTTACCATTTTAGCTTTTCCTAACATATAGTAAAAATCTGCCGAAAATGCAGGATTTGCTGCAGAAAATGATAAAGCTGAACATGATTTCCAGACAAAATAATACATTAGACAATGTTATCTCGAAACAGCCCAGGTACACTTAAAAGACTTGGGTTTCAGTACAAAAGTTCCATACAGTTCTACTCCTGAGACACAAGTGGTTGTATTGAACTCTCAAACTAAAATAACACAAACATCCAAGATATTGTGCATAGTATTTAAGTGATACAGCATACGTAGTCTAATATATATGACAGACTAGATTTGGATGCTAGTTCTAGTCCACGACCACCACTCCCAGGAGGAGGAGGAGGGTGGTGGTGGTCGTGGACTCTCTCCTCAGGGGGACTGAGTCATCTATCTGCCGCCCTGACCAGGAAAACCGAAAGGTGTGCTGCTTGCCAGGGGCTAGGATTCACGATGTGACGGAGAGACTGCCGAGACTATCAAGCCCTCGGATCGCTACCCCTTCCTGCTTTTCCACGTGGGCATCAATGATACTGCCAAGAATGACCTTGAGCGTATCACTGCAGACTACGTGGCTCTGGGAAGAAGGATAAAGAAGTTTGAGGCGCAAGTGGTGTACTCATCTATCCTCCCTGTGGCAGGAAAAGGCCAGGTTAGAGACTGTCGAATCATGGAAATCAACGAATGGCTACGCAGATGGTGTTGGAGAGAAAGGTTTGGATTCTTTGACAATGGGATGGTCTTCCAAGAAGAAGGATTGCTAGGCAGAGACGGGCTCCACCTCACGAAGAGAGGGAAGAGCATCTTTGCAAGCAGACTGGCTAACCTAGTGAGGAGGGCTTTAAACTAGGTTCACCGGGGGAAGGAGACCAAAGCCCCGAGGTAAGTGGGAAAGTGGGATACCGGGAGGAAGCACAAGCAGGAGACTGCAAGAGGGGAGGACTCCTGTCTCAGACCGAGAAAGCGGGACAATCAGCGAGTTATCTTAAGTGCCTATACACAAATGCAAGAAGCCTGGGGAACAAGCAGGGAGAACTAGAAGTCCTGGCACAGTCAGGGAATTATGATGTAATTGGAATAATAGAGACTTGGTGGGATAACTCACATGATTGGAGTACTGTCATGGATGGATATAAACTGTTCAGGAAGGACAGGCAGGGCAGAAAAGGTGGGGGAGTTGCGTTGTATGTAAGAGAGCAGTATGACTGCTCAGAGCTCCAGTATGAAACTGCAGAAAAACCTGAGAGTCTCTGGATTAAATTTAGAAGTATGAACAACAAGGGTAATGTCGTGGTGGGAGTCTGCTACAGACCACCAGATCAGGGGGATGAGGTGGACGAGGCTTTCTTCCAGCAACTAACAGAAGTTGCTAGATCACAGGCCCTGGTTCTCATGGGTGACTTTAATCACCCTGATATCTGCTGGGAGAGCAATACAGCAGTGCAAAGGCAATCCAGGAAGTTTCTGGAAAGTGTAGGGGACAATTTCCTGGTGCAAGTGCTGGAGGAACCAACTAGGGGAAAAGCTCTTCTTGACCTGCTGCTCACAAACAGGGAAGAAATAGTAGAGGAAGCAATAGTGGATGGGAACCTGGGAGGCAGTGACCATGAGATGGTCGAGTTCAGGATCCTGACACAAGGAAAAAAGGAAAGCAGTAGAACAGAGACCCTGGACTTCAGAAAAGCAGACTTCGACTCCCTCAGGGAACTGATGGGCAAGGTCCCCTGGGAGAATAACATGACGGGGAAAGGAGTCGAGGAAAGCTGGCTGTATTTTAAAGAAACCTTATTGAGGTTGCAGGAACAAACCATCCCGATGTGTAGGAAGAAAAGTAAATATGGCAGGCGACCAGCTTGGCTTAACAGTGAAATTCTTGCTCGTCTTAAACACAACAAAACAGCTTACAAGAAGTGGAAGATTGGACAAATAACCTGGGAGGAGTATAAAAGTATTGCTCAGGCATGCAGGAGTGAAATTAGGAAGGCCAAATCACACTTGGAGTTGCAGCTGGCCGGAGATGTTAGGAGTAACAAGAAGGGTTTCTTTAGGTATGTTAGCAACAGGAAGAAAGTCAAGGAAAGTGTGGGCCCCTTGCTGAATGAGGGAGGGAACCTAGTGACGGAGGATGTGGAGAAAGCTAGTGTACTCAATGCTTTTTTTGCCTCTGTCTTCACAGACAAGGTCAGCTCCCAGACAGCTGCACTCTGCAGCATGGTATGGGAAGGAGGTGACCAGCTCTCTGTGGAGAAAGAAGTAGTTCTGGACTATTTAGGAAAGCTGGACGAGCACAAGTCCATGGGGCCGGATGCACTGCATCCGAGGGTGCTAAAGAAGTTGGCCGATGAGACTGCAGAGCCATTGGCCATTATCTTTGAAAAATCATGGCGATCGGGGGAGGTCCCGGACGACTGGAAAAAAGCTAATGTAGTGCCCATCTTTAAAAAAGGGAAGAAGGAAGATCCAGAGAACTACAGGCCAGTCAGTCTCACCTCAGTCCCTGGAAAAATCATGGAACAGGTCCTCAAGGAATCAATTCTGAACCACTTAAAGGAGGGGAAAGTGATCAGGAACAGTCAGCATGGATTCACCAAGGGCAAGTCATGCCTGACTAATCTAATTGCCTTCTATGATGAGATAACCGGCTCTGTGGATGAGGGTAAAGCAGGGGATGTGCTATTTCTGGACTTTATCAAAGTTTTTGATACAGTTCCCCACAGTATTCTTGCCAGCAAGTTAAATAAGTATGGGCTGGATGAATGGATGGTAAGGTGGATAGAAAACTGGCTAGACGGTCGGGCTCAACGGGTAGTGATCAATGGTTCCATGTCTAGTTGTGGCAGCCGGTATCAAGTGGAGTGCCCCAAGGGTCGGTGCTGGGGCCGGTTTTATTCAATATCTTCATTAACGATCTGGAGGATGGTGTGGACTGCACCCTTAGCAAGTTTGCAGATGACACTAAACTGGGAGGAGTGGTTGATACGCTGGAGGGTAGGGATAGGATACAGAGGGACCTAGACAAATTAGAGGATTGGGCCAAAAGAAATATGATGAGGTTCAACAAGGACAAGTGCAGAGTCCTGCACTTAGGACGGAAGAATCCCATGCACTGCTACAGACTAGGGACCGAATGGCTGGGCAGCAGTTCTGCAGAAAAGGACCTAGGGGTTACAGTGGACGAAAAGCTGACTATGAGTCAACAGTGTGCCCTTGTTGCCAAGAAGGCTAATGGCATTTTGGGTTGTATAAGTAGGGGCATTTCCAGCAGATCGAGGGATGTGATCATTCCCCTCTACGCAGCACTGGTGAGGCCTCATTTGGAGTACTGTGTCCAGTTTTGGGCCCCACACTACAAGAAGGATGTGGATAAATTGGAGAGAGTCCAGCGGAGGGCAACAAAAATGATTAGGGGGCTGGAGCACATGACTTATGAGGAGAGGCTGAGGGAACTGGGATTGTGTAGTCTGCAGAAGAGAAGAATGAGGGGGGATTTCATAGCTGCTTTCAACTACCTGAAAGGGGGTTCCAAAGAGGATGGATCTAGACTGTTCTCAGTGGTAGAAGATGACAGAACAAGGAGTAATGGTCTCAAGTTGCAGAGGGGGAGGTTTAGGCTGGACATTAGGAAAAAATTTTTCACTAGTAGGGTGGTGAAGAACTGGAATGGGTTACCTAGGGAGGTAGTGGAATCTCCTTCCTTAGAGGTTTTTAAGGTCAGGCTTGACAAAGCCCTGGCTGGGATGATTTAGTTGGGTTTGGTCCTGCTTTGAGCAGGGGGTTGGACTAGATGACCTCCTGAGGTCCTTTCCAACCCTGAGATTCTATGATTCTATGAACCTTAGCCACAGGTGAGGTGCCTGGGATTAGAGATGCAGATCCAGCAAATTTCTCCTGGGCAAACTCTTCCCTGTGATAAGTGGGGAGACACCCCTGTTCTTCTGCATAATCCTTCTTAATTTCTTGCTCCAGCGCCCCCCTCTGCGCTCTAAGGCACACACCCCTGTGTTCTTTAGAGCAGAATCTGCCCCCTGTTCAGCTGTGGGCTCAGAGCTAACAGCCAGAACAGACCCTTCACTGGTAAGCTTTGTACCCTCCTCCCTCTTTGAATTGGGTTTGCCTCCAACTACGGAGCCCATGGCATCGGTCCCCAGGATTCCACCCCCTTTCTCTGGGCTTTCTTCTAGGACACATTTTCCTATGATTTCTAGAGTGAGTTCTGTTTCTTTCTTAACTGCCACTTCCTGTCAGCCAGAAGCCTACAGTTTTGCCTACTGTCAGGCAAAACACTCCCACACCACCTGGAGAAAAGCCTACCTGTTGTCTCCAGGTAAGAGCTGGCCTCAGCCACACCCACCCTTGTCAGCAGACCGCTTTTCAGGGCTGTAGAGGAATTAAAGAGACACTCTCCTATTTCCTCAGCAGTTTCTGTAGCTTTGCTCCTTCCCACTGGGGTTTCAACACAAGATTCTGCCTTGCTGCTGACAGACCCCTGAACAGCCCTAGCCACATTTAAAAAGTCATCTCCCAGAAGAATTTGTGTAGGATTCTGAGGGATAGCTGCCATGGTCAACTCAGCTTTCAAATCCCCAGGTTCCATGTGCACTTTAGCCAAAGGCACAAGGATATTGTGACCCTCTACTAACAAAAGCTCTGCCATCTGCCCTGGCAGTATGTCTTTCTCCTGAACCAAGTCTCTTATGACCACAGAAATTTCTGCACCAGTATCTCTCCATGCAGGGAGTTCCTTGCCATTTATTCTGACAACCTTAATGTGCTTATTGCCTGGCTGTGCAGTGGCAACCTTTACAAATCCTGTGTGATAAGTGGCAACTGCCTGAGGTGCCTTTGTGATCTGGGTAGCAGCATTTCCATGAGTTGCCTGCTGCCTTTTCCCACTCAGCACAGGGCATTTATTCCTTAGGTCAGGGGTCGGCAACCTTTCAGAAGTGGTGTGCCAAGTCTTCATTTATTCACTCTAATTTAAGGTTTCACGTGCCAGTAATACATTTTAATGTTTTTAGAAGGTCTCTTTCTATCATTCTATAATATTGTTGTATGTAAAGTAAATAAGGCTTTTAAAATGTTTAAGAAACCTCATTTAAAATTAAATTAAAATGCAGAGCCCCCCAGACTGGTGGCCAGGACCCAGGCAGGGTGAGTGCCACTGAAAATCAGCTCACGTGCCGCTTTCGGCACCTGTGCCATAGGTTGCCTACCCCAGCCTTAGGTGCTCAGTGGAATTACAATAGCAGCACCTTCTGGGGTATTCTCTTTTTACAGGAGATTTGGGATGAGGACTAGAGGAGTGAATTTGGGGAAGTGAGTGTCCAGCCTCCCATCCACCCTCCTCCTTCCCAGGGGTAAAACAGGGACTTTGCTTCCCACCAAACGTCAACCCTTCTGCTTGTGATTTATTCCTACTAAATGCTTGGGATTACTCAAACCTATCAGCATAAGAAGCAAGTTCTTCAACTGTTTCTACTCTGTTATCCCATAAACACTGCTTTACATCATCATTAGACATATTCAGGAATTGTTCCTGAGCAACCAAATAACACATTCCTTCAAAGCTTGTCATTGTGTTTCCCCTCACCCACTTATCCAGTAAATCTCTCATTTGGTTCACATAAGCCATGTTACTCAATCCAGCCCTCTTTTAAGGCTTCTAAATTTTACTCTAAATTTCTAGTGTAATCTGAAACTATTTCGAAACCAAGTTCTTAAATTTACCGTAACTGTAAGCATCCCCCATTGGCATCTTATTGGGTATGTCCAGAGCTCTCCCAGTCAATTTTCCAACCAAAGTGGTCATCTTTTGATCATCAGGTATCACATGGAGCATGCACAGCCTCTCAAAGGTGATGAAGTATTCAGCAATGTCCCCAGATTCACTATATGGTGGATGCAACCGCTCCTACTTGTGGATTTTTGGGACGTGGAGCCCCCTGGTGTGGGGTTCTGGTTTCACTTCTCTATTAAGGCCAGTTCATGTTGCATTTCTTTGTCTCTCCATTCCATGGCTTGCTTCAGAACTTCCATGGTTCTTCTGTGGGTTGCTTTTCGTCTGGCTTCTTCCGCTTCCTGTTCTTTTATATGCAATTATCTTAATTCCACTTTTCTCTGGTGCATTTTTTCATTTTTCTCTACCTGCAACCTGTGGAGCACCAACTTCTTGGTAGCTTCACTTTCACTCATATAGACTACCTGGTACTGGTCTGGGGTTGAATATAACCTATGCCAATTAGGAAGCCTTAATTATGATCCACTTTGGGGAAGAGAAAAAAAGCCACAAAATATTTCTTTTAAATAGCAGCTGGATAAAAATTGGACGGAGGTTTCAAATTTTAGAAACAGGACCAGAAGGCACGGATTACTGGGCTGAATAGATGTAAAGCAGGCAGGATTCAATTTATTACATGATTCTGCCATATCAGAATTGTAACCTATTAAGAGGAGAAGTACTGACAGTAAAATATACTGAGTCAGATAAATATTTTGGAGGAGTAAAATAAATTAATAACATTTTTGCTAAAAAATATAAAAGGGGACTGATGAAAGAAGCAGCTAGGACACATGGACTATCTTGGAGTAACTTGTAGAAAGGATTAAAATTATTGCCTTCTTTTCTAAACTTTGCACAACAATAGCATAAAGAACTGAGTCCTTAAAAACATATGATTTTTTCACATCAAAATACACAGATAAAGTCCATTTAAAACCAATTCCATCTGTCAGCAGTCCCCATTTATTATTTGCAGTTTCATCAAACTGCATTGCCTCTTTAGCACTATTGTGCCATATAAAAACTAAACGCACAGTATACTTCAGATAATGATGCATCAACATTTGTGACTTTCTTATCTCATCTTAGAAAATTAAGCCTACATCTCAGGAGCTGAGCAAGTGGGGAACTACATTTTAAAGTTAAAGTGCTATTTTTAACGCTTGCCTATGGCTTGAAAGGGCTGCTTCTGCAGAATGTGAGTATGAAAGTGCTTTCAGCAAAGAAGGCCCAACATCAACATCATGTTGCTAAGCATTTTTTAAATATAAATCACTAGCTCAGACTTTTTATATTATCATTTTGGAAGCCATCAAGTCAGTCACCAGTCTCACTTTTATCAATCATACATACATTGTCTGCTAGACTACTGTCACTTACAATTTGTCTTCTCTCATTGTGGAAAGAAAATGTCCCCAGCTACAGTTAATAACAAGTCTGCAGAACATTCAAACAAGGCTTTGTTTTGCTTTTTCTTGGTGTTATTTCTTAATCATTGTAAGAAAGAGGCAAATGCATAAAAAGCAAATAGGCATTCAAAAAATCCACAGGAGCCAACTGATTCAAAAAATTGTTCATCCGCTTTTTGTCATTTAAATCTCTTTAAACGTCAGTGGGATGGAGCACTGTATGTGAAACGGTAACCGCAGATGCTACTGATGAATAGGTACAAACTCAAGTCAATATTTAAAAGAATATCAAGGTAGCTACATAAATTAGTTTGAGTGTGCCTCATGTTTCTCTACGCAGTCATATAAATAGATTCATTGCTTCAATAAGACATCTTTTTGGATCTCACAGTACTGCAAGCAGTATATTTCAGCATAAGAAAGACACAAATCTTGCAACGAAGTCAAAAGAGTAAATCCTAGCACAGTTATGACCTGTAAGACTGCAAAGCTCTTAGCCTGTATTTATTCAATTGTAAACTGACATATACTATATGCCAGAGCCCAGATTCTTCCCTACATTAGGTCCACTTTGTGCCACACTGCCAGTTCAAAGTGGTCCCAAAATTCAGAGAGGCTGTACTAGCAGATTGTTATTGAGCCAAGGTAATTAATCTTATGCCACTTCTCCTGCACCAGTCTTTTGGTCTTCACAGCTGTAAATATAAATGGAAATTCTGAGGGTGAATAAGATGTAAATTTGGCTGCCATATGATATATGGACCCACACTGTAGTTAGCATAAGGCAATGATATACTATATCAGTATAAGCATTCTATATAGTAACAGTATTATTTGTTATGCTATTCAAATGCTTCAAAATAAGGACATGGTCCAACATGATTTTCTTCTTGAATACAAGAACCTATCTCTGCCCTAGATGAGCCTGATCCAAAATCGCAGATTGGTTCAAACAGCAAACTCTCTATCTAATAAGCCAAATCTGCATTTTGACACACACACACACACACCCCATTCAAGTATGGGAGTATTTGGCTCCAGATTTGCCTACTGATCCAGAGTTCAGCTGCTGTTTTGGTTTTAGCCACTCTACTTCTAAACAAATAAAAGTTAGAACATTTTAGGATATGAAAGTCCATCTGTCTACTCAACCAAAACTGCACAGCAGCACTATTCCAGCCAAGCCATGGAATAGACATTTGTGTCTCTAAGTGTGGAAACTGAAGTCCCCAAGAATTTGAGACAACAAATTCCAAAACGTGCAGCTGAGGAGCAGTTCTTTCTTTCCTTCGCTTTCTTAGAACTGATCCATTTGCCACAAAGTCAGTTTCTGTAACTCCCTGAGGCTTGTTCAGATTGGAAGGCAAACAGTATCATAGAATCATAGAATCTCAGGGTTGGAAGGGACCTCAGGAGGTCATCTAGTCCAACCCCCTGCTCAAAGCAGGACCAAACCCATCTAAATCATCCCAGCCAGGGCTTTGTCAAGCCTGACCTTAAAAACCTCTAAGGAAGGAGATTCCACTACCTCCCTAGGTAACCCATTCCAGTTCTTCACCACCCTACTAGCGAAAAAGTTTTTCCTAATGTCCAACCTAAACCTCCCCCTCTGCAACTTGAGACCATTACTCCTTGTTCTGTCATCTTCTACCACTGAGAACAGTCTAGATCCATCCTCTTTGGAACCCCCTTTCAGGTAGTTGAAAGCAGCTATGAAATCCCCCCTCATTCTTCTCTTCTGCAGACTACACAATCCCAGTTCCCTCAGCCTCTCCTTTTGACTGTATCAAAAGCTTTGCTAAAGTCCAGAAATAGCACATCCACTGCTTTACCCTCATCCACAGAGCCGGTTATCTCATCATAGAAGGCAATTAGATTAGTCAGGCATGACTTGCCCTTGGTGAATCCATGCTGACTGTTCCTTATCACTTTCCCCTCCTTTAAGTGGTTCAGGATTGATTCCTTGAGGACCTGTTCCATGATTTTTCCAGGGACTGAGGTGAGACTGACTGGCCTGTAGTTCCCTGGATCTTCCTTCTTCCCTTTTTTAAAGATGGGCACTACATTAGCTTTTTTCCAGTCATCCGGGACCTCCCCCGATCGCCATGATTTTTCAAAGATAATGGCCAATGGCTCTGCAATCTCATCGGCCAACTCCTTTAGCACCCTCGGATGCAGCACATCCGGCCCCATGGACTTGTGCTCGTCCAGCTTTCCTAAATAGTCCAGAACTACTTCTTTCTCCACAGAGAGCTGGTCACCTCCTTCCCATACCGTGCTGGAGAGTGCAGCTGTCTGGGAGCTGACCTTGTCTGTGAAGACAGAGGCAAAAAAAGCATTGAGTACACTAGCTTTCTCCACATCCTCCGTCACTAGGTTCCCTCCCTCATTCAGCAAGGGGCCCACACTTTCTTTGACTTTCTTCCTGTTGCTAACATACCTAAAGAAACCCTTCTTGTTACTCCTAACATCTCCGGCCAGCTGCAACTCCAAGTGTGATTTGGCCTTCCTAATTTCACTCCTGCATGCCTGAGCAATACTTTTATACTCCTCCCAGGTTATTTGTCCAATCTTCCACTTCTTATAAGCTGTTTTTTTGTATTTAAGACGAGCAAGGATTTCACTGTTGAGCCAAGCTGGTCGCCTGCCATATTTACTTTTCTTCCTACACATCGGGATGGTTTGTTCCTGCAACCTCAATAAGGTTTCTTTAAAATACAGCCAGCTTTCCTCGACTCCTTTCCCCGTCATGTTATTCTCCCAGGGGACCTTGCCCATCAGTTCCCTGAGGGAGTTGAAGTCTGCTTTTCTGAAGTCCAGGGTCTCTGTTCTACTGCTCTCCTTTGTTCCTTGTATCAGGATCCTGAACTCGACCATCTCATGGTCACTGCCTCCCAGGTTCCCATCCACTATTGCTTCCTCTACTATTTCTTCCCTGTTTGTGAGCAGCAGGTCAAGAAGAGCTTTTCCCCTAGTTGGTTCCTCCAACACTTGCACCAGGAAATTGTCCCCTACATTTTCCAGAAACTTCCTGGATTGTCTGTGCACCGCTGTATTGCTCTCCCAGCAGATATCAGGGTGATTAAAGTCACCCATGAGAACCAGGGCCTGTGATCTAGCAACTTCTGTTAGTTGCTGGAAGAAAGCCTCGTCCACCTCATCCCCCTGGTCCGGTGGTCTGTAGCAGACTCCCACCACGACATTACCCTTGTTGTTCATACTTCTAAATTTAATCCAGAAACTCTCAGGTTTTTCTGCAGTTTCATACTGGAGCTCTGAGCAGTCATACTGCTCTCTTACATACAACGCAACTCCCCCACCTTTTCTGCCCTGCCTATCCTTCCTGAACAGTTTATATCCATCCATGACAGTACTCCAATCATGTGAGTTATCCCACCAAGTCTCTGTTATTCCAATTACATCATAATTTCTTGACTGTGCCAGGACTTCTAGTTTTCCCTGCTTGTTCCCCAGGCTTCTTGCATTTGTGTATAGGCACTTAAGATAACTCGCTGATTGTCCCGCTTTCTCGGTCTGAGACAGGAGTCCTCCCCTCTTGCAGTCTCCTGCTTGTGCTTCCTCCCGGAATCCCACTTCCCCACTTACCTCAGGGCTTTGGTCTCCTTCCCCCGGTGAACCTAGTTTAAAGCCCTCCTCACTAGGTTAGCCAGCCTGCTTGCAAAGATGCTCTTCCCTCTCTTCGTGAGGTGGAGCCCGTCTCTGCCTAGCGTTCCTTCTTCTTGGAAGACCATCCCATGGTCAAAGAATCCAAACCCTTCTCTCCGACACCATCTGTGTAGCCATTCGTTGATTTCCACGATTCAACGGTCTCTACCCTGGCCTTTTCCTGCCACAGGGAGGATAGACGAGAACACCACTTGCGCCTCAAACTCCTTTATCCTTCTTCCCAGAGCCACGTAGTCTGCAGTGATACGCTCAAGGTCATTCTTGGCAGTATCATTGATGCCCACGTGGAAAAGCAGGAAGGGGTAGCGATCCAAGGGCTTGATGAGTCTCGGCAGTCTCTCTGTCACATCGTGAATCCTAGCCCCTGGCAAGTAGCACACCTCTCAGTTTTCCCGGTCAGGGCAGCAGATAGATGACTCAGTCCCCCTGAGGAGAGAGTCCCTGGTTTTAAGAGAGAACTGTGTAACTGACCTCCCTGAGGGGAACAGCCATACAGCTGACCTCTGGAGAACAGAGAGAGGGGTGACGAAGGATACCCCAATCCAAGTCCCACTATTGCAAAATGTTTTTCCTGTTGCAATTGTGAAAACTAACTCTGTCCCTTTAAGGTGAGGATGGGGGTTTCTTCCAAGCATTCTGGTATCAGCGAATATGCTAATGAACCATCTGATGAAGGGGTGAGACAGCCACTTCCTGGGCAGGTAAACCCCATCCAACAGCTATGTCTTTTCTTCTATTCAGTGATGTGTTGAACTAAGCAAGACAATGTCATCAGCAAAAAAAAAGAGGTCATCCAATCATGTGTTATCATTTGTCCAAAAAATTCTTCAGTTGCCTTCTGTGGTTACTTTCCTCACAACATGGTTAATGACCACTGGAAACAATAGTGGGGACATAATACATCCTTGCCTTATTCCAGTTGTCACTGCAAATCATTATCTGATGTTGTCCCCATCTGACTGCACATTCAGCATTATCCTATAGATCCTTGATTAATTTAATTTAATTGCACTATGGTTGCTATTACTGAATGGTTCAGCTATATTCACCTCTTGGACCAAATCCTGTACTCAACTTTAAATCTTAATCAAGAATTCCCTCTTTCCTTGTGGGTTCGAGGACTAGCTGCTCCAAGAAGCAGTCATTTATTGTGCCTACAAATTTTATCTCTGCATCCCTTCCTGAGATGACTGAGACAGTCTGTACCCCTATGTTCACCTCTTTTACAAGACAATTTTGTACAAAGCATACTGTGTAAGGTATAATTTGAAAACTCATTATTTGCTGATCATTATAATCCTGGTAAAATATAACATTGTATGTAAAGATATAAGATTCCACTGTATGATGTTACCCAGGACATGTTCCAACATGTTCTGGAGGACAGTCACAAACAAATTTCCCAGAGACAAAAGGTAGCCAACACCTCCGCCAGGTGTCAACAAGATCAAATGGACCATCACCTGATTAAGTGGCCACTTTTTGGCAGGCGAGAGGGTATGGGCAAAAAATCTACATTTTGACAAAGGAGCAGCTGAAAGTTCCTGCTCACACAGACATTCTGTCTCCTGATCATCAGCTGGAGATGGTACTTGTGCAAAAGAAAGGGCTGTAAGAGGAGAGGACAGATGCCCCAAATAATCTCACTTACTCTCTACCCAGGAGCATGGATAAGGGGGGGCAAGCAGAAGCACACCCCCCAAATCTCCATATGTCCTTGCAACCCAGAGCAGGGGGAAGCAGTAGGGTGGCTGTCTGCTGTCTGAGGACTTCCTCCCCGCAACCCTACAGCTGCTATTTCTCCTTTCCTGCTGCTGGATTCCAATGCAGTGTCTCTGCCTCCACCCCCTGACTCACTTCAGCAGGTGGTCTGCAAGGCAGGCAGAAGGGCTGGGACTCCAGCAGCAGTAAAGGAGAAGCAGCAGCTATAGCGGTGGGGGGTGGAGCTCAGCTGGCAGCCATCTGCCCTGCTGCTTCTCCCTTCCCAGGCTGCAGGGAAACAAAGAGTGCCACTGCCAGGGGGAGCTGCTGCCTCGTAACTGCTGGGCATCCCCACCAGAGGTTTCCCGAGAAATCTGGGAGGAGATCACATGAACCTTTCATTTGTGTGTGTTTAATGTGCCCCTCCAAAAGTGGTCACATTTACATTCCTGTGAATGTCCCTGTCGTTACCCCTGGCATCAGCAACACCTGAAGAACAAAGGAAGCAGCACTGGACTTGAGAGGAGATCCCAACTGAAAAAGGTTCAGCCAGTAACTGCTGGAACATGTGGTGAGAGAGACCTTTGCTTTGTATTCACTTCGCTTATTAAGTTAGGTGTTAGTTGCACATTGCCTTTTATTTCTTTGTAACCAATTCTGACTTATATGCCCCATTACTTGTAGTCACTTAAACTCTATCTTTCTGTAGTTAATAAGTTTTTGTTTTTTATCTAAACCAGTGTGTTTGCATTGAAGTGTTTGGGAAACTCCATTTGGGATAACAAGATTTGTGCATATCATGTTTTATTAATAAATGATGAACTTTATATGAGCTTGTATTGTCCAGGAAAATGCTAGGCAGTACCAGATTGTGACGATGCGGTTCAGGCGGGACCCAACTGAGAGTGCCATTAACCAATCAAACTCTCAAAACCAAAATTCGAATTTGGACAGCGTGGGGTTCTGACCCAAAGCTTAATTGACCTGGTTCTGTGGATCCAAGCACGACTACGCCACTGTGACGATGCGGTTCTGGCGGGACCCAACTGAGAGTGCCAATTCAGGACCAATTGCTCAAACAGGGCAGTTACAGCCCAAGGCTGAGGTTTTTCCACCTCTCAGGCAAACCAAACCAGCCAGACAAAAAGGACTTCGGTTTCACCCTACTGGCTAACCACAAGTCACACATGCAATTTCCTTAGACACTCCAGTCTCCCAGTATCACCACCAGTCCCACTCATCCTGGGGATGAATGGTTATAAAAACCAACACCCCAATAAAAGAAAAAGGTTCTCTCGATCCCAAAGAATCAAGCCCCAGACCCAGGTCAATATACACATCAGATCTTACCCACAAATCACGCTGTTACCAATCCTTTAGAATCTAAAATCTAAAGGTTTATTCATAAAGGGAAAAAGGTAGAGATGAGAGCTAGAATTGGTTAAATGGAATCAATTACATACAGTAATGGCAAAGTTCTTAGTTCAGGCTTGTAGCAGTGATGGAGTAAACTGCAGGTTCAAATCAAGTCTCTGGAGTACATCCCCCGCTGGGATGGGTCATCAGTCCCTTGTGTAGAGCTTCAGCTTGTAGCAAAGTCCCTCCAGAGGTAAGAAGCAGGATTGAAGACAAGATGGAGATGAGGCATTAGCCTTATATAGGCTTTTTTAGGCGTAAGAACCTCTTTGTTCTTACTGTGGAAAATTACAGCAAAATGGAGTTTGGAGTCACATGGGCAAGTCCCTGCATATTTGCTGAGTTACAAGGTGTATCTGCCTTCTCTCCATGGGTCAGTTGTGTAGCTGATGGTCCTTAATGGGCCATTAAGCAGGCTAGTCAGAGCTAATACCAACTTGTCTGGAATGTTTCCAAAAACACAGCATAAATTTGAAATACAGACAGTATAGATTCAATACTCATAACTTCAACTACAAAAGGATACATACATATAGACAGCATAATCATAACCAGCAACCCATAACCTGGTCTTAGACACCTTATATGACCCCTTTTTACATAAGATTTGGTGCCACTACAGGACCTTGGTTGCAAACCATATTCTATATGGTCCCAGTTTATATCAATAACGTCACACAGATGCACATTTCTAGGGGAAAGTTTGGGACTGGGAGTTTGCTGGTGGTGTCCTGCAGTGTAATTCATGAATGGCTGGCCATAGTATTCATACAAGATAGATGGGAGTGACTTACATGCTGGTGGCTGTGTGAGAGCAGACCAGGCATGGTTGCTCTCACAGCAAAGCACTGGAAAAGAAGGGATACAACTGTCCACCAATCCATATTGTACCCTGAGTAATGCCACAGTGACACTTATCCAATCAATATGAGGATAGCTGAAATCCCCCATTATTATTACATTTTCTGCCCATGTAGCCTCTATAATTTCCCTGAGCATTTCACAATCAGTCACCATCCTGGTCAGGTGGCCAGTGGTATATTTCTACTGCTATACTCTTATTGTTCAAGCATGGAATTTCTATCCATAGAGATTCTTCTGCCTGCTAAAAACCATGGTAGTGGTGAGGATGGAATAACTTCTCCAGGGGCAGGGGAATAGAGTTAATCTGAACCTGTTGCTAAATCACTATATCAGTGACCAAGCAGCTAGTTATATATACAGTGGGCAAATTGAAGGTGATGTGTTGGTAAGAAAGGGAGGAAAATTTATATGAACTAACCAGAACTAAGCTAGCCAAATCTGTAATGTCCGACTCATCTCCAGTCATAAAGATGATGCACAGTTTCCTCTTGGACCCGTCTCTGCTCCTAATAAGCAAGGATCCAGAAATGTGTTTTATCATCTTTGGCCAGGCAGGAGATGTTACCATTTCCTAATGGATTTAGGCCTGGCCACTGGGAAGCATGTATTCATCACATCCATACTTGATAACTGTAAATCAGTGAAGAAGCTATTAATAATTTCAGTTATCAGTGTACACCTTTAGGGCATGAACCTGGAAATACTTACTCAAATCAGCAGTCCTTACACAACCTGGTAATCTCACTGAAGTCAATGGCACTACTTGAAGGAGTAAGATTGCTAATATGAATAAGGGTTTGCAGGCTTTGGCACTACATCATTTGCAGTGGAATGAACTGTTCACAAACAATAATAACTTTGCTATTTCCTTTATGACAGATAGGATTTCCATCAGGAATATTGCTTGGGTGACTTAACATATACATCTCTAAGCAGGAAGAAGGGTAAGAAATTTTTTTTTAAAAGCACAGATCAGCTATTAAAAAGGTGTATGTTTAACAATCAAAGAAATAAAGATAATTAAATGATAATGGGTAATCCAGGTGCTTTCCTGCAGAGAAAGGAAACTAGGAGAATATATCTAGTGGAGTCCTGCAGTCTGGTAATTGTCATTTTTTTCAATAATGAGTTGGGTGACAGTGTGGAGAGTATATTTATAAAATTTGGGGATGGCACCAAGCTAGAAGAAGTTGCAAGCACTTAGGAGGATAAGATTAGAATTCAGCACAACCTTGACCAATTGTAGAATTGGTCTGAAATCAGCAAGATGAAATTCCAATAGAGACAAGTGCCAATACTCCACTTATATAGGAAAAATCATATGTAGAACTACAAAATTGGGGATAACTGGCTAAGCAGTAATACTGCTGAAAAGTATCTGAGAGTTTCACTGGATCACAAATTGAGTATGAGCCAACAATGGGATGCAGAAGCGAAAAAGGCAAATGTAATTCTGGGGTGTATAAACTTTGGAGTGTTGTATATAAGACATGGGAGGTAATTTTTCTGCTCTACGCAGCACTAGTGAGGCCTCAGAGCACTGTGAGAAGTTTTGGGTGCTACACTTTAGGAAAGATGTGGACAAATTGGAGAGAGTCCTGAGAAGAGCAACAAAAATGATGATAGGGTTATGAAACCTGACCTATGAGAAAAGGTTAAAATAAGCTGGGCATGGTTTAGCCTTGGGAAGGGAGGACTGAGAGGGAGCTTCTCAGATAACAGCCTCTCAGAGAACAGCTTTCAAATATGCTAAGGGCTATTATCAATTGTTCACTGAAGGTAGAAGAAGCAGTAACAGGCTTAATCTGCAACAAGGGAGATTTAGGTTAGATATTAGGAAATTTTTTCTAACTATAAGGATAGCTAAGCACAGGAATAGCCTTCCAAGGGAGGTTGTGGAATCCCATCATTGGAGGTTTTTTAGGACCACATTAGATAAACATCTGTCAGCAGCTATATCTACAGTACAAGTTAGGGGTGTGATTCCCATCTTACATACGTGGTAGAACAGCCAGTGGCCCAGGTAGCAGGGGCTAGCCAACCCCCTTTGTGTATCCATGGAGTTTGGTGGGTTTGTACTCAGGGCATCTAACCCATGCTGCTGCTGGAGATGATTCTGCCGCTACACTATTTTTGGCTTGCTAGCTCATATGAGACCTAGCCTGAGTATATGTACATGAGCTGAGAATCATACCCAGGGGTCCTGCCTCTGTGCTGGGAGGGTTGGATTAGATGACCTCTCCAGGTCCCTTCCATCCCTACATATCTATGATTTGCCAAGTTACAGAATCACATCAGTAACATTTTATTTCATATGATTGGACTAACAAATAATTTAGTTTCTAATTTTAACTTCAGTCAGTTATCTTTCTGGAGCAGACCAATTTACAAAAATATATAGGAAAACAAACAAACCTAAACGAAGAGACCAAAATATAGTTTAGAGTATCTGATGTGTCTTTCAAAATGTCACTTTGTGGTAGTGACAAAATGTACAAAGCAAACGGAAGAAATTTTATTTCATGATACTTGCTTTAAAGTTTGTAGTAAATATTGTAAAAGCTAAATCATGGACTCTCCAAAAAAGTAACCTCTGAGTCATGTCCCAGCTCCATTATGCAAATATTATTTTCTCATTATAGTTTATATTTGAGTTTATGAAATCTGAGGAACATTAAGGTTGTCATTTGCTTAAGAGGATGGGGCTATAAATGTGATTGATTGCAACATTTTGCAAAGTACAAAAGGTAACTGAGTGAAGCTAATTAGGAAAGTAGGAGGAGCTAGTATAGAAGAGGAAAACAGTCTGTAAACTACTGCAAAGGCTCTCTAAGTCAGATTTTTAGAGGGGCACGGTATGTTTTGGCTATATATTGGTGCTCATGGGAGCTTAGATCTTTTGAAAATGGGGCCTTATATGAAAATCTGAAAAACAAGTGAAGATTTGTTACTTGGAGGGATAGGAAGCTTTTGTTTACAACTTCCATTGCTCCAAAAATTGCATTTTTTACACATTTTGAAGATTATTTTAAAGGTACTAAAACCCAACTGCTTATTGAAAATGGTGTAAAGCATTACAATAGCTGTCTTTACTTGCTAATCAGAAGCATTCCATCTTGCCTTGTTAAAATGTATCCACAGAGCAGTGTCTGAGAATAAGTTACTTCCTCTCAGGTCAGACAGTCACTGTATTATGGCCGGCTTCTTTACTTTCTTTGTCCAAAGTAGTATGCTAATTGCTTCAGCAGTCCTAGTTTTCCTCAGCATGTCTATAATTAATTGAGGAGACATGGCCTGGATAACCAAAGGAAAATCATTGCTTGCTTTCTATAGTGCTCCCCCTAAGGATTTTTAGAATGGTTCTAATTAGAGGGAAAAAGATGAGGTAACGTGTGAGATAACAGCTACTTTCATCTAGTTAACTTTCAGAAGTATTGTTTAACACTGGCTGATTCTATAACTTTTAGTTTTGAAAGATACTTTTTTTTCTGTAGCTATCAATGAAACTCTTAATATAAAGGCTCAATATTAAAAACTATTTGAAGAGGAACTTTAGGACATCTTGCTCACTAAATCTGACAAAACAATGGATGTGGTGGATGGTTATTTTTAGTTGGTGAGTGACACTGTCCTTGAAGTTTTAATGAGCATACGGTATAGGGCAAGATACATGGGGGAAAATCATCAGTTTAACATAAGTGACAGCTCAACATAGGAAAAGGAGGAAAAACACTGAAATGTAAGTTTTAATAGAAGAGAACTTTATTTTAATGACTAAAGGCCAACCTTTCAAATGTATTGACACCTAAAGGTGCAATCAATGGGAGTTAGATGTCTAAGCTGCTTAGACACTTTAGGAAATCCCACTGTGCACCTAAATACCTTTGAAAATCTGGTCATAAATCCCTAATTCAATGAGATACTTAAAATAATAAATAATTTTAAGTGCCTGTGCAAGAATATTCATGTGCTTAATGTTAGGCATGTACTTAAAGATCTTGATGTCTGGGATGCATTAAAAAGTAGCTTTCCATATTGTTTTTTTAAAACGTATGTGTCTCACTGGGCGGCAACTGTAAATTTGTAACACTTTGTGGTGTTATGGGAGAAGCTATCCACCCTGTAATCTCAGACACAATTTGGTCATGCAGGAAATCCTCGCAGAGTGGTGTCCTATGCCTCACAAAAGGATATGTGCCCCCTACAAATCCTCATTGATGGCCATACTGGAACCTCTTTGGCTACAGGAGCAGGATTTGCCCCTGGAACAAATCTGGTTGTACAACTACTTGAAAAAATTATTGGTGGCTTTTTTGCAACTGATTCCAAAAGTGTAATGCCTTGCAGACTGGGGTTGTGTAAGGTGAATTTAAAATCTAAACCACTTGCAAGAAAGAGGGACTGTGGGGGTTTTACAATTTAATTGGAACCCAGAGTCTGTAAACACATGTATGGTGTGTGTCCATCTGATTCAGTTAAGGAAATTTAGGTTTGAGATTGTCTTGCTGTGACTAGTAATACATGCCATTTCACCTCTTCAGTTATGCCATGCTGCTCAGTTCTATGCCTTTAGGCTATCAAGATCAGAAGTCAAATATTATTTCACTTCAGCAGAAATACTGCTCAGTTATATGCCTTAAGGATGTAAAGGAAAGGGACCACATGTGGCGTTAGGTTATTATGCAGGAGAAGAGTTTGTCCACAGAAGCACTGCATTTATATAAAGAGGCTGACCACATGGGAAACAGCTTATCCACTTTATTGAACTGTTGCAAAACTTCAGCCAAACTGCCTTTTTCTAAGCAGGAGTGTTCAGGACTGTTGAGATGTAGAAGACTTCAGCCCTGGTGTGCTACAGGCTTCATCATTAGATAATATCTCTTTGGCTAACAAGGCTTCAGTTAATACACCTTTATATTTTGAAGGGGAAGAAAACTGGTTTATCCAACCTTATCAAATGACTATTTGACTCTAATAGTCTGTTGTGCTGATCATTCACAGACTCATTTTTGGAGATATGATAAAAAAAAAAGAAACAATTCCCCCTCTATTTGTTCTGATGTGAGGCCATTCTCCTGATGTCTGACAGCAGGATTATTGTTGATTCTATAGCTCTCTGTCCCTGCTAAATTATTAAGGAGCCATTTTGACTGGGATAATTTTCCATCAAATGGAGCACTCTTGCATCAGGTTCCACCCTTTCATATTCATCTGTAGGACAGAGAAAAATAGAGTGCAGAAGCCAGAAAGTCTGCCACTTTCCGTAACAATCTGGAAATCCTTAGTATCTGTAGGAAAGCACTTCAGAAAATTGATATTAGTAATGGAAATGCTAAGAGGGATAAAAATTGACATCACAGCTCTAAGGTCACTTTGTGCTGGCTTAAAGCAGCAGGAGAAACCAGTGGAGAATTCTCCCAGTGGTGCGTTCCCAGCAGGGGAACTCTCTGCTAATGTAAAGTTGGTGGAATTGGCTTTACTACCTCTTGTTCCAGATGCCCTGCACAGCCCTGGGCATAATATTAAAAAGGAAGGGCGGAGCAGGGACAGGATAGGGAGGGATAAAGGTGGGGGCCTGGCTGAGAGGAACTCTGCTGTAGTTGATTCTCCACTAGTCTTAACTCCCTTATAAAAGAGATGTAAGTTAGGGTAGCCCCTATTCAGCCGCTACTTGCAATGGAGCTGGGCAACCCTAAACTACCTTGCAATCTTCCCTTTCCACTCTCTCTGACCTGAGCTGGGACTGAGTAGAGAATGAAGCCCTGAGTGGTTACAATTATGTTAGCTTCAATGATTCCTCAAGGCCATGTTTTAACCCAGTGCAATAAACCAGAGTAGACAATCCATTGCAGTTGGGGGATGTGGCAGCTTATGAGGACTTCTGGAGATAGCCCCCTCCCTTATTCTCTTAGAGTCCCTGACATCAGAAAAATCGTTCTGAAGCACAACTATAGCAAGGTGCTTGTGCTCCCATAGCCCAATGCCCTATACTTAGTTTTGCCATTTGAAATATGCAGGGGACATCCATACTGGTAATCTTCTTATAAAAGATGGACCTTCTTCAGTGAGATGTCTAAAGTGTGGAGGGAAACATCTGATTATCCTTAATCCAAAAATAACACACTTTACAATGTAGTTGTGGGAGGAACAAAAAAAATAATATGAGAGGCTGGCCTCTCTGAAGAGTGGAGTTAACGTTTGTCTTTGACCTTTACAGTACTATACTTCCAAAAGGTTGAGTTTCCTAAGGTCTGCAGGAAGAGGAAGCTGCTCCTGTAGACTTTGAGGCCCCCGGGGAGGGGGACCCCGATCCTGTAGCATTAATTATGCAGAACTCTTCTGCAGAACTCCCATGGAACTCTTTAGAAGTCCTTAGGGGCTTTACTGTGTGTGGGAATGTAGTCAGTGAGTGAACTGAGATGATATACCTGAGCCAAGGAAGTCTGTCCCTATCTACGTGTCTATCCAAGTCCTATTTTCATCACCTGTTGGCCCATTCCACTCCAATGATTCATGTCTTGATATGCTCTTTCCACTTCTCTAACATATCTTTGTGATTTCCCCTATGTTGCCTCCTTGTGCATAGAATACCCATTTTTAAACTGGTCTGCAAGGTCACTGCCCTTACCTCATTCAGATTCCTCCTGATGATCCATCTCTACATTGACATTCGCAGGTTACAACAGTGATTGTAGAGTAATACAGGAATACCATACCAAAAAAAATAAACCCAAGGCCCCAGCTTACAAGATATGTTAAATAACTACCTGGTCACCTCATTTGTTATTCCTCCCACCCTTGAGCTGTTTGTTCTCTTTTTTTTAGGTTGTGAGGCCTTCAGGGAAGGAGCTGTGCCTTGTTTTGTGTTTGTACAGTGCCTACCACACTGCAAATGCTACTTGAAACAAATAATAAAAATGTATAATGTTGCTCAGAAGTATTTGTGTAATTATTCATCAAAGGCAGCAGGGATCTTTACCACAAATTAGTGTTGAGTCTTTAAAGTCTACTAAAGTTTTCTAGAACTAGGTTGATACCTTTTGAAGGTTAGAAAGTTTATTTCTGGTGAATAGTTTGCTGCAGATCTGTAATGTCCCATTAAAATGTACTTTACAAAATGTCAGTTCATGAATAAAAAAAGATTAAAGACCAATATAGGAAGATATTTTGGGTTGTATTCTTTAAATTGTCCAGTTCTTCTGTCCTGAGATTCCCTGTCAAAGCACTCACGTTAATATTTTGGAGCTCTGAGTTATGATATAGACATTGATACTGCACTGTCCTACAGATGTGCTTGGTAGGCTGACATTCCTATCTTTGATTCTGACATGCAGAAATAGCAGGATATTAAAATACCATCATATCTGTGAAAATTATAAGGAACCACGATAATGGGCCAATGTGATGCTTCAGTTAGGCTAATATTAACACTGGGATGTGAAGGATGCCAGTTTCCATTGGCTACATCAGGCCAGATTGTGTGCTTTAGCCCATACATCTATGCCAGGGATCGGCAACCTTTGGCATGTGGCTCGCCAGGGTAAGCACCCTGGCTGGCCGGGCTGGTTTGTTTACCTGCTGCATCTGCAGGTTCTGCTGATCACGGCTCCCACTGGCTGCGGTTCATCGCTCCAGGCCAATGGGAGCTGCGGGAAGCAGCGCAGGCCGAGGGATGTGCTGGCTGCTGCTTCCTGCTGCCAGGGTGCTGATCTATGCAGTCAGTGGGTGGGCAACCTCATGGCTCAATTTTGTATGAGAAGCATTCTTCAGTGCCTTCAGGGGGCTCCTTCAAGGGCTCCTGGTCCCCTCCAGTTGTATTCTTGTTGATTCCAGCTGCTACTATAAGCCAAAGGCCTATGCACAGGCATGGAAGGAACTTCAGAATAGCAAATAGAAGTAGCTTTTACTTAAATGCTCTTTCATTTGAGTAAAAATGACAGCCAGAGATATAGTAGGCTCCACTGAGCCCATCTCACCTGACCTTGACTCTCCTTACCCCATTTCAGTGTTTATTGGATGGCCATTATCACTTCATCTCAGGCCTTTCCAGTATTGGCGAGCAGGGATAGTTTCTTTCTCCATTTTATCATTCAAATTCCTCAGGAGATGAATATATTTCACCAGATTTTTTTTCTGTACCTTCTTAATATTTAGGTTCCAGAACAGAGTAGTTGCATCAAAATACCTGTGATATTCAGGAGTTGTCATTTGTGTTTATGTTCTCCCTTTATCCCTACATTGTACATTCTCAGGAGTTTCTGGTTACCGATGACATCGGCAGGACCTGTAATCCTCCACAATTTTCACCTGGTGTAGTTGCTTACACTTCAGCAGAGTGAATGTGAAATAACACCATTTTGATCTGCGGAAGTTTGAGCTTTGTGGCTTTGTCCCATCTCTGGAATGTAGCATGATAGTCCTGGTCTGCAGAAACTGATTATAGCTCTTGTTCTTCCTACTATCTCTGCTGTCACATATATGAGAACTCATTTCTAATAAATATTTGACCTTTCACATATTTGAGATTTTTTTGAAATCACAGCTCTTAATAACACCTTAATCTCTTGGCTAAAACCATTGAAAATCTGAGTGCAAAATGTTTACTATTCATCTTTGACTTAATACACAATGTGAAAATCTAAAGATCAGACTTATTTTATTCTTTTCCTTTGTATATGAAATACTGAGAGGTTATATTAATTAACTATATATTTGTTTCTTAATTTTTTGGTTAGAGTTTAATTAGAAATAATAGTCACATCGTACATGTTTTTGAAAGTATTATATATTTTGCTGTAAAAGGGCATTACTATGATGTAAGGTACATTATTTCTGAGAAATATACTCCCACAGTTCTTGTTCATATGTCAATAAGTATTTCATAAATGTAATTACTTTATAGCCTTGTGTGCATTTAATGTTTTTTAAATCAATCTCTGAATACACATTAAGAGACTTATTTTATTAATTTTGTCATAAGATATTGCTGTAGAAGAAATTTAGAACTTTATAGTCATAAAAATAAACCGATCCACACAATATCCCCAGGGTATACAGAATCGGAGAAAAGTGGAAATCTTCATCACTTTAAATACTACTTTTTCTAAAAGAAAGATACATTTCCAAAGTGTGTGTTTCTTGGAGAAAGACATTTTTCTATGAGAGGAAAGAGTCTGAGTATCTTACATCGTTCAGACGTCATTTCTAAAAATTAATGGGCTACATCAAGGGACAATGGAGATTTCTGATATGACTTTCTTGATTGAATAGAACCTCATTAGGCAGTCAGATCAGTTTTGTTTCTTAATGTGTTTTGACACTGAGGATGAATACATTGTGTTGGAAGAATATGGTTTTTCCCTTTCTTCATACAATTTTTTCTGAATAAACACTGCACTGTCCTGAAGTGCAGAAAGGAGCTGGAAGTTGCAATCTGTTACTTTATTTATCTTGATTTCACAATCTCATTTCTTATTATCGATTATCATCAAGCATCATTTCTGTACCAACAACATTTTCTGATCAAAGTTTACATAGGGCTGACTTGGCACCTTTATAATTGAGCCCAAGTAAAGAGCAGTGTGTAGCTGCTTTACCAAGAGAACAACAGGGACCACACTGTGATTCAAAGTCACAGTTCAGTCCTTACTGCCCACTTATTCCCCGAGGGAAGTAAGACAAGTCACCTCTTTTCCTGGTGCAGATTACTTCCCCCTCCACATTGGCTCAATAGTGTTGACTGGCACGGTGAAGTCAGAACCAAAGCTCTGTCCACTCCCCGTGCACTTGCACAGGGCGGGGTATAGCAGCCTGGTAGCAACTACTCTCCCACTCCTATGCAAGGCTCTGATGATGTGGGTAGCCTGTACAGGAGAATAAAGATGCTCCTTGCATCCCCATACTGCCCTGTATAGTGCACAGCCAGTCTCATGGTTAAACCCTTTAATGTGTTTTTATTCTAACTTTATTTTAAATCAATTATTGTCACATACCATTCACACTTGCATAATCCACTGGGTTTGGGTTTGTTTTCTCTACCAGATTCCATATCTGATTGATTATTTTGACTACTACTATTCCTCAGTTAGAAATATCTTGGATGCAGTTGTTCCATAAAGGCACACATCACATCCCTGGCCATGGGTTCTAGGAATTATTGAACAGTACCTGTTGTATATAAAAGCATTGCCGAAGACCCGCTGGGCGATTAGTCTTTTGACACTTGGAAGAATTGTCTCTCCAAGTCATCAAGTAGTTAGATTTGATTGATTTCATATACGTAATCTCCCAAAGAGAGAAATTGACCTGCTGCCCTGTTCAAATCAGCCAGTGGCATTTTAAGTCATGCAAAGCACATTAGTAAAAGTCAGTGTGGCAAAGGCTGGCAATAGCTGTTTTTACACATACCCTAAATAAAATTAAGGACTGTCTAGCTGATGTTTAATGGACCCATTCATAACGTTCTTTCAAATTGTTTGTTATCTTTAGTGTTCAGCCTCCCTATGCTGTCTTTGCAACCCAAAAATTCCTCAGCTGTGGCAAAGTCTCAAATGGCTGAAATTCAAGAGTTTTCTACACTTGAGGTGTTGGGGATGGGAAGAATACAATCATCAAAACATTGTCTTACTACCTCAAAAAAACTCCAGGTTGTTGTCTGTGCTATCCTGACAGAGTTTCTGACTTGTGTAAATTTACTACTAAACAATTGCCATTTCCTCTACCCTGGACTTCCCTCGGTGTGTCCAGAGCTCTAGATTTTGCTGCGTACGGCTTTTGTCCTTTACCATTTTTACTCCATCACAGTTTGGATGGGTTTGCGTCTCTTCTGAGGACTTCTTGTCTAGCTCACACAGTAAGACTGCTGATTGCAGAAAAGAGGTGTTGACAAAGTGATGAATTAGCTGATTTAATAGGTCTTTTTAAACCTCTCATTTCTTTAAAGTTTTTTCTTTGCATAATATGCCCCCATCTGAAGAATTCTCTTCTACTAAGAGTTACACTCAAAATCCTTGTCATTATTTAAATCAGTCTGTAGCCTTTTTTTTTTAAACTGGCCTCTATGTGATTTGTTCTGATTTGTGAAGTGCATTGTTGATGTGTGTCAGCCTAAGAGGTGCTGTGCAGAAATAAGCAATCAATTATTTAGAGATGCTCACTGCTTTGGGAAGCATGTAGCTCCTTTAGCTCCTAATATATAGAAAAGTAACAGTGTTTGTGCAATAGCTTAAATACACATTTCCTGTTTGGCCCACCAGCCTGTTTACTTACATGCTCTTGCCTGCATGGCTTATTATCTTTTGTCAACTTTGAACTTTGTTTTTACTTTGTAGTAAGACTACAATAAATGATTTAGGGAATGACTTTAAGCTTTGCCACAGGGGTTTGTCCTAAGCATAAACAGAAACAGATTCTTCATCTCGTTTTGCTAAGTTTGCTTCCAAAGTTGTTGTGACTTAGTTTCCAGACTGCTGGAACTGCACCTATTGAATAAGATGAAAGAAAAGGACTCAATCCTGCTGAGTACACTGGGGACTAGAGTGCACGCTTTTAATCAACCAGTCCCAGTTTCTACAAAATACACCTACTGCTATTGGTGTTGTGAAGGATGTTCCTTTCCCAAGTCAGTTGTATTTTGCTATTTAACTATAAATTGCCAACTGTCAGTTTATTATTAATCAAAGAAGAGTTCCTCCAAGGAGAGTAAATGTGATCAGAAAGAGGACCATGTTTAGCCTATCCTATAAACCTAAATGTGTTTAATTTTTAGAAGAAAATAAGAAAGTTTTTTACAAAGTTTTTAGTAAAAGACAGTTAATTCCCTTGAGAATATCTGTTTGGGCACTGAGTACAGAGGATGAGGTGATGCACTTCTTTTGTTCGTAGAGGAGAATAAATTTATAGTATCAATGGACCCAAAGGTATAGATGTAGAGTAGCTGTATTTGTGTAACTGTATATGTGTTGTGCATCTTAGTATAAAACAGAGAAATGCATTTAGGAGCAACTGTGCTTCTTCTGCCTTGTTCACGAATGCTTTCCAAATGTAAGGGTTTATGAATTTTTCCTTCTAATGGCAAAGACAGGAGCACTATCTCTAGCAGCTCTGAAAGTAACAAAAACGCCATTCTAAAATAAAGTACCATACCAGGAATACCTGAAAAAATTTCAGAAATTAAAAAAAGTGCTCGAGTATACTGTTATTTGTTAATTAAGAATTATAATTACTACACTGTACTTACCCGTTATGGGATAATGTAATGTGTGTATAAAAATAAATACTGTTTCAGTTATATGAATATTTTTCAATAGTGTAAAACCAGCTAATGTTACTAGAATTATTTAAATTAAATAACATGGCATGATGAATTGAATACATCTCACAAAGAGAAACTATATCATTAGAATTAATGGTATTTCCCAGTTCAACTACATCAGGAAAATAACTTTGCATAATAACTAGTTAGTATTAACAAACATATGAGATGGAACTCATAGTTGCAAAAGTTTCTATTTAATTGAAAGGAGAGTAAAATCACCTTCTATGAGTTTTTCTGTTACCATCAATCCACTCAAGTTAATGTGAAAAATACAGACTGGAAATAACCTCCGCCTTCATGCACTTACACCTACACATTGATGTGGAGCAAATGAGTATAGTTTGATAGCTTCAGCAGCAGACCAGAGTTTCTCTGCTTCTCTTTAGACAGATTAATGAAGCAAAGAATTAGGTTTTGCAGATCAGCTATATAGAGTTTATATGCAAGTGCATATTTTTTTGCACATGGTTTTGAATGAGATACAAGTGATTTTTAAATTCCTACTAGTTACTTAGGGTGATATTTCCCCCAGTGTAAGGGGCCTGCACACAGGCCTTATGCACCACTTAGGGCAGGGGTAGTCAATTATTTTTTGTCAAGGTCCCAATTTCTTGGGCAAGGTCCAGATTCCAGAGAAAATAATACAAAATAATAATAAGAAGGGAAGGAGCTCTCTCTTCTCTCTATTGGTGAAAAGGGAAAAGTTCTGTCACCTACCCAGAATTCCTCTAGTGGCACTTGGGGAGTTTATCAGAACTCACATAAACTTGAACTTTGGAAGCAGCAGTCTCCCAGAGAGGCTTAGAAAGGGGAAAGAACTCTTACCTTGTGACAAAGGGCTCATTGCTGTGCAGTCAGGACTCTACTCCAGGGTCTTGTATGCTCTGAGCTCCCTTCTTCCTGGGGATTTCACTGCGAGGACAGTGCAGACTGAAGACATTGCAGTTAGTCGTTGGCTTCATGAGTGTGTGTTCTCAGCTCTGCACAAATAGCCAACACAGCAGACTTTGACCAAATTGCCCAGAAAGACTATAGACCCATTTCAGTAGTGAAGGCACCAAGCCAGGTTCATTGTTATGAAAGCACGGTTCCGATATCCTGTAGATATAGGACCACTAACACGTGTGTCCGTTACAATGGACCAGCTTAGTGCATGACAGGACTTTCCATTCTCCCCTCGGCTGGACAGACCCTTCTTTATACACTGATACAAACAATTTACATATTGTCCCTCTGAAGTGGTTACATGTACATGTTGGTTCAATCAAACATCTTTATTCATCACGCTGTCATCCTGTCCTTATCTTTGGGGGGAGGGTCAATGTGTACTTATCTTTGGAGAGTGTGTTTGTACCATCCTTGGTATCGGGGTGTTCTGGTACTATCCTTCTGGAATGTGTTTGCATGAGTGTCCTGTGCCTAATTAGGAATGTGTGTGTTTTTGCAATGCCAGCACTCGGGGACGGTGGTATAATAGGCAGGGGGAGGCGTTGCCTCCCCTAGCAAAACTGGCCCTGGGGCCCAATACCTGTGGTGCCCCCCCCCCCCCCCCCCGTCTCCGGCTTCTTCTCCTCCCTGCTCTGACCCTTCCCTGAGGCTCCCATGGCTTGCTGCTGCTGCCTGGAGTCTTCCTCCTCTCCTCTCCTCCATCCCACCCCTTCCCCCTTTGAAGGTCCCCGGACTCCCCGCAACTGCCAGCCAGGTCTCTCCTCACCCCATCCTCTCCTGTCCCTGTGGGGCACAGTGTGTGTGTGTGTGTGCGCGCGCGCGGGAGCGGCAGACGGGGAGTGAGGAGGCGAGTGGAGGGGATCCCTGGGTAACTTTACACAGTGAAAAAGCCTTCCAGAGACCTAGTAGCAGAGATCACTGAAACTGTTAAAGAGTCATTAAGTGGTAATGAAGCCATTTAACAGGCCTTTGCCAATGCCCAGGAAGCCTTTGGCCACATTCAGGTGTTTTTTATATTATAGGAAAATGTGCTATTGGGGTTAAAGACAGTTTGGGAAAAGGATCTGGTGTGGGAGGGGGGTGAGGAGGCAAGCAGCAGACGGGCAAAGGAGGAGGTGAGTATTCTCAGAATACTGATCTATTCTGAGAATAGACCCAGAAAAAATATTTTAGCATAGCCAACAATACCATAATTTACTTTTTAAAACCTTTGCAGGTGATTTAATACCTGGCTTGCCCACCTCAGCTGAAAGAGAAAAATTTCAATTAGGTGACTGATAATTTTGCTGCCACAAATACAGAAAAGACATTTTAATAATATTGATCACTGTGAATTGCTTCACAGCATTAGTCAAAAAGGGTTTTAGTTTTAATTGCTAATCTGTATTAATACGAAAATTGTTTAAAAACCTCCCCCAAATCCTCTAATAGTATATATGCCCACAGAAACAGCATTCATATAAATGGATTTTTTTTTCCTTTTTCCAACAGGATAAATCTGAAAAGAACACTTTCATGGTCACAGATTCAATTTAGATGTAATAATCCCTAAGTTCTTGGTATGGTGCCTATGATTAGTGAATGCATTATGTTGCAGATATAGTTACATGAAATTTAAAATAAAAGTGTAAAGCATAAAATTGTTGTGTGAAACAGCTGTTTGCTAACCATTAATTAGCACTGCTAAAATTAGAATGTGATAACACTTGTGTCAGAATCAGATATTGTTGCCAACTCTGGCAATTTTTTCACAAGTGTTGTGATAACTGATATTTTTTCTTAAATCCTTAGCTTCCTAAGGTGAGTGATTATGTGAGACTCAACTTTCATTTAAAAAAAAAAAAGGTAAGTTTCTAACCCTCCATGGTTGTGGAGAAAAGCTTGAAAAACACGAACTAAGCTGTGATGCTGGTAAACCAAGTCCCAGCTCTGGCCAAGGCCATCGATGTTAGCTAAGGACTGACAAACTCATAGCTGGAAACCAAACCAGCACACATGTATGTTTTAGTTTTGTTCAAAATTGGTATTAGTCTTATAAGAATGTATTTAGTGTTTAGACTCTATGAAATGCTTGTAAATTGCTGCATGCATTGATCTTACTTGTAAGAGGTCTGTATTTCATGCTATAAGGGAATATGTAAGTTTTGCATTAAAACTTTGAAAATGTCGCTCCAGGCAAATATTTGAACCCAGGCACAGGTATCATCTCCTTTCTTTCCCCCCACTCATTCAGGAGCCCTATCAACATTAAATGGGCCATTAATAAACATGACAATACAGAGGATTGGTGAATGGTCCTATCACACCTTGGACATGGTACATGCAGAGGAGCTCATTTCATGGACTGGAAGGATAAACGTAAAAGATAAAACAGGGCCACAAGACATTTTTTCATCTCTTTGCTGTTTGAACTCTCACAGGGCCACAGATACTAAACTCAAGCAGAGATCCCCAAGAGTAACCCCCTGGGTCTGCCCTGAAAGGTATCTTGAATTGACAGATTACCACATCTCTGTCTTCTTTAGGAACCAAAGATGTAACTCATTTTACATATATGCTTGCTTGCTTTGACCTGAAAAACCCTCTTCTTATTCCAAGTTAATAATCAACCTTTAGTTAGTTTATTACAGGATAGGCTATGAGCATTTTTTTTTGGTGTGAGATCTGAGATACAAATTGAGCTGAAGTATGTGACTGGCCCCTTGGGATTGAAAGTAACCTGAATATTTTGTGATCTTTGGGATAGGTGACCATTTATCACAAAATCCAGTTTGCCTGGATGGCAAGATAGACTGGAGATTCTAAGGGGACTGTCTGTAGCCCTATGGTCTATTATCAAGACTATGATAATGATCCAGTAGTTCACATTTGTTACTGGGTTGGTAAAATATAATTATAGATCATATTACTGGTTTAGGGTGCCTGCTCTATTTTTGACAGCCTACCCTGAGATAGCCACTCCAGACAGCAGCTGTAGGCATCAGAACAAAAATAAAAAGAACCTCAGATTTATCCATTTTTGAAATCCCAAGATATTTAAGACAATCTCATGATTTTTTGCGGCCTGAACATTGATCGATGATCAGTTGGGGTTAATGATACTGGGAAAAAAATAAATGGGCCACAAGTCTTTATTGGGAGGCCTGAAGCTTTATGTTGTAGGGGGATATGTGATTGTTTTGAATCCAGGCCCCATTTAGGGCTTCATCCAAAGCCCTCTGAAGTCAGTAAGATTCTTTCCATTCTTTGCAGGGGGCTTTAATCATACACTAGTCTCAGTCCACCATTTTTAATAAATAAATCTCATACCAACCTCTGCTTTCTCTGTAACACAACATTCTATTAACAATGCACACATGTGCACATGCGGCACGTGCACACACATCCCCTCTCTTCCCTGCCTCCCTGCACAAAAGTCTAAAAGGAATTTTTGAAATCATTGGGAAAAGTTACCTATACATATTCTTTATCGTTTCTTAATTAAATTAAACAAAGAATTGAGAAGCTGGAGGGCATGTGGTGATATGGGAAAGGAAAATTTGAGGGGAGATGGCATCTGATTATTGTCTGAATTCCTGTGGAATTGGTATGAAATAGGATTAAGACAGAAGATTCTAAATTCCTGATGTTTTCTGTGAATCCAATCAATATCAAGCCTCTGTGGCAAAGTGCCTTCTCAGTCTCCCCAGCCTCTGCTGTTTTTAGCCCTGGGGAGACAGGCTTGGGTAATTGCAGTCCCCCTTAGGACTCAGGGGAAGTCTGTTCCCTGTCTTCCCACCAGCCTTATTTAAAGTAATTTTTTTTCTGCCTTGTGGGAGAGCGTACTGCCACTCCCCCTGGGGAGGCTTGCTGCTCCAACACTCCTGGCAGCCAGGCTCCTTCTCTCTCTCTGCTTCCCCCCCTCTTTCCTCCCAGGAAGGGGTTTAAAAAGGTCTCAGGCAGCCCCAAGTTGGAATCACCGGTCCCCCTCAGCTGATTCTAATTTGCTACCTTGGTAACCCTTTCTCAGCTGAACCTGATTGACCTGTAGTTGTCTCTCAGTTGATAAGGAGGAGGGCCTTTTAACCCTCTGGGACTGACTCCTACCCCCCCTTGCAACTGTCTGTCCTGAGTTTATGACACATCCCCCCCCCCCCCGCGCAACACTACAGGGTTGGGCTACTTGGGTCGGCAAACAGTGTACCCTTGAAAGGCCATCCGCGTTGCCATGCTTGCTTCCGGACCTATGTTGTACTGTGAAGTGGAAGGGTTGTAGTGACAGGAACCACCTTGTCACTCTCGCATTTTTCTCTTTGTTTTGGTGCATCCACTTCAGAGGGGCATGGTCCGTGACAAGGGTAAACCGCCGTCCGAGTAGGTAATAGCGAAGACTTTCTATGGCCCACTTTACGGCCAGGCATTCCTTTTCTACTACGGCATATTTACGTTCCCTGGGCAGGAGTTTCCTACTGAGGAACAGGATTGGATGTTCCTCCGCTCCAACCAGTTGTGAAAGCACCGCTCCCAACCTAACCTCAGAGGCATCCGTCTGCAAGATAAACTCCTCCCAGTCTGGAGCTACCAGCACTGGGTCGGTGCAGAGCGCGGTCCGCAGATCTGCAAAAGCCTCCTCGGCCGCGCTAGACCATCTCACGATGTCCGGGCCACGGGCTTTCGTTAGGTCCGTTAGCGGGCATGCCCTGGTGGTGAAGTGGGGGATGAACCGCCTGTAGTACCCCACCAGCCCCAGGAATGCTCTGACCTGTTTCTTCCGGACAGGTCGGGGCCAATTCTTATCGCCTCTAACTTGTTGAGTTGGGGCCTCACCACACCTCTCCCCACTATATACCCAAGGTATTTGGCTTCTGCTAGCCCAATTGCGCATTTGGAGGGATTTGCAGTCAGCCCTGCCTTCCTCAAGGTGTCCAGGACTGCTTCCACCTTCCCTAAGTGCGTCTCCCAATCCGGACTATGTATAATGACGTCATCGAGATAGGTGGCCACATACCTGCCATGTGGGTGCAACAGTTTGTCCATGAGCCGTTGGAAGGTCGCGGGAGCCCCATGTAAGCCAAAAGGGAGGACAGTGTATTGATACAGTCCCTCTCTTGTTGAAAAGGCCGTCTTCTGTTTGTCGGACTTGGCCAAGGGAATTTGCCAATAACCCTTAGTCAGGTCAAGGGTGGACAAAAATCGTGCCTTCCCCAGTCGATCAATTAGCTCATCTATCCGGGGTATAGGATACGCATCAAATTGGGACACCTCATTCAGTTTCCGGAAGTCATTGCAAAACCTCATACTGCCATCCGGTTTAGGTACTAGGACCACGGGGCTTGACCATTGGCTATGAGACTCTTCAATGACCCCTATCTTCAACATTTTCCTGACCTCTGTCCTGATCTCTTCTCTTTTCGCCTCCGGGATCCGGTACGGCTTGACATTCACCTTCACTCCAGGCTCTGTGAGGCTGTGATGGTGAACCTCAGTAGTCCTGCCTGGCTTTTCTGAGAACACGTCCTGGTTGCGTTCGATCATGTTGATCACCTCCACTCGTTGGTCAGGGGTCAACTCTGGGGATATTCCCACCTGGCCAGGCAGGTTGCTCTCGGGAGGAGGTGACCCTATAGTGACCACATGAGCTCCTCTGTCTTGCCAAGGTTTCAGCAGGTTTACATGATAGATTTGTTCCAGCTTTCGGCGTCCGGGCTGTCGGACTTTGTAATCAACCTCTCCAATGGCTTCTATTATCTCGTATGGCCCCTGCCATCTAGCCAGGAGCTTGCTCTCCGCTGTGGGTACGAGTACCATCACCCGATCTCCCACCTGGAATTTTCGGATCGTCGCTTGGCGATTGTAGTATGTTTGTTGGGCCCCTTGTGCCCTCTCCATGTGTTCCCGCACTATGGGAGTGACTTGGGCTATCCTGTCTTTCATCTGCAACACATGCTCGATGAGGTTTCTCCCTGGGTTCGGCTGTTCTTCCCAACTTTCTTTGGCAATGTCCAGTATGCCGCGGGGGTGGCGACCATATAACAGTTCGAACGGGGAAAACCCAGTTGAAGTCTGAGGAACCTCCCTGATCGCAAACATTAGGTATGGTAGCAGGGTGTCCCAGTCCCTCCCATCCTGGCTCACCACCTTTCGTATCATATTCTTCAATGTCCTATTAAAACGCTCGACGAGGCCATCGGTCTGCGGATGATAGACTGATGTCCTTAGGGTCCGTATGTGGAGCATTGCACATAGATCCTTCATTAATTTAGACATAAAGGGAGTTCCCTGATCCGTCAGGATCTCTTTGGGTATTCCCACTCTAGCAAAAATTTGGATTAATTCTTTAGCTATGGTCTTGGACGTAGTGTTCCGTAGGGGAATGGCCTCGGGGTATTGGGTGGCATAATCTAGCACCACCAATATGTGCTGATGGCCTCGGGCTGATTTTTCTAACGGCCCTACTAGGTCCATAGCTATTCGCTCAAAGGGGACTTCAATAATCGGGAGAGGTACCAACGGTGCCCTTAAGCGTGGTCGGGGCCCATGTAACTGGCATTCCGGACAGGAGGCACAATATCGTCGGACCGCCGCATATATTCCAGGCCAAAAAAACCTCTGCAGAATCCGATCCAGGGTTTTATCTACCCCTAGATGTCCCCTGAACAGATGGCTGTGGGCTAGCTCCATCACGCCCCTCTGATGTTTCTGTGGTACTAGGAGCTGTTCCACGACTTGCTCTTGGATACGGACTACTCTGTACAGCAGATCCTTCTTGATCATATAATACGGCCCTGGGCCCTTGGCTCTCCCTTCCACAGGGACCCCATTCACCTCAACTACTTCCTTGCGGATGTAAGCAGAGGATAGCTATGACTTCAGCATTCAATACCGATCAGGGAGAAACAATGTAGATGCAGATGCATTGTCCAGGCGTCCACAAGCACCAGGAGTTGCTGTGATACCCACGGATGGAGTGAGAGCTATTTGCAGTGTGAGTCGCCGAGATCCGGAGGCCCAGGAGAGCCTTCATGGATGCGTTGCTGAAGCTTTGGGCCTGCCCCCTGAATGCGTTTCTTCTGCTTCAGTGAACTATATTGCTTTGGACCAAACTCCCTTGCCCGTGCTCAATGCGGCTGACTGGCAGGAAGCCCAGCTGCAAGATATTGACATTCGTGATACGCTACTTGCCAAAAGGGAGGGGCGAGGCCCAGCTGCGGTTGTCCCACTTACCCCAGAGGGCAAACTACTATTGAGAGAATGGACCAAGCTAAAACTGATTCCGGGAGTGCTACACCGCATGACCACAGACCCTCTACAAAAGCAACGGAACCAACTAGTGCTGCCAAAAGAGTACAGAGCCCTGGCCCTGAGGGCCCTGCATGATGACTTTGGACATTTAGGGATGGAGAGGACCCTGGAACTTATCCGAAGTAGGTTCTATTGGCCCCGGATGGCTGAAGATGTTCGCAGGAAATGTGAGACCTGCGCTCAATGTGTTCAAAGGAAAACTCTGCCCACGAGGGCTGCATATCTGAAGAACATTACCAGCAACAAACCTCTGGAGCTGGTTTGCATTGATTTCTTGTCTTTAGAGGTGGACAAGAGGAATATTGGGAACATTCTGGTCGTGACCGACCATTATACGCGATATGCACAGGCATATCCCACACGTGATCAGAGGGCCACCACTGTCGCTCGGGTACTTTGGGAAAAGTATTTCTCAGTTTATGGATTCCCAGCCCGGATATACTCGGATCAGGGACGAGACTTTGAGAGTCACCTTCTGAAGGAGGTGCTGAGGATAGCAGGAATTAAAAAGTCGAGGACAATGCCTTATCACCCGCAGGGTGACCCTCAGCCAGAGAGGTTCAACCGAACCCTGTTAGATATGTTAGGGACTTTGCGGCCAGAGCAGAAGGCAACCTGGAGCCAACATGTTGCATTTCTGGTGCACGCCTACAACGCCACCAAGAACGATGCTACGGGACTCACCCCATATCTCTTGATGTTTGGGCGAGAACCAAGATTACCCATAGACCTGTGCTTTGGTGTATCAGAGGATGGTGATAGCTATGAAACCCATCAGCAATATGTATCCTGACTACGAGACAAGCTGCGGGATGCTTACCACTTAGCTACATCTGCAGCTCAGAAGAATGCAGTTCGTATCAAACATCGATATGATGCTAGAGTATGTCTGCAAGAGCTCCAGCCAGGGGACAGAGTCCTGCTGCGAAATTTGGGTATTGCCAGCAAACACAAGATAGCTGACAGATGGAAGGCAATACCTTACTTGGTGATGGAAAAGCTAGGAGACCTGCAGGTCTACAAGATCAAACCTGAAGAGGGTCCAGGGCAGACAAAGACCGTGCATAGAAACCTTTTGCTCCCGGTGGGGGAATTGGTGGGCAGCCCTTATGAGATGGGCCACAACAGGGCAATTGGGCAGAACGAAGGTGCTGTACCAAAGCCACCTTCCAACGTGGACAGCCGGCCTCCTGCAGCTAACCTACCCCTACTCAGCACATCTGAGAGTGAGTCTGAGGAGGAAGACACAACCATGGTGTATCCTAGGATGAAGACAAGATTGCAGTCTCGATCAGCTGAATCAAAAGAGACTACCTCCTCTTCCACCCTAAACCCTATGGCAGAAGTATTTAGGCCCATTCCTGATACTCTTGAGCCACTGGTGGAACCCCCGTGTAATGACTTACACAGATTATTGGACAGTGGCGACATACAGATGGAAATGTCCCAAGCACCTTCGATCCTCCACTGTTAGAACTAGAAATGCAGGGGCCTATGCCAGTATCCGAGGGGAACTCACAGGAAACCTCCCCATCCGTCACTCAAGAGGATGTCCCCCCTACCACAGCAACAGAGATTCTCCGTAGGCGAGACAGGGTAATAAGACCAGTGAAACTTACAATGCACCTGGGGTGATTAGTGAGGAGCCAATACATTTAGCACACAGGTTTGTGAAAGCTAAAGTGGGCTATCTGAGGCCCTTTGGAGGGGACCAGTAAGTTGGTATAGTAGGGAATGTGATTTGTCGGGACGACAAATTCTCGGCTGGGGGGAGGATGTAAGCAGAGTCAGAATTTTAGGAATGTGCATTTGCATTGGTAAACCCACTCCACTTAGCATAACACACAGCAGCATGGGATGGTTATTTTCACACGGTGGAATCCCCAATTTCTTTGTTATTGGGGCAGGAAGGAAAAAAAAGGTGCTGTTACCTTAATTATGTGAATGAGGAACTATGAGACTGCTTTATGACAGAAATGACTCAACCTACATTAAATAGTACTTGCTAGACAAGGGACATGGGTTCCAAAACCCAGTGAGGGAGAGAGGCTGGGGACTGGTGTATGTACCTGATGGTATGGGCCCCTTCTGAGGGCCTGGAACACCAATTGCACATCCTCCTCTCTCCACTGTTAAAGATCAGAGCTAATTTTGAATCCTTTAGGAGTCCATCTGGAGGCTGCTGACCTGAATTCACGTTGGGCCAAGGTGGCACTGAGGCTCCTCTACTACAACTTGAAACCACTAAGAGCTGAAATCACTAAAAGAGCTAAGCTTACTGATCTGAGATCACTGAGTGGGGGAGCCTGAAGATCGATCGCTAAGCAGCTGGCATAGCGGAGCAGTCTGCAGCACGTTGGCGCAGCCTGTGGAACAGTGAGCAGTGTGGAGCGGTTTGCTGGGATGGCTGAGGCGGTTCATGGGTTGGCTGGAGGAGCGGCACAGCTGATGGAGTGGAGCCAGTCGTGGTGAAGGCTGCAGCAGAACTCCATGGAGAAGTGGGGCAGTCGACCCTGGCCCACGTAAGGTGTCCCTTAACACCCTGTGTGTGCCCCCCACCATTTCCACCCAGGCTGGGGGGGGGTAAAACTCGGCAGATAAACTTTTGAACTCTGGGGTGGCACTGACCAGAGACAGAGACTCTTGGGTTGTTGGACTTTGGGGTGATTGGACTTAAGACCCTAAGGGGGAAAGGACAGTGCCAAATGTACTTGGAGGTGGGTTTTTTGCTTATGGTTTGTGTATAGTCCTGTTTGTGGTGTCTCTCCAACGTGATGCCGCATTGTTTCCCTCCTTTATTAAAAGGATTTTGCTACACTCGGACTCTGTGCTTGCGAGTGGGGAAGTATTGCCTCCTAGAGGCGCCCGGGGCGGGGGGGGGTAGGTAATTGTCCCAGGTCACTGGGTGGGGGCTCGAGCCGGTTTTGCATTGTGTTATTGAAACGGAACCCCTGGATACTGAACCCGGCCCTTGTTGCTGCCAACTCAGAGGGGCAGAAGGGTTACACGAATGTTCTGGTATACTGGATCATTGGCCTGATCCTGTCCAAAATTCTCTAATGAAGGTCCAATTTGCCCAAACTCAGGGGGTTCTATTTCCCCCTCCCCCTCACGGGAGGTCCCTGGGGAACTGGGCCCGGCTACCGGCTCCCCAACCTCCTGCCTAGTCCCCTTGTCAGTCGGGCGCACTCTCTCCCCTACGAATATAGGCTTCTGGTTCTGGGTCAAGATTCTCGTTCCCCTCCTCTTATCTGCCCTCCTTTCTCGCCGAGTCTTCCTGGTCTTCCCAGGAGGTGAGAATAAATCCTGGGCAAATTCTTGGAAGGCTTGGGGGTTGCTAACTATTGAGTCCACCCCATTGCTCTCTGGGGTGTTATCTTCTTCTGACTCCTCTCCAGGAAGTAGACCGCCAAACCCTGGGAAGTCTCGTCCTATGAGGACTGGGTAGGGGAGTTTCGGGACCACCCCCACCCTCACCTTCGTGGGGTTTCATCGGACCTCTATTTTCACCGGGATGGTCGGGTAGTAATTGACATCCCCATGGACACAGGATATTCCTGTGCGCTTGGCCCGGGATAGTTGATCATACCCGACCAGCTTTCCCGAGACCAGCGTGACTGCACTTCCGGAGTCTACTAACGCAGTGGTCTTTATACCATTCATTTTAACCTGCCTAGTATATCTATGAGGGACCATCGCTACCCCTACTAGACTTATCAGGTCACATGGCTCTTCTAGATTTCCCAGGTCGCATTGCATGGGCTCCTCTAGGTTTGGGCATTGGGCAGCTATATGCCCTATCTCTCCACATGCATAGCATCGGTACCCTCCTCGGGGCAGCCCCTTATTTTTTGGGCTGTGAGGCCTTACCCCCCGAGTCTTTCTCTCCCAGTCCCCAAGTCCCTCCGAGTACTCTGGCCGCTCTTCGTCCTCCTTCTTCCCTGCCATAGTTCGGCCTGGAGCTACGGCAACTCGGGCCCTTGGTACATAGACTTGTCTCCTATCCTGGCACCTCCCTTCCCCAGTGGTCCGAGAGAGTTCCTGTGCTGCTAGACGTCTCTCTACGAGGACAACTAGCTTATCATAGGAGGAGGGATCGTTCTGACTGACCCATCCTCGTATGTCGGGCGGTAGCCCTCTCATGTACCTGTCCACAACTATGGTTTCCACGACTTCCTCCGGCCGGCGGGTCTCGGGGCATAGCCACTTCCGGGCCAGATGGATCAGGTCGAACAGCTGGGACCTCGGGGCTTTGTTGGCTCGGTATTTCCACTCATGGAACCTCTGCGCCCTTATAGCCGTCGTCACACCAGACCTCGCCAGGATCGCCGCTTTTAGCTGGGAGTAATCTGAAGCTGCTTCTGTTGTCATATCAAAATATGCTTTCTGTGCCTCCCCACACAGAAAAGGTGCCAGGATACTGGCCCACTAGTCTTGGGACCAGGCCTCCCGCCAGGCTGTCCTCTCAAACGCAAGGAGATATGCCTCTACGTCATCATCCATCATCATCTTCTGTAAGTAGTGGCTTGCGTGCAGGGGCCAAGTCCCATGGGGGCCATGCGTTAGGGTGGTCAGGGCCTTTAGCTGGTTCACAACCTCATGCAAGGTGGCTTGATCCTGAGCTGCCTGGCTCATCAGGAGTTGATTTGTCTCCTGCTGCATTCGCACCGCCTCCTGCTGGGCAGCCATCTGCACCCTAGTAGCTTCTTGTTGGGCCGCAGTGGCCTGCACCAATGCCTTCACTACATCTTCCATTTTTTTGGGGGGGGGTGCTTTACCCGGCCCCGAGACGGTTTGCCACGAAGTCTCGCTCACAACCCACCCCTGACACCACGTGTGGCAAAGTGCCTTCTCAGTCTCCCCAGCCTCTGCTGTTTTTAGCCCTGGGGAGACAGGCTTGGGTAATTGCAGTCCCCCTTAGGACTCAGGGGAAGTCTGTTCCCTGTCTTCCCACCAGCCTTATTTAAAGTAATTTTTTTTCTGCCTTGTGGGAGAGCGTACTGCCACTCCTCCTGGGGAGGCTTGCTGCTCCAACACTCCTGGCAGCCAGGCTCCTTCTCTCTCTCTGCTTCCCCCCCTCCTTCCTCCCAGGAAGGGGTTTAAAAAGGTCTCAGGCAGCCCCAAGTTGGAATCACCTGGTCCTAATTACCTTCAGGTAGCTCCCCCTCAGCTGATTCTAATTTGCTACCTTGGTAACCCTTTCTCAGCTGAACCTGATTGACCTGTAGTTGTCTCTCAGTTGATAAGGAGGAGGGCCTTTTAACCCTCTGGGACTGACTCCTACCCCCCCCCCCCCTTGCAACTGTCTGTCCTGAGTTTATCACACCTCAAACAAAGCTGAGCTGCAATGCTCATTTACAGAAGTGAAGACAAAGTTCAGATTCTGCCACCCTTATTCACATTGCTAGTATATTACAAAAGAAGTAGTCCCATTAAAGCCAATAGGGGTATTTGTGGAAGAGGGTACTACTATCCAGTGAAAGTAAGGGTATCCCAATCTGGCCCTCCAACACAGTATTGTGACAAATCCATCTTCTGGCATTGTAGTGCATTCTGTGTCAGAATTATATTGTCTGTTGAGGCCCCAGTCCTGCAAGCTCATCCATAAGGTGGGCAGCTGTCTGCTCAAGTGTCAGGACTGAGGGGAGCAGAAAGGTGGCTTTAAGCCAACTTTTCCCCCAGTCTCTTCTCAGCTGCATGAAGGGCTCAGTGCAGCTGAGAATCACTTTAAATGCAAGAGTCTATGGATTGTTAGGTAGCAGATTGTGTGTCTTGACTATATGAAGAAGTTACAACAAGTTATGGTATATGACTTTCAAATATGTCAAAGACTAAAATACTACATCATTAATTCACTCTCTTCAATGTACTATTTTGAAACAGTAAAATATTTGTTTCAGTGACATCAATTTATTGCAGAAAAGTCCAAGGAAATAGATCTCAAGACTCTTAAGTGAAATAAGTTTGCCATAGCAGACATTACCAAAATAGATTTGTCAGAATACATCAAAGTGGACAGGGTAGTATATCAATATTTTTTTGAAAAGCTGCTCTACTTATGATATAAATAGTGAATTGAGCAATAGTTTTATGGTTTAGTGCTTTGATGCTCTACCTTTTCCCACCTGATACTCAAACCCACCCAATGTTTTTTGCCAAGATTCAAATCAATTTTTTTCTGAATCTCCATCTCTTATTTTTATGACTGTAAGAAACATTATTTTTACTGACACATCAACTGTAGGTATCAAAACAATCATTTTTCTAATTAAAAAGCATTAATTTTGTGGGAAATGTGTGAATCATTAGTTAAAATGCTGTTTCTTGAAATTAACTAAACAGAATATCCTCATTTTTCTTCTCTAACAATTTTTAATTAGTAGCATCTACTTGTGCTTTTAGTAGGAAGGTCTGGCAACCATCACTCATTCACTATCATGTTGGAAGGGGAAAAAATTAACACACTAATATGAAATGGGGAATAACTGTGTAGGGGATAAGTATCAGGGGGTAGCCATGTTAGTCTGTATACACAAAAACAATAAGGAATCCGGTGGCACCTTAAAGACTAATAGATTTATTTGGGCATAAGCTTTCATGGGTAAAAACCCACTTCTTCAGATGCATGGAGTGAAAATTACAGATGCAGGCATTATTATACTGCTACATGAAGAGAAGGGAATTACCTCACAAGTGGAGAACCAGTGTTGACATGGCCAATTCAGTCAGGGTGAATGTGGTCCACTCCCAATAACTGATGAGGCGGTGTCAATTCCAGGAGAGGGAAAGCTGCTTTTATAGTGAGCCAGCCACTCCCAGTCCCTATTCAAGCCCAAATTAATGGTGTTAAATTTGCAAATGAATTTTAGTTCTGCGGTTTCTCTTTGAAATCTGTTTCTGAAGTTTTAAATCTGTATGGCTACTTTTAAATCTGTTATAGAATGTCCAGGAAGATTGAAGTGTTCGCCTACTGGCTTTTGTATGTTACCATTCCTGATGTCCAATTTGTGTCCATTTATTCTTTTACGTAGAGACTGTCCGATTTGGCCAATGTACATGGCAGAGGGGCATTGCTGGCACAGGATGGCATATATCACATTAGTAGATGTGCAGGTGAATGAGTCTCAGATGGTGTGGCTGATGTGGTTGGGTCCTCTGATAGCATCGCTAGAGTAGATATGGGGACAGAGTAGGCAACAAGGTTTGTTACAGGGATTAGTTCCTGGGTTAGTGTTTCTCTGGTATGGTGTGTAGTTGCTGGTGAGTATTTGCTTCAGGTTGGGGGGCTGTCTGTGAGCGAGGACTGGCCTGCCTCCCAGGGTCCCACACATTACATCAGCATACAGCTGCCGCAGTTAGTGCATCGCTTTTGTATGTGCATACTTGGCTCATCATGTTGGTGGTGCCCATACACACCAGGAGTACTTGTATTGATGCTGAGTGTGGTGCATCGTGGGTAGGTATCCTATTGTGCAACTCGCAACCATCCAGTGCACTGTCTTTTGGGAAATTTTGGCAATCCATGATGGTGCCAAAACGAGTTATGCAGCTGTGACTGGGAGCATGGGAACAACTGTCTCCATCTCATTATGTATCCCAGAACTCCCAGAATTTTCAGGGCTTTTTTTTTTCTTTTTCAAAATCTCACAAAACCCACATGGCTCTCCTCAGTCCATCATCTCTGACAGCAGCATGGAGTCTGTACAGCGCTACACTATTGTCACAAGTGTTGCAAGCACAGGCCACACAATCTGGAGTGTTTGCAGAATCACAAAAAGAACTGAACAGGTGGGGAACATGATGATTCCTTAAGGGGACAGATTGCTGTGGGACATACTGAGAACCAATTCAAGGTTGTTGGTGGCATTCCTGGAGCAGATGGTGAAGTGTCACTTCTGGACCTGAGAAATGAGCACTAATTGCTGGGATCACATCATAATGCGGTTTTGGATGACAAGCAGTGGGTGCAGAACTTTTAGATGTGCAAGGTTACATTTCTGCATCTGTGTGCCAGCTCTTCAGCACAGGGACACCAAAATGAGAGCTACACTGATAATGGAGAAGTGAGTGGTGATCACATTGTGGAAACTTGCAATTCCAGATTGCTGCTAATCACTCAGGTATCAATTTGGAGTCAGGAAATCCATCGTGGGGGCCATTGTCATGCAAGTGTGCAGGGCCCTTAATTACCTCATGCTATGCAGGACTGTGACTCTGGGCAATGTGCAGGACATAATGGATGGATTTGCAGCAATAGGGTTCCTTAACTATGGTGGAGCAATCAATGGTATGCATATCGCTGGCACCAGACCAGCTTGACACAGAGTACATCAACAGAAAGGGTTACTTTTCTATGGTTAAGCAAGTACGGGTGGATCACTAGGGATGCTTCACTGACATCACTGTGGGCTCGTCAGGAAAGCTGTCTGACGCATGCATCTTTAAGAACAAAAGACTGTTCAGAAAGCTACAAGCAGAGACTTTGTTTCCCAACCAGCAGATTGCCATTGGGAATGTTGAAATGCCAGTAGTGATCCTCGGTAACCCAGTCTCTACCCTTTGCTCCCCTGGCTCATGAATCCGTACACCAGCCACCTCGACAGCACCAAGGAATGATTCAACTACCGGCTCAGTAGGTGCAGAATGACAGTTGAATGTGCTTTTGGTCATCTGAAGGTCTCTGGCATTGTTTGTTCATAACATTGAACCTCAGTGACAAAAATATCCCAATGGTTATAGCCACATGCTGTGTTCTTCATAATGTATCTGAAGCAGGGGGGGGGAACTTTCTGCTGGGGTGGAGGTGGAGCGGCTGTCTGCTGAATTTGAACAGCCAGAAACAAACACTATTAGAGCTCAGTGCAGAGCTATGTGGTTCAGGGATGCTTTGAAAGATCATTTTGAGAGTGAGCCAGAGTATGGTGTGGTGTTGTAGTGTGCTCTACCTGGTCTTGCTCTTTTGTGGCCTGCTAGGAATTGTGTGGTGATTGAGCTACATGTAGGAATATAGCATTGTCAATGCACCTATTATTTTTGTTTGTGAATGAGCCTATCAGTTGTGTGACATTTTGCAGTAACAGGTAATTGGTTGCTTTCAGAACTGCTGAGCACTTAGCAGCATATGTTTTGAACTAATAAAGATGAATTATGTTCCAAATAATAGAATTTCATTCTGTAACAAAATCAGTGCAAAACACCCATGCAAATTTAAAACAAATATATTTAAAACTTAATAAATTAAGAACATTCATGACTTTTTCAGCTACACATACACCAACTGTGGCTTTCACATGTCAGTGTATATGAGGATGTGATTGTCCTTAATGACCCCCAGGTCAGAATGGTAGGGGTACTGAAGAGACTCTGATCCCATGTGGAATGCAGGGGTGACATAGGGAGGTCCCAATATTGAGTTATCAGTGGGCTGCAGAGGGAGGTGAGCCCGGGATTGTGGAATCTGCAGGTCCACCAGAATCTGCAGCATGTGCATTTGCTGCCTGAGAAGCCCCATTATGTCCTGGTGCATCTCCTGCTCCTTTTCCTACTGGGACTCCTGGGCTTCTCTCCTCTCCATGTTTTCCTTCTCCAGCCTGTTCACAATATTCATCCTCCAGGCCCTGTGCTTGTGGTCTGAAGCAGGACTGACTGGCTTGCAGGATCTCCTGGAACATATCCTGAGTCCTCTTCTTTCTCCTTCTTATTTATCTCAGGCATTCTGAGGCTGTGGCGCAAGCAAACCATAAATGAACACCCTCCCTACAGTAAGTTGGGCAGTGTCCTTTGCCTCGTTTTCCCACCAGGCAGTGTGAAAGCCCTATGCATGAACGCCCTTTTAAAACACCACTCCCCTTTCCCTCCTTTGCAGTGGGTTGTCCAAAGTCAGTAAAGCCCCAGAATTCAGGGATACATTCATGGGAGTTCCTCTCCCATCCCTAAAGGGATGGAGGAGGTTGAGCAGTGCATTTGCTGCTGCTGCTGCTACCTTTGCCACTGCACACTGCTGCTTGTTGCTTGCTTCTTGCTGCTACTGTTATCTCTGCTGCTGCCTGCCACCTTGGTCGCTGCTCACTACTGCCACTGTTGTCACTGACAAGCCTCGCTGCTGCCTTTGCACTGCTGTGTTCTGAGATTCTATCACTTGCTCAGCTCTCCGTGATTTCACCGGGTAGCAGGGAACTGTACTGCTATGGCAGCCCTGCATTTGTCTTTCGCTGCACCGCTGTCCCCACACCGTGTCTAAGGCTGAGGCCCTAGACCTACTCAGCTATGTTAATCACTGAGCAGAAGAAAGGACTCTAAACTGAGTCTGATCAGCTCTGCCTTTAAACATTAGAGGGGGAAGGTCAAATGGTAACTAGAACACTTTAAACCACCAGGAAGGAACAGCTGTCCCCACCACCTCTTTCCCTTGGATTTGGCATTAATACCCCCTGCTTAGTGAGTGAAGTTAAAATTAGGGTGAGCCCCTCAATTAGGTGATGCTAAGTACAGTTCAGCTGCCCTTTAATCATACAGGAAGGATGACAATATTTCATTACCAAAGTAGGTGTATCTGTAAATACGGTGTACTCCTGAGGTCTTCCCCCTCCCCACCTCAATTCATTACTAGATGTAAAGGGAGAGTTCATTCAGCCCCTGCTTACATGTGGAACAATATCAGAGTACTTTTGCTGAGCATGAAAGAAGGTAGCCCATATCTCATGGAACCATTCTAGTAAATACAGCTTGTGCTGGGGAGGTTCAGGCCTAAAAGATTTTAGCTCATTCTCCACGGTAACAATTCACATTTTATCCTGTAATTTCAAAGCCCTCTTAAAGCCCTGATGACAGTCTCTGGGAATGCCTTCAAAACTCTCTGTCTAAACAACAGCGGGGCAAATTCATCCCTACTTTAATTTCAGTAAAATCAGTGGACTTACAAAGAATGAAGGCCATACTTCATTGCGGGACTCGATCCTGGGAAGCAGTGACTATGAAAAAGATTTGGGAGTGATTATTCATGGTGAATAATCATCTGAACATGAGCTCCCAATACAATGCTGTGGCCAAAAGGGCTAATGCAATTCTTGGATGCATAAACAGGGGAATCTTGAGTAGGATTAAAAAGGTTATTTTACCTCTGTATTTGGCACTGGTGCAACTGCTGATGGAATATTGTGTCCAGTTCTGGCATCCACAAAGCAAAAAGGAAGTTGATAATCTGGAGAGCCATTAGAATGATTAAAGGATTAGAAAACATAGTCATCGTCTCAAGGAGCTCCATTTAGTTTAACAAAGAAAAGGCTAAGGAGTGACTTGATCACAGTCTATAAGTAACTACACAGGGAACAAATATTTGATAATGGACTCTTTAATCTAGCAGACAAAGGTATAATATGATCCAATAGCTGGAAGTTGAAGCTAGACAAATTCAGACAGGGAAATAAGACGTAAATTTTTAACAGTGAGAGTAATTAACCATTGGAACAGTTTGCCAATGGTCATGGCGGATTCTCCATTACTGTCAATTTAAAAATCAAGATTGGATTTTTTAAATATGCTCTAGCTCAAAAGGAATTATTTTGTGGAAGCTCTATGGCCTGTGTTATACAGAAAGTCAGACTAAATTATCATATGGTCCCTTCTGGCTGGAATCCATGAATCTACACCTCTGATGAATTTGGACTGTGATTTATGAAAATGGACTACATCTACTGTAAAGAGACATGAAAAACAATTGCCATACAACTCCTGTACACTTCAGAGTGTAAATTGGAAATAACTAGGCCAATAGCAAAAGCCAGATGTTGCTGAAGTCTTCCCATTGGTACGTTCTCTAGGATCTTGCTTAATGTGGTGTTTGAGTCAGAGTGTAATTCCTGAGATCTCTGTGATGGCTCCCATGCACATTGGGTAAAATAATGCTTGTCCTGGGAAAAGGAAGGGAAGAGGAAAGGGTTGGTAATAAGAAAAAAAGGCATTGGCTGGGTTAGTCAGCTATGGACCAAAATGGCTCCTTCCTTACTTTTACTAACTAAGAGGGGAAGTGGGTGTGTTTTGCAGGGTGAAATTCAGATACTCTGGTGCTGGGAGAGCTAGGTAATGGGTTTCTTTGCATTGAAATGTACTCACAGTTTCAAGGTGGAAATCAGTCAGAGCCATGAATTTTGCATGATTATGTTGTGAAACCTTATATTGTTCCAGAATTGCTTGATAGCTGGGCTCATGTTTTAGAATTTAGACTAGATTACATATGTAGCTGAACCTTTGTATTCTAATTGAAACTGAATGTCTAAACTGTCTAGAACATTTGAGATTAGTCCAATACCTGTTCATATTTATCTGTGCATTTGTATAAAGGAATGTGTGTATGTGAGACAGGTCCATCAATAGCTATAAGCCAAGGTGGGCAGGGATGAAACCTCATTCTCAGGGTGACCTGAAACCTCTGACTGCCAGAATCCAGAAGGTAAAGACAGGGGTAGATCTTTCCAAAATTGTCCTGTTCTCCCCCTGAAGCTCTGATCACTATCGGGGAGGATACTGGGTTAAATGGACCATTGGTCTGACCCACTATGGATGTTCTTATGAGGCTCAATTTCCCTAGAGTCCTTAGTGAGTAAAAGAATAACTACCTGTTTTCTACTAATGGCAGATACCATACTGTTGTGTGTATTTTTATCTGCTTGAATCTTCTTCAGCAGTTAAGCATTCCTGTAATAAAGAGAGAATTTTATTTCTTCATCATACTAATTGTTTTCAAGTTTTCTATATGGGGCAACAGAATTAACTGAAATAGAAGCCTACAGAAGACTGCTCAAATCATTGGAAATTATACATTATTGTAGGAGAAACCTAATAAGATCTAAGTGTTATTGACCTTCTCTCTCTCTTTCTCTCTTACACACATAGCCACTCTCTGTCTCTCTCTCTCAGAGCTGAAGATAGAAGATAGCTGAAGAAGAGCTCTGTGTAAGCTCGTCAGCTTGTCTGTCTCACCACCAGAAGTTGGGCCAATAAAAGATATTACCTCATCCACCTTGTCTCGCTCTCTCTCTCTTTCTTTCTCCATCCTAATATGCGTGTGTCCATATGTATATAAATGGAGAAAGAATTAGCAATAAACTACCTGGAAATTCTGGTGATAAAAAAGCCAGCAAAGTACGTACATTAAGTAGGTAGGATGTAGACATTGGTAATATCCTAACGTCCATTCTACAAACACTGGATGTTTAACTATAAGCACATGAATTGTCTCAATGAGTTTATCCCCATGTTTGCAGGAGCTGGGCCATATGCATGCTGATTGGTTAATGTGTACCATCAGTGGATCTGCAGGTTTGCTGAGTCAGAAGCTTGTCTAATGCTTGCCCCAGCTCTTGTGATGATTGATATAGATAGGAGGGAAGCTGCCTGTTTTTCTTACTAATTTGTTTTCTGATTGATCGTTCTTTTGTGTGTATGTGTCACTTTTATGTATGATGTATTTCCACTGTACATGGTGTTTTCCATCTGTTCACCATAGTACCCATTGGTCCCAACAATTCATGTATTTGTAGCAATGAGCGAGACAAAACTGATGGCTTGTCTTCTAGGATGCAGGTCATATATATCCCTTACAACCATAGCTTTACATAACACAGTGTTTTCAAGATCTCACAGATGAGCAAGATCTGAAGAGATTTTGGTTTTCAAGTGTTTCATTAATGTATCTATTTCCTGAACTTGAGTAAACAAAATGTAAACAAATCCTAATCAATAGGCCAAAGGCTTTTTGGTGAATGTCTCAATTCTAATGCAATTTGATTTCAGGCAATCTAAATATTTGGGCTACATATTCTCTGTGGCTTCCTTTTTTATTAGAAAGTGCTATTTGTTTTATATGAATTTTTTTTTTCAGTGAGGAAACTTGGGGTTAGTTTGTTGTCTGTTGTGTGTGTGTGTTTGTGTTTGTAGTGGTTTGTTGCTGCTGGACTGAAATATACCATGTAGTCTGTTTGTTTGGGGGACCGTGTGCTGACCATGTGGGTGCTGAGCCTAGTGGCCTGCTAGGCAAGGCTGACAGCTTCTTAATGAGGCTTTCATCCCTAAACCCGTTAGCACCCATCAACCCTTAACCAGGATCAGGGCTACTCAGGAAGACCAGGGCTCCTATGCAACCAGAGGAGCTAGCGAACTGGAACGGCTAATGGGGAGTTTTGCGAGACAGTTTACAGAAGGGTGTGTGAAGGGGGGGGGCTAGATACACGTACCATTCCTTAAACTTCTTTAAACCTAAGGCAAGACCTCAACAAAGGAACTAACTTCTGGAGTAAAAAGAAAATGCAGGCAGAAGTCCAGCCACAGAGTAGGGGCTATCCAGTTTATTGCACCCAATGCAGCATGTATGATTACCTGCCCTGTGGGCATATGGCATATGTGTGCATTCAGTACAAGGAGCTCCTGGCCCCACCCCCAGTCTGACAGCCCCTGTGCTGTTGAGGAGGATGAAAGTCTCAGGGAAGGAGAACATCCAACTGGAGCAGAGGGAAATGATCGCATAGTTGGGACACTCCTTCCAGATGGTGTTGTTGTATCCTCTCTCACCTCTCCAAGGCAGAGAACTCCAGTTATTAGGAAGAGACAGGTATTGGTAATGGGCGATTCGATGATTAGAAACATAGATAGCTGGGTTTGCGATGACCAGGAGAACTGTATGGTGACTCGGCTGCCTGGTGCGAAGGTTGCGACTCTCTCAAGGAATATAGATAGATTTATGTGTAGTTCTGGGGAGAAGCCAGAAAATTCAGAAAGGGGAACTACACAAAAATGAGGAGGTTGGTTGAACAGAAATTAAAAGGTACAGCGCCAAAAGTGAAATCCCTGCAAGCTGCATGGAAACTTTTTAAAGACATCATCATAGAGGCTCAACTTAAATGTATACCTCAAATTTAAAAGCATAGTAAGAGAACCAAAAAAGTGCCACTCTGGCTAAACAACAAAGTAAAAAAAGCAGTGAGAGGCAAAAACGCACCCTTTAAAAAGTGGAAGTTAAATCCTACTGAGGAAAATAGAAATGAGCATAAACTCTGGCAAATGAACTGTAAAAATATAATTAGGAGGGCCAAAAAAGAATTTGCAGAACAGCTAGCCAAAGACTCAAAAAGTCATAGTGATATTTTTAAGTACATCAGAAGCAGGAAGTTTGCTAAACAACCAGTGGGGCTACTGGATGATCGAGATGCTAAAGCAGCACTCAAGGACGATAAGACCATTACGGAGAAACTAAATGAATTCTTTGCATCGGTCTTCATGGTTGAGGATGGGAGGGAGATTCCCAACCCTGAGCCATTGTTTCTGGGGGCCAAATCTGAGGAACTGTCCCAGATTGAGGTGTCATTAGAGGAGGTTTTGCAACAAATTGATAAACTAAACAGTAATAAGTGACCAGGACCAGATGGTATTCAGCCAAGAGTTCTGAAGGAACTCAAATGTGAAATTGGAGAACTACTAACTATAGTTTGTAACCTATCATTTAAATCAGCTTCTATACCAAATGACTGGAGGATAGCCAATGTGACGCCAATTTTTTAAAAGGGCTCCAGAGGTGATGCTAGTAATTACCGGCCAGTAAGCCTGACTTCAGTACCGGGCAAACTAGTTGAAACTATAGTAAAGAACAAAATTGTCAGAAACATAGATTAACATAATTTGTTGGAGAATAGTCAACATGTTTTTTTAAAGGGAAATCATGCCTCACCAGTCTACTAGAATTTTTTGGGGGGGTCAAAAAGCATGTGGACAAATGGAATCCAGTGGATATAGTGTATTTAGATTTTTAGAAAGCCTCACCAAAGGCTCTTAAGCAAAGTAAGCAGTCATGGGAGAAGAGGGACGGTCTTGGATTGGTAACTGGTTAAAAGATAGGAAACAAAGGGTAAGAATAAATGGTCAGTTTTCAGAATGGAGAGAGATAAATAGTGGTGTCCCCCAGGAGTCTGTATTGGGACCAGTCCTATTCAACATATTTATAAATGATCTGGAAAAAAGGGTAAAAAGTGAGGTGGAGGATGTTGTGAAGGCCAAGACTATTACAGGGTTCAAAAAAAAACTAGATAAATTCATGGAGGATAGGTTCATCAATGGCTATTGGTCAGGATGGGCAGGAATGGTGTCCCTAGCCTCTGTTTGCCAGAAGCTAGGAATAGGCGACAGGGGATGGATCACTTGATGATTACCTTTTCTGTTCATTCCCTCTGGGGCACCTGGCCAGTGTTGGTAGACAAGATACTGGGCTAGATGGTCTGACCCAGTGTGGCCATTCTTATGTTCTTAGGAAATATAGAGAACAAGGGACAAGAGAGCAACAGATACAGGATTATCAAAAATTAGTACAACAATGTATGAATAAATAAATCATACACTTATAGAAATGTGAGCTTGGGAGGGACCTCAAGAGATCATCTAGTGTATTCTCCCTGCAATGAGGTAGGATTAAATATACAGATTCCGAGCCCAGAGAGGACTATTGTGATAATCTAGTCTGACCTCCTGCATAACACAGGCCAAAGAACTTTCCAAAAATAATTCCTGGAACATACCTAGAGCAGGTGTTTGTCTAACCAGTTCTTAAAACCTCCATTAATGGGGATTCCACAATCTCCTGCCAACATGTGTTCAGAATGTTAAAAAACAACAACCCATAGAATCATAGAAGATTGGGGTTGGAAGAGACCTCAGGAGGTCATCTAGTCCAACCACCTACTCAAAGCAGGACCAACACCAACTAAATCATCCCAGCCAGGGATTTGTCAAGATGGGCCTTAAAAACCTCTAAGGATGAAGATTCCACCACCTCCCTAGATAACCCATCTATCGTATCTATTGTAAACAGCATTTTGAATATGCAGGCATGTTGTACTATAATATTATCTGTCAGATGAAACATTAATCTAGAGTTAAAGTTAACTATTTATTGGTAACTTAAGGGTAAAAATGAGAGGTGGTTGAAAATCAGAATTTTCCTTCTATGGGGATTAAATACAAATACAAATCCCACTTCAGCTGGCTTCCTGGGACTCAGGCAGCCTGGGGAGCCAGCTGGCTCAGGCGGTTGGATGCACTGGCAGCTCCAGCTTTGTGGCAGCCCACCAGACAGGTTGCTGGGAGGTGGGTGAGCTGGCAGGAAACCAGGCAAGCTTCCAACAGAAATTTGTTGAAATTGAACCCTTCCCTGGAAGGCACAAAGCACGAAAAACACCAACACTTAAAGGGAGCACCATGTGAAGGTTGTTTTGCTCCTGCTGTCTTCCTTCTAACAGCAAGATGCCGACAGACAAGATTTCACACCAGGAGGTCCAGTGGGAGTTCTGCATAAACCTTCACCACTGCCCGTAGGAATATCTACTCTCCTCTCCATACTTTGTCAAGTAGATCAATGTTGTGCTGTCGGAAACCACAAGCCGGAAAGCTGCAGGGATTGTTGGCTTTCCTCCAGAGTTCCTCAAGAACCTGGGGAGACAGGGACAGGAATGGCTGGCACCACATTTTAGAACCGGAGGTCTGCCAACAAGCTGGCTACAGACAATAGTAGTTCCCCTATTGAAACCTGTGAAACCCCCAGGGGATGTAGCCAGCTACCGCCCCATCTCTCTCCTCTCAACTATCAGCAAGCTCAATGAACAGGCAATGCTCTGCTGTCTGTGTAACATTATCAAAGACATCCTCCCAGTGGAGCAAACAGGATTTTGTCTGAAGAGGAACTGCTGTGACTAAGTAGCTTCATTCACTGGCTATGCTGAGGCAGGATTCCAACATAAGTTGAAGACAGGGATCACCTTTGTTGATTTGTCCTCAGTGTATGACACAGACTGAAGACATGGCCTGCTCTTCAAGATCTCCCGCATCATTCCAACAGGTTTTGTTTATGTTGGATGCAGATTGATTTGCATCAGGACATCTCATGGGAGAAGTGGACATAAGAACATAAGAACGGCCATACTTGGTCAGACCAAAGGTCCATCTAGCCCAGTATCCTGTCTTCTGACAGTGGCCAATGCCAGGTGCCCCAGAGGGAATGAACAGAACAGGTAATCATCAACAGGTACAGGTATTCCCAGCTTCTGGCTAACAGAGGCTAGGGACACCATTCCTGCCCATATTGGCTAATAGCCGTTGATGGACCTATCCTCCATGAACTTATCTAGTTCTTTTTTGAACCCTGTAATGGTCTTGGCCTTCACAACATCCTCTGGCAAGGTCAAACCTTCTTTAAATGGAAAACGAGGCAAATATTGTATGTGACTGTAGTCACCAGGCACAAACATATCTGAGTGTCCCCTGCATTCTTTTGCTGAGGGACTGAAGGACATTCATCAGTTCACTGCTGTGGCAATGTGCTGGATAGCAAATCTAGATGTAAATTTGTAATCATTGCTACCTACCCAAGCCATATGAAAGAACAACCTTTCTCTGATGCCTTCCCACTGCCAGAGCCTTTCACTGACATGTGTAGCTACATACTACAGTGTGGATACGGTGTGTATTTTACTGTGGCATGTAGCTACATGTACATTAGGTTTTGCTGCCAGTAGTGTGTAGTGTAGACATAGCCTAAATGTTCCAGCCCTGTTGATGACCTATGTAGGTGTCAATACAAAGCCACGTAACAGAATTTGTTTATTTTCATTTGCTTTATTGAAAATTAAGCATACACACACAAATTTACATTAAAATATCGTTATTAAGGTTGTGAAGTCAAGCACACAAAAGTTACGCGATCCGTGAACTAAAGTTACCTTAATTCAGCCATCAGCTTTATGATACAGTCTTTTATTATATGATCATTCTCTATTTTTTTTTCCACAGGACCTCTGCCCCATTCAGTGCAAAGAATGTATCTGCTCTGGATCAGGGTTGTTTACTAAAGAAGTCTATTGTCTGTAGGACTCCTGCTTTATTTGTTACAGTAGTTGGAAATGTATAGTGAATGAGGCAGGGGACTGCAGGAAAACAAATGGTCACATCTGAGAAAGTTGAATGCTGCTCTAGGGAACTGGATTCTATCCCTTCCTCTGCCACAGAGTTCTTGTGTGATGCTAAGCCAGTCACTTAAATTAAACTTTTAATTGGGTGTTCTTCATCTTCTAGGTATCCAACGTGATACCTTAGGGTCTGAATGCTGAGCATGCACAGCTGCAGCTTAGGTCAACAGGAGCTGTGTTTGAATATATAAATTTCTGCATAATGCTTCCTTGTTCCACACTTCGAAAAATGATTTCACCCATGGTCTCATCATCACAAGCTTTCAATGTTTTTCTCCAGTGACTTGGTCTTCACCTGCAGCTTTTCCAGGTTTTAGCTTTTTCATTGCATCTCTCACTTCTTTGTGATGTGAGATATTATGATGTCTAGTTACAGGTGTTTAATGTATTTGTCAAAATCAATAGTTACTTTTGCTGTTTGGTGTGTGTATCACCTCTTGGAAATGCTCTGCCCATTCATCTTCTTGTTCTTTTTTTGTTAAGGTTGCTCCTTGTATGTCCTTAACTGGCCCTCCAGCTGATGTAAACTTGCCAGTTAGAACCAAGCTGTGTTGATAAAGTGTTTTGCTATCACCTCTTTCAGCAGGGTCTTTAGCTTCTTTGATGATGTTATCCATATATTTCCCATTGTCTCTTCTCATGCTGATTTTTACTGCTTTATCCTTTCTATTATATAGATTTTTTACTGCTTCTTTTTCTGGAGGTGTTTGAGGAATTGCTCTTTGCTTTGGCTTGTTTCCTTTCTTTCACATAGTTCCACATATCTTCACTTATACCAGCTTTAGGTTTGCTTGTCTGGAAACTAACTACAGTTATTGCAGCATCTATGGTACTGTCACGCAGACGGGACTGTGACAAGTCAATGCTGACTTCTTGTGGTGGATCTAAGTCTTGTAACTTCCAAAATCTGTTCTCCAGTTCAGTTTAAAATTGTTGCTATAATGTCTTGTCTGTTAGCCTTTTGCTGCCATGTTTCTTGGTGCTCTTTAGGTTTTTGGTTTTTTTAAAGTTTGATGTTCAGTCTTGCCACACATAAATAGTGGTTATTTCCAATGTTGATTCCTCTGTATCCTCTTACATCTAGAGAGTTGATCTAAGACCTGGTCTACTTTATAGAGTTAGGTCGATGTAAGGCAGCTTACATTGACAAACTCTATAGCATCTACACTAAAATGTCACTACCACATTGTAATTTGCCAGCTAGGTTGACTTAATAACTCCATCTCCATGAGATGCATAGTGCCTAAGTTGATGTAGTTAGGTCGCTGCAGTGTCTGTGTAGACACTGCGTTGCTTACATTGACTGTTGCTGGTTTTCAGAAACCTTCCCACAATGCCCCATACTGACAGTTAAATTGGTGCAAGTGCTTCTGGTGAGGATGCGCACCACTGACACAAGGAGCATTGTGTGGACATTGCAAAAGCAATTTACTTACTGCTATGGCTGTATGTTGACATAACTTAGGTTGACAAATTTTGTGGTGTAGACATACTCTTAGTTTCCTTCCAATATATAAGTGATCAGTCTGGTTCCTGGTGACTCCATCTGGGGGATTCTAAGTTACTTTGTGTGGGAATAGTGTTCCACCAATTTTGAGCACTGCTCCCAGGCACAGTTCTACAAGTCATTCACCCTTCTGATTTTTCCACTCCACTGTTGTCATCCCAACCTTGACAGTGCAGTTAATAATGTACTCAGAATGTTCTCAATAACTTTCTTTTAATGTACTTTTTTGTGTGTAATCTTACAGAAAATGAAAACAATATGCAGGAGGTCTATGCATTCCATTCCTTATTTTGTCACAGTTCAAATTTTCTAATCTTACAGGCAAGATTTTCCCTCATAATGTTTTCAAGGGCCTTCAATCTAAAATCCTTTGTGTCTTTTAATTCTCTATATAGAAATAAAGTAATGTTTGTCCTCCTAAATCTTGTAGAGATCAACAGCTATGGGTGAATCACATTTCAGAGTCCAATACAGAGAATGTTTTAAATACCCTATTTCAGTTGAAGGTAATTGAAATGGGATTTTGGTATTAAGCTATCTGTTTTGGAAGATGTAATAAGAAACCAAATGTATGACCTTCCATTACATTCCTTAAAGAATGAACAATCAAGAGCATCCAGACAAACCAAGTAAGTGAAACTTTATTTATTGTATAAGACTGAGTCAAATAGAGAAGAGTTTTGAGTTTTTAATCATTTTCACTCATTTGAGTAACTCCAATTTTGATTTAATTTTTTTTATGGAGAAATTTTGCTAAGGATTTGAGGAGATGAGGGAATGCTAGTTACTCCTCTAAGTCCAGCTTTGAAGCAGTAATTGCATATGAAGATAGAGTACATAAGAACTTAGACAGAGTTTCCAAATTCCCCTGACCTAAACTGTTGGCTCCTGTCTCTGCAGTTGGGTTTTGCCTACTGCCCATGACTACTTTAGTGCCTCTTCTGGGGTGAAATACTGTGTATCTGACTCCTGTGAGAACTAAGGAGGCACTCCAAGCCTAAGATTTTGAATATGAAAGGAGATCTTTGTGCTGCTTCTCTATGTTGCATGACACCAGATTTAAATCCATGAAGCTATTCAATAAAAAGAGATGAGAGTGGCTGAACTCTGATCTATTACGTGTAAATTAGGGCCAGCCATTTGGCTCTGTACAGGTGGCCAATACTGACCTCAGCTAAATAAAGTTAGGGTATCCTTGCTGGGTAGCCAGTTTTTAACTTGTTTTTTTCTTGTTATTTTCAATGGCTTTTTTTTTTTTTTTTTTTTTTTACCTTTCAGATTGCTTTATATAACTGTTGCCTTCTGGGTTGTAATCTTCCTGATCAAAGATAGATGATTGTCTTCCTATTTTGACTCTCTTGACTATGGGGTGGTTTTGTTCACTTGACTGAATTGTTCTATTATATTGCTATGTCTGTGTTCTCTCTAAAAGCTTGTCTTTCTTTAGTTCAGTTTTAAAAGTCTGATGGTTACTTTTGTTATGAATATCAGGTAGTTTGGTTTTTAATTTTCTCAATTGTTCCTTTGGTATTGAAGGCAGAATCACCATTGTCTTTTGACATACACCTCCTTTTTGGTTTAGTTCCAGTGGTTCTCAAACTTTTGTATTGGTGACCCCTTTCACACAGCAAGCCTCTGAGTGCAGCCCCCTTTATAAATTAAAAACACATTTTTTATATTTAACGCTATTATAAATGCTGATGAAAAAGCAGGGTTTGGGGATGGAGGCTAATGGTTCATGACCCCCCATGTAATAACCTCATGACCCACTGAGAGGTCACAACCCCTAGTTGAGAGCTCCTATTCTAGGCAATATGGCACCATCAGGAAGTATTAGGAACAGCTTCTTATGTTGCCCAACATACTTTTTCAACTGCAACTTCAAAACACTAGTTTCAAAGACTGTCCTGGATTGTGTTTAACATGTTGTGTTACCACTTACCTTCATTATGGTTCTTCTTTCCACTAAATGTTTTCTGCTTTCAGATAATTCTATTTTTCCTGACAGGGATGGTGAGTTAGGCTACAGGTTTGAAGGCAACTGTCTATGTTGGATATTAGAAGACACAATCTGTTTCAACTGGCTGTGGAAGAATGTGGAAGAATGTCTGCGTCACATTTGGCCTACTACTAGTTTTGTTTTGTTTTTCCTCTGATGCATGTTGTTTGTGTGGAACACAACATATGGCATTTTATTTTTTGTGTTACTTGCATAATGTGCATAATAAAAATGATTGCAATCAAGAACACTGATCATTTTGAGTCTTTAGTGGCCTTTTCTTACTTCTTGGGCTTTACTGGTTAGTGGCCCTTTCTGCTGTGCTAAGAGATTAGCTCCTCATATGGAAAGATTCCATATTAATTGATTATAACAAAGTAATGACCTGATTAAATTTAACTTTTTTTTGGCTTTCTTTAATTTTTTTTTGCCTACAGTGCTCACTGTATCTGAAGCTGAATGTAAAAACAATACAAGGGCTCCAGATGGGTGCCAAAACATGGGTGCCAACCTTCTCCCCAGTTCAGACTTTTGTGAACACACCAGGCTTGTGCTCCAGTCTTTCAGTCAAGACCTTGAAACTTATTTATGTATCAAGGCCCTGCTACAGTAATCACCAGATTTTCATTTAGGTATCGCAGAGAGATCTGCGCCTCTTTAGGACAATGCCCAGGATGAAGCACATGAGAGCTGGGAAGAAAGCATTTTCTTCTGAAGAGATCTAGCTATGAAACAAACTTCCAGAGGAGCTCAGATGAATACACAGTCTGAACATATTTAGTGAATACTGCAAAGCCTCTTTTGAGACAGTCTTTCTGCTATAACAAGAGTGACACACAGTATCAATGACCATCCTATTCTGCCCCCTTCCAATTGCCCCAACCCAATAAATGTAAATAAGTAAATTAAATACATTTCCCAAACAAATAAACCGACATCCAAAAAATGTAAATAAAAAATAGTGTTATCCCAAACACATTTTCTATAACCCCAAAGGTAAAAGAAACACACTCCCTGCAGTCCATTAAGGACCTTGCTACTGAAAGTTTGTTACTCAGAAAGTGCTCTGATACTAAGGGACACCATGAGCCACAGTATAAAACCCTAATATATCAGACCTAGTTACTAACATCTTTACTTTTATTTACATTAAAATAGGTGAACTGCAGAAGTACAGCAGGATATCTGCAAATATACAGTAGTCCTCAGGAATTTTACTGGAAAGGAGAAAAAATATTATTGTAAAATGCTGCAGTTTGTTCCCCAAAGAAATTCTAAAAGCAAAACCACTAGCAACTACCCAAATAATGTAATTTGTATTTTAGCGAGAGAAAGCAGTTATTGCAAAGCATGTATTATGCAAACACCTAAGCAACACAAATGGCGTTACAAGCACTCTTGAGATGAATAAAAAGAAAGCAGCATTTATAATGGCTTTTAATTTATTGGAGCAGTAGAGTTAGAGTTAAACCAAAAATATTCTTGGAAATAAACCTCATCACTTTGCTTTTCTGTGGCTTAGGATGCCTTTGGATTGCTGCATCTCCTAACATCATCCTAATAACATCACCAGAAAGCTCCATGACATATCCATAGTCTTGGTTTATTAAAGTGTGCCCCCATCCCTAGAGAGGTCCATTATACAAGAGTGACAAGAAGATTGCCCTTCTTCAGGACTGACACCATAGGCATAATAGTTTGGTCCAAGACATGGTTCTATTTGAACAAAGGAGATGCTGTCACACTCCTAATGCTATACAAGATACTGGAGGAAGGGCTGATGGAGGCAAGAGGAGTGTCTTGCTCTGCTTGCCTCCTACTTTACTCGGATCTTAAGCGGCAGCGTAGACCAGGATAGGTCAAACCATCTGGGTGACAACACAGGCTAGTAATTCCTTGTTGTTTGTTTGATCTGTTGTTAGCCTCAATCTAACCTCATTCTAAAGTATCTCAATTTTAGTCGCAGTCAGTATGTCTGTATACAACTGCAGCATTGAACCCTGGTTTTCTGTCCAACTAATGTTTTCTCTCTCTTGTTTCCAAATGGATATGTTTGGGTCTGACTCCAGGGGCAGGGACTGACCTACCAACTGAATAACATTCCCACTCCCTCCAATCACTTACACAGTGTCATTACAGTTTTACTCAGAGGTGGAGTAGGGGTTGGGCTGGAGATGAATTGTAAGAAGTAGAATATCTAGTTTAATTATATTCCTCATGTATTGGGTGTTTCTCTGATTCTTTATATTTCAGATCTTCATTGCCACATGCCTCATTCTGAGGCAGATCCCTGACCAAAAACATTTAAGTTTTGCTCTGCTTGTCCTTTTTCTCCTTTTCTGGTTTCTCACTATAGCTCTTTTTAAGTTATTTGTTGTCCTCTCCTCATCCCCTATAACTTCTCACAGGGAATCAGGTTTGTATCACTTGTGTATTTGTGACTTGCTTTTCTAGCAAATGGACTCTGGTAACTTGTGACCTATAAATCCTGGTGTCCAGACATGGTCAGGCTGAGCAGCATCTCTGGAACCAGTGGGCATTTTCAGGTATGTCTACACTTAAGCTGGAGATGAGCTTCCCAGCCTGGGTAGAAAGACTTGAACTAGTGGGGCTTGAGCTAGCATGATAAAATAGCAATGTGGACATTCCAACTCTGACAGAGTCTTGGTATAGCCACCTGAGCTCAGGCACAGGGGATCTGGTGGGCTTGAGAACCCAGGCTGTCCCTCAAGCTGCAACTATTTTTAGTATGCTAGCTTGAACCCAGCTAACTCAAGTCTGTCTACCCAGCTGGGAGGCTCATTCCGAGCTGCACTGTAGAAATGTCCATCTTGTCCCTGTCTGACCTTAGCCTAAAGTTGGACTCTATGTCATGAGCATGCATGTTGCTTCTGCAGTGCTAAGCAGACAAAACTGCTGCTAGGAAAATATCTTTGTCTTTGGATGCCACGTGATCTAAAGGGCAATGTAGGACAGCTTGTAGTGTAGTATCCAGTGATGCAACCTTTAGGACTGAGAGTAGAGAATTCAGCAAGGGACAGAAAGACAAAAGGACAGTGTGCCATCTCCCTGGAGCAAAAATACAAGATGTAACTGCAAGATTGGACAGGATTATGTCTGGCAGGTCTCCACTAGGGATGATACACATGACACAGAATCACGTGGAACTATACAGATTATAGAAGAATTTAGGGATCTTAGAAGGGAGTTGAAGAAGAAAGTCCAACTGATATTCTTGGAGATCCTTCTGGTCTTATGAGTGAGAGAAGGGAGAAAATAGAGGTGAACTCATGGCTGTGCAACTGGTGTAAAGATGACAGTCTTGGTTTTGTGGAACATTCGGCCACATTCCAGGGGTCAGGGGTCTGTATGAATAGAATGGCTTGCATCTCACAGGTGGGGAAGGGAGGACTAATTGTCTCAGTTGGAGACCCACTGGAGCAATCAGGAGGGTATTAAACTAACAATAGTGTTAGAGGCAAATGCAGTACAAACTCAAACTAGATAGGTTCAGTTTATTTGCAACCCATGTGAGTGACAAGAAGAAGAGAAGAAAATTTTCAATTGATTATATCCCAGTGCTAGGAGACTGGGTAACTGATGAACTACTTTACAGTCCATCAGTAACTAATAAGTAAACAATATCTACTAGTGATAAATATTTTTAAACCAGCAGGCCTGAACAACTTGCACCCAAGAATCTGGAAAGAGTTGGCTGAGGAGCAATCTTGCCAGCTGATAATTTTTTACCTTTGAATACTGAGGGAAATGCCAGAAGACAGGAACAGGACCAATGTTGTGCCAATATTCAAAAAGGACAAGCAGGATGCTCTGGGTAGCTATAGACCAGTTAGTCTGATATCAATTCTGAGCAAAATAATGGAAAAACTGAGATGAGAATCAACTGATAAAGAATTAAAGTATAGGAATATAATTAATGCCAATCAACACATTTTTATGGAAAATAAATCTTTTAAAACAAACCTGATTTCAATCTTTGATGAGGTTACAAGTTTGGTTGAAAAGAGTATTTGCATACATGTTGTTAGACTTTTGTAAGGCATTTGACTTCGTAACACACAACATTCTGATTAAAAAGTTAGCACTATACAATACCAATAAAGCACATGTCAAATGGATAGATCTCAAAAAGTAGTTTTGAATGGGAATCACCATCCTATAAGGATACATCAGCAGCAATTGATACTAGGTACAATGTTGTTCAACATTTTTATCAGTGATTTGGAAGTAAATACAAAATCACTCCTGATAAAAATGTGTTTTAATGGAGCTAAATGCAAAGTTATAGATCTAGGAAAAAGGAATGCATGCCAGGCCTACCAATTGAGGGGCTGTATCCTGGAAAGCAGAGACTCTGAAAAGGATTTGGACACCCAACTCAACAAGAACTCCCAATGGGAGGTCATGGCAAAAATGGGTAATGTGATCCTTGTATCATGACCAGGACAAGGGATGGTAGACCTAGTGGTTGGAGCAGGAGCTGGGAGTCAGGCCGAGTCAGGTCAGAGTCTGAGATAGGCCAGAGGGCAGACCGAGGTTTAAGTGTCAGGAGGCTGGCAGGGTCAGGTTACTGGGAGGACAGAGTCTGAGACAAGTCAGCAGGCAAGCCATGAGTCAGGTGTCAGGAGGCAGCCAGAATCAAGTTACTGGGAGGTCAGAGTCTGAGACAGACCAGTGGGCAAACTGTGAGTCAAGTACCAGGAGGCAGGCAAGGTCAGGTTACCAGGAGATTGGGATCAGATGCCAGGTTACAGACAGCAATCAAAGAGCAAAGTTGAGGCCAGACCTGGGTTGGAAGTCCTAGTCTGGTGTCTATCACAAGAAGGGCCTGGAGCAGAGGCAGGCAGGCAGTCTGTGTTGTTGCTCAGACAGCTCCCCTTCATGGCTTCCTGGTTTAAGTACTAGTAACGGCCAATCAGTGGGCTATGAGGGGCTGCTACCCAGGTCCTACTAGGCGGTCCTTCCTGCCAAGCCCAACCTTACAGGGTCCTCCTGTGGGAGCCTAATCTAAGCCTCTAGTGGTGATGTGGAGGTGTCAGCAGCTCAGAACCATCATGTTTCCAGGCTCCAGACCTGAAGTTTCTTACACTTTGGTTGTATAACCAGTGGAGTAGGGAATAAAAGTGTCTATGTTTGTGTGTGGGGGGGCGTAATTTTACTTCTGTATATGGCATTAGTGAAACCAATACTGGAATACTGTACACCGTTGTGGTGCTCACATTTTAGAAAGGATATCAACAAATTGAACAGGTTGCTGAAGAGAACCATGAAAATTATTTGAAGGTTGGAGAAATGTCTTACAGTGAGTGACTTAAAAAGCTCAATCTCTTTAGTTTACCAAAAAGAAGATTGAGAGATGACTTGAATACAGTGTATAAGTATCTTTGTGGGGAGAAAATACCATTAAAAGCTCAGTAAGAAAGGCTTAACAAAACCCAAAGCTGAAAGTTGTTGTCAGATAAATTCAAATTAGAAATTAGGCACAAAATTTTAACAGGGAGCGTGATTAATCTTTGGAAGAAACTACCAATGGCACTGGTGGAGTTTCAATCTCTTGATCTCTTTCAATCAAGACTGGTGGATACCTTTCTGGAAGACAAGCTTTAGCCAAAACACAAGTAATCCTTTGGTCAAACACAAGTTACTGGGCTCAGTACAGAGGTAACTGGATGACATTTAATGGCCTGTGATCTACAGGAGGTAAGACTAGACTGATTGCTCCTTTCTGGCCTTAAACCCTATGAATCTATGAATGAATGTATGAAGCCAGGTGCATCACTCTGGAACATCCTTTCCAGGGTTCAATTCCAGCTACTCCCCCTAAATACTCCGTACAAGCAGACACAATTCACTTGAGTTCTATTTTCAATCTCCTTTGAAAATGAGAACAAATTTCACTTGTGCTTATTAATGTTTATTCAATGTCTATACTAAATTATTCTTTGAGGCAGGGACCACTTCTAAAGTTTTATTCAGTACTGCATGTTGCTGATGGTAAATAAACAATATTAAAATAAAATTTAAAGGACAACTCATGTCATTATATACTTGGTGAAATCAGAGACTAGCTGTGGGCACTAGTTATCCAAATTTGTATCCCAATTGGCCAGTCGAGCTTTTTAGAATGATGTTGCACCAGTGTGAACCAATTCCAGTTGATATCTAGTGACTTCTATTGGGAGTAGGCAAAGCCATGTTTCAAGAAGGAAAATATTTTATTTTCATGGTTAAAATTACTTTGATTTTTTATTATTTGTATAGCAGGATCATGTAGGAGTCCTGGTCATGGACCTAAACCCCATTGTGCTAGGTGCTGTACAAACACAGAACAAAAGGGTGGTTTCTACCCCAAGACACATGCATTCTAAATAAAACTTTGTAATCTAAATTAGAGCTGGTCAAAGTTTTTCTCATTGAAATGATTGTCTGACAAAATATGCTCCCCTCCTTTCTGGCAAATGCCCCCTTTTTTTTTCATTGCTGCCCATCTGGAAAGCTGTTGTCAGTTTCACTTTATGCCTATGAAATTGACACAAGCTGCCTCAGCAGCCCTTTAGGAAAGAGAACCCCAAGGTTCTGCCTCCCCACCAGTTCTGGGAGTCTGAAAGGCAGAGAGCCAGGGCACTCTGCCTTCACTGCAACTCTGGGAGATGGAGAGGCACAGGCAGCCCCATCTTGCAGGCTGCCCTGAAGTCAGGGACCTAGGGCTTCCAGCATCTTTGTCATGGAGCTGGGAGTATGAAAGTTCTGTGAGCCCTGACTCCAACCAAGGCTTGGCTCCTGGCTTTACCGTAGGGAGCCTGGAAGCCCAGAGAACCCCCGCTTGAGCTGAGGCACTCAGAGCTTCCAAGCTGGGAGTCTAGAATTCCTAGGATGTACTCCCAGGGTCAGCAGCTGCCAGGCAGCCCCATCATGAGAACTACACCAAGCCAGCACCCCAGAGCTTCCAAGCTTCTGGGCATTCTACCTCCCCACCTCCCCTATAGCTCTGTTGACAAGAATGTCAATTTCAGTCAACAGCCATCAGGGTCCCAGGGAGCAGATTTCATTTCAGAAAGACCAAGTCTTGTAGATGGGGGGAAACAGTAGATATGGTATATCTTGACTTTAGTAAGGCTTTTGATACTGTCTTGCATGACCTCATAAACAAACTAGGGCAATATAGCTTCGATGGAGCTACTACAAGGTAGGCGCATAACTGGTTGGAGAACTGTACCCAGAGAGCAGTTATCAGTGATTCACAGTCAAGCTGGAAGGACATATTGAGTGGGGACTCACAGGAATCGGTCCTGGATCCATTTCTGTTCAATATCTTCATGAATGATTTAGATAATGGCACAGAAAGTATACTTAGAAAGTTTTCAGACAATACCAAGCTGGGAGTGGTTGCAAGCCCTGTGGAAGACAGGATTAAAATTCAAAATAACCTGGACAAACTGGAGAAGTGGTCTGAAATAAACAGGATGGAATTCAATAAGGACAAATGCAAAGTACTTCACTTAGGAAGAAACGATCAATTGCACACATACAAAATGGGAAATGACTGTCTAGGAAGGAATATTGTGGAAAGAGATCTGGGGGTTATAGTTGATCACAAGCTAAATATGAGTCAACAGCAAACATCATTCTGGGATGTTTTAGTAGAAGCGTGGACACGAGAAGTATTTCTTCCATTCTACTTCATACTGATGAGGCTGAAGTATTGTGTCCAGTCCTGGGCGTCACATTTCAGAAAAGATGTAGACAAATTGGAGAAAGTCCAGAGGAGAGCAACAAAAATGATTAAAGGTCTAGCAAACGTGACCTATGAAGAAATATTGAAAAAAATTGTGTTTGTTTTCTTTGGTAAGAGAAGACTGAGGGGGGACATAACAATTTTCAAGTACATAAAAGGTTGTTAAAAGGAGTGTGAAAAAAAAATTCTTATTAACCTTTGACAACAGGACAAGAAACAATGGGCTTAAATTGCAGTAGGGAGGTTTAGGTTGGACATTAGGATAAACTTCCTAACTGTCGAGGTAGTTAAACACTGGAATAAATTGCTTAGGGAGGTTGTGGAATCTCTGTCATTGGACATTTTTAAGAACAGGTTAGACAAACACTGTCAGGAATTGTCTAGTTATTGTGTAGTCCTGCCTTCAGTGCAGGGGACTGAATTAGATGACCTTTTGAGGTCCCTTCCAGTCCTACACTTCTTTTGATTCTATGTATTTTGGAATGAACATTTTTCAGAGTTTCTGATTCATGGGAAATTTGAAAAAAATATGGATTCATTTTAGTTTGGAACAAAACCAAATTTTCAAAATGTGATATTTCTCAGGAACCAGAAATCTTACCTATGGCCAGCTCTAATCTAAGTAAGACTCTCTGCATAAATCTGGTGAAATCATTGTAAATATAACACTTTCTATTGTGTATCTCATCCTCTTAGCTCAGTCACACATAATAGCATATTTCCTTACCAGACATTTTCATAACTCAGTGGGGGCATTCAAACAGGTTGAAATTAAATGGTAAAAGATCATGAGATTTACTATTCTTCTGTCCTCATCTGCCTTCATTCCTGAAGCAGGAATTAAAATAAAAAGTTTACAACTACGTGTTGCTAGACATCGTGTAGGAAAGATTGCATTCACAGTAATTATTTTTGTGGTGGATCTACCTCTTCCACTAGAACACTTCTGTTTTTATTAGCTGAGAATTGTATTAAATACTCAGTGTTTTGACTTGTTTTTCCTTTTAAAATAAGTAAAACATTTGGCAAGCTTACTGAACTGTTAATACAGCATGCCTTGAGGGAACAGGAGGCAGTTGTCAATGGTTGACTGAGCTGAAATGCTCAAAAATAATGACAGATAACGTATACAGTTATGGCTGAAAGTGCATGTCAGCTTAGAGTTATCTGCAGTGGCAAAGAAAACAATGTTACCAGCATCCATAGCTCTTAGTAAAGCAGAAGGGACAAAGAGCATTTTTGCCAGCCAAATCTTTAACAACAAAATCTTTCCAAAGCCATGAAGCAGATCCAATGTTTTTGCCCTGTGGGTTTCTGCTGAACTATGAAAAGTGAGGTAGGTCCTGTATTTTTTCTGTTACAAGTCTCCTGTGAGGTGGAAAGGAAGGAGAACCTGATGGTTTTTATTCTGTTACTTGGGGTTTTTCTTTTTCTTTAAAGTAGTGGCTTTCGACTTTCACCTACACTGCATGCAATGTATCTAAAATGCTATACTGGGGATTCCTACTGATTCCTAGTCCTATCCTTAATAATCACAAAATCTACTTTCCAATACTGGGCCCACTGACTTAAGCAAAAGTCTCATGGAGACTGTACTGCAGTATTGGGCCCATGGATATTAGCACATGGACCGAAGGGGAGGAGGAAAACACTCATTTATTATGATTTAGGGGAGGAATTTGGACTGTGTATAAATAAACCTTTTCCCTTTCTTTTCTAATCCCAGTCATTTTTGCTCTATTTCAGTTGAGTTGCTGACAAATAAATTCATCCTCCTCTTCTTGATGAAAGGTGCACTCAGAACGAAAAGACACAGATGATTTTCTGGACTAGATCAGACCATTGGTCTTACAAGTTCCATCCTGCCTCTTGATATCACCGACAATTTACACTTCAGAAGGTAAAGAAAAGTTCCATAAATACACTTGTGATTAGCCGTAGTAATTACCCAGAGAGGTGAGAGGGCAAATGATGATAGTGACTCTGATATTATTTGTTTATAAATATTCTTGCATGTCATCTCATAGGGTTTTTTTAAACATGCAACTAAATTGAGAATACCTTGAATATGTTTAATTTTCTTCATCTTGACCATAATATGAAGGATATCAAAAGAAAGTCTAAATTGTAGGAAATATTTAAATGGACTCAGCTTCATGCTTTGTAATCTGTCCCCAAAGGGAAAACCTGCCAATTACAAAACATCTTTAATTTCACTTTGTACCATTCCACAGTGTTTGAAGACATTTACCATATGAGCAGCTGCAAGGTCTAAAATCCTCAGAAATGCTAACTGGAAGTTAACATAAAAAAAGACTTTTAGCAACTGAGTTCTCAGGTATTTGAGCAGTGCACATCAGGTCAACACCACGTTTCAGTTGTTAAAAAAAAAAATCTATTATCCTAAACATTGTGAGTGCATTTAAAATTCCTTAAAGTAAAGAATTAGAATTAGTAACACTGGTTGGTATTGAGCATGGTGGAATAGATAGGAGATGATGTTCTTTTGAATGTACATACCTCAAACTTGGCCTGGAACACCATTGCTATTGTAGTCTTGGACTTCTCTTGCCCAGAGATAGTGTGGAGGTTCTGTGATTTTAACAATGGAGACTAAAATGAGACCAGGAAATACATTTTCTGTTATGACCCAAGACTGGATTTGAGCTATGGTGCCCAGAGGGAAAAAGTTAGTGAGCAAGCATGCTATTCTACCCTACTTCTCAATTGCTTTTTGTTTAAACATTAGCCTTAGGTGTATTTAGGAATGTGCTATATGTCGGTTGCGGCCAATTTAGATTTGAAAATAAAAACCTGTTCTAAAATGACAGCACTTGTGTAAAGAGGCTATTTTTAACATGAAAACATAAAAGTTGCATGTATTATTTTAGGTTAAGAGATGAACTGATGGTCAGAGCTATGAATCTACACTTTGGAGTAAAAGACAGCCAAAAAGTTCCAGGTTGTGTATGCACAGCTAGAAAATAAGCAGCTGAGCTGAGGATTTTAATTTCAATTTCCTAGAAACTTTTCCATTTCAATATAAATGGAGAATTTAGGGCTTTCACTGTTCCAGTCTGGCTTATTAACTTAGATGGTTAAAAGCATCATATGAATACGAAGAATAGGATGCTTAGTCATTCATGTAATCATTTTGGTAAATTAATCTGCAGCCACTTAGTCTTTAATAAGTGTTAGATGTTGATATTAAACATGCTTACCCCTAAGTTTTCAAAGCCGTGGGAGCAGGGGCTTTGGTCCATGATTCCCATTGATATGAATAGGAGATGTGTGGCTGAATCCCCAATCTGCTGCTATGAAAATGGAGCAGTACATTGCTAAATTTGTTTATTTTAAAAAACAATCAACTCTGAGCTTTACTGAACTATTACCAGACTGTCATCAGATTTTAACAAGGATGAGGGTGGAATATTTCACACATAAAAATGAATCCTATTCAGAATCTAATCTACATAATTGTTTGAAAATAAAATTGTCTACTCGGAATCATTAAAAATGTACTGTCTCTATTGACATAAATAATAGATGTGCTCTTTTTGAATTAAACCATATGCACATTGAACAGCAAATGTACCATATCATTGCTGTGTTTTTGCATTCATTGGGCAGAAAATATGCTTTGTTTAAAAATATGACTTCAATAAATGTTTTACACAAGGATTAAGAAAATAAATTTGGTAACCATGAGGGCAGTTCTATTTAAAGCAATTTACCACAACCACAAGCTTTGAAGTAATTTGAATGTGTTTTTGATGCACTTTCTTTTCTGTGTTACTTAAATACTGTTTACCCTTTCAATTCCCTAAATTTATGAGAGCATGAATAAACTGGAACTTGTGTTAAGCCTCAGACTTAAAAAAAAAAAAAAGTCACAGTCCCAAAGGAAAATAGCAGAATCTTCCTTTCAAAAAAGTATATCATGTATAGTTTTCTGCAAATTAAGATAGTCACACTGTATTTCCTGATAGATATTTACTTTATGTGCCCAGTCTTTAGAATGACAATAACACATTTTTTTAAATAAACATGTTTATGAAAGGTTTTATAGACAAACTTGAAACCATCTAGCACTAAAAAAGCAATCTCTGAGACTAATGGGGTTGAATGTACATTCTGTTTTATATGGTTCTTGACTGATGTTTCTACAGAAGGGATTTTCTTCAAAGAATTTATCATAACCATAGCCATAAGCATACACACTTACTGCACAGCTGTGTGGTGTGATCTAAGAAATTAGTTTGTACTGTAGAGTGAAATATATGAAAAAATCCCCACAGCTCTGCTGCAGTCTTACAGTCAGCATTACTTAAAAACAGTTTTGTGTGTGGGAAACAGCATAATTTAATAGTAATAGTAATTAAAAAAAAAGAAACCTGCAATCCTATTTCACTTTTATTTATGCAACCTAGAAAATAAAATTGTCTCTTGCAAAAAGGGAAGAATTGTTCAGCACCCGACTGCATCCTGTTTAGCACCTGACATAGTAAATAGAGACACATTACAGACTCCATAAAAAGAGCCTCTGGATTTATAATATGACAGTGAAGATCAGATTACATCAGCAGATCACATACAGGTATAAAACAGGCCTTTAAAAATTCTGTCATTTTACTCCAAGATGAATCTATTATGAGCTGGTACAATATGGCAATTAAATGATTATAAAACAGGTGGCATTCAACAGCACATGAAATGCCATACATCAATCATTCAGGAACAGAAGTCAGCTGAACCATTTAGTTAAAATGTAAGACTGAATATTAATGTTTTAAAGATATGATTTAGAGACCTCTTTTTTCCCCCTCTCAACTTTTTGATAACAAAAGTGGAGAAAATTGAGAGTTGCATTACAGAAGAGTTATTGTGCACAAGATGGTGTTTTATGAAAGTTATTGCAATCCTTGGATGAACCTGTCTCTTTTGGGGCTTTATACCATGATCATTACTGTCAAATTCAACTGAAGGCTTGTTTCAGATAAATAAGCAAAAGTCTGAGGGCCAAATTTGCTATTGGTGTAGTGGAGTTATATCAGCAAAGGACTGGGCCCTGAACATTGTCCAAACAATCTGAACCTCTGAGGGGCGTGAAATTGGTTGGAAAACTAAGATTATTGGTACTTCCTGCTTTTGGGTCATGGCAGAAATAACTAGGAACTCTTTTTCTCCTAGTATTTCAGCTTTTCTTTTGTTCTCAGCAGGAACCAGAAATACAACAAACAAACAAAACACATTTTTAAAAAAGAGTTTGACGGATTCTTTAAATCTCAAAAAAACCCACTACATTTGAAATCCAGGCCATGTCTACACTTACAAGCTTACAGCGGCATAGCTGTACCGATACAGCTGTGCCTCTATAAGAGCGCTTATGTAGCTGTGTTATGCCGACAGGAAAGCGCTCTCCTGTCAACATAATAAAACCAGTTCAATGAGTTGCAGTACCTATGTCTGCGGGAGACCGTCTCTCGTCAACATAGTGCTATGTGCACCAGCACTTGTGCAGGCAAAACTTATGTTGCTCCGGGGTGTGTTTTTTCACACTCCTGAATGACAAAGTTTTGCCAGCATAAGTGCCAGTATAGACATGGCCTTAGGTGAAGGTTTGTTTCAGCTCTTCCTGGTTCACCCCATTGTTAGGTGTGTCTTAGGCTTTGATTCTGCAAATTCTTACACAGATGAATAGCCCATTAAAATGAAGTGTTTCCAGGATGATGGCCTAAAGCAATAACAACTACACTATGTAGACTGTAAGTTACTACTGAAATACAAGAATCCTTCTGTAGCGGGGTGGTTACCCCGCTTCTGCTCTGAAGAGCTTAAAACAGTCCTGGGAGTGGGCTGTGGCACGGGAAAGGGAAAGGCTAGGCTGATTGGAAAGCAGCCACAGCTGTGGCTGGCTTAATAAGGGCCCAGCTGGCCCTTATAAGAGAGCTGGGGCCAGAAACCAAAGAGACTCTGTCTTTAGCTTTGAGAAGGAGGGGCCTGGCTGCAGGGAGCTGAGAGAAGGTACCTGGAGTGGAGCAGGGCTGGGGGAAGGCCAAGGGAGTTGGGGAGCTCTAGCCTGGAAACCCCCCAGGCTGCGGCCTAGTGGAAGGCCAATTAGGTACTGGAGCTGCAGGGGGCAGCCCATGGGTAGGCAGAGGCAGCAGGTCCAACCCCCCCTTTGCCTACAATGAGTGGCTTTTACACTGCAGTCTGCCCCAGTGAGCAGGGGCTAGATGGTGACTGGTAGTAGCCCACAACTGAGGCAAGGTGGGGATAGAGGGTTGGAGGTCCCCCTGGGTGGGGAGACCTGAGATTGTGGGGGTATTGCCAGGCGGCAGCACCCCAAAGTAAGGGGCATTGGGGTCTGGGAGGGACATGGGGAGGCAGTGGCAAGTGGGACACTGGCCTGCAGAGGGCACGCCGGAGGCTGGTGAGCTAATTCCCTGGATGACCAGCAGGAGGCACTGCCGGCTGAGTCTGTACACCTTTACACCTTCTTAAAGGATATATTTTTGATAGGTGTGAATCAAAACTCTGGATCTGTACACGCCAAAACCCTGAGTGAGTAATATTCAGTTTGGATATATTGTTTGGACCCCATCTCTTTTAATTCCATATTTGAGCAACCATTTAAGGGAAGTTTTGTAGTATAATTATCATTCGACATAATAACAAAAGAGCATTAGTATGGTAACAATAATGTCATTACCAAAAATTGTAATATAGTTCCTGTCACCAGCCTCTTTGCACTGCTGCAGTGAATACACTATTTCAGAAAAATAATGGAAATGGTGTGGTGTACAGGGTGTTCAGGACTTCATTTTAGGTGAAATCTGAAAATAGCATGGCTGTTAGTAGCAACCACCAATCCATTGTTATGACAAACAGTCTCAATCTATAATGTCTGACTCCTGGATACATCAGAGAGCAACTCTCTCCTTGTGTGATATTGCACTTGGTTGAGATCAGGGCTTGGTTGAGATCAGTTTTCGTCGCCCCAAGCAGCGCGCTGAATTGCCACTGCGGGCGGCGGGGGCAGTCCATGTGCCCTTAGGGCGGCAGGCGCGTTTCCGCGGCGGCGGCAATTTGGCAGCAGCTTCTATGTTTAGCTGAAGCCACCCCGGACAGTTAAACATAGAAGCTGCCGCGGAATTGCCCTCACCGCGGAAACGCGCCTGCCGCCCTAAGGGCACATGGACTGCCCCCGCCGCCCGCGGTGGCAATTCAGCACGCTGCTTGGGGTCAAAACAACAGGGACTCCCGCCCCTTGCAGAATGCCGCCCCAAGCACCAGCTTGGAATGCTGGTGCCTGGAGCCGGCCCTGGTTGAGATCAAGTCATATCCATTAGTATAAATAGGAAGAGGCTGGAGGCATGATATTCTCAGTTCCAATATAGAACTTACTATTACCTAACTTATCTTCCCCACTGGGTCCCACAAACTCTGTCTGGTGACATGCAGGATCTCAAGCAAGAACCTTTCTCCCGGTTTTCCCCCCACCCCACCCCTCAGGTGCTGAGGGAATTGGAGTGAATGGTCAGAACATCTTGGATTTATGTCTGTCTGTCTCTCTAGAGTCATTTTGACTTCTGTGTCATCTTTGGATCTTTAAGCTTGTTACATTCACTAACTGAACTACACATCACCACTTGGAAATTGGTAGGTATTGTGTCCATTTTAGAGAATATATGTCTTTTGAGGTTTTCCAATACTCTTTCACCCCATCCCCATCTTTAGAGTTGTATTTTTGTGTGTGTGCTGCATCGCTGCACACACAACATCCTATGCTGCTGCTACAAGCGCAGTTCCTCAGCTCATGCTACAGCAGTTTTCATACATCAGTAAGTCATCTCACTTCACCCAGCTGACTGAGAGCACCAACTTCATGGCACAGCAGCCAGTGGCAGCCCATGACCTTAGATTCTCTACTAGTGCTTCTTGAAATCTTCACTGGCTGACCTGCAATTAAAATAAATAAATAAATAAGGATAAACTGCTCGCTATGGCTCCTTGTTAAAGCAAAGGGGGGAAAATAGGCCCTTTAAATTATGCATTTTTTTTCCTTTTTAACTAGGAAAAATTAGCATAGCAAATGCTGTTCCGCAGGGGAACTATTCTTCTTTTTAATAAATATTCTGGGAATAGAGTTACACATTTAGCAGGCTCCAAGTTTCCTCAGTTATAAATCATCAATGTTCCATATGGCACAGACACTATTTGAACTGTGTACCCACTGGAAAAATCTTTATATTGTTTTTCTGAATGCTTTTCCCCTGTCCCCTAAATTTATAAATCACATTGTCAGTTTGGTGAGTTCTATTTATTTTCCAAATGTTCATCTCTTTGGAGTGAGAAAAAACCTGGCCTTGCCTAAAGCTGTATTATTGAAATCATTCCTAGGATTGTGGGAGGGTTGCAGTTATAAATGGCACACCTCCGATTTTGGATGGGCTGTACTGTTATCAAATGTTTCTTTTTTTAAAAATAAATGTATAAAGCATTTGTTGTTTCTACCTAAAAATAATGGCTTTTAATCTGAAGTGTAAGACTCTGATCTTGCAATTGATAGAGTGCTGGTGGATGGCTGGAATCACATGAACCCCTGCTGGGTTATATGCAGGTATGGAAATCCATCTGCTCAGTATCAGTTGCAGGATTAAAGCCTGAAGTTGCTAGGCTACCTGCCTTGTTGCATGCTGAACTGGCGTGTCTGTCACCAGTGACCAGCAATCGGCCCAGGAGGCCCGCCTCCATCGTGACTTGTTACAGTTTCAAACAAGCACCTTCATGATTTCTCCCATGCTGCCCCTCATGCTTGGGAAGTGCTCCATGTAAACATCTGCATAGCTACCACATTATCCTCCTTAAAACTCTTCTTGGCCATGAAACCTATGGAAAACTTGACAGCAGTTAGCTGTTGGTGTACTGAGACCACTCCCTATCACCTATATTGTCTCATGGTTTCCTTATGCCATACCCATCTATTGTCTCTTGTCTTATAGTTAGATTTTAAACTCCTCAGGACAGGGCCCATTTTTTTGTTCTACATTTGTACAGCATCTAGCACAATGGGGAGTCATAACTAGGGCTTCTAGACACTATGGTAACACAAATAACAGCTAATAATAATGCAGCACTCTTTCAGAAGAGGTCCTTCAGGATGGTCCATCAGCAGCGATAGGAAGCCTTTCCAAACTATTTCAGGGCAAAAGATACCTCTGCATTTATTTAGTAGTTTTTTTTTAAACTTCAGTCACTTTTTCTTTATTTAATAAAACACTCACATTGCAGACTAAGTCTTGGCACAATTATCATTTCCTCCTGCCTTGAAATGGATAAATAGATTGAAAAGGTTGATTCCCCTGTAGTTTCTGCAAGCCACTCAGTATGCTTCTCTGAAATGCTGTGCAGCTATCATGGTACAGTATTACTCATACTGGAGGAACTTGTTTATCTTACACTCTGCCGCCTGCTTTTCTTACTGCACCCTCCGCTTTCTGAATGTGTAACTTATACAACCGTATTTCACTTTATAGACTAGCTCCCTTTCTCACACCAGAAATTGGCTCATCGGCCATTCTCACACTTGTCAGCTTTCTCACCCCTTACTCCAATTCTTGGACAACTGGGTTAAAAATTCAACCTATTATCCTAGTTGGAGACTGTTTCAGGGAGGAGGCTGTCAGCTGAAAGTAATGTGGTGATAAAAATGGATGTCCTAGTATGACTATGCATTGAACCCACTGTCTACTGATTCTCTGGTGCACTTGCTCTGCTGTAATCCCCTATTAACATTCAGATCCAGTTCCACACTTCATTCTTTTTTACTGAGAGCCCAAAAAAGAGAATATAGAGAAGATAAAGTATAGAGCACAGATATGGTATACAGAAGATACCAACCCTTGCATCAAAAGAGTTTACAATCTAAGCCTCCGACTGCAAACCTCTTACTCCAGTTGGTGAGTAATTAATTGCATGAGTAGTCCACTGAAATCAATAGGACTACTTGTGTTAGTAACTGCTTACAAAGAGGAGTCAGAGGTTCACAATCTGGTGTTAAACTGACACAAGAAGGACGATGAAAACAATTTGCTCGCAATGGTGAGCAGCAAGTGCCTGATCTGTTCTGTGGTTTTAAAAAAGAAATACAACCCACTCTTCCCCATTCCTCTTGCTTCTGCTATGTGTTCTGGGGCTTTGCCTGCTCTCACAGTCCACAGCTGTAGTGACAGAAATTATTGGTCATTTCTGATTTTTGGATAGCTGAAGGATTCCTGACATTTCCCTTAGGAAATCAGGAGACCAAAGAGACTCATATGTACATGCATGGTGGTGAAACGGTCCCATTTTGATTCACAAACAGGCATCTTGGTCCCTGTAACATCAAGATGGTATCAGGAGAATTGCCATGCGGACGGACATGGCTTAGAAAATAGAAATAGATCTATAGTGCTACAAAAAAGCAGTTTGTAAATAAATTGCATCTCTTAGGGCTAGTCTACACTTACCGTCCGGGTCGACACAGTGAGTTCGACTTCTCGGAGTTCGAACTATCGCGTCTGATCTAGATGCGATAGTTCGAACTCCGGAAGCGCCGCGGTCGACTCCGGTACTCCACCACTGCAAACGGTGGTGGTGGAGTCGACGGGGGAGCCGCGGAGTTCGACCTCGTCTGGATGGGTGAGTAGTTCGAATTAGGGTACTTCGATTTCAGCTACGCTATTCACATAGCTGAATTTGCGTACCCTAATTTGAACCTCCTTTTTAGTGTAGACCAGGCCTTAGGGAAAATAACAAACTGAACTGAAACTCATACGTTGCAAAAGGTAAATAGGCCTGAAGTTGGCAAAGAGGGTATAATCTAAAAATACCATGAACCTTTTACTTTCACACTATCAGAAATTATTAAAAAAAAACTTTAAATAGATTTGTAAGTATTTTTGTTTTATTAATCCCAAAATGCATATGCTCTCCCTGCAGCTTACTAGCAAAAAGACATTGGGCCCCTAGAGCTTGTTTACACAGTGAGTTACTGGGCCAGCGAGTTACTGTGCAGTAACTCACCATGTAGATAAGCCCTCAGCCTGCAAGCTGCTTCAAATGGGAAAACCCCTGCTCTCGTGCAATGCCCCACTGATTTCAGTGGGGCTCTGTGCAGGAATGAGGTTCTACCTTGGCAGAGTTCATTGCCGGATCAATGTTTTGGGCCTCCTCTCAGAAGGAACATAAATCATGGTTCAATATACAAAAAAGAGCTAAACAACAAATTATTGGGAATTTCCCATTCATCTTGTAACCAGCCTCACCACAGGTTGTTGCTGTGCATGTTGTGCACGAATTCCCCCTATATGCTTTGTAGTATGTCCTATATACCACTAACACACACACGTTCTTCCAGAGATCCATGCACTGGGCTCTCCAAGCTTGATCATTTGCTGGGTTCCTGTAAATACCCAGGCATTTTAAGTATGACAGATGATGACTTGACTAGGGCCACCAGCAACTAAAGTGCCCAAGTATCCTTTGGCAAAATGACTTATAAATAGTAAAAAACCAACCCAATAGTTCCAAACTCAGCCAATAGAGGCAGTCTAATTCAGGGATATAAAGGTAACAAAGTCTCAACTGGTGTAGAGGGGCTCCATTCTCCTGCTGAACACTTGCAATCACCCCTATGCCATGCATGGCAGTATGTTGTACTAAGCTATGATTGACACCTTCCAAGAAATAGGTTGTTTTGCTGCCAAGCTCTCAGGCTATCTGCTACTCAGCCTTCCTTCCAGAGCAAGCTCTCAGAAATACCTGTGGCTCCTATTCGCTGGCAGCTTCTGAGTTTGTTTTCCTCTAAATTCAGGATGTTACTTCCTTTTTTTGTACTTGAGCCTAGAGTTTATGGAACCTTGAATTGGCTGGATGTTGAACTGAGTAACGCTATGCCCTCCAGCTCATTGACGGGGAAGCAGTCAGTAATGTGCTAGCAGAGTCATGACAATATCAACAGGAAGCTGCAATGCTGCATTCCTAGCACCAGCTTGTGCTGTGTGAGGAAATCAAATAGCTCTCAGATGCCCCCTCATGTGCCCTAAAATGATGTTTATTACAAAATGTTACTTTTTGTCGTCTATTTCGGAAAAAAATCCAGAATGGTAAAATGACCCTGCTCAGGTAGGAGTGCCCACTGGCTGCCCAGTCTCCTTTCAAAATATAAGGGCAAGAGGAGAAACCAGCTCTGCTATGTATGCCTGTTACTTAGATACTTCTCTCCCTTTTTTACTTGGGTTCCATACATGCTTTCAAAGAAGAATTTTAATAAAATTAGAGTTCTTAACAGTCACTGTCTTTTCTTTCCATCCCACTCCAACCCCCTCCCCCTGCTCTCTCATCTGTGCTGGCTTTCCATCACAGGCAGGGAAATGAAACTTGTGACTTGCCTGGTTGGAGGTGGGAAGGAGAATTGTGGAATAGTGGGTAAGGGTGGAACCGGTAATCAGGAGATGTGCAGTCGTTTGGTCTGACCCAGTACAGCCATTCTTATGAGTCTAATCTTGATTCTAAGGCTGAGTGATTTCTCAGACACTCAGTTTCTGGATCTGTAATATAGAGCCAACAAAATTTATCTTTCTCAAAGCAGTTACTTAAAGGTGAAAGTCTCTGTGCCCCATCATCAACCCCCCAAATGTTGTGATATGAATTTTATATACAATAGCAGTAGGATTACATTGTTTCACATAATCTGACTGATGGTGGTTTTAAAATGCTCTTCAGAGTAGTTAGCTGGCAGTGATTCACAAATAGCTAGAGAAATCATACCTACTGTACACTCTCCGCCTTATATTATAACTTTCCTTCTGAATCAGAGGATAAGCTTTCCTTTTTTAATAAATAGTTTCTCTCGTGGTTAGGAAATTGCTCTCTGCAGAATACCATCACAGCTGCTAGTCTATCTGCAGTTGGATAGAAGTCTGTTCTGTCAGATAAATGGCTAGACCTGAATAGCCCTTTTGTGTTCGGAAACTCTTCTGAGTGGAATATGGAACAGATTTTGAACAGGAAAGGAAAGCATTTCAGGCCAGATGGTTATTCTGATGGAGCCATATTCTGACTGGAGGAAAGAGTAATATTGTGTAGCTTAACAGTTACATCAGCACAAATAAAATAAAATAATAAACAACACAACAGTTATGTTAATGGAGATCATAATTATGCTGGACCCTAGGGAAATATGACAATTTCTACTAATATGTAATGGAAAATTGTTAATGTAGTATGACAAAATTTTCATGCCATTCCAGTGTTTAATTCCTTGAGTGTAGAGAATGGACTAGATTCATATTTTTTAATACAATTCTTTGTGAATCAACATATGTGTACCATGTGCATATATGTTTTTATATATGTGATCTGGGGTTGATTTAATTGGTCTATTTTGTTATGCTCCTCTGTATTTTTTTTCTTTATAAGATGTGTGGTTCTGGATATGTAGAGTCCTGGAGAAGGATTTTCCAATTAAACTGCTTGTTTACTGGTTTAAATTGGTGGTGCTAGAATGGGTTGCCCCCTTCCAACTCAGAGATGGAAATTTGCTTCAAGTCTAAGCACTGAATATTATAGTATGACTAACCTATGACCAAATCTCACCCCTAACTGCATTAGGTGAAGATTCCCAAAGAAGAACCTAAGAAATCTAAATATGTTTTATATATTCAAATTCAGTTAGTATAGAAAAAAGGAAGTAAATGTGAACATAATTACCTGAAAAGGGTCTTGTTACACCATAATCATAAGAAAAATGTGATGTAAAGGGAAATACAAATTGTGTGGTGAATGCATACATGTATTGGGTATAGGGAAGGGATTTGTTTACACATGGTGTTGCCTGATCTATTGATTATGTATGAATTCCCAGTTAATATTCTGTGGTTTGGCGGAGTTCTGCCTCATGACCAGACCCAGAAATATTAAAATTATTACAAGGACCCTGCTGTGCACAGAGACCATTCCATTTAGGAAAGATGTTCTGTCCTTGTAGTGTTTTATTGAGCACAGTTAGCAAAATTATAAACACTTCAACACAGCAAAGAAAGTAAAGATAACATAAAATGAGCGTCTGTGCATCCATATACTCACATCATCCCTTGAGTAAAAACCCAAAGTGTTAGTCATCATCCTCAACATCCTCACTCTCTCCATGGTTGTCATCCAAGCATTTCTCAGGGCATGTAGACCGGGACACAGCTTTTATAATGTTTTACACAGATGCCCACTCTGCCTAATGCATATTTGGTAGGGATTTCAGCCCCTTTTCCTTATCTATATTTCCTCACCCTACTAATGTTGGGGTGCCCTTTTCCCATAGGTTTCTAGGCCTGTAGCTCAAGTTCATTAGCATATGTGCCAATTAGTTATCATGGCATTTTTGTGGTTAGACATCAGCTAATATTCTGAATTTAAAATATCTAAAGATGTAATCAACTGGTATCTTGTAATTACCTGTCAGAAGTTTAGTCAGACTTATTTATCTCAGCATTCTATCTTCTGATAATTTAGCTGCTTATGCTAAGGCTTTTTGGTTCTCTGGGCTTGATTAGTTTAGCTAAGCTATTGTCTTGCAGGCCTTGAGGTTTGTAAGCTCATTGCAATACAGCCTTAATTTATACCTATGCCTTACCTAACAAATACCTATAACTAAAGTCTACAATGTACAGTATGTTTACAAAAGATGTATTTAATTTATCCACCTCTAAGTTAAATCTGTGATCTTGAAGGTAAAGGTGATTTGGAGAAATTCAGCAGAGAACACTAAATGGGATTTACTACTGTAGGATCCATTAAAAACTTAACCTCAGCATCTCTTGTTCCACATCTCAGAACATAAAGGCAACTTCTCATGTTCTTTTTCAGCTACTATTGTGTTTTGAAATTAATGGGAACTTGCCTGAGAAAGGGTTGGATAAAAACTGAATCTGAGGCAAAGGGATAGTAGTGTCTTTCAGTGGTGGATACCGTTTTCAGAATATATGTGTGTCAAGGTTCCTCCCCCACTCTGAACTTTAGGGTACAAATGTGGGGACCTGCATGGACACTTCTAAGCTTAATTACTAGCTTAGATCTGGTAACACTGCCACCATCCAGAAATTTCAGTGTCTGGATCACTTTTTGTCCCCCCAAAACCTTCCCCTCCCTGGGCAGCCTTGAGAGGCTTTTTCACCAAGTTCCTGGTGAACACTTATCCAACCCCTTGGATCTTAACACAAGAAGAATTTAACCAGAAGTTGCCAGAAACAGACAGGAGTGGAGGAACTTCGTCACTGCCCTAAATGCCAGTGGCGTAATGGAAACATGATGATGATGACGAAGCAAGAGAAAAGAGACAGGTATGTTACAAACAAATCAAAACATGCTTTCTGGTGGCTAAAACTTAATTTTAGCAAGTTACAATCTTTCTCTAATCAGATTACTTTCTTAATCAAGTTACCAGCATCCCCAGCCCTCCAGACTAGAGGATCCATTGTTCACAGCATTAGAGGGTGCTGTCCTCTTTGTTCCCCAAGAGATGGATAACTGATATCTTTTTGCACTCCAAAGTCCATTGCCTTTGCCTTAAGAGCCAGGACGACCTTCTTAGGTACAGATTTTGGGGTGTCCTCTGGTGGGCTAAGTTGTTTCCTTCACCACTTGTTAGCTTGATTACTTTGTTTAACTTATGTGTAAATGTTCTTTCATTGTCTATGGTTTACAAAACTTGACCCAGACATGTAAATCCACATTCCTTTGTTTAAGGCAGGCTTGCCTCCAAAACATATTTTGAGAACCTAGTTCCAGCCTAACCTAGGTTTTGAGAACCTAGACCTAACCTGAGTATGAGAGAGAGCCTGAAGGAGCAGCTTAAAGCATGTGGCTGACCCTAGAAGAAACCTGGGGAGAGGTTTTTGTGACAGGAGTGCAGGCTGAAAAGAGAATTGTTTGTGCTCGAAGCAAAAGTTGTTTCCTGCTATTTTTTTCCTTCTCCATTCAGATACACAGGACTTCATACATTCTTTGTAAATAAATTAAATTGCATTAAAGAAATACATGACTACCACCAATTTCTACTCCCAGGTGGGACCCAAACTTTGACTAGCCATTCGAGTAAAAAAGGAGCAACACTAGCATGATGATCTTTCTGCAGAATTTTAGAGCCACTCTGTGGAATTGGATTACAATTCTATCCAGGCTATGGAATTCTATAGGATGTTTTTGTTTTTAAAAAAACCAACAGAGGATATTATTCTGTATGAAATTTGGTGGGCTTTTGAGTAGTTTCTATGAAACCTTATTGCTTTAATCCCTATCGGGCAGCTCCAGGCCCCAGCACGCCAAGCGCGTGCTTGGGGCGGTATGCCACGGAGGGCGCTCTGCCGGTCGCCGGGAGGGCAGCAGGTGGCTCCGGTGGACCTCCTGCAGGCGTGCCTGTGGAGGGTCCGCTGGTCCCACACGGCTTCGGTGCAGAGCGCCCCCCCGCAGCATGCTGCCCTGCTTGGGGCGGCCAAATGTCTAGAGCCGCCCCTGATCCCTATTCAGATCTGTAAGATTTTTTCAATAGGGTTGGTATGTCCTTAATTAACTCTGGATTTGCCATTTCAAAATACAGGGAACTTCAGGATGGCATGATTTATAAAACATTAATGATATCATTAATGATTTATAGTTGATTCAATATTACTTCTAGAAAACATTCTATAAAGCCCATAACCTTGCAGCGTGATCTTCAAAATGGAAAAAAAGGCAATATATAAAATGTAATTGTCAGGAAAAAGTACATTAAGTATTGCCTGGTTTTCCTGGTAGAAGGGTTGTGGTAGTTTTTGAGCCTTCAGGAACTGGAAATAATTATGTGGTCACAATGGTTTTGAATTTGGATAAACTGTAAATTTATTATCATAAGTTAATTTATTAAACACTTTAGCAATTATTTAATGAGCTGACTGAAGAAGAGGGATGAATGCTACTTGCAGAAATTATTAATTACTCCTATGTACATAAAGGATTTGAACCACTATTGACTCTTTCCTGTTCGTGGCAAGGTTTTATATTTTCGTATGCAAATTTCTCTAACTGCACAACTGACATTACAAGCATGAGGCACAAGCATTATATAAATCACAAACAGGAACAGTACATTCCAATTTCTGCATTTAAGTGTCAGGTTTCTCTGTTGTGCTTTGGAGTTGAATGTTTTAACAGTAGTTGGAACTGGTTCATAAGCATATTGTATATGACCATGGCTATGTCTCCGAACAAAATATATTAGAAATGTTCAAAATGTACTTTGTGGGAAGTGGTAAAAATCCAGAATCCATAGTAGAAGGTTTGCTTTTGTTCATTTTGGAGGGGGAGAGACATAGGAATTGCCATTCTGGTTCAGACCAAGGACCCTCTAGCCCATTAACCTGTCTCTGACAGTGACAGGTACAAGCTGTTTCAAAGGGAAGTTGAAGAAACCCTGTAATAGCTAGTTATGAAATAATCTGCCCACAGGGAAAGTTTCTTATGAGGTTGGCTTATGTCCAGAAGCATCCCTTCCAAAACTGCATGAATATTCATTCTTGGTTATTTTTTAGTTCTTCCTGTTGTCATGCTGTGACAGGGTTAGGCTGCCCCTTAAGGATAGCAAAGCCTATGAGTTAGTCCACCCTTATCCCATAATTGTGGCCCTTTTAAGGGTTCCAGAGGTCTGATATAGGCAAGGATTTGGGAAATGGGAGATCCAGGTAGGGAGGAAGTGCTCCCAGGGCTAATTAGTACTTAAGGTAATGAAACTCATTATTTTTCCCTTAAGAGCCCAGGATTAGGAGCCCTGCAGCATAGGCAAGACAAGGCTCCTCTCTCACCCAACCAGCTGGGGAAGGGAACTGGCATCTATGTTGCTTTCTCGCTCAGGCCTTGGCTACACTGGCGCTTTACAACGCTGCAACTTTCTTGCTCAGGGGTGTGAAAAAACACCCCCCTGAGCGCAGCAAGTTACAGCGCTGTAAAGCGCCAGTGTAAACAGTGCCCCAATGCTGGGAGCGTGGCTCCCAGCACTGTAAGCTAATTCCCACGGGGAGGTGGAGTACCTGTAGCGCTGGGAGAGCTCTCTCCCAGCGTTGGCGCCGCGACCACACTCGCACTTCAAAGTGCTGCCGCGGGAGTGCTCCTGAAGCAGCGCTGTACAGCTGCAAGTGTAGCCATACCCTCAGAGTGAGTATATACAAGAATGGAAGGTCGGCCTTCTGAATTCTCCAAGCCTCACAATGAAAAGGCTGACTGGCCCTTTTCCCCCCTGCTGGAGGAGAAACTGGCTGAGGGCCTGCAGCTGGCCTGTGTGAGAACCCAGCTCTGGGATGAAGCTGGAAGAATTTCTTCCTGAAGGAGACCGAGTAACTGTTCAAGGTGCAGGCTGGTTCCAGGAGAAGGAGCTGAGGACTCCTGACCTAAGGGGAGAGAGAGAATTCCATGGAGCCCAACCCAACAGTCAGAAAGGTTGGGAGTGGATTTGAAGAAGCTCCTCAGTAGCTGGCTGAGAAGGAGCCACATAAGGCAACTGAACCATGGAGCGGGAGCAACAGTCTCTGCAGTCCAACAAGAGGTGCTGAGCAACAAGGAATGGAAGGAGGAGCCTAGGGAGGTGGCAAGAGTTCGGAAGGAGCAGTCCTTAATTGCCTAATACAGGATCCCTGGACTGGAACCCAAAGGAGAGAATGGGCCTCAGTTCCCCGACCTCCCTGCAACACCGCATGAGCATTAGGACTGAGAGATACAAATACTGACAAAATCTCCAAAGGGGACTGAGGGCTTGACATAAAGGCCAATAGCCTTTGAGACTTGTCTTGTTTGGATTTTTCTATTACCCCGAAAGGGGAATGGGTTGGGAAGGTGACCTGCTTAGAGGGTTGGGACACAGAAGCCACATACCACAATAAGACTAGAATGCCAAACAACAGGGGATGCTAAGATGGAAAAATCCCTCCAGTGCTGTGCCGTGCCCTTGCATGAGGAGTTGCTCAAGTAGTGAGTATGGACCACGACAAATTCAACATTCTTGCTTTCCATATAAATGTTTGATTCTTATTTTGAATCTTGTTATACTCCTGATGTCAATACAGTAGCAATGAGTTCCACAGTCAAATTGTATATTGTGTGAAAAAGCATTTCCTTTTATCAGTTTTAATTTGCTGCCTTTCAGTTTTATTGAATGAACCTTTTTTCTTGTGTTATGTAAAAGGATGAATAGAAGCACTCAGCCTACTGTCTCTGGACCCTTTGTCATTTTGTGTATTTTTTTAATCATGTCTGCTTTATAGGGTAAACAGTCCTAACTTTTTCAGTCACTATTCATATGGAAGCTTTTCCATACCCTTAGTCACTCACATTGCTGTCTCTGAACACATTCTTCTGCTATATTCTTCTTGAGATATGGTAACCAGGAAAAGGGATATACTAGTTATCTCTGACTCTCATTAGTGAAAAACTAGTGAATTACATGTTTTCACATGAATCAACAGACTGAAGGAGAGCTTTACCTGTGTGACAGTGTTCTGTCAGAGCTAGGATAATAAGTAGATTTCAGACTACATATCTTATCCTTCCCCAAATAAACTCTAGCAATTATGCTCTGAGTATATATTGTGCATTTACTAAGCTTAAAGGCACATCTATAAGAGAGGCAAACTGCTCGTGTGATCATATATGATTTGTGGTCCTGCAGAGTGCAAAACAGTTAAATAAAACAATGGATATAGGGTACGGCTGAACACTGCTCTTGGAACTACTGGGGAAAAATATATGCTTTTGCTGAAAATGGAATACAGTCTAATCAACCGATTAGCATTGCGTGCCAGTGTCAAATAGAATCTTAAAAGGAAGGCTTGTATTGTTGAAATGAAAACACTGTTTTTTTCTGATTTATATTTCAGTAGCTCCAAAAATGAAGTAGGTGCTTTCCAAACAGAGGAAGACAGACCCTTCTTCAAAGACAGTTCAGTGTGTGGCCCCAATCCTGCAATGACTTACACACATAACTTTGTACCCTGTGAGGAAAGGATGCTTTAAGTCAGTCTGCTTTGTTTCAGTAGACATCTGCATAAGAGTTCATTCCTTACATTTACTAATTAACTCCATGTCAGTTTCAGCACTTTTTCTTTTTTTTTTTGGTTTATGCCTATGAACCTAATTTTTCCATGGTTATAAGGTTATTGAAATATTAAGTATGAGCAGAGGAGAAGGGATACAAGGAGGTTATATTAAACTGAAATCCATTGGCCATTTAAATAATTTATGCTTTGTTGAAATATTAAAATTGTTACATAGTTACACTTGATTTAGCAGAGACCGGTAACATTTATTAAAATTTTTGAGATTATTTATATATATTTATATTTATGTGGAACACTTAGTTGAACCAGATCTAGTTGAAAACTACTATTCGTTACAATGTCAGTAATGCAGAAACAGGTTAATGACTAGTTAATACTGCTAAATGGAAATTCTGTCATAGCTAGCTTATCACTTTTTTTTTCAGGATGATCTGTCTTTATGGTAAACACGAGGCTGAAGTTTTCTATACAGAATTTTGCAAAATGTTTTGTATTTATCCAGGTTAGTTTACAGCGTGCCTGTGTGGATCATTGGCAGCAGGGATCAAACCCTGACTTCTGAATCCTTATATGTGGTTTAGCCGCTCTCTAGTTTGATGTTAGCTTGATTAGGCAATCAAGGTTAGTATGGTCAGAGCTGCTGGCAAGACAGGTTTGGTGGGGAGCCGCAGACCCAGCCCGCATGGACAAGGTTAGGAAGAAAGCAAATAGGGAGGTCACCCAGACGTTCCTGGAGACAGGAGGTTTGGGGATACAGTGCAGGGATGTGCATTACAATTTGCCTGAATTTTTCAGGGATGATGGTGTACGTTTGTCAGGTGCTGACATATGGCTATGGAATGCGAGGGTATGGATTCTGCAGGAGTTGTGACACCAGGCGGTGAAGAGTGACCAACCTGGTCGCTGGGTGCTCCCTGGAGGCAGTTTCCAATGCAGTTAAAAGGATAAAATGAATAGTTCCCAAAGATAAGACCTAGTATTTGGTGATGGGTCATGGGATCATGGGATAGGGTGAGACCTTGTGGCTTTTGCTGGTTGAGGACAGACCTTCTGTCCCTCACAGGCCAAGGTCCCCATCCTTCTGAAACTTCTGTCCTCTTTGCAGGATGAGGGTGCTGGGACTGAGAGAGAGCTGAGTCCTGGAGATAGGCTGAGGAGAGCCTACCCAGAGTGATGGCTTATGTGGTTAATGCTACGGAGGGTGAAGGCTGCTAAGTGCTGCTGTTTCTGGAGCTCTGATGTCAGCTGCACCTGTAGAGAGTGCAGCTTACTGATTCAGCAGACCTTGATGATGTTCATAAAGAAAGACCATAGGCTCGATTCTTTGGTGAAGGTGCTCGGCCAGGCCTATTGTCAGCAAGGCATGGTATTGGCGTCCTGTCCAGCAGATCACAGGGACACTAACACATGTATGCCCGTGACAAGGTAAAGGCTCAGTCAACATAACAGGATGCTGTCTCCTCGGCCAATAAAAAGATGGCCTCTCCTATGACTTCTCCTTTTGTACATTGATACAAACAAGTTACATATTACATTACAGATGTTGTTAGTCACCACCCTTTTACCTGCTAGTTCACACAAAACATTCTCATCTATTACCCTATCATTGAACTCATAACTCATATCTGGAGCTGGTCTAATATTTTTCACAAAACAATTTTTGCTTGGAATGCAGTTTCGTTGAAATAAAAAGTTTTGCAAAAACATGCTGATCTTGATTACATTTTCAATGGGAAAATGAATTGTATAGATATAAAAATGTCTAATTTCATTTTGTTTTAAATTTAATATTTTAAATTACATTTTGACATTGCTGAAATTAAACAATGTGATGGGTCCAAATAGAATTTTTACATAACTTCTGTTCTATGAAAAAAAGTGAAATTTCTTCTTTTTGTTCTAATTCATCATGAAAATGATTTTCAGAATGTTGGAATTTCCTGTGGAATGGAAATTCCATTTTCCAACCAACTCTGCACATAAGCATGCCTCACAGCCAGCATGGCCAGTTCAATTTTCTCCATCTGACAGGATAAACTTTAGCTTTTCAGTTTGATATCCCTACATTTTTTAATCATAATGCATTTCATAATAAAATGGAAAAAAATGTCTTAACTATGATAATTTGCCCCTGAGTTTATTTAGCCCAAGATATGGTTATTATCTCAAACAGAAAGCAACCCCAAGTTATCAAATATTTTTATAACAGAAGACAATAGTTTTCTAATGCACACATTCATGGTGATTGTAATTGCTTGAAGCTATTCAAATCAACAAGATGAACAATGAAATTTCTCAGTTTGCTTAGTTAGCATTTTGTGATGTCCATTCCCAGAGCCCCAAATGGATTTAGATTAGAATACAAGCAAGGGAAGCTTGCTTGCTAAGGAGAAGTTGTGGCTAAATGAAGAATTCTCTCTCCTCAGCAAGACAGTTTCATTGGCCTTTATCTACTCTATTAACTTCTTGATCCTTCTTTTTCAGGAGCTTTTAAATATATGACCTTTTTCTTTTGGGAGCTAAGTTTTTCTTTTGTTTATTGCACAAGTAATGTAACTCTTATTACTGAAAACTCACTGTTACTTTAAATTCCACATTTAGAACTCTGTTTATAGCAAACACCTGGTGTTCCATATTTTCTGCATCAAATCATGTTGGCATCTCAGCAGCCCTGGGGGTGAGCAGTTCTTACAGTGTATAAAACAGTTATAATGTGATGACACCTACATCTGAATGTTGTCTGGCATTTTTATATGGAGTCATTTGGCACATCTGTTTGACCATTGAGACCTGTATATGTATCAACAAAGAGGAACAAAAAGAAAGGTGTTAGAGCTAGAAATAATTAGCATGTACAAACAGGTGGTCTAATGTCACAGCAAGATCTCATGGTAGAGGAGATGTAAGACAATGGAATGAGAGTAGCACTAACGTGAATATGCAGCATTTTAGTACTTAAATCAGTTATACTCAGATGTCTTGGAGGCATGTGTAGACACTTCACACAATATTAGCCTTAAACCTCCAATCCATTTTCAAAATGAATTTAGGCATTTAAGGTCCAGGTATTTAAAAGTATGTTGGTGCCTAAAGATGCCAGCATTTTTGCCTAGTGGGATTTTCAAAAGTGCCTAAATTCCATTGAAATCAGTGGGACTTAAGTGCCTTTGAAAACCTCACTAGCATCCTACCTGCATCTGTGCACACCTAAATACTTTTAAATATCTGGACCTTAAATGCTTATAGGATTCTTAAGTGCTTAAATCTCACTGAAATTTAGTACAGTCTAAGCCCCAGATCCTCAAAAGTATTTAGGTGCTTAACTCCTAAATCAACCCAATTAATTTCAGTCGGAGTAAGTTGCCTAAATACCTTTGAGAATGTGGGCCTTAAGTACTACATACCTTCAACTAAGTAGCCAAAAGTTCAGCTTCTTTTTAGAAACAAATCTTACTCCTTTGGTCTAGAAATTGGATAGGAAATCTCCCTCTCAATTCTTGTATTTACTGGTTCCAGTCAAGTAAAAAATACTTTCTTCTTCTCCTTATCCCATCTATTGGGCTTCGCCTCTCTTGTTCTTTATCTGCTAGTGTTCTTGTCAAGTGTCTTCTCCACGCTGACCCCAACCTTCTTCATGTTCTCTTTAGCATCTCAAACCATCTTTTTTCTAGGTCTTCCTCATGATCTCTGTCCCATGTCTGCTAGCTCTTGTAGTCTCTGGTCAACATATTCTAAATCTTGTCATCTCACATGACCCAGATGGTTCAGTTGATACTCCCTCGGGCTTTCCATGATGGGGATTACCTGCATCATGGCTCATATTCAGAGGGGTAGCCGTGTTAGTCTGGATCTGTAAAAGTAGCAAAGAATCCTGTGGCACCTTATAGACTAACAGACGTTTTGGAGCATGAGCTTTCGTGGGTGAATACCCACTTCGTCAGATGCAAGTGACGAAGTGGGTATTCACCCACGAAAGCTCATGCTCCAAAACGTCTGTTAGTCTATAAGGTGCCACAGGATTCTTTGCTACTCTTATGGCTCATATTGTTTCATTGTATAGTCTTTCAGCTCTCCTCTTAGTTAGCATCTACCTGAGCATTCTCATTGTAACATTGTGATATAGTTGTTCATCTCTAGCTTCCACACTGGCCACCATTCCAACCCATACTCCATGGCTGGCCCAATCATGATAATATACACTTTGCTCCTTAGTTTACTTGGCATAATTCTTATGTCAACTCCTTCTACTTACACTAAGTGCTCTTTATGTGGATCCCTAACATCTGCATCCTCATTCTGATCATGGTTTAACATTGAACTGAGGTATTTAAATTGTTGCATGGACTTTAATGCAATACCATCTGTTTTTGTTGGCTTCTCATTGTCCTTAGCAATGAAGCATCACATGTATTCTGTCTTTTGTCAGGTGACTTGTAAGCCATTTACTTCTAATGCAGCCCTCCATCGTTCTAGATCCCTTTCCAATTTGTATTTATCTTTATAGAATTATAGAATTGTAGGACAGGAAGAGGCCATCTAATCCAGTCCCCTGCACTCATGCAGCAACATAATGTCATCAGCCAAAAGCATTGCTTCCAGGAGCTGCTTCCCTAGCCTTCTGCATCCAGGTGTCCATTACAGTTGTTGGGCATTTTTCCACTATGGAAAATTAAGCTGAGAAAGTTAGTTATCACCACCACTCCCTCATGATTTAATGCCTGACTCTTAGCTTCTACAACTTTGCTTTTCACCATTTTCTTTATCAGCTTGTAATCCTCATAACTTTCCACCATTCTTACTGTCTGCTTTCTCTTAAATCTTACATCCTTCCTCTTCTTTACAGTTTCTTACACATCACTGGACCACCATAACGTCTCTTTGCCATGAAACGTCCCTCCTTTTATTTGACCTCAGGCAGCTTGTGCATACCAAATACTGCAATAATGATAATTCATATCTTGCTTTTATAAAGTGCTTTAAACTGTGAGATTATTAGGGCTGTTACCAACCCCCCCATCCCCTCCACACACACATTTCCCCCCTCACACACACAAATTGCCATTACCATGTTTCTTGTGAAATGAGAGTTTAAGCTGCTGGACAGACTTGAAAATTCTTAAATGTATATGTTTCAATCAAAATAGAATTGATGTTTTACCTGGTCTTCCTTATGGCAGAGTGTTCTCACTGTCGTGTATTTCCTTTGAAGCCTCTCTTTCTGTTCACAAGTCCTCTCACTGAGTCCAGATTTCAGCACTCCTTTTCCTTATCCCAGTACTGCTGCTCATTTCAACTATGCTGACAGTTTAAAAATACAAAAAGTCTGGTCCCATTACTCAGAAAATCTGGAGCAGTTCAAATAGTTTCCTCATGCACAATTAGCAGCTGCCATTTCCAAATCTCAGTCTCATGAGGATGATTCAGTGCTATCATAGAAACATGCACACAGATTCCCCATATTCATGTACACAACTATCTTTCTTCCTGGTTATACATCTTTATCCATTTTTCTTTATCCGAGTTGAAATATTTAAACCAGTGGACAGGCTCACCAGCCAGAGAAGGTTAAAATGAAGCTCAAAGCAAAGTCCCTTTCCTGGGGCCTTGTATATTGCCAAATAAAAGATCCAAACAGAGAACAAAGCAACTCAAATACCATCTGTTGCCCTTCAGGTTCTTGTCTCAGCCTTCATCGGTCCCATATTGAGCTCAGACTACCCCTTCTATAGTTCCTAAATGTCATCACCTGGTTCCTCAGTCATGTGATTTCTGGATTTTTAGGGTATGTCTACTCTGCAAATTAAAGTACAATTGTAGTACGAGTAGGTATAATGTTTAATCTAGTTAGCAAGGATAACAATAACAGTGAAAACGTGGAGGAACCTACCTTGGTGCAGGCTAGCAACCAGAGTGTAGATCTAGGATCCTCGATGGGCTTGTACACCATGCTGAGCCTGTGCCACTATGTTCACTAATATTTTTACTTGAGAGAGCTAGATTAAAGTTAGTGCGGCTATGCCTAGCTGCATTAATTACATTTTAATTTGTTGTGTTGATGACCTTTCCGTCCTTCCTCAAGAAAACTACATTTCCCAGAATCCCTGTTCTTAAAAGGCCATAACAGGCTCACTGAGATGCTTGGACATGCCAGAAGGCCCAGGGCTCTGTTGAAAGTATTCAATCACTAAAAAGTATAGGAAACATTCTTTTAACTGGAGTGAAAAGAAACTGCATCTTCAGAACAAAAAGGTCCTTAACATTCACACCATGAGAAACATTTCATCTAGAAGTCTTGCTTCAGTTGTTTTCAAAACTGTTAAGCCTACAATAGTGTCCTTTGATAGATAGTGTCAGAAAATGACAACTAATTACTATTGTCAACCACGTAGCTTCCACTAAAGAACGCAAACACTATTGCCAACACTTTTACAATATGTCAGATAACATGTAAGGCAGAATGTATCATTTATGGGCAAACCTTCCCAGAAAGGAGACAAATCAGAAACTATATTTTTAGGTGATGCTTTTCGTTTGTCTACTTTTTCTTGCAACTGAAACTCCTCTCTTGGACTGCTGATTTTCATGAAAATATAGACCTCATCCCACTAAACTTGCTCCATAGATTACTCATACAGTATGTTTTAAAACATACAGCTATCTACAGCTATCACTGCTAGAACAACAATGTTATTCTTACTGGATATTCCAACTGTTGATTATTATCTAATTAGAAGAAAAGGTGGAAAGGAGAGAAGAGGCCAGGTTAAATGTTAAGTGCAAACATTCTTTTTGCTAATAGTGTGATCTGAAAGCAAAATAAATCTGAAGGCTTGGGTTCCAGGCTAAAATGTGGGGTATGCTATTAAACCCCTGGATCCTGATTTTTATAATCTCCTTGTAGCAGCTGCCATTCAGTCTTTCAAATCACACACATCTTTGATGTCAGACTATTGTTCCATTAAAGTGCAGCTCACTGCTTCTTTCAACTCAATCTCTTTTAATCTTGCAAATCAAATAAAGCTCAGTAATGCAGATAATATGTCAAAAATATCCTTACCTCATTGACATTCCCAGTAGTCTACTCTTGAAATCATTTCTCAGCTAAGTTCTGATATGTTCTGCAAACCATGAAAACATCATTGAGAAGTGCTTAGTGCACATCAATAAAGGGGAAAAGATAGCCAACAGGTATCATAATGATAGTTGACTGCAGGGTTTTTGTGCAGTGGAATTTAGATGTGCATAAAAATAAAATCAGATTTCATGTGCATGCTATTATTTCTAAATACCACTTCTTTATGAAAAATAATATCAGACTGTATTTCTAGTGAAGTATCAGTGAGCAGAATAATAATTGGGATAGTATAAGCAAATGGCTTCTGCAGAGTTTTATGAAATGTAGTCAGTTATGAAATTTATCTTCTGTAGTAAATATTTTCATGTCTTTGGAAGTTTGAAGATGTAAAATATGTAACCACAATGTACATTTTATGTATATTTCATGTGTGTATGCTTTTTTAATGTGTCTCTATAAAGAAATATGCAGCTAGAAGGTACATTACAGCTTCTAGCCCCATATAAACACATCTGAGTTTAATGGCCCAGGAAGACAGTGAACAATCTGAGGAACAATCCTATAATGGGGATCTTAGAAAATGCCCATACTTGTGCCACAAAATGTTCATAGCCAACCTCAACATGTATGTGAGAAGATCACAGTTCAACAGGAATATCCCTGGTTTTTTCCATCAGGGCATTCAACTGGACAAATATCTGCAAATCTTAATACTAAAACAAGTTATCTGTTAAGAATAACAACATAAGTAAGGGTGCTAGAGGTGTTGTTCCTGTTGCTCTGTTCCATACACTCAGAGCTTTTTGACTGCACAGGGCATAATATTTCTAGTATCCTCATCTAGGTCAGCACGCACCCCCTAGCATGTGGCTGTGGCTTTACACCATTACGGCCACAACCCAGCCTATTGTTTTGGCTGAGACGTAAGTGTTCTGCATTTCTGAGCTTTTTTTTAAAAAAACAAAAAAAAACAAAAAACAAAAACAAACAAAAAACAGAGTTATAGCAACTGGAGAGGGAAACAACATGATAAATCATCTACTCTATCTGTCTGCCAGCACAGGATTACTAGCTACAGTATATTCTCAAGTGTTTAGTCCTGCCTAATCTATTGTTGACTTCAACTTCTATTATTTGCTTTGGGAAACTATTCACTAGTCTTGTCTGGCTCATTGATAGAAAACTTTTCTTGATACTGTCTGGGATTTGCAAAGGCGCCTCAGGGACATAGACAATTGAACATTCTAGCCTCCCTGTAGAATCCCAACCATTAAGCCTACATTTTCTCCAAATACTTCTTAAAATATCTGTGTACACATTAATAAATCACTTTCATCAGACCTCTGTGGAATTTATTGCTTTTGAGATTACTTTGTCTTTAGCCTATTTTGGCTCCTCAGAATTATAGCGTAGTAGCAGGCTGTAACTAACCCTTGGTAACAATTCTTGTTACTGTAGGACTAAAACCTGAGAAAATAAACACACACATATAAATATAAATCTTGAAGGATGAAATCTTAACCTTTCCTAGCAAAGAAATTAGAGCAGACACAGTGTTTCTATTTCATTCAGCTACTGGTAAGTAATCTGTTTAAAATGATAAATATACACTCAGTATCCAGCTATCCATCATTTCGTGGCAGATACTGCAGTAAAATATACCTTGGAAAGTGCCACCGAAGAGCAAAAGCAGGAGTGATGGGAAGTTTAGCTCAATGGTAGTAAATCACTTGGAAATTTTCTCTGGTGGTGTTGCAGATTCTGTGGTGCACATACGCACTAAGGCTATGTCTACACTACTGCGGTAAGTCGACCTAAGCTACGCAACTCCAGCCACGTTATTCATGTAGCTGGAGTCGAGATAGCTTAGGTCGACCTACCGCAGGGTCCACACCACGCTGGGTCAATGGGAGACACTCTTCTGTTGTCGACTTACCTTACTCTTCTCGTTTGGGGTAGAGTAGCGGGATTGACTGGAGAGCGATCTGCTGTCGATTTGGCAGGTCTTCACTAGATCTGCTAAATTGACCCCAGTGCATGAATCTCTGGGGGGTAGTGTAGACATAGCCTCAATGGTTGTTTTTCCCATGCAGTAATTTTAGAAATATCATTTATTATATTTACGCTCCAGCTTATACAGGTATATTCATATTTAAAGTTCTAGTTAAATAAAAATGAATCATGCTAATATTATGAAAAGAAATATTTTGGAAACTTAACATTGTTTTCTCTTTTTAGAAATCACAGCAAGTATTTAGGTTGCTTGAAAAGATTAGGACATTAGAATTTAGCTGATTAAAGGTCAAAGGTACATACTCTGTATATCTGTATAACCAGCTTATTATCTATCTATGCTACTGAAATAGCCTACTACTGCAGTATTTGAGTACCTCACAATATTCAACGTACAGTGAAACCCCACTATAATGCGATGTTTGGGGTCCAAAAAATTCCATCACGATAAATGCGGGGTCGCGGTATTAGCAGGGTTTCAAGCTGGTCAGTTTAAGTCAGTGGTCCCCAACGTGGTGCATTGATGTGCACCGCCTAGTGCCCAGCAGAGGAGAGAAGCCGCGGCCCCGTGCCTGCCAGGGACAGAGAACTCTAGGTCTGCGGGCGCCGGTGCTCTCTGTCCCCAGCAGGCACTAAAGATTTAGTGCTGGGCACTAAAGATTAAAATTATTCAATTATTGATACAGTAAAAGAATTAAAAAAACAAATTAATTGAATAAATCTACATGATCAGTAAAGCCTAAGAAATCAGCACCTGCTGTAAGTATTCATTACAAGTTATTTATTCAGGTCTACTAATGAATTAATGTTTAAAGACTAAAAGATGGCAGTTAAATCAAGAAGCACTTTTTGGAACATATATTGTCAAATGTGGAAATATTTGGAACAAAGTGAGATGTGCCATAAGCAGGTGCAATTGCTTGATTTGCTTACATCAATGGTAAATTGGATCCATTGTTCCAATTCTCATTGATTTAGTTTAGGCTGTATTGATTAAACCTTGTGATTTGGTATAGTTGTAATTAGTTGTCTTTTTAACCCGGAATATATTTACTAATTTGCAGACATTGACTCATTCAATTAGTGGTCTACTTTGTGAAACTAATTGCTGATTAAATAAACAAGACTATTGCCTGTGCATGTTGCAAACATATAATCAAAGGTCATTGAGTCAACCTGCATCTTGCAAAATGAAGTCTTGGAAAGGGCCTGTGACAATCACAGTCTCTGTGTCCAGTGGAGCAGAAGGACTACCACACATCACCTCCAAGAGATTGGGAGGTGTGGGAGGCTTGCAGAGTGGGCGGGGTCCATCCTTAACACTGGTATAGCCTGAGCACTTCCTTTATGCAATGAGGTACCCAGAGCTACTAAAGGCTGTGCCTAATAGATACAGTTTAGCTCTAAGAATGTAATGCTACCAAATACAGTTCAAGTATTCCTGACCAATTCTTTCTTGGTTAAACATGTTAGCTGTTCTTTGCTGTGTCCACAGGCTACTTGGTATGTTAGTATTTCAGTGACGCCATACAGAGATTGCCTGTAACTGAAATACTGCAGTATTTCATTGTCATAGATTTTTAAGGCCAGAAGAGAATCTACTCTGATCTGTTGAATAACACAGGCCAGAATCTTCACTCAGCAATTCTTGCATCAAACCCAGTCCTATTGGGTTGAATTAGAGCATATATTTTGGGAAGATGTTTAATCTCAATTTAAAGATATCAAGTGACAGACCGAGCACTTTTCTTGGTAAATTGTACCAATGGTTAATTACTTCCACTATTCACAAAATGTGCACCTCATTTCCAGTTTGAATTTGCTTAAGTTCAATTTCCAGCCTTTGGAGCTTATCTTTGAGTTTAGCCACTATGACCACAAGGGACTGCTGTCCAGGATATAGTTCTCCATCATGCAAGTGTGACCTGCTTACTGTGTTGTTAGATGTGTGGCCTTGGCTTTAGCATTGAGACAAGAACAGTTTCCAGTGAGAACTGCTCCCCCCCATACACTCTTGAAATGCCCTCATTTGGTGATGATTCCCAATTAACAATTACATGTTGAGATCTAGCAGTTATCCAGTTTTAATCCGTTTAATATGGATTATGTTTGTCAATGCTAATTCTTTAATCAGATTGTCCGAATGTCTCTACACATAAAATAGAGAACACTTGTCATACCTAACTGTGACCTAGGTAGAGGAGGAACTTTGTCACATAACATACAGTACCACTTTTTGCTAGTAGTTGGTAAATGTTGACTTTTTAAATAGTAACCACAGTTACCATGTCCACGGGGGAAATGCCAGAAGAGTAATTTTTTTTCTCTTTCATTGGGTGTTAGGTGGGCAAAACAGAAGCAGTTAACTTTGGAGGCTGTGTGTGTCAGTCTGAATTGTTGGCTGTAAATTTCAAATGTCATTGTGTTTGTTTAATTGCTTTGATGAAAGCCCCAAATACTTCCCACTAAAACTGGGAGAATTCCCAAACAGTATGAAACTTATTTTTGCAGTCTAGACTAAAATTCTAAGGAATCCGACGAAGTGGGTATTCACCCATGAAAGCTCATGCTGCAAAATGTCTGTTAGTCTATAAGGTGCCACAGGATTCTTTGCTGCTTTTACAGATCCAGACTAACATGGCTACCCCTCTGATACTTAAGGAATCTTAGATAGCTCTGGTTTTCTTTTTTGTTTTGAACCCAAATTACAGTGGATATGCAAATACATTGTGTCTGTAACTAATCAAATTTATTGTAGTAATAGAAAATGGTTTGGGAATTTATGGTAATCAATGTCAATATGTGTGTGTGTCTCAGCAAGTGGAACAGTTATCAAGTGCATTTCATGGTTCAAACCACCTGTGTGGAGTGTATGCAAGTAGGCACTACAGGTGATGGTTTGCCCATAGTATTCCCTTTTATTTAGATGGGAAATAGCTGTACTGCAGAGGGTCGCCTCTCTATAATCTCTGGATTACAGAGATTTCAAGCATTTGTCAATGTGGGATTGCAGCTAAGTACCCAAAAGGCATAAATTGGAAGCAATTTTAGATTGCTATGGGATGACAGAAAATTTAATGTAACTACTATATTGGAAGCTTTCTGTGAAGGTCTGAATAAACTCAGATCCCATACACTTTTCTGACTACAGAAAACCAGAATTTGCAATGTGAAAATCTAGACTGACTTGTCTAGGTTTGGCCATTCTAAATTTCCATAGGAACTGCAAAATCTCACCCAAACATCACATCTGTTGAGTGTGTGCCTCAGAAGAATCAATTCCTTTGGTGTACTGGATAAATTGCACTGTAGTTGAAACAAACTAGATCTTCTGTCATGTTTAGATGCACCATTTTTTAAACAAATGTTCTCCTGCATAAGGGGCACAGATCAGTTTCAAATAAATTGCTGATGTATTTCAGATAAATGGAATTGGAGTGGGATTGCACATACTTTGGCTCTTCACTATTCTCTGATGCATTGTGGCCCATGAATTATAAAGAAATGTCAACAGTTATAACAATCTCATTGAATATATATCTACAGAGGCATGTAGGTTAACCCTCTATGTGGTAATGGCAAATATAATAATGATGTAAGAATCATGACTTTGCCTTGTTTTAGTTCGGTGGCAATCAATCTCAACTACAACTTTGTTTTATGCATTTAGGAGCAAACTGCTATAAGGCCGCACTATGCAAAGAGAAGCTGGATGCTATAAAGAGGATAAGCATCTCCTCCATGAGCCCTACTCCTTGCAAACTCCTTATGTGCAGTAAGGAAGAGGGATAGGGATGGAAAAGATGTAGGCCAGGCTAGAAAACCCATTGCTGGGCAGATTTTTTCCATCCTGTCCCCACAGGGAGAAGCTGTTTAAGGGCTCAAAGAATATTTTAGCCACCAAGCTAAAGTACAGTTTGTGGAGCGGCTGTACAGCCAGGGTAGGGCAGGAATAATATGTAACCCACCAGTGAGCGTGTGTTAGAAGTCTCTCTCTGTGCTTATCCACAAAGGATATGAGTTACTATAGACCGCAGCTACAAAACATTGGCTCTTTAGCTCATGTAGCAGCTTGTGGTTTTTTTGGCTCTGGAGATCCTTGGTTCTATCCCCAGCATGCTAGGCAAGAGGGAGGCCCTCACACCTGCTCACCCACCAACCTCATCTATCTGCTCACTGATCACATTCTAGGTAGTGGCTTTTTCCTTAGAGCCAGATCCTGAAATTGTTACCCAGCTTTTACTCAGGTAAGCTCTCATAGAAGCTTGATTAAAGGTAGAGTAGAGCTGGTTGAAATTTTTTGACTGAAATTTTCCTGCCAGAAAATATGTTTTCATCAAAACAATTATTATTAGAACATAAGAGCTGCCATACTGAGTCAGACCATGAGCCATCTTACTCAGTGTCCTGTATCCAACAGTGGCCTGTACCAGAGCTTCAGGGAGAAAGTACAGTCCTGCTTCTGTCTCCGTCTACAAGCCATGCAGATACCTTGTGCTGGTTCAACACCATGTGCAGTTTATTTATAATTGAGTTTCACCACCTTCACAGCATACCTAGCACCTTTACAAACAGGGGAGAGCAATCTCTTTCACTGCCTGCTTTCCCTCTTTTCACTGCCTTCCTGTGCCTATTTATGGGCTCTGGCTAATAACATAATTAGCCTTTCTGCCCTGACCCACCCATAAACAGGGCTGGCTCCAGGGTTTTTGCCACTTCAAGCGGCGAAAAAGAAAAGCCGCGATCGGCAGTAGCTCCACTGCACCGCTTTCTTCTTCAGCGGCAATTTGGTGGGAGGTCCTTCCTTCCGAGAGGGACTGAGGGACCAGCCACCGAATTGCCGCCGAAGAGGCCGACGTGCCGCCCCTTCCCCTTGGCTGCCCCAAGCACCTGCTTGCTGAACAGCCTGGAGCCGGCCCTGCCCATAATTAGGCACAGGTCTGCCTCGTCTGCTCCAATCTGCTATGCCTGCTATGCCTGATTGGAGCTGCTGTGAACAGAGTGTTGACTCAGAGTTTCATACCTAGCACTCTGCACACACTTCCCCCCTTATATAACGGCAAGGTTCTTCTTTCTGCGTGCTCTCTCTTCCTTACCAGAGGGGCCACCCTGTGGGAACCTCTCTATATCTCCAGGGAAATCATCTGGGTTTCCCTTGTGGGTTTGCTCATTCCTCATCCACTCATGTGTGGGGAGAGGACACCCCCATAGCTCTGTAGCTATGTGACTTGCAAACTTTGCCATGTCATTGTTCTCTTCCTTTTCCAGATCATTTATGAATACATTTTATTCATGGAACAGCACAGGATCCACTATGGATTGTTGGGAGACCCCATTGTTCATCTCTCTCCATTGTGAAAACTGACTCTTTATTCCTACCATTTGTTTCCTATCTTTCAACCTGTTAATGATCCATGAGAGGACCTCCCTCTTATTCCATGGCTACTTCATTTCTGCAAGAGCCTTTGGTGTGGGACCTTATTATGGGTTTTCTGAAAACCCAAGTATACTATATAATCACTGGATCACCCTTATCCACATACTTTTTGACTCACTCAACAAATGCTAATAGATTGTTGAGGCTTGAACTTCCCTTTACAAAAGCTATGTTGACTCTTCCCCAACAAATTGTGTTCATCTATGTGTCTGAGAATTCTGTTCTTTACTATAGTTTTTACCAGTTTGCCCAGTATTGAAGTTAAGCTCAGTGGCTTGTAATTGTTAGTGTCTCCTCTGGTGTCCTCCTAAAAATAGGCATTACATTAGCTAACTTCCAGATACCTGGTACAGAGGCTGATTTCAGTGATAGGTTACATACTACAGTTAGAAGTTCTGCAATTTCTTATCTGAGTTCCTTCAGAACTCTTGGGTGAATACTATCTGGTCCTGGGTGGCAACCTTTGGCATGCGGCACACGGTTCGCCGCTCCAGGCCAATGGGGGTGGCGGGAAGCAGCACGGGCTGAGGAATGTTCTGACCACCGCTTCCTGCCACCCCCATTGGCCTGGAGCAGTGAACCGCGGCCAGTGGAAGATGCGACGGCCGGAACCTGCGGGCGCAGCATGTAAACAAACCGGTCTGTCCCGTCAGGATGCTTACCCTGGAGGGCCGTGTGCCAAAGTTTGCCGATCCCTGGTTTAATATATCAATTTGTTTGAAAACCTCTTCTATTGAGATCAGTTTGTGACAGATTTGTCACCCAAAAAAGAATAGCTCTGATGTGGGTCTCTCCCCCATATCCTCAGCAATGAAGACAGATGCAAGGACTCAATTATTTCTGCAATGGCCTTTAACACCTTTTCTCATCTGGTGGCCTCACTGCCTGTTTGGCAGGCTTCCTGCCTCTGATGTACTTAAAAACGTCGTTTCTCAAATTCTTTCTGGACCTGCCTTATTATATTTTTACCATTTACATGCTGGAATTTGTGCTCTTTTCTATTTTCCTCACTAGGATTTGACTTCCAAATTCTAAACTATGTCTTTCTGCTTCTAATGGCTTGTATTACTCTGCTGTTTAGCTATGGTGATATTCTTTTGGTTCTCCTACTTCCTTTTCTGTTGTGGTAGTAGTATTTTGCAGGAAAATATTTTCAATTTAAATTTTTGACTGGAAAATTTCAATCTAAATGAATTTTTTTTTATTTAGAAACTTTGTGCAAAAGTTTGAAAAAAATAAAATGAAAGTTTTCAGTCAAAAATTTTTGTAGAACAACAACTTTTTTTTTAGACAGAATAGGACCCTCCAGATCTGTCTGTTAGTAAATATAGAGGATAAGAATTAGTTTTAATCAGCACTTCTTAGTGTGTCACCTTACTTACACCAGTAAAATATCATGACGTACTGGAAATGTTATGCCTAGGTGCATTATTTTCAAGAAGTAAATGGAATCAAAACAAACTACAGTAATTAAGATTACAAGAGAAGATGGTAGTGATTCCTATATTTACGTTGCCTAATACTTTCCATACTTTGAGGATTTCTCACACCTGCATTGTTAGCAGCAGACCTTTGTTATTTGGCAGGAGGATAGCCCTCTGGCTAAAGAAGTGCCTTTTATTTGTCCCATTAAATTTAATTCAGCTTTTAGTGAGATATAAACAGTAAAAGTCACCATTTCCCTTCTCTCACTTGCATTCCTCAGAAAATTTGGCAGCCTGACAAAATAATAACTAAACAAAACCATTCTAAAGCTGGGCTTATGCCACCAAAGCAGCAGGAGTACACACTACATTGGGAACAGATGGAAGTTTCTGGGACATGTGTGGCAGGGACTTTGTGGGGAAGAGAGCCTGACTAACTTTCCCCTGGACCCAGCACATATCCTCAGTGGTCTACGCCCTTCTCTGGGGCACCACATTGGGCAGGAAACCACCGCCTCCTGGTAATATGGGCGGGGGGAGAGAGTGCGAGATGGGTCAGGTTCCCCACAACAACTACTCCTCTAGACTACCACATACCCCAGGATGTCCCCCCAACTCTTGCTTTGGGCACAGGGAGAAAAATCTGGACCAGGTTGGACTCATCTAGACTGCTCCCCAGTCCCAGAACCTGGACCCAGAGGTTCATCCCCAATCTGGGAAAACATACTTCTGCTCCTATCCAAAGTAGATAGACATGTAGCTTAAGTGCTGAAGGTTTAGGGTTTAAACTCTGTTGATACTGTATGATGGGGGAATTTTTTACAGTTGCACTCAGGGGAATCTGTCCTATCTGATTCCTTTAAAAAAAAAACACAAACTAGGAAATTACCTACAAAATACTTACATTAAAAGAATGATATTTTGGTGTAGAGTCAAACACTAGAAAACTAGGAATTGCCACATTTACAGAAATCTTATTTAAACCTCCTGGTGCATATGCATTAAAAATTGTCTAATTACATAATCATATACTATTTTTTCCATTTCATGCATGGGATGGATGTATAAGGAAAAAGAATGAAGGTGGCATGTGCTTTCTTTGGAAACCAAATAAGCTACTTTTAACATTCTTTTCCCATATATCTGGTCATTTTATAAATAATTTTATTTTTACACCTTAAATTTCAATGTGACATGACATTTTGGCAACTAAATGGAGTTTGCCAAGTCTTGTTTTCTCTGCTTCTCCTCATCTAAATAGTTTCACACATGTTGGATTCTTCATAAATAAATAAATTCTGCCATAACGATTTGACACATGTGTACGAGTTTGTGTCATGTCCCGGTGGCTGAAGGAAGAAGAATGCTCTCAAGAGTTTATTGATGCTTTCACTGAAGAAAGTAAAGATGAATGGGATGTCATCAAGGCTGACACTGAAAGTGGCTAGAAGATGAATAGAAGAAAGTTCACTGTTCAATCTATTATTTTCCATTGTTTCTCTGCACAATGTAATTAATGTAATCCTATTAATGTAATTTATTTAGCATTTAATCTTAACCCTTAAAACGTTCAATAGGAATTGTGAAAAGACTACTTGAGATCCTATGACTACAATTAATAGATTCTCCAGGAGATCATCCATCTATCTCAGCCTATTGCAAGGTGAAAGACTCTTCACCACTGATTGTTATTATATACAAAGTTTGAGATGATCTTTGAAAGAAGATATGATTGGGTGCCTTCGCTAACAGAGAGAAACACTTGTTACAAGACTGGTTTGGAATGAACCTGATTCTGCAAACTCCCAACTACCCAACAGGGGTAGTTAAAGAGTCTCAGAGGAAAATTTCTGATTTTTTGATGGAATGGTTAATTATTCTTTGTTGGTTAACACAACTGTTCTAGAGCATGTTCTGATTCAATATAATTCTTTTTACTGATGATAAAGCCCTCTGTAAGTATATTAATGTTCAAAGTAGAGTTTTGAGGGGATAGGATGTGGGAGGGGAAAACATATGTATTGTGTTGCACATCTTATAATCGAGGCCAGAAGGGAGTAGCATGATCATCTGTCTGATCTCCTGCAAAACACAAGCCAAACATTTTTACCCTGTAATTCCTGCATTGAGCCCCCAAATGTGTGGTTGAATTAAGCTCCTTGGGCTTTTAGCACAAGGATTAGGGGGTCCTCAGCAGAACCACTATACAAATAATAATACATAATAAATCTTAACCCTAATAAAATCAATGGCAAAATTCCCACTAACTCCAACAGGGCCAGGATTTCACTCCATATCTTTTACAAAGATATCTAGTGTAGATTATTTCCAATATGAGGTTTTCTAAGTTCAACTTCCAGCTGTTGGATCTTGTTCTCTCTTTGTTTGCTAGACTGAAGAGCCCGTAAGTACCAGGCACTTCTCCCTATGGAGGCAACCTTCTCTTTGACAAGCTAAATAGGTTGAGCTCCATAAGGCTCTTATTCTATGGTTTTCCGAGCCATTCAGGTAGCTCTTCTGATCCCTGTCCAATTTTTCAACAGCTTTTAAAAGAGTGGACATCAGAACTGGACAGTGTGGGCTTTTTGTCTCATGCTATCAGGTTTCTCCACATTGAAAGCTGATCTAGCCAATGCAGTTCCGGAAGGATCCTCAGGAGTTTCTCTTTGATGCTTCCAGTAATAGGGAGATCTGGGAAGCAGCCTCACTCCAAGCCACCTTTGAAGCATTGGTCGAGAGGAGACAATTGTGTGGTGAAGAGGTAACAGTCTTGTCAGCAAGGCCAAGCACTTCTTCATACTACTTAGAAAATCAACACCACAGCGTGTCAGTTTTCAAGGGGGCAAAAGGGAAACACGCACATAAAACCTAATCAAATATTGTAAGTGTGGAGATCACAGCTCATATGTGTTTGAAGTCTGTGATTTTTTTTTTGTATTTATTATTTAAATTGATTAAATGTGGTTCAAGTATTTACTGTTATGGCTTAAAAATCAAGTGGATAAGTCTTCAAAAATATGCTTCAGTGTTACCTGCCTAAAAGTGATGTGCACGACAGATCAGGCACTCATTAGCATTTTTAGCAGTTTAAGAGCATAAAACCAAATACCAAAATATGGTAAAGGGAAGCCTAAAACCTTTTGAGGATTTACAATAAATGGGAACACAAAAATAAGTGACTAGTCAGAGGGCATGGTCATTTATTTAAGCATTCAAGTGTAGTACATATTCAACATAATTAGACACTTAATTGAACAGCAAAATTTTGTTGATGTATTAGCATGTATAAGTAGTAATGTTTTATTTACAAGTGCTCTGCAGTTCTTTGTTTTTAACTTCCCTCAAATCAAATTATTCAGTCTATCTGACTTTTAAAATACCTGTACTTTTTTTTGTTTTTAAATGTTCTTAATTAAGATGTTTTACAATGTTATAAAAGATAGCTGCAAAACAAACACAAAACAAAACACATTTCATTAAAATCTAACAAATAATTAGTAAGCATAGTTATAACAGCAAGAATAATAAACAATACCAGATGCACTAAAAAGAGTTTATTGAGACAATAGCTATCTTATTCACAGAGAACCCCAAATTCAAGTTATATCTCACAAACCAAACCTGGACTATGTAAATCCTAACTATCTCATATGGTTTCCTTACATCTTTTTAAAAATCAATCCTGCTCATAATACTTACTTGCTTCAGGTTTGTGAGGCTTCATCCCTTAGTAGCCAGTTGTAAAGTTCTTGGAGAGGCTGAAATGAAGGATGCTATAAAAGTTAAATAACATTTCTTAATATATTAGTAATAGAGTATTTAGTCAAATGCTTCAGTGTTTAATTCTGCCAGAGAAGCACGTGTTTTGGGAATATAGGCTTGGCAATTTATAGTGTACGAGGAGGTAAAAAGGAATTTGGAGAGAAAATATGCACAAGTGGCTTCAATAATTTCCCTAGTATTAATTTAGTCTTCAATTATCAGAGGGGTAGCCATGTTAGTCTGGATCTGTAAAAGCAGCAAAGAGTCCTGTGGCACCTTATAGACTAACAGACGTACTGGAGCATGAGCTTTTGTGGGTGAATACCCACATGCATCCAACGAAGTGAGTATTCACCCACGAAAGCTCGTGCTCCAATATGTCTCTTAGTCTATAAGGTGCCACAGGACTCTTTGCTGCTTTTAGTCTTCAATCTCTCTCCTATGTAGATGATGTGGAGTGACATTTGCACACCCCTTCAATGCAGCAGCACCACTGATGTACTGCATCCTGGAGGGCCTGGCACTGACCAATGGATGGGTTCCACTCGAATGCTTTAAAGTACCCTTATGAAATTATTCCTGTTTATCTTTGGGCAAAAGTTCATGCTTAATCTCAGTTTACTCAGGACCCAATTCAGCAAAGCACCAAAGCACATGCTTAATTTTAAACATGCACATCATCCTATTGACAGCACAGTGAAGCATGTGCATATGTGATTTGTTTAATGGTGCCCCCAGTGCTTAATGTCTATTTGTGAATGTATTCCAAATGAAATGGCAAATTTAGTTCTTAACACCAGTAGTTTACTGGCATGTGTCTACATCTAGTATCATGGTATCAGTAGTGACTCTATAGTGACATCCATTTTGAGTAACTTTGATGCCCTTATTTAAGGGTTCATGATAGTATTGAGGAGTCAGGTTTTAAAGGTGTATGTTCTGTTTTCAGAGGCAAGGAGAGAGACCCATTACCAGCTCTACTGTGTCCTTCACTGTTGTTTTTGTTGTGTGGGTGTGTGGTCTTCTGTGAACTGACATGTTGTGGATATATGGCTTCGTACTCAAAATAAATTGGATGTGATGTCTCCATTGTGGAACATTGCTTGACTGGTACCTCCTGGCTTATTTGTGCTGCTGACTAAGCTTACCTAGCTGGAATATGTGGAGTTCTTGTAATTCACAGCCCCTCAACCACAGTAAATTAACACCCTGTTGGGGGCACTCAGCATTCAGAGCACAACTGCAAACATGTGAAAAATTTCTGGGTTCTCAAACAAGTTCTGATATTGATAGATGTATGCAAGAGGCCTCTCACGCTTGTGCAAGCTTTTGAAAATTTCAGAACTACCTTATGGTATTATATTTTTACCTCTTTTAGTATGACTGTGGAAGGAAAGGTGCATTTTAGGAAAATGTACAACATTCTGTAATGAAAAGATCAGAGAAAACATTCAATAACTCTTTATTGAAGTACAACTCAATATAACAAAGCATAGCAGAATCAGGCCCGCTGTACGTGTGAATGCTCCAACATTTCTTAAATGTATTTTAGAGATGAATTTTGGGGTCCCTATTTTCTTTCCATTCAAAACCAACTGATTCAGCATTCTTCCTCTTGAAATATTTTATTTTTTGTAGACATAGTCTCATTGTTCATTATTCTGAAATGTTTGATTGCTTTTTCTGTAGTGTTCAGGTGACATACATAACTTGCTGTTATGTCAGTTGCTCGGGGAAGCATTGACCATTGTCCAAGAGAGCACCTCCATTCCATGATCTTCCAAATACCTCCCTTAGGAAACCTGTTGCCTCGGTATCCAGAGAAAAACTTCACCTAGCTTCCTTTTGTGGGGCTTCTTCAAAGCACAAAGAAGATGTGTTTGCAGCTTCATCTTTCTGTTCTGAGCACAGCACTATGTTTTCTTTTGAAAAAATATTGACAGTCTGACCATTTTTCTTTAAAAAAAAAAACCAGCCTGGTTGCACAATCCAACTGATCATCTACTAAATTCCCTTTTAAATCAGCTTGCAGGAATTTTTGTTTCCAATTTGAGGATCCTTTTACTAAACTGTCTGAAAACACACCAGCTTAAACATTTCAAAGACAACCCTTAGCACTGTAAGCATTCAGGTCTCAAAAGTAACACCCTTTGTGAGACTATGATGAAGGTTTACGCTGTAATATTTTCATCTAGAGAGACTTTGTGTGCATGTGCGTATTTCTGTCTCTTTTGGCTCCTTAGCAGCTTTTGTGTTTTAACTAGAGGTTCTGATGGTCACATTCTAACCCAAATGGGATCAGTAAGGTCAAGAAAATATCTCTTGAAAAGTAGTTTGTCCTTGTTTCCTTGCACTGGTTATCAAGTTTCCAGTAAAATCGAACTACAGGTAGAACTTTTACTGACTTAGTTTCTGTTGAACTTTGTAGCACAAAAACTCCGTGGGTGCCTGCTTTCCACAAACGACTCTTCAGTTCTTGTTGGGTTTTTATGACCATGTTATTTTCAAACCGGTGGAATTATGTTAGTACAGACATAATTAATCATAAAATGCTTAAGTAACAATGAATGTGAATTTATTCCTGAGCTTACAAGATGGAAAATGATTTAGAAATATATTAAGTAATACAAATTAAGATTTAAAGGAATTGCAAAGCTAGTGCATCCCAAAGTAAACAATGGTTCGGAGGAATGTTTTTCATTATAATTGCTTAGATTTTTGCCATGTATAATAATATGTTGCCTTTGTCCAAAAATTAGCATTGTATATTGTCTGAACATTTCTATTTATGATATTGCTAAAAAGAGATTTGTCCATCATTTCTCATGATTCAAGTGGATTTGTCTTAATGCCAACATTTATTTACAAACAGGGCTGGTATATAGGGCTCTTATACAATTAGATGGGAAACCTACCAACTGATAAAATCCAGTTATGGATTAAGAAACATTAATTTCAAGAGTTTAAAGTACTAAAGGACTATTTTCTTTGGGCCCCCCCCGCCCCCGCTTTTTTCCCCCCCCTGAAAAGTATTCGGTCTCTTTTTTACCCAGCAGAGGAAAACCTAGCATGATAGTGATACGAGATAAGCAAACATGTCAGCTAAAAGAATCATCTCAGGCTGTTCAACAATATGTCGTGTAGGACAGCTGTACAGCCAGTGTTATGAAAGTGGGGTTTAAACTTAATCCGGAAGTGTCAAATTGCTGCATCTTCTGTAGGACCCTATGCAGTTCTACGCTTCCTATTGACATACTTAGAATTTCCCTCCCATGGAGACAGGAGCTAGCTTTAGAGGCTGAGACAGGAGATGCAGCCAGGACAAGCTGTAGCAATATCACTACTGTGTTTACTTTATATAATTTATGAATAAATTATCCTGAATCTGCCAAAGCCATCATTGATTTAGTACAGTCATGGAGTGAAGGAGAGATTATAGGTTTGGCAGCGTATGGTCAGTGCATACGCACTGTACAGATAGTGATAGACCCAGGCCAGTTGGGAACAGCAAAGTAGCCTTATTGGTAGCCAGGAAGTGTAACCAGCAGAGTAGTTTAGGGGAGATGTACTGGCCACTGGATAAGCAGTTTTCTGTTCCCTGAGTGACCAGAGCAGGGGCTGCTCCAGGCTAATGAGAACACCTGATTCCAATTAACCTGCTAAGAGTCAGGTGAGGCTGTTAAGCACCTGACTCTAATTAAGGCCCCTCTGATGCTATAAAAGGGTTCATTTCAGTCAGGCCAAAGGGAGCCAGAGGAGAGGAAGTGCGTGCGAGGAACTGGGAGCAAGAGGCATACAAGAAGCTGAGAATGAGTAGGTATACTGCTGGAGGACTGAGGAGTACAAACGTTATCAGACATCAGGAGGAAGGTCTGGTGGTGAGGATAAAGAAGGTGTTGGGAGGAGGCCATGGGGAAGTAGCCCAGGGAGTTGTAGCTGTCACGCAACTGTACCAGGAGGCACTCTAGACAGCTGTAGTTCACAGGGCCCTGGGCTGGAACCCAGAGTAGAAGATGGGCCCAGGTTCCCCCCAAACCTCCCAACTCCTGGTCAAACACAGGAGGAATTGACCTGGACTGTGGCTTCTACCCTAGGGGAGGTCTTTGGGCCTCAACCCACAGGGTGAATCTGTGAGGCGAGCAAATCTGCCAATAAGCGCAGGACCCACCAAGGTAGAGGAGGAACTTTGTCACAAGATCTACTGAGCTGAAACCCCATGTGGCAGAAGCAAGAAGCAGTGAGCTGTATTTGGGGCACCTTTCCATAGCCTGGAGTAGTTGCTATGGACTACCAGTTAAACCAGCTGTTTGGGATTGAGGATTTTGTGTTCAAGGCTCACTATTTTTCATGTGGAGCAAAGTCCTGTATTCTCTGTTCTACAGAGTTGTGTTATTCTCAATTTTTTTTTCAAATCCTTCTTGCTAAATAGGACTAAATGAGTCTATTTAGAACCTGCCAGTGTTTCTCACCAAATGACAGGAGAGTAATGACATGAACCTCAAAAGGTCTACAAAGGGAGACCTTTGAAAATATACCCCTTTAGACTTTCATTTCAGCCAGACATGATAACAGAAGAGAGTCTTCCCACATTGATCATCTGAAGAAAGGAATAGAGATGGGTAGTCTTCAGTGAATCAATGATAGAGCAACTTTACTGTGTCTTTAAAATACAGATAGGAGATAGGAGTCAGGTTTCAGAGTAGCAGCAGTGTTAGTCTGTATCTGCAAAAAGAACAGGAGTACTTGTGGCACCTTAGAGACTAACAAATTTGTTTCAGCATAAGCTTTCGTGGGCTACAGCTCACTTCTTCAGATGCATAGAATGGAACACACAGAAGATATTTAGGAATGTACACATTAGACAAGATCATGGGGGTAAAAATAGACCCTATTAATTAAATGGATAGGAGTCAGATGAACCTTTATTTAAAAGAATAATAAACATATTTGAAGTGAGAAAGTCATGCTAGAAAGACCTACCAGATGTTAAATGTGTTTTTGAAGGCCCTCATGAGCAAAAATGAGGATGATGCTTGACACATCTAGGAAAGACTACTGTAGAATGAATTTATATCATTGTAGTCTGGTTCTATAGTAAGAGCTTTAAGACTGCAAAACTTCCCTTAGTAATTATTCATTCACGGGTGTTATTTTGAAGTATTATTGGTGCTGAAATAGTACATAAAGCTTTGCAAACAGTATGAGACCGAGGCTCTGTCAATTAGACTTAACACTGTAATCATAAATGACAAAGTATTGGTGAGCTTCCTCTGGATTTAAAAAAGAATGTCTTTTTTGGTTTATTAGGTACTTTGTTTAGCAAATTGCAGATGGCTGTCCTTCCTAGAAGGATTTACAGAGAATAACTGACAAAATATATCAGGAGAGCAGAAAATTCAGACTGAAGATCAGCATGCAGAAGACAAAAATTATGGCAATTGAAGGACAAGAGAAAAAGGTAAAGGTCAAACTCAGAGACAAAGAACTAGAACAAGTAGAAAAACATGTGTACCTTGGAGGACTAGTATCAAAGAATGGGAATTGTGAAGATGACATGAAAAGAGGAATCAGACTAGCCATTACTGCATTTGCAAAACTCTGCAAGGCTAAAGACATTTTGATTTTTTAAAATAATTAGTGAATATGAGACAACTGTCTTACCAATATTGCTACATGTGTCAGAATACTGGAGTATGAGGAAAGCTGATAAACAAAAGATTTTGACTGCAGAACTGAACTGGCTGAGGAAATACTGAAAGTTTCAAGACTGTTGAAAATAAAAACTGAAGAGATAAGATAATGGCTAGGGCAAAAAATAACGCTGTTACACAAAATTAAATAAAGAAAACTGCCATCCTTTGGACACATGTCAAGAATTGACCCAGAAAATATACCATACATGGAGATAAATACAGGAATGGTAACAGGAAGACCAAGGTTGCACTGGATAGACACGGTGAAGAATAATATAGAATAAAAAGGTTTAAAGATGAATGAAGCCATAAAGCTAGTGCAAGATAGAAAGTGGTTGAAAGACTTTATTCAAACCCATTGTCACTATTGAGCTGATGGATGGAAATGAAAGAAGTAGTATCCTCAAGGCTGTTGATCCTATCGTTCTTCACTGGATATTTATTTTCTGGATATCTCTTCTGATTTCACTTACTTTTTGCACTTAAGTCAGACAATATAAAGAAGAGCCCACGGTTTTGATGTCAGAGGCTTCTTGGACACAAGCTAAGAGTTCAGCTACTCTGAGTCTTTCTGGTAAGGAAGACTAACATTAGAAATGGACAGTTAGTAATTGCCACCCTTTTAAAATGACAGGAAATTTCCTCACTAGTCAAGCAAATATTTATAATTTTAATTATATAAGGCAAAATAAATCTCAGTTTGGTTTTGTGGGGCTATGCCAATTTGCACCTGTTGATGATGTGGGGCCAGGATTTTTTAATGCATTATTTAATATCTGAGCACTAATGGCTTCTTAAGGAATTTTAAAAATAGTGCTAAATCTTGCTTTTTAGGTGCACGTGGTAAGTATGCATTATCTCCAACTTCAATGAGAGCAGTGCATGTATATTTTTGGGAAGCATTTGTTCTAAAAAAAGAGAGAAGTCTGTGTATTTGAATTACATTTTGCTACATTGAGGGACGAGTTTTGCTGTCAAGAACTTTCATTAGAATACCATCATTTGTAAAACTGCCAAATATTTCTATTTTAACTACAAAAATCCTGAGGAGCAATAACTGTATGCAGAAGCAGTTCTGTGGTTACGGTAATATAATTCTGTACAAACTTGTGTGCCTTTTCTCTGTAGATAGTGATCCACTTTTGGCCTCTGCCTAGTAGTTACCGTGTGGCTCATGATTGCTCTTCACTGCCAAGTTACCTATCAGTCTTTGAAAGTGCCAGCTGAATCATTGATAACATAGTTATTTATAGTCCTTGTAACATACAGCAATCCTCCCTAAAGAAATGTGGACAAAGCTTTTAATCTATCAGTTTTCTACACCTAGTATTTATTTAGAATGTATCATATTCATAAAGCTCATTTCTGACTTGGGGTGTTTTCATGGGCCAGGCTTTTGTTTACACAATTCTAGATATTTCTTTTGTTTACTTGAGGGTTTTTTTAAGCAAATTTAGTGCTCATGAAGCATGTGTTAATTGCACTGGACTAAGACTACAAAAGGGAAGCAGAATTCAGGCAGGCACTGCAAATATCTGTATACACTTTTAATCTCTCCCAGTGAAAGTTTAATCTTGATTTACACAAGAGTGGACCACAGAATAAAGTCAATTTAAGCTTTTATCTTAAGCACAGACATGCCTGACTTCTGTTACAGGAAAAACACTAGTGGCTTGAAACACAGTGATCTTGGCTTTAGTCACTTTGAAGCTTTCCCTGGGGAAAAAAAATCTGGCTATTTGCATGGAACACCTCAGAAACTTTAGAAGGCTTACTTATTCATTAAATCCCCATCACATATACACATTTAATAGGAATTTTTGTGGCTAATCTCAGCTCTGCAGACTTAGCCCTTCCCTTGCTGCAGCTATAATTTATATGCAATTATAATTTGACAACCTTCGCCTAACATTGTGCTCCTGTCCTCTATGGAAGTTTAATATATTCTGCTGCATGTGCTTGTAACACTACATTAGTCTTTTGGACAATAGGTGTGCATGACTTCTTTCAAATATCCTTACATGTATACAAATGACGTGCTAGCACAGCCAGATCTCCCATCTCGAGCCCCCATCTTTAGTTCAAAATTGTTAACTGTCATAGGGACACACACCTCCTCCAGGTTACTGTGCTCAATTTTCAAAGAATTTGTGCCTCTATATTGGTAGTTGTAGGTGTGCATTGCAGACAAGATGGGCTGATCCGGAGAGTAGATTGACTTCAGGTACGAAAAGAGGCTTTGCTAGATCTACACCAACTCCATGCTAGATTTTGGGAATCACTGTAAGACTGTGAGGTAGATGTAATTAGTAAATAGATAGTATGTGCATTTTATTTGATTACTATTTTACTATTTTCTGAAGCCCCTCCCTAGAAATGGATCATAGCAGATGATCTCAAATGCACAAATAGAAATTTCTTTGCTTGCATTGGCTATTTGAAATTATATGCCAGGAATGTAAGGGAGATGTTTGTGACTGTTGGGTTAATCACCTTAAAGAGGTACTAAGGAAGTTTTGCAATTGTCTCCAATATTTATTTTTTGGTGATTTTTCCCCCCTATCTTTTCCAGTTCCATATATACATTTAAAGGGTCATGTGAGAGCTGTGTCATATAGCCTGGGACTATCAGGAGGTTGCTAGTGTATATGACCTATATATAAAATACAGCATTACCTAAATCTGTGTCTCCTTGGCATATTGAATGTGAAGCCATTGACTATTACTAAGACTACAAGACTCTTTAATATTTGTAATGTGAAGCTAGTAGAAATGCTAGAGCAGGGCTGGCCTTATCATAAGGTGAACTGAGGCGGCAGCCTCAGGTGCCAGACTGTGGGGGGAGGCGGGGCGCCACTAGGACTCAGAGTGTAGAAAATTGTTTCTGCTGCTGGTGCATATGTATTCTCTCTGCTCTAGATGCACAGAGATGGTGGAGTGCTGTGCTGGAGGAAGGAGGGCACAAGAGACATAGCAGGCAGGAGAAAAGGTGAGAGGGAATAACAGAAAGCAGCAGGAGCTGCAGGGAGAGAGAGGAGGAGGAGCTTCTTATGTACCTCTCTAGCATCCCCAGGAGCCTGGACTGATTAACACCAGCTTCTCAGGGAGCTTCCTGTTTTCCGCTGCTTCCCTGAACCCACTTGAGGAGAACAGGCAATCAACTGAAGTAGTAGGAGCCAGTTAGGCCCTTAAGACACTGATATCTTCCCTCATTCAGGCCCTGCTACCAGCCCGCTTATTTGTCCCCTTCAACTGCGTGTTGAGAACCACTATAGCTGGCACAGAACAGCAGTCATGAGTGAAAGAAAAAAATGCCACTTTGGGGCAGCATTCAGAAAAAGAAAAAGCCAAGGAAGCTTTTCTATCTAAGCAGGAAGGAGCTGTCCTGAGATACATAGACACAAATGTTCACGGTGAGCCTTCCGGCCCCAGTGAAGATGTGAGTGGCGAAGAGATGCCTGATCTTCCAGTTAGTCAGAGTGCAGGTGATCTGGCAGCTACTGCAGCATCCATATCTCTATCTCAAATGGATGTAACCATGCACATTCCTGAAGAAAAGTGTAGATCAGAGAAGAGTGTGGTGGAGCCGCAAGAAACAGCTGCTGCTGAGTTTAGTTCCTTAAGTCTAGATGATCCAAGACTGTGTACCCACTTAAGCAGTAGCCTGAGGGACTTCATTGTACTGCATGGGCCACAGCAAGTGAAAAACTTCATGTTCCCCAAAGACAATTAAAATAGAAGTCTCCATCCAACACATTACTGGTGTGAAATCCCCAATGGTGGCAAAGTGGAGAGGCCATGGCTTATGTATTTAAACACCCAGAATGCTGCATACTGTTTTTGTTGCAAACTTCTCCAGTCTGATGTTCCAGTCACATTGGGTTCCACAGGAACAAAGGACTGGAAAAATCTGGCTAGAAATCTGGCATGCCATGAGAAGGCAGCAAATCACCAGAGAGCACTCCATAGGTGGAAAGAGCTTGAGATGAGACTAAGGTTAAAGGCCACCACAGATCATCAGCACCAAGAGAAGATTACATCAGAGTCTCTTTACTGGCAAAATGTTCTGAAAAGGTTCATTGCCATTGTGAGAATGCTTGCTACCCAAAACCTAGCACTGCATAGCACTTCAGATCAGCTGTACGTGCCAAACAATGGAAACTTCCTTAAAATTGTGTTGCTGATGGCTGAGTTTGATGCTGTACTCCAGGAGCATCTAAGAGTCACCACCCAAGAAATGTACACACACCTCTACCTTGAAAAAACAATTCAAAATGAGATCATACAGTTACTGGGAGCAAAAGTCAAACAGAAGATTGTGGAAGATCTGAAGTCAGCAAGATATTACTCTGTTATTGTGAACTGCACACCTGACATCAGCCATATGGAACAAATGACTTTAAGGGTTCATTTTGTAACAGAACCTAGTGAAAATGTCCCTGCAATGGTGACTGTCCGAGAGCATTTTCTAGAATTTATTGACATTGATGATACCACAGGAGCTGGTATGACAAATGTGCTTCTTTAAAACCTGGAAGATATGGGAATTGTGATAGCTGACATGAGAGGTCAAGGCTACAATAATGGTGCCAACATGAGAGGAAAGAACAGAGGAGTGCAGACATGGACCTGAGAGTTAAACCCTAAAGCTTTTTTTGTCCCACGCAGTTCTCATCCATTGAACTTGGTGGTCAGTGATGCATCATCAGCTTCTAGTGAGGCTGCTGAATTTTTTAATGTAATTCAAAGCATCTATGTATTTTTCTCTGCATCAACTCATCGATGGTAAATTTTGAAGCAACATCTGGGAACATCCTCCCTGACACTGAAACCACTGAGTGCCACACGATGGGAAAGTTGAGTGGAGGTGATAAAGCCTATCAAAGACCAAAATGGGAAGATAGATGATGCCATACTTGCCATTATGGAGGATAATGCTATGACAGGAACTGTTCGTGGGAGAACAGTGGCAGAGGGAAATGGAATCACCAGAAACATACATAATTTCAAATTTCTGTGTGGCTTAGTGTTGTGGCATGACACACTGTTTGAAATAAATGTTGTAAGCAAGAGACTCCAAGGTGTCGACCTTGATATATCTGGAGCAATGGAACAACTGGACAAAGCAAAGTCATACCTACAGTCTTACCAGTCAGATGAGGGATTTCAAAACATTCTGAAGAGTGCACAGAAGTTGGCAGAGGAACTTCACACTGAAGCTATTTTCCCACCCATTCAAGAATACAAGAGTCACTGAAGAAGAAGATATTTTGATTACGAGATAATCCCATAAGAGACCTCAAACAACAATTCAAAGTTGAATTCTTTAACCGGGTGCTAGATTGTGCAATACAGTCAGCTGAGGAATGTTTCATGCAGCTTAAGGAACACAGCAGTATATTTGGGATGTTGTATGATATTCCAAAACTCACTCACTATACTTGAAGAAAATCTACACCAGCAATGCAGGGCACTAGAGACAGTTTTGATACTTGATGACATGCTCAATATTGATGCGAGTGATTTAGGTGATGAACTGAAAGCCCTTTCAAGATACATTTCAGCAGGATCAACTCCAAAGGCTGTTCTGGAATATATGTGCACAAATAAGATGACCACCCTCTTTCCAAATGCTTTTGTTGCTCTGCACATACTTCTAACACTTCCTGTAACAGTTGCCAGTGGAGAATGCAGCTTCTCCAAGCTGAAGTTAATAAAAATACATCTACACTCCACAATGACACAGGAGAGGCTGGTCGGCCTTGCAACCATCTCAATAGGGCATGAGTTGGCCCAGACTGTGGACCTTCAGGAAGCAGTTCAAATCTTTGCAACCAAGAAGGCATGGAAAGCACCACTTTAATTATCCAAACAGATAAATATGCCAGTATTTATTATGCAGACAAGAAAAGTTACATTTGCTATTCAGGTGTTTGAAAGTTAAGTGTTACTTAAAATTTTTGAACAAGGCATTTTAAGTTGTTAGTTCTCCTTTATTGGGATAGGTAGCAGAGCAGTACCATGAGAGGAGTAGAACAGGAAGAAGGCAGAATTGAGACCTTTCAAAGTTTTGGCCCAAGCGAGGGGGCATCGAGGCGTCATTTGAGCTTCCCGCCTCAGGTGCTAAAATGTTGTGGGCCGGCCCTGTGCTAGAGTGGTGGAGTGACCAAGTGACTTATGCACAGCCTAGTGCTTTTTAAGAGTTTCTAAAGCACCTGTCACCTGTGCAGGTGAAGACCACACATGGCAGTTCAGTAGAATTGCTTGAGGAATAAAACACTATTGAAGAGGAATAAGTGGGCAGAATATGACCTGTAGTGTGATGCAACATGCTTCCCTCATCTAGGGACACGTGTACTAGTGATCTGGGGTGCACTGACAATGCCCTCGAACTGCGGGCCTGTCAGGGTTCCTTCCTCACTCTGAACTCTAGGGACCCACATGAAAGCTCCCTAAGCTTATTTCTACCAGCTTAGGTTAAAACCTGGTACGCTGCCACCACCAAGTGATTTAACAAGAAACAGGGAAAGGACCACTTTGAGTTCCTCTTCCCCCAGAATATCCCCCCAAGCCTTTACACCCCCTTTCCTGGGGAGGCTTGAGAATAATATCCTAACCAATTGGCTACAATGCGATCAAAGACCCAAAACCCTGGGTCTTTGGACAGTGGAAAAATCAGTCAGGTTCTTAAAAGAAGGATTTTATTAAGAAGAAAATATAAAAATCATCTCTGTAAAATCAGGATGGAAATAACTTTACAGGGCAATCAGATTCAAAGAGCCCAGAGGAACTCCCTCTAGCCTTAGTTTCAAAGTTATAACAAAACAGGGATACCTCCTTCTAGCAAAGGTAAAGTTCACAAGCTGAGAAAACAGAGATAAATTAATACGCCTTGCCTGGCTGTTACTTACAAGTTTGAAATGTGAGAGTTGTTCAGAAAGATTTGGAGAACATGGATTGATGTCCGGTCCCTCTAAGCCCTGGTCTACACACAGCCCCTAATTCGAACTAGGGTACGCGAATTCAGCTACGTGAATAACGTAGCTGAATTCGAACTACCCTAGTTCGAATAACTTACCCATCCAGACGCCGCGGAAGCGAACGCCGCGGCTCCAAGGTCGACTCCGGCAACTCCTCCTGCCGCGGTGGAGTACCGGAGTTCGAACTAGCGCTTCCGGGGTTCGAACTATCGCGTCTAGATCAGACGCGATAGTTCGAACTCCGAGAAGTCGAACTCGCCGCGTCGACCCGGATGGTAAGTATAGACGTGGCATTAGTCCCAAGAGCAAACACCATCAAAAGAAAAAGCACAAACAAAAGCCCCCTCCCCCCTCAAGATTTGAAAGTATCTTGTCCCCTTATTGGTCCTTTGGGTCATGTGTCAGCCAGGTTTCCTGAGCTTCTTAACCCTTTATAAGTAAAAGGATTTTGGTGCCTCTGGCCAGGAGGGATTTTTATAGTATTGTATACAGGAGGGTTGTTACCCTTCCCTTTGTAGATATGACAGGGCCATACTCCCTTGGAGCTGTGGTGAACTGGCAGGTACAGCACCCAGACCACACACTAAGCAATCTTTTGATTGCTACATAGGAAATATGGCCATGCTGATTTATTGGGAGAGGGAGGAGAAGAGGGTCCTGTGACCTCTTGCTCCTGTGATGAGAGAGATTTTTGGACATGCTTTTACATAAAACTCCCCCCCCCCCACCCCATCCCCATACACACAGTATAGTAGATACAACATGTTAAAAAGAGGATGCATTGAATTTAGGCCTGTCTTTCACAAGAAACAGGAATTGTTTAAAAATATGTGGTTCCTGGCTGGAAAGTCCACTGTTTATAATTTCCAGGAGAAATAACAGATGCGATGAACAACTTTTGGGCTGGCAAGAAAGTGGTTCTTAATGTGCCAGCCGTACGTTTCCAAAAAGCTAGCTGCTGTTTAAGACATATTTTTGTGTTATGTTTCAATAGTGAAATCAGTAACTTTTATTGCCCCCAAGCTTCTTAAAGAAAAATTAAAAGTTTAAAGCAGCCTTAGGGGACTAGGATTGAAAGCCATGGTTGGTGGGCACGCGCACACACACACACATATATACAAAAATAGGGAAGAATTTTTTTTTTTTAAATAGCTCCTGCCTGCTGGCTGGCCATCCTTTACTAGAGCATTGCATTTGCAACTTACACTCTTCCTTTTTAATTAAAATTTTTAATATAGAGCAATAAAACTCTTGCTCAAACTTTATAGAACAAAATGTCTGTGGACTGTGACAAGGTGCTGCTCAGTGCTTGCAGCAGACAGGAAGTGAGAGTCTGAGAGTTAATTCACAAGGAAGGGTCATGACCTCACCTTCAGTTGCAAATGCTTCTGGGCCAAAAAAAATCTATACAGCACCCAGCTGGGCACAGCTTGGGGGAGGGAGGGGAAGTTGTCAGATTGCTGGATACACCCTCCTTGATTCTGTGACCAACCTGGCCCTGGGTGCAGACTAGAGGTGCTCAAGACCTACTCTAACATTCTCCAATTGGTTACAATCCCCGAGAGGGAGCATCTACCAGCTGAACATAGCTGGTGTGGATGATATTTTGGCTGTGTCGTCTTCCCATCCCTTCTGCCCCCTCTATTAGGAGCTGCAGAAAGGGTGTATTAGGAACCTGCTATACCAGGTTGCTGGAGACTCCTACATCCTAGGGGAATCCCCTGCTAGGGGCTGCAACCAGTTTCTGCTCCTTTTTTGCCATCTGAGCCGCACCAGGACAGAGGAGTGGGGCACAGAATCTGGCCTGTTATCTCGCTTTGAAGTCTTGCTCCACTTGTGCAGTGTTTAAAAATTCTGAGTTAATGTTAAAACTGAAACTGAAAATCTGGGCCAGCTAATACTGTAGGTCACTAGATATTCTGGATGAACTACTTGTGATTTTTTCTAATGTAACTAATCCAAGCCACTGCTTAAATTAACTAAATAGGAACCAAGCCTTTCTCAAGGCCTTATTGCATTTGATTCAAATTAAAATTGATTTAATTTTTGTTACTTATTGTTTTCTTATCATTTTCCATCAGGAATTGAAATTAAAATGCTGAAATAATGCAAACAGTACTAAAAACTTATACATTGGGATTAGAAAAAGTATCATGTGATATCAGTTTTGGAATGTTTACTTTTTTTTGTTGTTGTGTACATTCATACTCTGACCGATTTACACCCTACAGACAACTTACTGTACTATTTTCACTACTACTGCAATGGGTTTTTGTTGGGACTTTAAAGTAAGAAAATTCAATCATTTATCAATGGCAGACCCAGCATTCCTAGGAGATCGTTTTATATCCAGCTGGAGAAAGTGGTAGGAGATGCCCTGAGGAGTTAGACTAGCAGGTGAGGAAAATTTTTGGAGGTTAGAGTCCATGTACTAATTTCAAACAAAATAATACTTTGCACTTAGAGAGCACTGTTCATCCAAGGCTCTCAAATGGCTTTCCTAATATGAATTAAGTTTTACATGCCTGTTTGGTATGCAAGTTCCACTGTTATGAGATTTACACAGATATAGCAAGGCCAGATTCTAGTGCCTTTTTTTTAAGCCCAATAACTGGACCATTAAGCTGGACCAGAAGTGGTCCACTGAAATCAATGGTGGACTCAGCATAAGTAACCCACTCTTCACATTTATCATTTTATTCACAGGGCCCAAATCTCATCTAACACTAGTGTAAATCCATTGATTTCAATGACATTATTCATGATTTACATCAGTGTGAAGGGAGAATCAGGTCCACACCATTTTTAATTTGAAGTTCAGGCTTAAGTCATACCATAAGGATTTTTTTCCCCATAGTTACTATCTCAGGAGTCTGAAAACTCTGTCCCACTTTATCTTAGCCAATCTATTTAACCATTCTTTTCTTTGGAGAGAGTTGGTGTAGGCTCAAAGGGGGCGCCGAGCCATGTTTCTCTGCATGCTTCCAACCATGTGAGACCTGATTCTGTCTCACTTATACTGGTGTAAATCAGGAGTAATTGAAGTCCATGAAGCTTCACAGGTATGAAAACAATGTGAGATCAGAATGAGGCTTTGTGTTTATAGTCTATGCATACCTTTGTTCTCTAAGGTTAGTAGGTACTCATTTTATCTGCAAATCATGTGAATCATTAGCCACTGCTTTAGTTGAATAAGCTTTGTTAGTGTCTTTATACAATCAAGTGTGACATCCGTCCAAAGTAGTCCTTGATTCTGTCATTACTGATTTTGAATAGTATCATGTAGCCTGTCTTCAAGACCACTACTAAAATCACAGTGGCAGATTTCAGCAAAGATGTATCGACTTAGCCACACTTGCTGCTGACTTTCCCAATGACTGATTAAAATGACTGCTAAGGTGTGCTGATAGTAATGACTTCTGATTACAGTGACTTTCCATAAGCTGTATCAAATGAACATGAAACTGATGGGCCTGTTTACCAGGTACTGCATGACTATTACAGATCTAAATGATGTAATCTCTTGGACAATGAGTGAAATTGAATTTCCCTTTCCATTTGTTTAAAACAAAAATTGCTTAAAATAGCTTACTTGTTATCCCACAATCAACTATACTCCTTTGGTTCAGTATTTAATATAAATCCCTTTTGTATGGCATTGTGCTACTTTCAAATTCAATTTGTGAATACTTAACTGCTTTCCTCCCCTTATTACTAGTAGGTAACTTCTCAGTAAGAAAGCAGCTGTTCCTTGCAACTTGTTATTTCAGTGTATCATACCGTCCGCCTTGGAGACAACTGTTTGCAAAAGATAAAGTGTGGGAGCACAAACATTGAAGTCACTGAATCCCCAGTGTTGCAACATTCTATTTTTCCTCCCTCTATTTTTAGATATTTCTAATGCATTTTAAAGAAAGTTTGATATGCAAACAGGAAATGGAAAAGGCAGAATTCTAAACGATACTGCCAAGGATTTGGATAAGTCGTAGTGTGGCTATAAAGGGACTTGAACACTGTACTTAAAAGGCTTCATTTTCCTAGTGTGAGTGGATAGTCGTATGTTGTAGCATTTAGAATATGCGCTGTGAAATTGTTTTAGGCTGTGAAAGATTACTCATTCTTGGAGATTATTTTCTGGCACTATGATTTATAAGTAATATTTTTTTGTGATTAATTTTTCTAGTGGTATATTTTTGCACCGCTATCCAATAGTGAATGGTCCGTCAACCATAAAAATATGTGCTGAGGTAAAACTTGGAATATACATTATGTGCATACATATGTATATTTATGCGCGCACACAAACATTGGTATTCTCTGAAGAAGATTTGGATTGATTCAGTTAATCTTAATTTATAGGAGTGCAACAAACTGGACGATTTTAAACCTTCAGATGCTTATCTTTTCTATCTGAGGATCAGTTGTCAATCTCTAATGGGTACTTGGCACTTTTGATATGTTTTTTAAATGCCATCTTGTGCTCTTCTGAATCGCATCACATATAAAAGGTGTGAGTAAGTCAAGGACCCAGAGAATGTAAAGCATGTAAGAGATTTATCATATGTTGAATAAAATGCATACTCTAAACCTCTACCCAGTTAGGAATCTTCTTGGGAGGGGAGGAAGGAGACACAGATGGGGTTATGATAATTTTCCACAATGTTCATTTAACTTGGTGATGGCTTCTCTCAGGACAACATAATGAAAAGATAAGAAATTAATGATCCATGAATTCAAGAGAAACCAGATAGGGGTAATCTTTCAATCTGTCAAAATTAATTAATATTAAAACAAATTTACTAGAGAACATCTCTCAGCTAGAGAGGGGAGGGGCAAAACCATATTAGAACAGCCCTTAACTTTGGAAAAGTTCAGATCTGGACAGGAACCCATCCTTTCATATCAATTTTATCTCTGCTTTCAGAATCTAGATAGCTTTCACTTGTACTCAGTGGTGTTTTTTAAAAGGACAGCAATCACAATGGTTATTATGTAAAAATACGTATATCTTTTCCTTGGATGTATTGAGAGTCACAACTGCCCATTTTAGTCACAAAAATACATTTTCATTGCTTTTTTATTCCTGTTATCCTTGGAAAGCCAGTGCAACTAACTCTTCACTGCAGTGTTAACTAACTCGAATCCTGTCCACACACACAACCCCTTAATTGAAGCATGGTGTTTTAAGCTTGAGTTGGCTGGCCTGTCACAGTTTGATTTAGTACATTTCATCAGCGGCTAAAACAATCACTCTGTATTACCTAAGTGTTGTTATAATGTGCTTGCTTTCACTCTAGAAGCCTCTGAAGTTAGTCTGTCTTGTGTGTAGACAACCCTGAAAGAGCATCATCTGGATTCTGTGTCTGCTCTTCATCATCAACAGAATTGATCACTAAGTTCCAAACCTGTGTGCCTCCACTGAAAGCAACGGAATTGCACAGGTGTCACTAAGTGGTTAATTTTGCCTGCAAAACCTGTATTACTGATGGTGATTGCGAGAGATATGGCAATTTTCTGCAATATCCTTGAAAGACCTTATGGTATTAAGTTTATGTATTATTGTGGGCTAGGATTCTATGTAACTTCTTTATTGAGAAGGTGTGACAAATATCAAAACTCCATGCAGTATCTCTGGAGACCATTGTTTTAAATGAATGGTTTATGTATGATTGTGTGCTAATCTGTGAGGGAGGGCTACCACATCTCCTACAGGAACTAAAAACAGTGGGTGATGATTAACACAAATCAATCAGGTAATCTCACTGAGAGGTACCATCACCTGGGTAGGTTTGCACATGCTAGCTCAAACTAGATTCCCCAGAAACCTATAGACCAATAAAAAACTTTTGGACAAATGGCCTGAGTTTAAACTGACTCAGGACCTTCTTTCTGATCTAGCAAAGGGACAGAGCCCTTCTGTCTGGGAGCCCCAATCTTTGTGAAGGATTGGAAGGACTGACATCTGCCAGAGCCTGAGGCTGGAGCTGGAGTGACATCTGGTAAGTTTTTTAGTACATACACTTCTACCTCAATATAACGTGACTCGATATAACATGAATTCAGATATAACACGGTAATGCAGTGCTCCAGGGGGAGGGGAGGGGAGGCTGTGTACTCCAATGGATCAAAACAAGTTCAATATAACGTGGTTTCACCTATAACGTGGTAAGATTTTTTGGCTCCCGAGGACAGCGTTATATCTAGGTAGAGGTGTACTTAGGTGTTTTTATTGTCTTTAATAAATTTTTGTGTAATACTTTCACCATAAGAATAAATGTGCTTGCTTAGACAGAGGTATGTGGTAACTTGTGACAGCTACTAATTACAGCTGTTCATAGCCTCAGAGAGAATGCAAAGCGCACATGCTGGTTTGTTTAGGCACTCTGGCTTGCTGGGAATATCACAGTGTAAGATCAGGAACTGTGCAGCCTAGAAAAAATACCTGTTAGAAGAGGGAGAGACACAGGGATATACCAAAGAGAGGTGATGGCTAACAATCTGGGAGCTTATAGGAGTGCCCTTGAGGGACCCTGGAGGGGGAATAAGATGCAGTTGCCCTAAACTGTGATACTGATGAATGAAAATAACACCCAGCTTGACTCTCAGATCACAGGTTGAATTTTCAGGGCTAGAAGTTAGCTTGCTATAAGCACCCTGATGAAGAGCAGCTGGCTGGTAATGATTGTAGGAAGAGGGAAGCATTTAGAAAAATGAGCTTCCTTACATCCCCATTTTATTGTTGGCAACTGTCCACAGATTAAGTTGATCGATGGTCTTAGGATCCTCAGTGGTACTAAGTGCCACTACAAGTGAAATCTACAATTGCAAAAAACACCCATTTCCAGCTGCATTTGGCCAGAAGAACATACCACATCCTATATAATCAGACCTGGGCCTGATGATCCAGGCATTTTTGGCATTCAGGCTTGATTACTGCTCCTCACATCCAGAAATGAAACTGTCAGAGAGAGCCCCAAATGATACAAAATACAGAAACTTGTGTGCTTTGTAGCATAGATCATCTCAAACTCACACATATAATTTTCTTCAATTAATGACTATAGTCATTAATATTCAAAGTCAACCATGACTTCTGTCATAAACAGATAGTTAAGGGTTAATGCCTCTTTTACCTGTAAAGGGTTAAGAAGTTCATCTAGCCTAGCTGACACCTGACCAGAGGAACCAATGAGGGAACAAGATGTTTCAAAAGGAAGGAGGGAAGTTTTCCTTTGTTTAGAGTTTCAGTTTCAGCCGGAGTGGAAAAGATCAAGGAACCAGCCTCTTATCAGAGTAGTAAGTTTTAGAAAGGGATAAATAGGTTTATGTTTATTTTCTTTGTAACTTGTCTTGGTACCATTAAAGGGATTATCAAATTTGGGTATTCTTGTGTGTATTAAGATTTTTGCCCAGGGGAACATCCTCTGTGTTTTGAATCTGTTGTCTGTGAGAGTATCTGGTATGCTAATCTCTCCCAGAGAGTTTTCTTTTACCTTTCTTTTCTTTAATTAAAAGCCTTCTTTTAAAATACCTGATTGATTTTTTCCTTGTTTTAAGATCCAAGGGGTTTGGATCTGTGCTCACCAGGAAATTGGTGAGGTCTCTCAAGGCTACCCAGGGAAGAAAAGTAGTGCTTGGGGGTGGTGGCAGCGATACCAGATCTAAGCTGATAATTAAGCTTAGAAGTGTCCATGCAGGTCCCCACATCTGTACTCTAAAGTTCAGAGTGGGGAAGGAACCTTGACAACTTCCCTCAGCAGATGTGTTCTACTGGAGCAATGAAACTGTCAACTGATAGAGAAAGTCAGTAGACAGAGCTTTCTCATGGTGCTTGATTCATATGTACAACAGTGTGGTAAAGAGTAGTGTAAAGATGCCTTAAATTACACTCATTTTGAGGCCCTATTACACTATCATCAGTGCTTCTATATTGTGATGCCAACTTTTCCCAACCTAGCACTAAAAAATTCCCAAATCCAGTGAAAAATTTCCAGATAAAGTTTTTTACAGTGCTTCTATATCCTGGGAAATTTCCCCAAACCTGGGGATTTGTGAGTAAAATGTTTCAACTTGGGAAAATGGGAATTTTCATTCAAACATTTTACTCACAAATTCCCAGATTTTGGGAAATTTCCCAGGATATACAAGCACTGACTATCATGGAGGTGTGAAGTTGCCTGTGTATAAATGAGAATCAGACTCCAGCTGGACCTCCTCACTCTCGCAAAAGATAAGAATGACTCTGGACCTGACCACTTTCAAAACTAAATGCAAAATTCACTCTTTGACTTACCTTCCCCGCAATAAATTATACACATGCGTGCGCACACAAATGACAGCACCCACACCCTGTCTCACTTCCCCCCCCCCACCAACCCACAAACTGGCTTTCAGTGAGACTTGGGCTCCTAAATCACTTGTGGTTTTGAAAATTTTACTCATTCAGGACAAAGTCCAATAAACGCTCTCCCTACTTTATTTTGTATTATTTTTTTACAGATTTTACATATGAGGAGACTGGGGACCAATAAGATTAAGGGACTTGCTCAAGTTCATCCAGGATCATCTGGGGAAGAATTCCCTTGGGTTTTGACCCAATTCCCCTTCCCTAACCATTCTATCACTTACCAGTAAAAGGCAAATTATAAAAAACTGAAGACTGACTTCCAACCTTGCTTTGCTGACCTCAGTTCTACAAGTTTTTATCGTCTTTTTTTTTTAAGAGTCAGTTCATTCTTGCGTTGTAAATTAGCAATGTTTTTACTTCTTCTCCCATCATGGCCTAATGTAACACCATTATTTATGCTGGAAGTTGCACTCTTCATAATCATCCCCTCTTCAGTGGAAGTCATTAGGGCTACATTGTAAAATTTTACCTTGATTACAAACATACATTTTCCATGCTGTTAATATAAAATAAATGTCATGTATTTTTACTTGCATTTCTAGCCAAAGTAGTTGTTATTAAGGAGCCATTAAGAAAACCTGAATCCAAGATCATTATTCATTCAACAGTCAAAAAAAAAAAAGGCATCTGTGCGTTAGATGCTATTAACACATGCAGAATGCCAGATATAATGATCCCATTAAATCAGACTTGATTAATAGTTCAGGAAGACTGAATTTGTTATTTCTAAAAGTGCTGTTTATATTATTATTCTCTTACATTATTTTTGGAAATATTGGTCCAGTCAAGAAGAGCCTAAAGGCCAGTGAATTGCAGATGCATAGTATTCCATTGATTTCTCCTCTGGGCACTGCTGCTTCAACCCAGATAGATAAAAAAGGTCATTACAGAGAAGACCAGATTCCCCCCAAGTAGCACACTCAGTAATAAACTTTACCATCCCATCTCAGTTGATTTTTCTGGGTCCTTAAAAATTCCTCACAAATGTTAACAGGCGCCCCCTAGTCCCAGCAGGCTGCCAAGGAATGCATTGAATCAGGGCACCCATTTTTGTGCAATGATAGTAGATGAGGCTACAGACCTTTTCTTAACCAGCCATACACTTCCTCCTTGAACCCAGCGGACTTTCCTATCTTGGTCCTGAGCCTAGATTTCTATTGGTTAAGAACCTACAAGAATCAGAGCTTAGGTCTGTTCCAGGATGTTTGGTTTCTCCATGCTCCTGTATAATTCTCCAACTTGCTGCTGCTTTTATGATGAAAGATAGCATTTTCAATAGCATGTCAGTTCCAGTCAGTGAAATCCAGGTCCCAGGGAAGTCAATGGCAAAAACCCCATTGATTTCAGTGGGCCAGGATTTTACCCATTGACTTTCAAAGTAACCTAGATTTTTAAGTGTCAGGTGCTTTTGAAACCCCCAAAGTCTCTATGATTATGAGGAAGTAGAAGATTTGCCCTTTCCAAGGTTTTCATTCAGATACCCTCCCATTCCTTGGGTGTCATGAGGGTCTTCACTGAACCACAATAGACAGTAAACCTTCCTAAAGCACTCTGACATATGGCACCACTCTAGACTCTCACAGGAAAGGGTCCCATTGAAGCCAATGGGACTTCTACCTGCCTAAGCAATACAAGACTGCATCCATAAGTATTACATGCAGCTTTTAAATGGGATTGACACCACTTCTGAAGGAGTGTAGTTTGATTTTTTAAGGTTGTAATGAATATTTTATTTTATTTTTAATATTAGCAGGGAGCTGAACAGCAAATGGAAATACGGTGCTTATCATCAGGGTAGAATGGTACAGAGGGGACACATGTTCATCTTCTACTAGACACTTGAAGCTCTTTATTATGTAAGACTGCCACCAGGCTGTCACCAAAGAGTTGGGTTTGGGGTTTTATTGCCACAAAGGCTGGTATTGTCTAACAGCCAAAAAATGTTACACTATATATTAAGATTCCATTTATAAATGAAAAGAATGAGGAGTACCTGTGGCACCTTAGAGACTAGAGGTCTAGTTTGCAAATTAATTCCAATTCTGCAGTTTCTCGTTGGAGTCGAGTGCTCATCATCATCTTCAGTTTTTGCAGAGAAGTGTCTGCAGCTACTGCCCTGCATCTATTGTGTTTCCTCCCTCCTGTCTCAGTCCGTGCTGCCTTGTAGAGTATGAGACTACATTAACAACAGCGTATTAACCCTTGAGGGCTCAGCCAAGAGCTAGTTTGTTATTGGGGGAGAGATAAGTCAGTGGTTTGAGCGTGGGTATGCTAAACCTAGGGTTGTGAGTTCAATCCTTGAGGGCCACTTAGGGATCTGGGGCAAAATTAGTACTTGGTCCTGCTAGTGAAGGCAGGGGCTGGACTCAATGACCTTTCGGGGTCCCCTTCCAGCTCTATGAGATAGGTTTATCTCCATATTAAATCATTTAGCAGCAAAGAATTCCCTGGGAAATATTCCACCACCTCAACCAAGCTTTACAATCATTCATTGTTGTATACAATATTAAACTGTTTGTTTAAAATTGTTTAAAACTTATACTCTATATGTATATAATGTCTTTTGTCTGGTGGAAAAAAAATTCCCTGGAACCTAACCCCACCTATTTACATTAATTCTTATGGGGAAATTGGATTCACTTAACATCATTTTGCATAAAGTTGCATTTTCAGGAACATAACTACAATATTAAGTTAGGAGTTACTGTACTTTTAAACTCTGATGCCAGGACAATGCAGTTTATTTGGTAATTACGGTGGACATCATTTTCTTCTTCTTCTTCTTCTTCTAGCAGTGGATAGAATTGCAGTTTGTGGGTAAATTACAATTGCTCTGTATTATTTTCTTTGTATGTCAAAAGCCCACTTTATATTTTCTTTTAAGTTTAAACAACCCATAACAAAATCTCTTCACACCTGAGAGAATTTCAACCCTATATATTTACAAATAAATGCAGATAGATCTAAAGATATCATCAGCATTTATTACATTTTAGTTTGACTTCCAAATGTAGAAATTGCAAATAGTTTAATGAACTTTACATGTTTGTATCATCTTCTGAAAATATTTCTTTTCTTGGCTTTTCCTGCGGTTTGTTGTTTCCATGAAACCAGCCACTGCTAAGAACGGAAGTAAGCTTTAAAAAAAAGAGAGAGAGTTTATATGGACTGTGGCTGGACAGTCTCGTCAAGGGAGAAGATTGACTGTTTCAGGAGGCAGCACACTTCTGACTGTTTTAAGTACAAGTCCTTCAGGAGAAGTCTTAGTTTTGCTCACTGAACCACAAAATTAAAGTACCATGGAAGAAATCCAGACATGCAACAATGCCAAAATATGTATCACACTATACTGAAAGGCTTCAAAATTACTGTATTTACACAAGGGAATTACAGACAGAATAAATGAAAATTTTACGGTCTAAGAAAGGAAACACAATTTTAGTTAACTAGCACTTTTCTACTGCTCTAAAGCTTTTAATGGGCGCAGAGGGAATTTGCACTCAGTGAAGTAGATCAGTGAAATGATAATTTGTCTTTGAATGGAGTACTTTTATCCCATTAATTTCTGCCATTATAGTGTGAGATAAGATGTAAGCCAATGACTAACTGAAAATTAAGGTCCAAAAAAAGAGGCAACAAAACAAAAGAATAGCTTATGCCATATTATGCAAAATGTAAGATAAAATTAATTTTTACTCAACCTTTTATTGTAGCCACCTTTAACCTCGATTTTTGTGCACTTCATCATATCAGTTTCCACTACATTAAAATATCTTCGCTTTACTCATCAGATCTCTTTTTCTTAGGCATATTTGATTACAGTCCTTTTGTTACACTTGAGAAAGAAAAAAGTGAGTGTAGTGGAGATATGCTAGAGGTGAACACATGGATGTGAAAGCATGGCTGCTTGAAGTACTGCAAAACTTCAGTGTATTGCTGAAATAGCATAAGTTAATACTTCAGGTTGTGTAATTCACAACATTAACCTGACATTGCATGTTATGTATCGCTCTGTATTTCACATAAGTATAATCACTGAATATTTTGAAAGTATTTTTGATGGCAATACATAGGAAAAAAATAGAAGCAGTAGAACACAGCTACTCTGATTTTAAAGCTTGGGTCTATAGTTTTTAGATGTATAATATCATGTCATGTGGCTGAGCTAGAAATCACATCCCATAAAGGTGGTGCAATAGTGGGTTTAGTGAAATCAGTAGAAAGGTGAAAGTCTTTTCTCCTTGGCACAGCACTTACCTGCCTGGGTTCTTCAGACTGAGCGTGGGCAGAATGTATTTTACATGTTAATATATTTCAGTGTCATGCTTTTAAAATTAAAAACTCAAAGTTTGTAAAACAATTTCCCTTTTAATTGTTTTTGCAATATTAGGCGCTGATCCTGCAAAGATTTACACTCATACTTTGTACTTATGAATAGCCCCACTGACTTCAGTGGGACTACTTACATGTGTAAACTAAGCATTTGCAAAAGTCTTTGCAGCATCGTGGCCTTCTGTTCAACAGAATGATTATGAGCTGGTTATATATCTTGCAGTTGTGACTCTTACTAGCTGTATTTTTCAATATTTACATTTTAATTAAAAAGGTCACTAATTGACTCACTTGGAACTGAAATTTGGAATGGAAATTGGAGTTATTAATGGCACTGAACATTTTTTAAAAATTCTTCATTTTTTTAAAATAAAAAATGAAATTTGCTTCAACACTGAGAACGCTTCCAATATGTTTTTCATATACATTTGTTTGAGTAATATTTTTTGGTTTGGTTTTTTCACAAGAATATTCACAGAAAGCAAAGGTATCACAAATACTTGCATGAGCAACCACACACCACAAGCTATGAACAGCAAGTAGCTGAAGTGAACATTTCATGAAGGACCCATAGCCCAGTATTGTTTTCATATACTGTTTGGTTGCCATCATGAATAATGAAAACACTTGTAAATATCAAATTTTCTTCACAAAACTATCCATTCAGAAAAAGAGATCAAATATGTTATCTGATAAATGTATCTAACAGTTCAGCCAGCTTTACCAATCACGTGCCCCAAATGTAAGCAGAGTCAGGATGAGCTCTACTCTGACATCTGGTGGTGAATTGCATAGGCACACCCACCCCACCTAGCATGAACCCACAGCAGCCCAAAATAGTCACTTTGGCAGCGGTGGGATCCCCAGTTTCTCTGTTGTTGGGGCAGGAGGAATAAAGTGTTTTTACCCTGATTATGTGAAACAAGGACAATGAAACTGTTTTATGACAGAGGGTCTCACCATCAACTAAGTAGCACTTGCTACAAAGGGGCATGGGTTCCAAAACCCAATGAAGAGAGAGAGGTTGGGGACAGGTATGTATACCTGATGGTATGGGCCCTGTGGGCCTGGAACACCATTTGCACCACCTCCTCCTCTCTCCACTGTTGAATAGCAGAGCTAATTTTGATTCTATTAAGAGTCTAGTTACAGGTTGCTGTGCTGAGTTCACTTTGGGTCAATGGTGCACCAGCACTGGGCTCCCCTACTACAAGCAGAAATCACTAAAGAGCTAAAATTACTGAGCTGAGATCACTGAATACTGTGTTAGGAGAATCCTGAAGATATATAGCTAAGTGGCTGGCAGAGCGGAGCAGTTTGTGGGATGGTTGGAGCAGCCCATGGAACAGTGAGCGGAGTGGAGCTGAGCAGTTTGCGTGGACGGCTGGAGGAGCAGAACGGAGTGGCTGGTAGAGCGGAGTTCATGGTGAAGGCTGCAGCAGAACCCCATGGAGAGGCAGTCTGCCTCGGACCACGTAAGGTGCCCCTGAACACCCCATGAGCCCCATTCTCCCCTCCATTTCCACCCAGGCTGGGGTGGGGTGGAGTAAAACTCTGCAGATGAACTCTGGGGCTGCACTGGCCAGGGACAGAGACTTTTGGGTTGCTGGACTCAAGAGACTTTTGGGACTTTGGGGTGATCTTTTGGGTAGTTGGACTTAAGACCCAGAGAGGAAAAGGATACTGCCAAACTTACTTGGGGGTGTGTCTTTTGCTCATGGTTTGTGTTATGAATCCTGTTTGTGGTGTTTCCCCAACATAATGCCGCATTGTTTCCCTCCTTTATTAAAAGGATTTTGCTACATTCAGACTCCGTGCTTGCGAGAGGGGAAGTATTGCCTTCTAGAGGTGCCCGGGGTGGTGGTATGTAATTGTCCCAGGTCACTGGGTGGGGGCTTGAGCCGGTTTTGCATTACGTTATTGAAACGGAACCCCTAGATACTGAACCCGGCCCTTGTTGCTGCCAACTCAGAGGGGCAGAAGGATTACACAAATAAAGAATAGTCACATATAGTCAAAGTGAGCAAGCACCATCTCCTCTTTGACACTGCGAGTTCTATGCGGGTCCGGGGATTCATGAGTGGATTTTACAACTGGGTTACTTTGCATTGTTCACTCTCTCACTCAGTGGAGAATGCTCAACAGAAACCAGAGACTGTATTAACTTCCCTGCAGAGTCCCTGAGTCAGAAAAGCTTCATAACATAGGTTAACATTTAAGCATAAGCTTAACTTCAAACACATGCATAAATGTTTTCCGGGGTCAGGATATAAGTTGGGGTCTCAGGATTAGATTCTGGCTGGGAGTGCCTGGCAGCATAGTTTCTGAAATCATGTTGCAATGAAGCTGGAGCAGTGTCACAAAAGGCTGATGTGGAGACAGAGTGCTGCTGTGGGGATGGCCTTTTTCTCCTGGGGGAGCACCAAGATCCCCAAAGTTTGTGGATCTCCCCTTTTTTCCATATGGGAAACCCCACCATCCTGAGGGGAAATTTCAGAGCAAACTTCTCTCATAGGGAATTTTCACATAAATCTACTTTCTGATCCATGTTGCTGTTATTTTCCATAGAGCAGAAACCAGAACACTGGTTTTGTTTCTGAAGTGAATCCATTCCATCCAGTTGGAATCAGCTTTAAACTGTTTCTGCAGCATCTTGTGGGGGAAGGGAGGAAGTCAGTATGAGTGTTAAACTTTTGGAAGAGTTGTTTAGTTAATGCATTGGATTGCAGTGAATGTTTCCAGAATACCTTCTGGAAACTTCTGATATTATATGATGAGATGAGAAATGTATCTTTCTTTTTTACAGCAGTAAAATCCTTAGCAGTGTAAAGCCAAATTCAGAAATCTTCTTAGAGGGGTTTTCAAACACTGGGCAATCTGTCATGTCACTGGGTTGTAATATACACAATATTAGCCTATTTTTGATTCCAACATATCAGGCAATTTTAGTGTTAGTGTAAACCTATAATTAAAAATATTTTAAAAGTGCACTTCTGATAAAAACAGCACCTGAAGTCAAGCTCCTTTTTCAGTGAGAAAAGAACATTAGCCTTATTGAGTACTTTGCAGTGGATTTCAAAGAACTTTACAAGTTATCCAACTATTAGGTCAATTTTTCTATTCATAGTTAGTTGGCTGGATCAAAGGAAAACCAAGAAGTAGAGGAGGTTTTAGGTTGCAGAAATTTTGAGTGGCACACTGAAAAAAATAGTGTGACATTTGTCTATTTCTGAATGAGGACATTCTATTAAAAATGGCTGTTCTTGTAAAAATGTCCTTATAAGAAACTGAGTTGCTTTTTGGATTTAAGGAGTAGGGCTGTATGAAATTGACATTTTAAAATTACTGAAAAGTTTCATAAATCATTTTGGACAAACTTATACCTGCAAGATTTTACCTGTTTTATAAGGTCTCAACCCACCATGCCACCTAAGCATGTGAATAATCCTATGGGCTTAAGCACATGCTTAGAAGCCCTGATTCAGGAAATCACTTAAGGATATGCTGAAATTTAAAGTTAAACATGTGCTGTGCTTAAACTCCCTTCCTGATTAGAGATACCAAATCAAAGCCCACCTGCTTTGCTAAACTAGGACCCAGATGTGTTTTTGTGGAGAAGAATTTCTCTTGTATCAGAAGTGTAAACTTGCAACTTTTCTGGGTTTGAAACTATACAACCCCAGCAATGTACCAGAACTCCATGTCTACACAGGAGCTCCTACCATTGCTACCACACTGGAAATTAACTGGTGATAGCAATGGCGGGAAACTTTGTCAGAAAAGCTGATTGAAGCCACCACTGAGGGAGGTGGTCAGATAATTGATGCACTGGTAGGGAAGATTGTGCACTGAGAAGCTGATTCAGGAAAGTATCCCTATTCAGGACAGCATTACAGAATGTGCCGTCCTGAATCGGGACAGTCTGTTCAGGTGTACTAGGTGTTTGCTGCTCCCTGCCAGAGGCCCTAACATCTTGGTGCACACAACTCTCAGAAGTTGTGTTTTGAAGGGAAGAGCAGTGAGTTCAGACTTCCAGAGGTTGCCTAGCAAGGCCTCCCATGATCAACTGCTGGCAAAACCAGCAAGACTTGGTCCTCCGTGCCTAGCAGGACCAGGGGCAGGTGGAGGTCACAATCAGGGCAGGACAGATAAAAATGGCTGACTGCTTCTACTAAGTGCTAGCTCTGAGTGAAGCCAGGGCAGGGGAAGAATGTTCTGCCTGCCATAACCTAAGCAGCCTGGCCCAGTCAGATCCTAACCTTGACAGTATTTTCCTTGTATCTCTGAAAAACTATTATTTGTTATGGACTGTAATCCCCAGATGGCTTTGAGTTCAACCGTCATTTGTTAATTACCATGGGGCACCTGGCTCAGGTGAGCATTTGACACATAGATTTAAGCATATGCTCAAGTCAAGTACTTTCCTGAATCAGAGCCTTAAAGAGGAGAGAACTGGCTAAATAAAGGAAGCAATTAGCTTTTAAGTGAAGAATATTAGAGTTATACGGGGGCATGGTTGAGAAGGACTTGAAAGAAGAGTGATTTTGGAGTTGCTAGAAAAAATGGACTGTGAAACCAATAAAATCTTTAATAATGGAGATGTGTGTGGGGGGGATTCCACGAAGGAAGAAGATGGAGTATTTATTTAGCAAATAAAAAGTAACAATACTTGCACTGATTTAAAATGCTTGCAACAGTAGTAGATGAAATTGGGAGTAAACTGGTGCAAGTAAACACAAAGCAGAGAGAGAGAGAGAGAGAGGAAACAAATTAAAATCAATGGGTGATTCCCATTTTTAAACTTGGTTCCCATTGTATGTATATATTATCTATAAACATAATACTAAAGAACAGGAGTCATTCAGAAAAAAATAACAGTAAGGTTAAAATTAATCCTAACACTTATAATAATGAGTACATTTTATTCACTGCACTTTCTTTGGGATGCAGAAGAAAAACATTTAATAGATTAAGTAAAAAGTTTGTAGCAAGACTATGTTACAGCAAACAACATGATCTTCTCTCTAACATTTTATAAAGTATAATCAAGAAAGACATTTTAACTGTGCCTCTGTGTGTTTTAACACAAAAGAAAAGTAAAAGAACTAATTGGTGGATTAATATATTATTTTTTTTCTTTTGAAAAGATAATTCTGTCACATTCACATGACTAGAAAGTAAAACAAAGTAATATAAATAAAATATTTTTTTGAGTTGGGAGGTTAAGTTATCATTTATACTGTCAGGACCAGAGATTTCTTTAATGTATAAGCCAACTTTCTCTTTGTCCATCATGCTCTATCTAAAAACCCCTGTTAAGAGTCACTCCCCTACTTAAATCTCGCTTTGTATCCAATGGTGCAAGTAGAATTCCTTTCTTAATGGTACGCCACCCCACATTCTCCCCCGTCCCTCTCCATGATCCAACCTACATTACCTGGTGGAGGGAGCTCTCTCCTCCTCCTGCGGTGCCAAACCACAGGGCTCTCCAGAACTGCAGTGGCAAAAGGAGCAGAACGTGGGGCTACTGGGCGGCCCCACGCCAGCAGCTCCTCTGGTGTGGCTGTACCACCCTCACCCCCAGCCCTGTCCTCCTGGGGGTCTGCTGTACAGATCCTATGCAGGACTCAGGAAACACAGCTGCATGGAAGGGCTGTGGGGGGACAGGGACTGGGGGCAGTGCAGCCGCACTGGAGAAGCTGCCGGCATGGGGTCGCCCAGCAGCCCCACGTTCTGCTGCTCCTGTGTCTTTCTGGTACTGGGTGCCGGCTATAAATGTGCTTACTGGTGCAGCACACCCTACCGTACCACTCTACATGCTCCACTGTTTGTATCTATTGTGGCTTATTTTTTACAAGCATGCATATAATCCTGTATCTCTGGTCAATTCCTCTCTTATTTGTCAAAGTTGTCTTTGTTACTATCATTCTTCTCTTGTTTTGGCCCATTAGGTTGTTAATATAATGGATCATATAAAAATGGAAACATTACAGGGTACCAGAAATACCATCAAGCGTATAGAAGAGCAAAACAAAACCTTGAGTGCTGATAATGAATATATTATATTGGATTGTTTATTTTATTTTTTGCAAAAAGGGCTTTCTTTTTTATAAACTTAATAAATTGATTTCAAGTCTTTAACATGAAGTTGAGTCAATTTAATTTAAAAACTAATTATTCTATATTATAGTTTTGTATCAACTTGTCCAGTGACAATGACTAACAGATTATAGCATGTTGTTCAAATCACGACTCTTCTTTACCCAAAAATAATATTTACATAAATATAACATAAAATATATCAATATTTTATGTATACAGCACCTCTCCTCCTGAAGGTTTTAAAGTGCTTTAGAAAGTTAATATTGTACAATGGAAATGCACCTTGCCTTGGTTGGTATGTGTATGGGAGAGTGGAAGAAGGAGAGAAGAGAGGTGGTAACTGTTTAACTGTGCACTGCTATAGTAATGGGTGAAATTTTATGGACAAATAATTTTTTGATGAAAAATTCAGTTATGGTTTGCCTGAAACTATTCACAAATTTGACATTAATAATTCTGGGCATTTAAAAAGTGGCCGGAGGAGAAGGAGGTGGTTGTGTAGCTGTGGCCACCACTGCCCCTTACCTCTCTCCTTACAACTTTTAGCCCAGTGACGATGGCACTTTACTGAGATGTGGTTGGAGACCTAGGTTGAATCCCTACTCTGGAACAGACCCAAAACAGACTTTTTCAATTCCCCCAAAATTCCAACAGATTTCAGATTTGATTCCATTGGAACCAAAACCACTTTTCTATTTCTTATTCAGAACTGCTACCGAACCAAAAAATCAGTTATTTGCCCACCTCTACACAGTAGCACTAATTCCACAATGCCAAGGAAAAATGCGGTGTGTTTTCAGGTTGTATGGCTGTTCTCATTGGAACAGTACATCCACAGCAATGTGATCAGTTCATTCAGGTTATAAATATTAAAACCAAGATTTGAAGTAGGCAGCAGACACAATGATAGTTATGATAGTTTCCTGTCCAGCTGGAATGTTTGTTTTATTTCTGATATATTCCCCATTGCGTCTGGAACAGAAATTTGGAGCAGACACCCGAGCCTGTTGTATTTACTGATGATACATATACTTTAGTCCTGGAACTAGCTTTGAATGAACAGTTTAGACAGCATGTTCAGACATACTGACAAGAACCCAAATATAGTGAGTTAGGTTAGAAAAAGGGTTATTTCTGTGGTGTAGTGAAGCCTGTCATCTGATTTCAGCAGTACTCTGTAAAGCGCCAGCCTAGAGCAAGATGGAGTGAATTGTGCATCTTTGCCTTATGGAGCAGCCTGCTTTGTCCCTCTATTTTTGGGACAGAGGGGTAGCCGGGTTAGTCTGGATCTGTAAAAGCAGCAAAGAGTCCTGTGGCACCTTATAGACTAACAGAGGTATTGGAGCATGAGCTTTTTTGGTTTCCCATTGGAGGAGGAATTGGTAACACAAAGTCAGGATATGTTCTAGGGTAAACACTCTACACGAGTGTTTTCTGTAAACAGAGGAGGTCACAAAAAAGCATAAACTCTCTCTGGCAGAAATCTCTGCTAAGGCATCTCTGCTCTGTCTCCAACAGCATCTCTCTGTTTTTTCCCCGCTTCTGCTTTACTCTCCTCCATTTTCCTGCCTCAGCCCCTTGGGCTTTATCCATGAAAACCTGTTAATGCAAAACTGTGCATGTTGGACTGTATGGTCTTGAAAGGTGTCATGGCCCACTAACCCTCCTTTTGTGCAACAACTCTCCAACACAAAAGGACTCCAGAAAAGGTTTGACTACCCATCCAGATATAGGGAAGTGTTTTAACTCACACAATCCCTTTAATGACTGTATGGGTGCAGTTACTGCATGAGATTAGTACAGCCTGAGGGTTTATACGCTGATGACTCAAAAGGTGCATGATGTTAGCACCTTTGCCATAACAGTTTGTGTCACCAGGCTGTGGCATTTGGGAAGAATCCGTCACACCTGGACACCCCATTGGCATCTACCAGATTTCCCAGATGTAACAGAAATTAAAATATTGCTCATAGTGTCATGAATCAACTTTCAGCAGGAGATTTTTATTCTTTGTAGGGTATATGTATGAAATAATAATGCATTTGCTTCTTCTTTTCTATATATATATATATAGAGAGAGAGAGAGAGAGAGAGAGAGAGAGAGAGAGAGAGGTTGGAAGCTAGTCCCAGAATATGGGAGTTCATAGAAATCCATTTGACAGAATGTAGCTTAAGTTAAGTAAGTATAATTTGATTTCTGTTCTACATTGGTTTTTATATTGCCCCCATCACCATAGTATCTGAATGTTATTTACACAGCAGTCTCCTGGACAAAATCATATGGTTCCATTCATAAGCATTAACTCTTTGAATGGATTCTGGCTCTTTTTGCTGAGCATCAGCAACCTCCAGTCCTAATGCCCTTGCCAGGCAGCTACTTTTCTGGTTGTTTCTGATAATTTCAGAGCAATTCTGAGCTAGGCTAGCAGAGCAAGCAAGGTGGGCTGTTTTCTCCCCTCACACTGGTTTTACACTACTAAGATACGTCTACACTACCTGCCGGATTGGTGGGTACTGATTGATCTATCGGGGATCGATTTATCACGCGTAGTGTAGACACGATAAATCAATCCCCGATCGCTCTCCCATTGACTGCTGAACTCCAGCTCAGCGAGAGGCAGAAACAAAGTCGACAGGGGAGCGGCAGCCGTCGATCCCGTGCCGCAAGGATGCAAAGTAAGTAATTTTAATTTGATCCAAGATATGTTAACTTCAGCTACGCTATTCTTGTAGCTGAAGTTGCGTATCTTAGATCAACCCCCCATACACAGAGCAGGCCTATGTCTGCATTGACTTGGAGTTACTCCTGGTTTAAGCAAGAGGAAAATCCTGCCAAAAACTTCTTCTATCTTCTTGCTTTATATCTAGGCTTGGCAAGATTCAATTGAAGTCGATAGATGTTGGTAAATGTCGATTTCAGCAGATACACTGAAATTAACAAAAATATACTGGTCAGCAGGAGTACAGCCTCCCCCCTTGTGCCTACAGAGATCAGGTGTCATCAGTCACGTGGCAGTGCAAGAAGCCTCACTGTCACCAACCCGCTCCCTCATTTCCACGATGGCAGTGGAGTTGCAGAGGGCTACCTGTGCTGCCACAGGTTTGGTGACACCTGATCCCTGCAGGTACAAGATGTGGGAACAGCTGTGATCCTGGCAGGGCAGAGCAGAAACCATCAGCCAGGGCTGAGAAGAGGAAGATGAGCCTCTGTTCATGGGACAGGCCAACCTGCTGCTGAATGCCTGAGACTGAGCCATTTAGCAGCAAGGTAGCCTTTCCTGTGCCCAGGGGATCATCCTCTTCCTCACAGTCCTGGGTAGCATCTCTGCTCTGTCAGGCCAGGACAACAGTCTCCCTTGCACCTTGTATCCTGGTGTCTTGAGCCCGTCGGCTCCCTGCAGCCCTGCTGTCAGCACTGCCCTAACCCTAACTCCAACCTTACCCCCTACTTAGTTTCCCACAACTGCAAAAAATAAAATAATTAAAATTAAGTATATCTTAAAAATAAATAGTCGATATTAGAAAAATATAAAAATTGAATTCTGCCAAGCCTATTTATATCTCACTGCTGAATTGCTCACATGAAGAAAATTATATGTTAAGCATATTGACATAATACGTAAAATCAATGGAATACCATTCAATTTTCACTCCACAAATATATACAGTAGTCTACAGTAATAAAATATTGATCAAACTCTTGAGAAACACCCTTAGTTCTTGGGGATTTTTTTTATGATGATAGTTTACATTCCTACTTCAAAATATGCCACTTCAATAAGGATACTCTTAAGAGTTTTCAGATGTAACAAACAACATCTTTACATTTCAAAGTTTCTCTTTTTATAGATCATTTAAAATATCCTCATTTTGATGAGACAAGGTGGGTGAGGTAATATCTTTTACTGACCAACTTCTGTTAGTTAGACAGACAAATTTTCAAGCTATACAGAGCTCTTCTTTAGGTCGGAGAAAGGTTGGAGACTGGGAATGTCACAGCTAGAAACAAGATTGAACAGATTCTTTTATGCTAACCTAAGTGATTATCACATATTCTAAAGGATCATTCAAGGTACAGTAGCTTGTTAAAACCCGTGTAGTAATAGGACAAAAAGGGGGATTGGTGTTACAAATGATTGTTGTAATAAGCCATAAATCAAGTTTATTTATTACAACCATGATTTTTAGTGTCTAGCAAAGTTATAAGCAAAGTTTTGGTTTTCACCAAGATGGCTGGTGGTGATTGGATGTCTAATGTAGTGAGTGCCAGTGAAAATGAGGTAGGATCAGAAGAGGTTAAAATAGGGGAAGAACAAGTTAAAAATTACTTTGACAAATTAGATGTCTTCAAGTCACTAGGGCCTGATGAAATGCATCCTAGAATACTCAAGGAGCTGACTGAGGAGATATCGGAGACATTAGCAATTATCTTTGAGAAGTCATGGAAGATGGGAGAAATTTCAGAAGACTGGAAAAGGGCAAATATAGTTCCCATCTATAAAAAGGGAAATAAGGACAATTCAGGGAATTCCAGAGCAGTCAGCTTAACTTCTGTACCCGGAAAGATAATGGAGAAAATAATTCAGCAATCAATTTGCAAACATCTAGAAGTTAATAAGGTAAATAAGTAACAGTCAGCATGGATTTGTCAAAAACAAATCATGTCAAACCAACAGCTCTCTTTGACAGGGTAACAAGCCATTTGGATAGCAGGGAAGCGGTAGAGATGGTATATCTTGACTTTAGTAAAGTTTTTTATACTATCTCGCATGACCGTCTCATAAATAAACTAGGGAAATGCAACCTAGATGGAGCTACTATAAGGTGGGTGCAAACCTGGTTGGAAAACCATTCCCAGAGAGTAGTTATAGGTGGTTCACAGTCACGCTGGAAGGGCATAACAAGTGGGGTCCTGCAGGGCTCAGTTCTGGGTCCAGTTCTGTTCAATATCTTCGCCAATAATTTAGATAATGGCATAGAGAGTACACTTATAAAGTTTGCAGATGATGCCAAGCTGGGAGGGGTTGCAAGTGCTTTGGAGGATATGATTAAAATTCAAAATGATCTGGACAAATGGAAAAAATGGTCTGAAGTAAATAGGATGACATTCAATAAGGACGAATGCAAAGTACTCCACTTAAGAAGGAACAATCAGTTGCACACATACAAAATGGGAAATGACTGACTAGGAAGGAGTACTGCAGAAAGGGATCTGGGGGGGCTATAGTGGACCACAGCTAAATATGAGTTACAGTGTAATGCTGTTGCAAAAAAAGTGAAGATAATTTTGGGATGTATTAACAGGAGTGTTGTAATTCTTCCGCTCTGATTAGGCCGGCCTCAACTGGAATATGTGTCCAGTTCTGGGCAATTTCAGAAAGGATGTAGACAAATTGGAGAGTCCAGAGAAGAGCAACAAAAATGATTAAAGGTCTAGAAAACCTATGAGGGAAGATTGAAAAAATTGGGTTTGTTTAGTCTGGAAAAGAGAAGAGTGAGAGGGGACATAACAGTTTTCAAGTATGTAAAAGGTTGTTACAAGGAGGAGGAAGAAAAATTGTTGTTCTTAATCTCTGAGGATAGGACAAGAAGCAATGGGCTTAAATTTCAGCAAGAGAGGTATAGGCTGGATACAGGGGGCGGCTCCAGGCCTCAGCATGCCAAGCGCGTGCTTGGGGCGGCATGCCGCCGGGGGTGCTCTGCCGGTTGGCGGGAGGGCGGCAGGCGGCTCCGGTGGACCTCCCGCAGGTGTCCCTGCAGAGGGTCCACTGGTCCCGCGGCTCCGGTGGAGCATCCGCAGGCACCGGAGCCGCGGGACCAGTGGACCCTCCGCAGGCATGTCTGCGGGAGGTCCACCGGAGCCGTGGGACCGGTGACCAGCAGAGCGCCCCCCGCGACATGCCGCCGTGCTTGGGGCAGCGAAATGGCTAGAGCCACCCCTAGTTGTTCATTAGGAAAAACTTCCTAACTGTCATGGTGGTTAAGCACTGGAATAAATTGCCTAGGGAGGTTGTAGAACCTCCATCATTGGAGACTTTTGAGAGCAGGTTAGACAAACACCTGTCAGGAATGGTCTAGAAAATTAATCCTGCCACAAGTGCGGGGGACTGGACTAGATGAGCTCTCGAGGTTCCTTCCGGTTCTCTGATTCTCTGATTCTATAAATTTAAGCTCCCAGGCTCGTCTTTTGAAGGTGTTGTGAGGTTGAGGACTGATAGGTCAGCTATAGAGTGTTCACTTTGTGAAAAGTGTTCACCCACAAGCAATAGGGTTTTTTTATCTTTTATCATTTTCCTGTGTGAGTTCATGGGAAAGTGTAGTGATTGTTTTGTTTCACCCACATAGTTGTTGTTGCAGCATTTAGTGCACTGGATGAGGTACTGTGAAGTGCTGAGAGCCTAAAGAGGAAATGCTCTGAGATTCCTTCTCATTGCCTCTCAGAATCAGGCCCTAAATCCTGAATAACTGATAACTAAGAGGGGTTAAGCACTGTGAGCATTGAACCACAGTTGCAGGCTGTCGCGATCCGATACATAGTTATGGCTCTGTATGGCCAATTGTCGGTCCACGGCCATCTTGTCCTGCTAAAAGGACAAGGCAGCCTCCATCTTGGACCAGGTTCTTGTTGTATAGGAGAGGGCAGAGACTCAATCCTGCCCAGCAACACTGGCTGTGTATGCTCTCCTGTGTTTTTGTTTTTTTCTCTCTCCTGCTGGGCCATCTAAAGGTCAGGCTAGTTCTGTGTGTGAAGGCCTGATTCTGCCCGGCAACCTGTTTTTTTGGGGGCGGTCGTCTGGAGGTCAGGTTAACTCTGCCCAGCGACTCACTTTCCCACTCTTTTTGGACCCAGTCATCTAAGGGTCAGGCTTGTTTACTTGTCAACTCCAGTGTGCCGTGTGCAAATCCTTCCGACGTGGGGTGGCAACAGCTCGAAGCCTGAAGGGAGGAGGGACCAGGGAGCCAATCAGATGTTGACACGAGTGAGTGAGACCCTTTCTATAAAACTAGGTTTCCCCCCAAAATCTGTGTGGAGCATCCGCGTGTTAGCTGAAGGACCTGATCACTCGTTCGGCCAGGGTCTCCTCACGGTAAAGTGCACTCGTGTCATATCGTTTGGATTCGTTGTCGTTTGGACCCGATCCCTGTCAGCTCGTCATGCTTCTGGTGTCTGTTCTGCTGGTCAGCTGCGCCTGGAGTGCGGTATTTGCTTTTTAATATCTGACAGTTAGCTTCTTTAGCCTCTTATTTTTTCCCCTCCCTAACTTGGTATCAAATATCTACTCAGGATATCAGGATTGTATTAGTGAGCTCAGAATTGCACAATTGCTTAGCTAGCTTGTATAATTGTTTTAGTTGTTAATTGAATTGTTAATTGCAAACTGTTTTATGTGTGTGAATCACTGCTCTGTCTTTGTCTGGAGTGAATGAATCTGGGAGCTGTCTCCACCTGGGGATTAGCTGACCAAGGAGTTCCTGTCCCCGCGGTCTGAATGAGTGGAATCTGCCCAGCTGCAGCCGCACCACACTCTGGGTTACCCTTAGTGTGAAAGCAAGGCTGGCTGAGGCAGTGGCCCGTGGGTCTCTTTCTCTGTGTTGCACCGGGCACCGCTCTGACGAACCCGATTCCCATCTTGTGTGATTGGTGTGTCTGCCTATTTGGTGTGGTGAGCAGTATAAAGTGTATTATTACTGTGTTTTGGTGTATTATTACTGTGTATTGTACTGTGTACTCTATTGTACTTTTGATACCATCCCAGCCAAAGTTGCCTACTCCCCCGGCCCAAGTTGTAATTATCCTCTAAATAAACGCAGCCACATGGCTTTTCACTGTTATTCTGGTCCTGCCTGTTTTTCCTCACTCAATACCAAGCTTTAACGAATCGCAATCTATTTCAGACACAGGCGAGGAATTGTTCAGGACAGGTCCAAGGTTGAAGATATGAAACTGAGGAAAGGAAAGTTTTGGATTGAATGTTTGGAGGAAACATTTGCTGAGATGAGCTCCATTATTCTTCAGAATTATTACCCTATGGAAATGATGGGAGCTTCATCCCATGTGTCACTTAAACTTAAAAGACATTGATCAGCACTTCACTGACAGCTAGTATAGATGTAATACTCTATATAATACAGTTAATTGGAAATACAGCATTTTATAGGAACTGCATGAGTATCACTTAGTTAAAAAAAGAGTGGACAGCTATATCCTTTTTAAAAACAAGTCATTAAAATCATAAATAGAAAGGAATTTATTATGTACTAACAAGCCTTCACATTTGTGCATTTTTCAAAATGTCGGTTGCTAAGTGTGAGACTTTACACCAATCCCTCAACTTGGTGTGTATGGGCCAATCACTGTGCCTGCATGGATCTCCATTGATTTCAGCAGGACTCCATGCAGGCTCAGCAGTCCCCCTGCATTGCAGGACTGGGGCTTCAGTAGTATATGCTATGTAAGACTTTGTAGAAGCTTAGTTCAAAGGCTGTTCTCTTTCGAGATTGCGTGGTGGTGTTTAATCATTACAGCTCAGTGATAGCACTATTTTGCATAAGGGTAGAGTATATATATGAAAGCTATTCCACAACAGCCTAAAAACTTACTTATTTCATTTTTAGTTAATACTTTTTAAGGAGTCTGTTTATTTGACAGTTTATACCCACTTTTTTATTACTTTCTCTCCATGCAACAAGTTTTCCCGATTCCTCAGAGTGAAGATTACCGACTCTGTGTCATCTACACACTAAAGTTGCCTGCTGTCACTTTTTCTTCAGACTTCATGAAAATACAGTAGAAGTTATGTAGAGGTCAGACAGTGCAGAGTTGGCCGTAAAGTCTAAAAATACTAAACATTTCATTAAGCTTATTTTTAGGAGGCAACAACAAAAGAGTCTTGGTGATCTTAAATGCTGAATTGTGCTAGAGGCAAAGAAATTATAGAACTCCCTCACCCTTTCTTTTTCTTTCCTCATTGACTATTTTCTAGAAGGTAATGAAAGATTAGAACTCTATTCAGCCTGCTTTTTATGAACAGATTTATTAGCAGGCAGATGAGTGGTCATAAAAAACTAGAAGGAACATAAAAGTATTTACTTTGCAAATTTGGCCAGAAAAGTTTCTGAATAGATTAAGTCTTAAAGCAGCGGTGGCAGTTCAACAAAATACAGGTCAGCAACCAATCGTATTGGGGACAATGTACTGGAAAATTATGTAAACTGTGTGATCACAGCTTACTCCTACTGCTCAAATGAGATGGGTGCGCAGAGGTGGGTAAGCCCAACCCATATTTCAAAGCTGTAACTAGGCATTTTAGTGCCACCTACTGGGCTTTTACATAATTTTTCTGCACATTTTTCCATCCCCCGCAGCTTTGCACCCTGGGCTGCTGTCCTGCTTCTCCCACCCTGGTTATGGCCCTGCCACAGTTGCTAAAAAAGGGGGTAAATACCAGGTGGATGGGGAGCATGCTAAGTCAAAATACGAAATGTTTTTGTTGAGTTTTAAACAGCAATGTGCTATGTACAGCAAGAGATTTTTAATTATATTCATTTGTATGACTTCTCCAATTGAGTAATTGGCCAGCAACTCAAGTTTTCCATGTAATGTGCATGGGAGTTTGGGGCAGAAGTCTTCATCAGCCATAAAGAAAGTTAAAGATTTAGAGGAACCTAGCTTTTATCAATAGAAAAAATTCTGTAGGTCGTTCCCATTGCCATATGTGAATGCACTCATAAAAATTCATGGGCATTTAAACTCCTCCTAGAAGTAGGCCCATAACAATGACTGGATGCAACTAGTCTGAGTGAAAAAGTCAGTTTATAATCCATGTAGAATATTACCAGAGTGAGTCAGCATACAAATGTTCAGGATGGAGTACTGTGTTCTCAAAGTATCTGATTAAGTCAGTTAAAGATTTTGTCTCAGATTTTCATAAATTCGTGTATCTAAAAGTTCATGTATCCAAAAATAACCAGGTTACACAACCTCCACACTGTTACAAGATTCAGGGCCTTAATTTTTAAGGCTAACAAGAGCACTGACAAGATTATAAGGAGGAAAATAATATAAACTTAAAAGTACATGCAGTAATTGATAGTGTTCTAATACTGAGCCAATAGGGAAATGTGTGTGTGTGTGTATCTATCTATCTAAATCTATATCATCTATATCTATATCTATATATACTCTAAACACAGAGAAATGTATATGTACGTTTCAGACAGATATGATGCTGGTACATTGTTTAAATATGGAGTTTTCCTATGTAGTTTATTTTAACTAGAACTTTTTCATTTCTTTAGATGACATTCTGTCATAAAATATGACCTTCCCTCTAACTTTCCAGCACTGCAAATTGACATTACAGTTTGTCTCCAATCACGTAACAGGTATTAATACTTCTGTAGGATTGAAGTGTGCATGTGGTGTGTTGGGAGGGAAAGACCAACAACTTAAAAGCTCAGTAAATGGATTAGAAAAAGCTTTGAAATGTTTGATTTTTAAAATATACCCGAAGGACCCAGAGACATCATTTGTTTAGATCAGTTATTTAGAAACAATGGATCAAGGTCATTCCTTGTGTAATTTATTTGGAGAATGGCTAAAGGAGATTTGGGTGGCTCAAGGGACTGGGAATAGGCTATTGACCTTTTCTTCTTCAAATCATAAGGCCTGTCTAGACAGGGACACTCAGGAAAATTAATTTGATTAACTACAGGTGTAAATCTAAAGTGGATTCGTTAAACTGAATTAAATCTTGTGTGTACACTCTTATTTAGAATTAAAGTGGATTAAAGTATGTTTACTCTGCAAAAAAAAAAAAACCCTGCCACAGAGAGACTCAGAGCCTGGGTCTACAGGCTCGGGCTCATGCTACGATGCTAAAAATAACCATGTAGATGTTTTGGCTTGGGCTGGAGCGTGGACTCTGAAACCCTACCCTCACACACCCCAGGCTTCAGCGTGCATTCCCGTCCGAGCCAGAACGTTTACTGTAGAGAAAGCCTGAGTCTGTCGACTTTTTTGCGGTGTAAATGGCCCCAGCAACTAAAGAGAGTGCAGGTGAGGATTGTACCCTCTCTCTTTTCCTGTGAAACTTCTGTTTCCTAAGCACAAACACAATCTGCCTGTTACATTTAAAATGAAACACCTGTGTTGCCTACAGATTTAGCTGTACAGTGGTAAATGTTTGCCTCCAGCAAGATTTCAGGTTGGGTTATGTTTCTTGAAGACATTGTTTCCTTCCAAATCAATGGGAGTAGTAATGATAAGTCACATTAAAATGCTATCATGATGCCTCATTACCAGCTAACATCACCATTAGTACAGTATTATACAGTAGGTATACATGATTCTACTCATCTGTCTGCCAAACCTGACACATAGCAATTAAATGTGATATTGCATAGAATAATTTGAGAGACGATTGGATTGGGTAATAGGGGAAAAGAAAAGTCACAGAACAAATATAAGGGATAACTTTTTCTCTTACCACTTTCCTTTTATATCTTCTCTACTTGTGTATGTTTATTTTGTTGTTTTCTGTTTTAGGCTCCAGCAGGATGCTGACTATAGATGTGTAGAGCTGGTTGAATTATGTTCCTCAAATTAATTTGATTAAATTTATTTTAAAATGGCATTAAAATTATTCAGTGAATACTTGTTTCCACCCAGATTCAATAGAGTTGGTCAAATAATTTACAAATATATATGAGAAATATTTTTTCTTCAGGTTAAAAGAAAGGCTTAATATTTTTTTTAAATGAAATATTCAGCGAATAATTTTTTTTACTCAGCTGGAGAACAAGACAATATCTGACCTGACACCATGCAGTCAAGATTCACGCAGTCAACAATCAACGCTGTTTTGATTACCAAATATTTATGATATGCATGGATACCTAGGTGAGAAGCAGAATTATATGTCTTACAGCAAGGAGTTTGCATCTCATAGGAAAGGGAATTATTCTCTAAAACATTTTTATCTTTTTTATTTCCCTCCTTAACTCAGATGCCCTATTTCTACCTACTGAATCTAATTTTTTTCTGCATCATCACATGTTCCTTGGGCCATGAAAGAGGCATCATCATCCCTGTCTATACTGGGTCACTTTTTGCATGTTCTCTGCATTGTTAAATCACATAAGTGTTTCCTCTATATGTATCATTCGATGAAGCGATTATTTTGGTCGGCCCCTCTTATGTATTCCTCCAACTGCCCAATGGCATACTTGCCCCAACAGATGGTCTGGCTTCATTTTCAACACCTGTTCCAGATATTTCCATCTTTTTTATCTGGATAACTTTGGAAATAATTGATTTTTGAGCTCTCTGATGAATTTTGCCATTTGTTATAATTTCATTCCATTTGATTCCAAGTATTTTCCTGAGGCATTTGGTCTCATAGGCATTTAGATGACTGTACCTTTGGTGGATTTCCAGCTTTCATATCCATATGTGAGACTGGAAATAACACTTGAGTTGAAGATTTATAGTTTGGTCTTTGAGTTGTAGATTTGAAGCAATCAAATCTTGTTTAAGCTGGCGAATACATCTGCCACCATAATCTTGGCCTCTTTTCTTGATCCTCGATTTTTCTTCTAATTTCATGGGCCACATCCCCAGCTAGTCAGGAGATCTACGTCAGTTTATATCAGCTGAGGATCTGGGTCATATATCTTCTATGTTTGCAGTTGTGCATTTCAACACCTCAACAGCATTTACCATGTTCATCATGTTCCTCTATGTTCTCTCACTTTGATTATTGCAACTCCATGAACTATGGGCTCTCCAAGTCTCAGCTCTTTCAGCACTGGAGACAGAAGTGGGAATGGTCAGACATTGGCTTTACCCGAAGAAGATAGAAAAGAGTAAGGAGGGAACTTATTGTGTTGAAGGTATCTGGAGATCCTATAGTGAAGAATGTATCCTGCCCTTGGCCCAGTTCAAATTTTCTTTTTTAGTCTCCTTGTTATCACTCAAATGTTAAAAAGCTGCTATATCTACCTAAAGACAGTGAAGTACTGCAGGAAATAATCTTTTTAGGTGATAAAAGCCAGTGTGTCAAGTACAAAGATGATACAAGTTAAGCAATACCATAGTTACTGCAAATAACCCACATCATTTTAATCTAAAATACAACACAATTTCTGAAAATAACTAAATTTGCAATGTCTTGGTATGAAGTGTGATTGTTAAATGTATTTAGAATGTGTTTAAAATATGTTAGTAAATATATTGAAGTATTATGCAAATGAAAACACTTTATTATAGTTGTGCCTTTTCACATGCTATTAAATTACTGTAATCAGGGTTTCCATTACAATTGTTTCCATTACTATTTTCAGTCTATAATTCATCAGTACAAATTCACTTTGGGTAAAACTTGGCATACAAATACTAATCCTCAGTGAATAATGTTTTTTTTCAGTGGCTGCTTCCATTGAGTTATACAATTCTCAAAGTTAGCAATTTCAGATATTTATATACACTTTCACAAAATGTATTTTCCAAAATGAACTTTTGTTTACCACATTTAGCTCCTGCCTGCACCTCATCTTTAACCTGTGATATGTTTGTTGATTCTCCTTGAAGCATTTTTATTATCCACTGAACGTTGTATGTGTCATATCCTCAGCTGGTGTAGGCTAATGTCTTCATTGGAGCTACACCAACTTATATTAGGTAAGGATCTGGTGTTATGTATTTTGCAATGGAGTCTGAGGTGCTTTGTGAAAATTCTTATATAAAAAAGGTGTTGCAATCACAACTAATGTGACAATAAGGAAAGTGAGTTTTGTTTTTTAACTAATTGATCTACTAATTCTTTTCACTTCTAAGATATCCATCCCATTTAATGTCTAGGCACCATTGTGGGGGTGGAATGAGGGGGAGATCAGACCCACTTCTGGGTACCTTTTGGGTTGGGACCCCCACTGTTACACTGTGAAATTTCAGATGTAAACAGCTGAAAACATGAAATTGACCAATTTTAAAACCCTCCGGCCCTGAAATTGATCAAAATGGACCTGAATTTGGTAGGACCCTACTTATGTGTTGCTGATACTGGAGTGTAGGGTAGATGTTGCTGTAGTGTTGTTTAGTGGTTAGAACAGAGACTTTATTTTAACTCTTGCCCAGGGTTTGAGAACCTTAGAGTTCTAACTTCTGTTCTAATACACTAATCCCATCTATACAGTAGTCTCTGTAATACACCTTCTACAGTAATCCCTGGAGCTCAACATGCCAAGGTTTCCTTACAGATTGTTGAAAGGTCTATGGAGAACAATTATTCCTCCAAGCTGAGGGTCAGATTTTAAAGGCACAGATTGTTGTTATCAGGAGTCAGCAACCCGTAAATTATTAAAGTGACAAGTGCAACCATGTTTCCATTAAAAACTTGACATTTATCTGTCTCCCTTCCACTCTAACTTTTTTTTGAATTCATAGTGTCATGTGAAGCTGGAGAGAGAGGGGGAGAAGGTGGGTGGGGTTGTTTTTAATCTTTTTGAGGTGAATTGCCCACCTAGATTTTTAGATCAGGTTTGTTGTGAAGAGTGCTAGTACTGTACTTTGCCACTTCCAAAGAATCACATTGTTAATTTGAAGGTTATTTTAGCAGACTCTTTCAGTTTGCTCATCAGTAGTGTTGTTGATTTCATATGGAAAGAATCTACTAAAGCAAATGGAAATATATGGTATTACTAATAGTGCTAATAGGGAAATGAGGTCTTTCCTTTATCATATAGGATGTGTCCTCACTACAAATAAAGGTGTGTTCTTAAGACATATTAGCAAACATTATGTAAAATCCTAGTAAAAATAAGCCAGTTTGTTGTTTTCACATCTGTTGACTGATTGAGCTAAAGACTGAGGGAGTTTGGGGCTTACCTTGACTTGCTAACTCATGGTAAAAGTACAACTGCCTTGACTTCACTAGAATTGTACCTTATGTTAGTGAACAGGAGTTAAGAACACATCTTTTTTCATAGTGAAGACAAAGCCATAATGTATAGATGTGTTGAATTGGGTTGGTGCTCTCAGATATATATTGTCCAACATCTTCTAGAAATGTAATTTCTGCACAGGGAAATCCCTTGAGTTCATACAAAAAGGAGACTGGACCTTAACAGGGCATTAGCATGGTTAGATGGCTTTGCCTATATACTGCTGCAATGACCTCTTTCTCAGATGACACTAGGGACTGAACTGGGGACCTCCAGAACTGAAAGCATGAGTCCCTACAGCTTGAGATAAAAAGCAGGGCTCTGTAATGAGGAGTTTTAACAGACTCATGCTCAGTGGATCAGGCACAGCAGAAGACACATCCCACAATAATACATGGTTTACACTGTCACTTATTGTAGCTTACCATTACTGTTGACCAATGGATCCTAAACTTGTTTCAAAGCAGGACCCAAATTGCTACACTCACCACAAAACAAAATTACCACCCACTATTTTTTTATGAAACAGCATGAAAATATTTATAGGCCACATACAGTGATCCTAAGTGGAGCACCATAACCAGGAAGGAAATGTTTTTGAAACAATAATGTTGTCTTTATTCCTATCTTTTTTTCCGGGTCCATCACTCACCCTATTTTTATATATATGTATCATCTACATCCCTTTTTTTAGCTCTTCTGTGTGTTGTATTTCCATTCTTTTTCTTTTCCATGCTTGTTTGTTTAGATTCAGAAGAGAGTTGTAATGGCTCCTATGGTGAAGTGATTTACCTGCACCAACTGCATTAAGCGAAACTGAGAAGGGAGCACCTAGTCAATGAGCTTTTACTCTGATTTATACTATAGTTTTTCCTCTGCCAGAGCAGTGTGAAGGGGCCTTCATATAAATGAGAATCAGGTCCAAAAAGCTGTTTTAAAGCTAAATTCTAAAATGCTTCAGGAGATTATAGTCAGTTCTCTCTTACTGATTTTCATTTTTCACACATGTTCCCACTGTTCTTGTGTTGATTGTGACCCTGAGGGTTATTTTTGATTATAGGTTGTGCTTTGCAAAAGTTTCTTTTATGGTCTTAGGAACATTGCAAGATTGGGTCCAGCCATGTCCTAGTCAGGCACTGACATTTTAATGCATTTTTAATAACATCCAGGCTTAGCCAGTGCAACTTGTTATGTATTAGTCCAGAAGAATACTTGCAGCAACTTTTTATTTATCTATTTACAGATCAGCAGTTACATTGCTAATCTGTTTAGGACCTAATCCTGACAAGACTTGGACATGTGAATAACTTTGGCCATGTATGTGTTCTTGTTATTTTCAGTGGAAATACTCAGGGTGTATAAAGCTACTCATGTGCAGGAGTGTTTGCAGACTGAATTTACCTAGCTATAAAGAGAGTTGAATGATGCTGAGCCAGTTTGTTTACCTGCCACATTCGCAGGTTTGGCCATCACAGCTCCCACTGGCCACGGTTCACCTGTCCAGGCCAATGAGGGTGGCGGAAAGTGGTGGCCAGCACATCCCTTGGTCCATGCCACTTCCTGCAGCCCCCACTGGCCTGGAGCGGCGAACCACGGCCAGTGGGAGTCGCGATCGGCCGAACCTGTGGATGCGGCAGGTAAACAAACTGGCCCGGCCACATGCCAAAGGTTGCCGATCCCTGCTCTAAACCACCCTTTCACACCAGCATGTTCATTATGCTCTCATTTAGCATACAAGCTCTCATCCCAGGAGAAAATTCAGTTTCATATATTATTTGTGACTTTAGTTTAATATTGCATGAGGGTTTTGTGCTCTAGCACAAATGAGAGTGGACACTATTTATGGGTGAAAATAAGGTTTAACACTCTGTATGGTCCTCCATGCTGATTATTACCTTGTTTATAGCCCTGGATGCACTCAAGGGTGTACAGAGTAAAAAAGGAGCAGGACATGGAGGGAGACCTGGGTTTAATCACAATTTGCATTAGTCTAATGAGATGCTTCCCCATGTGTTTCTTATCTTAGAACTTACTTAGGAAGGCCTGGTGGCCACATGGTGAAAGCTCAATTAATACAGGAGAGGGCATTCTTCTCCTTGTCCTGCTTATTGCCTCTTACCTGTACAGGATTAGAAGCCTTTTATCAATGGTCCAGGTGTCAAAAGAGCCATTAATGTCACTTTCTTTGCTCAAATCATCTTCTGTAGCATGAGCCTCTTAATATTATTGCGTGCAGTTCATCCTGTGTGAATGAAGATTATATTTTTCCTGTTATGTAGCTTGATTGAGAGGAAAAATGAGGATATCGTGACAAAGATGAATAACTTAAAGTCCTTCCCATCCACGCTGCTGATTTCTGTTAGGTGTTCAAAACTAATTTCTTCCCCAGCGGGTGATTTCCAGTTGAAAACATTCCTGTTGACCTCGGTCTTTAGTTCCTGTTTAAACTGTTTGCATGCCTTTTTTCTCCTAAATTCATAAGTCTAAGTTCCTCCCCAGAGGGTATTCACAGTTTCTTCAAAGCCTTCATTTCTTATCTGCTGGCTGAGAGATTCTTTGACAACACTCACACTTTCTGTTTTGCACGTCTCCCCAGTCAGTCAAAGAAGAGGAGGTGGTTCTGGTTAGAGCTGCACTGAACTAGCTGATTCTAATTAGGGGAGCTTAGAAAAACACTCCATTTCAGGCTGCTGCTTTCGTTTCAGATCGTTTATCCAATATCTAAATTGGAAGCAGCAGGTATCTGATCTGAAAATAAATTGTTTTTCCTTACATCTCAACCTTTGTGTTGTGGTATTGTTTCCTCTCTCTCTGTCTGATTTAAAGGGAATAGCAGCAGCAAATTCTGTTTTGAAATTTTAAAGGGCAGTCTCTACGTTTCACAGAGGGCTTTCAAGCATTTTTTGGGTCATTGTATCCTAAAATGTGCATATGATCAAACTGCTTATTAATTACTTTGAAACTTGTTTTCATAATAATGCCACCAGCATTACAGATACAGCGGGAAATTCTGGCCTAATTGAAGTCAAAGCCAAACTCTTACTGACAACAGTGGGCGGAAGATCTTATCTACAGTACTTTGTGCCTAGATTCTACTACTGGCTATTTCTCTTTATAAAATTTTAATAACAGCCTATGGAACCAGTCTAGTGGCTTAGTGATAATGCTTTCTGGTACCAAGAGAGAGTTCTGGGATTCTGGGTTCAAGTCTTACATCAAGTCCTACATCTCTAATAATGTACATTTGGGGATTTTAAGCATCCATATGGCAGTGGTAGGGGGTTTAAGTTATTCAGCTGCTTTATCCTAAATAGCATTTATAACACTTAGATGAATGTGTTTAAACATTTTGCTCAGAACAGAGCAAACATGTATGCAGAAAGAGGCCTAAAGACTACAACCATATTGAAGTGAACACAAGGTACCACTTGAAGGCAATACAGAGGATCCCCTTTAAAAGTTAATTTGAGTTAAGGAGATATTCTAGATTTCAGAGATACTCCTATACTTAACATGGGGAACACAGCCTGAACCAGTAGTATCTCTAGAATCTGAACAAACATTTTAAGTAGGTAGTGGCAGCAGGTAAAAGGAGCTGTTGGGGACATAATCATAGCATCTTTCCATCATGCAACTTTTGGTTACCTTCTAGAACAAAGTTGATACTGACTTCAGTGAAGCTAGAATGGTTTACACTAGCTGAGGGTTTATCCTTAGAACTTTGTCCTTGAATGAGGACCAAGATAAAGACTGTGTTTCCCCCAATAGAACAAGAGTGGGTGGCCTCTGTCAACAATTATTATTATTACTGAAACCAGATATCATGAAGGGGAGTGGAAACTGTGCTTCCCTGGCATTTGTTGTTCCTGTAGGAAATGCCCAGAAACTTCCATTGCTGTACTTTGCCTCCAGAGGGGTGGGAGGTTCTAGTAGTATAGAACTAAGACCCTGGAGTTTAAAAAACTGTGGTGTGATGAGTTGCCAGAGGGATAACTATGATGTAAGCAATTTATGCTTTTTTTTTCATTGTGCACTTGGACATCTGCTGTATATGACAAATTTTTGCATTTGTGCTTTTGTGGCAGGTGATTGCTAAAGAGTTTCTGGTGACACTTTAAAATAAGTGCCCCATCATTATGAATTCATTTGGTATCCATTATAATAATGTTAATCATGATACCCTTATGTGGTGTTATTGTTGATGTAATTTCTGTTAAAAATCCTCCATTTCTTGTCTCAATTTAGTCAAGTATATTTGTCCAAGTGTATTTGGAAGCATTCCAATCTCTTTGATGAATTTAATAGAAAAAGATTTTGTAAGTAGGTAGTAGTGTTTAGGGATGAACAAAGCTGCCCTTCAGCCAGTTTAATTTAGATTTCTCTTATTTGGTTGAGGTTTGGCAGTTTGGTTTTGTGTAATGTCCCTTCTGTCTTCTACTTATGTTTAAATTTAATTAGGTTCAGGCTTATTAGGCTCAGAAAGGGACCGTCACATTTAACATAAACACATAACATTTCAGCTCTTTGCTGCTTTAGTGGAAAAGCCAGAAAGCTTTTCTCAGTAATGGAAAAGCAAAATTTGCATTTTATAATCTACATTTGCCAGCCCTGCAACTCCATTCTAAGCACACAGAAAACTGAGAGGCTCAATCCCAAAGAATATTTTAAGACATGCATGTAAAAGCATCACATGCATGTAAAAGCATTACTTCAGCATGTTCCTCTCCTCTTGTGAAACTTCCAAGAAGACTAACCCTCTTCTATACTATTTTACACTATGAGGGCTCTGTGCATTGTGGTATTTTGTTTACAAAATTACACACTAATACACAGCCTATATTGTTTGCTGATCATTAAGGCTATGATTTTGTCACAGAGGTTGTGGAAGTCACGGCATCCATGAATTCCAAAGACCTCCATGACTTCAGCACTGGTGGCTGGGAGCTGCAGAGTCCCGCCACATTCCACAGTGGCAGGGAGCTGTGAGGTACCCCCGGTGCCTTAGGCAGTGGGCCTCCAAGCTCCGAGCTGCCATGGATAGCAGAGGTACCACGCAGCTCCCAGCAGCCACAGGCACAGGGGGTACTCCACAGCTTCTAGCTGCTATGGACGACAGGGGGACCCCCTCAGCTCCCCAGCAGGGCAGGGAGACCCTGGCGGCTCTCCACATAAGCGGGGCTGGGGGGGGCAGAGGGACCCTGGTGGCTCCCCGCCAACATGGTGGGGCAGGGGGACCCTGGTGGCTCCCATCCTCCGCAGGGTGATCCCCAAACTCCTGGCCACCGCAGGTGCAGGGAGACCCTGGAGCTCTGAGCCCTCACAGGTGGTAGGGCTCCCAGGCACCCTGCAGCTGCCCAGCCCCTTCCAATTTTATCATGGATATTTTTAGTAAAAGTCAGGGATGGGTCACGGGCTTCTGTGAATTTTTCTTTATTGCCTGTGACCTGTCTGTGACTTACTAAAAATATCCATGACAAAACTTTAGCCTTACTGATCATATAATGTTCATAGATTCCAAAGCCAGAAGGGTCCATTGTGATCATTTAGTCTGACCTCCTGTATAACACAGGTCATAGAACTTCCCCAAGATAATTCCTAGCACACATCTTTTAGAAAAAAACATCCAATCTTGATTTAAAACTTGTCAGTGATAGAAAATCCACCGTGATCGTTGGTAAATTGTTTAATTGGTTATTATTATGGCTTGATTCCCAGTCTGAATTTGTCTAGCTTCAATTTCCAGCCATCGTGTTATACCTTTCTCTGCTAGATTGAAGCACCTGTTTTCAAGTACATGTTCCCTATGTAGGTACTTATAGACTGTAATCAAGTCACCCCTTAACCTTCTTTGTTTTGTTAAATAAGACTGAGCTCTTTGAGTCTATCACTATGATGAAGGTTTTCTAATCCTTTAATCATTCTTGTGGCTCTTCTATGAACCCTCTCTGATTTGTCAACATCCTTCTTGACTTGTGGACACTAGAACTGGACACAGTATTCCAGCAGCAGTCACAGCAGTGCCAAATAGAAAGGTAAAATATCCTCTCTAGTCCTACCCATATCGGCATGCATCCGATGAAGTGGGTATTCACCCACAAAAGCTGTTAGTCTATAAGGTGCAACAGGACTCTTTGCTGCATTTGTTGATTATGGTTTTTTTGGGCATCTAGTGAAGTGTTCTTAAACAATTCTCAATTTCACATTTTCTGATTCAATTTTTCATCGCAGATGATTTAGCTCATAGTTGTTTTATACTGTTTTGGACCTTATTCTGTTTGAACATTATGAATGTCATCAACTCACGATCATGTACCTAAGCTACCATGCATGTTTAGTTCCGTGATCAGTTCCTCTCTATCTGTCAAGATGAGTTCTAATATGGAATTCTGCCAGATTGGATGCAATACCTTTTGAGTTTGGAAATTTTCATCTATAATATTTAGATATTCCAGCCAGATACAGGCAGATAAATTTGGAGAAAAAGAAAAGGACAAGCTGTAGAAATGGAACTTCATATCTTACACATTAAGGTTTGTGACAAGGTAGCTGTACCCATGGAAACATATAGTAAAATTAGACTTGGCCACAGAACATAAGAACAAAAGAATGGCCTTACTGGGTAAGACTAATGGTCCATCTAGCTTGGTATCCTGTCTTCCAAAAGTGGCCAATGACAAGTACTTCAGAGAGAATGAATAGAACAGGCAATCGCTGAGTGTTGTCCTCTCCCAGGGACACTTAGAGCATGGTGTTGCATCTCTGACCATCCTGGTAATAGCCATTGATGGACTTATCCTCCATGAACTTATTTGAACCCCGTTATAGTTTTGGCATTCACAACATTCCCTGGCAATGAGTTCCACAGGTTCTCTGTGCATTGTGTGAAGTACTTCCTTTTGATTGTTTTAAACCTGCTGCCTATTAACTTCATTGGTTGATTTCTAGTTCTTCTGTTATGTGAAAGAGTAAATAACATTTCCTTATTCACTTTCTCCACACCACTCAAGATTTTATAGACTTTTATTATAGCCCCGTTTAGTCATCTCTTTAAGTCCCAGTCTTTTTAATCTCTCCCCATATGGAAGCTGTTCCATACCCCTAATCATTTTTGTTGTCCTTCTCTGTACCTTTTCTAATTCTAATATATCTTTTTTGAGATGAGGTGACCAGATCTACATGCAGTATGCCAGATGTGGGTGTATCATGGGTTTCCATGGAGGCATTATGATATTTTCTTATTTTATTATCTATCCATTTCCTAATGGTTCCTAATATTCTGTTAGCTTTTTTGACTGCTGCTGCATATTGAGTGGATTTTTCAGAGAATTATGCACAATGACTCCAAGATCTCTTTCTTGTGTGGTTACAGCACTTTCTATTTATTGTTGGGATTGTGTTTCCCAGTGCACACTACTTTGCATTTATCAGCATTGAATTTCATCTGCCATTTTGTTGCCCCATCACCCAGTTTTGTGAGATCTCTTTGTAACTCTTTGCAGTCTGCTTTGGACTTCACTATCTTGAATAATTTTGTATTGTCTGCAAATTTTGCCACTCTACTGTTTACACTTTTTTCCAAATCATTTATGAATATATTGAATAGTACTGGTACCAGTGCAGATCCCTTGGTTCTACTTACCTCTCTCCATTTTGAAAACTGACCATTTAGTCCTGTCCTTTGTTTCCTTTTAGCCAGTTACTAATCCATGAGAGGACCTTCCCTCTTATCCCATGACTGCCTACTTTAAGAGCCTTTGGTGAGGAACCTTGTCAAAAGGTTTCTGAAAGTGTGAGTACATTATATGCACGGGATCACCTTTTTCACATGTTTGTTGACTCCCTCCAAGAAATCTAATAGATTTGTGTAGTATGATTTCCCTTTATAAACGCCATGTTGACTCTTCACCAACAAATTCTGTTCATCTATGTGTCCGATAATTCTATCCTTTACTATAGTTTCAACCAGTTTGCCTGGTATTGAAGTTAAACTTATCGGATTGTAATTACCAGGATGACCTCTGGAGGCTTTTTAAAAAATTGGTGTCACATTAGCTATCCTCCAGTCATCTGGCACAGAACTGATTTAAAAGAAAGGTTGCATACCACAGTTAGTAATTCTGAAATTTCATATTTAAGTTCCTTCAGGACTCTTGGGTGAATTCCATCTGGTCCTGGTGACTTATTACTCTTTAACGTATCAATTTGTTCCAAAACCTCTTCTAAGGACACCTCAATTAGGGACAGTTCCTCAGATTTGTCACTTAAAAAAGAATGGCTCAGGTGTGGGAATCTCTCTCAGATCCTCTGCTGTGAAGACTGATGCAGCGAATTCATTTTTCTCTGCAATGGCCTTATTTCCTTTGAGTGCTCCTTTATCACCTCTATCATCCAGTGGTCCTACTGGTTGTTTAGCAGGCTTCCTGCTTCTGATGAATTTAAAAAAAAATCTGTTACTTTTTGAGTCTTTGGCTAGTTGCTTTTCAAATTCTTTTTTGGCCTGCTTGGCAAAGTTTATGCTCCTTTCTATTTTCCTCAGTACAATTTAACTTCCACTTTTTAAAGGATGCTTTCTGGTTTTTTAACCACTTCTTTTACTTTGTTATTTAGCCATGGTAGCACTTTTTTTTGGTCCTCTTATTATGGTTGGGGTTTTTTTGTTTTTTAATTTGGGGGTAAACATTTGATGTGAGCTTCTATTATGGCATTTTAGAAAATTTTCCATGAAGCTTGTAGGCATTTCACTTTTGGGACTGTCCCTTTCAATTTCTGTTTAACTAACTTCCTCATTTTTGTGTAGTTCCCATTTCTGAAGTTAAATGCTACAGTGATGGGCTTCTTTGGTGTCCCCCCACCACAGTAGCATTTAACTTCAGAAATGGAAGGATGTTAAAGTGAATTATATTATGGTTGCTATTATCAAGTGGTTCATCAATATTCACCTCTTGGACTAGATCCTGTGCTCCACTTAGGACTAAATCAAGAATTGTGTCATAGAATCATAGAAGATTAGAGTTGGAAGAAACCTCAGGCAGTCATCTAGTCCAACCCCCGCTCAAAGCAGGACCAACCCCAACTAAATGAAGAAACTTTATCTCTGCCTCCTGTTCTGGAGGTGAAATGTACCCAGATAATATGGGGATAGTTGAAATCCCCCATTATTATTGAGTTTTCTAGAGATGGCACTATATTTAAAAATAAATATATTGCACTCAAGCACTCTAACCGCTTATCACAGGAACACATTTGATAACTTTTTATGATTAAATAGAGTCTGCTATTCTGTTTCTGTGCTCTCGTTGAGGCATACAATGTCATCATACACTTAAGCACCTCATGCTGAAAATGTAAATATAGTTGTCCATCACAAGTGATGAATTCCATTGATTTTTTTCATGTATCTCTTTGAGAATTTAGCCTGATATGGAGCTGTGGTTTTTTTGCAGTTGCTCTGATGGAATTAGAAGCAGGGGCGGCTCCAGACCCCAGCATGCCAAGTGCGTGCTTGGGGCGGCATGCCGCGGGGGGCGCTCTGCCAGTCGCCGGAAGGGCGGCAGGAGGCTCCGGTGGACCTCCCGCAGACGTGCCTGCGGGGGGTCCGCTGGTCCCACGGCTCCAGTGGACCGAGGTCCACCAGAGCCGCCTGCCGCCCTCCCGGCGACTGGCAGAGCGCCCCCCGCAGCATGCTGCCCTGCTTGGGGCGGCGAAATTTCTAGAGCCACCCCTGATTAGAAGAAGCTAAAATGAGGTTATACAAGAACAGCAACGGTAAAAATAACAGGTTATCATGTCTGCAGTCACACCTTTGAGGGCCTAATCCTGCAGACACTTAGAGCTGATAGGGAAAAAAATCAGTTTTTCTTTCATTGAAAAGCAGAATTGTTAAAAAATATCAAATGAACAAACCCTTTTATTTCATCTGAAATCTTCCACAGAACATATATTGCATTTTTCTATTTCTCCATTGGAAAGGGAGGAAAATAGGAGCAAATAAGGGAAAAAAATCTGAAAATTGAAAATTTTTAGATAACCCAGAAAATTTCACTAAGATGAAAATCTTCCAGAAAGTTGTTCATTTAAGTTTAAAACACTTTTCAATATTTTTTATGATAAAAACAATTTCCCCTAGCTCAAGTTAAATGTGTGTTAGTTTACTCACATTAGTAATCCCTCCCTTTGATTTACGCAGGGCTATTCACACAAGAAAAGTTATACCCATGCATACGTGGTCCTAGGGTTAAACCTTATATTGGGAAGGAGAGCTTGGCTATATTGGCAGTGTAACTGTTAGCGATACTTCTGCCTTCACACACATCTATACCTGAGATTGTCTGACGCAATAAAGTCTTGAACTAATTTTGAGATATGGCCTCTGGAAATAGACTATCTGTTTAAGAGTATATTATGTTTTGATTTTCATCTTTTGTGTGTTGCTCAAAATCAGTGCTGGCAATGGCATTGCAGCCTAAGGCTGGAGAGGAGCAGCAGGAAATGGAGAGGCAGGAGTTCAGCATTATTTTTCTTCTGGATGTCTGTTGGCAGTGCCTCAGTTAGCCAATGTTTGTACTCCCTCAAACCAGTGCCTGAAGGCCTCACAGTACGAAGCTGCAGTAGAGCAGCAGGAATGCAAGAGTTTAACTTTATTTGATTTGATTACTTACTTGTTGTTTATGAGGCAGCACAGGTTGTATGGGCCCTGGAAGGGACCACCCAGGCTAGTCAGTCTTGGCAGTGGGATATACTTATTTAAAAAGTTTTAAGTCAATATTTGACCAAATAAAAATAATAAAAGTAATTTACTTCCAGTACTACAAGGAGCTGGTTCTAGGCTACCAAAATCAATAGAAATTTGCAATGGACTTCAAAGGAAGCAGGATTGGGCCCTAAAATTATATATGTCTATCATTTTCATCATTCAGGCATCAGAAAGCACAATGAATAAGTTAGAATATTATTGTTTATTTTACATTATTCCCAAATGCTAGATAGAAAAAGATAGACTTTTGAGTGGGAGGGGCTGGATCTCTGGGTTGAAACTGGAGAGAAACAAATTCAAAGGTCATAAAGTTGAAATGTCACAAAGGTTGTAGCATTAATACTTCAGCTCCTAGTTCTAAGACCAAGGGGCAGACTGTGATCTCCTTACTCATGTTGAATAAAACCTTACATCACTCGTAATCTCACTGAAGTCAGAACAATGTAAATGTAACTCCAAACGAGAAGAGTGATGGTCTTGTGGTTAATGAGGTGAACTGGGACTCAGAAAATCTGGGTTTAATCCCTAGTTCTCCTACAGAATTTTTGTGTAACCTTGGACAATGTACTTAATCTATCTGTGCCTCGGTTTCCCTTCAGTAAATACTTATTTTCTCCCATTCTTTGTCTGCCTTGTCTATTTAGATTATAAACTCTTCAGGCAGGAATTGTCTTGTACTATGTGTATGTATAATTCCCAGCACAAGGAGGCCCCAATCTCAACAGCATCATATGCACTGCTGTAATGTTAATGATAATATGAATGATAAGAAGACTGGCACCTGCTGATGTTTAAGAATTAAAAAGTGCAGCAAGAGAGCAGATCCGTTACATATGAAGGAGAAATCAACACTATGTTATAATGATTTATAGGCCAAAGGAGCAATATAAAGTCAATACATTGCTTAACAGGGATTCAATGAACTGATTACCAACTAGCACTGATATACTGTGATTGCCTACCTTAGGCCATGGTAGGCACATTCTGAACCATCTGCAAATATTGGAGAGCCTTAGCAATGATGCCAGCAGAGTTCCAGTAATCAAACACAGAAACTACAAAACACCATTTCCATATCAGACTGCAGTGAATGGTTTTGCAATCTATTGGTAACAATAATACTAGACAGCAGCTAGTATTTTAAAAAATGCATCTCAGGCTGCCAAATTGAATCAACAATACCAATATTAATACTTTTCACTGATATAGCATGTTATATCTGTCATACTTTAGGGCAGGGGTTCCCAGCCTTGGTTTGTGGCTAGTTCAGGGTAAGTCCCTGGTGGGCCACGAGACGCTTTGTCTACCTGACTCGTGGCCCACCAGGGACTTACCCTTACACTGCTCCCAATGGGAGCTGCGAGAAGCAGTGGCCTGGTCCGTGCATGAATCTGTCAGACACTCTTTTATGTTGTTCAGGCCACTGATTTTGTCCTTGCATAATAGATGATCAGCAGACAAAGGTTCTCTCCTCAGGGCAAAGCTTCAAAAGGCTCAGATCTTATATCTCATTTTTTCAGAATTAATCTTCACTTACTTTCACACATACAGTTCATCAAAGTGTGATGAGAGAAGTAAGAATATCTTGATGGGATCAGCTAAAGAAGTAAACTAAATCTCTGTTTAACAATGTTGTCCGATCAGGCCACATCCTGAAATCTGCACAAAGCCCAAGCAAATGGGCTTGCACAGGAATTTCAGTGGGTTCTGGGAGGAGGGACAGAATTATCCTTCCATGCCAGACCACTGAATAGCAGAAAAATTATGTCATAACAGCCTGCAATCCATATGCTCCCCCTCCATAAAATGACTGTGGTCAGATTAATCTGCATACTTGCTGTGTACCTGCCAGCAAGCCCCTGACCCATTGGGAGCAGTGTAGAGAAAGCTACCATAAAACAGTGCTCCATGGAAAAGTGGGTATGATGGCTTCCTGCTTGACTCCTTCATTGCTAGTATCCCTCGCGTGCCATATCTACTACCTCGGATGCCTCCCAAAACCTTTCATCAGGATGAACAGTTTGGCTGACAATGTCTGATAAGAGATTTGCAGAAAATGATGAATATGGGACCTAAAATGGAGGGTAAAGGAGAATAAGACTTGCCTAATTAAATGGGATGGAAATTAGAAAAGCATTTGATCCAAATAGCAAACTAGCAGCATTTGGATTACAAAGATTAGAACTTGGGATGGGTGAATTGCTTCAGGGAAAAAAAAATGTACCTCCACTGCTCTGCTAAGCCTTTGCTCAGGTTTAGAACTAAATTTGAAGTGAAGCATTTCTGAGGTTGTGAAATGTTCATGTACATGCTTTTCAACTTGTGACTTGGATCAGAAGTGGAATTGTCAAAACAAACAAGCACCAGAGAAGTTCTCGTCCACTAAATGTTTTTAACCCAATTTTTCAGACGTAAGAAGTTTGGACAGTTGTGATAGGCATGCAGAGTTTTGGATGCTTCTCCTGTTCAGACTCTGAAATGTTTGAGGTATATGAGTCAATAATTAAAACTAGGATAAGTTAAATACAAAATGTCTGAGGGCAGTTAAAAGAAGCCAATGGCCATCAGCAACAATAATGGCAACTGATCTAATATATTTAAACAGACGTGGCAGCAGAATCATCTAGACAAGGACAGTAGCTCAGGGCTAAGACAAATCAGCAGTACTCATAAAATGATGAATAACATATGGTCTTTCAGATGCTCTGACACAACTCTTTCAACCACTTTCACTGGGAAAGAACAATTGGGAACAGTGGAGAATAATAAGGAAATTTCTCTTTAGCAAAAACGACTCTCAGAGATGACAAGGTTTTGCTGTCCTCGAGATTTACAGCCCCAAAGAGTGACATTCAAGGCTAAATAGTGATACTTTCCAGGTGGTGTGTTAGGTCAGTGATTAAGGGAAGGACTCTCGTCTTTGGTCCTTGATGACATACAATAGTCCAGGATTTTAACCCAACCAGCACTTAATGGTTTGTTTTAAAATGTACAATGTTTAATGTTGCATATGAAACACTTAAATGTCCTAATTCATACTAAAGTCTAGGGCATGTGAGAATTCTATATGCAGTAGAAATCAGTGGATTTTAATAAAAACAATTATTAGCAGGTTGGAACCAAAACCTGGATGGTTGGAGATCCCTGAGGACATGAATTTGTCCAGTGTGGTTTAAATTTTGAACAGTATCTTGCAGAATCTGCAAACTTTCAGTCGAGGCCTGCTCTTTTTTTGGGAGAACTATCTTTTGGAGTTCTCACACACACAACTCTCCCCAACCCCGCATAGTTTCATCTTTCCTCTTGTACCTGTATAGAATGCAGGTGTGTAGTTTCCATGGTTACCCCAATGCACTAGCTTTGAAAGCAGCTTTCCAAACTCTAATCCCTATGCCTGAAGCCCTGAATGTTTTGTTGTCTCTTGCAGCTCCTGTGTAAAAATATTTTAAATCTTTTTATATTTACTCAAAATAAGTGAGATAAGCTTAGGAATATCAAATTTATTTGGGCATAAGCTTTTGTGAGCTAAAACCCACTTCATCAGCTGCATGGAGTGGAAAAAAACAGTAGGCAGTGTGGCAGAGCTCTGACCTTGCTCCTGTGGGTCCTGCACTTCTAGGCGGTTTATGCTTAGCCTCAGTGACTCACTGTGACCCTCCACATAGCCCTTCTCTCTCTAGGGCCAGGGTTACAGTCTACTGAGCCCTTTTCATCATAGGCTGCAAGGAGGTTGGTGAGAGAACTCCCACAGTCTCTGTTCAGCCTCCTGTCCTGACAGGGGCCTGACTTCCCCTTCCAGGAGCTGTTCCTGTAGTGGTGGGTTGGGGGGGGAACCCAGGCCCGCCCTCTACTCCGGGTTCCAGCCCAGGGACCCTAATGGTAGCAGTTGTTGGCAGCCAACCTTTCACTGCCAGAGTTGCTACATTTCCCTGGGCCACTTCCCCACAGATCTCCTGCTTCTCCCTTCTTCACCCTTACCTTAGGGCTCCTTTAACGATGTTTTAGGGTGTCTTCAGTAACCAGCCCTTCAGCTTCCTCTCCTCTGGCTCCCTGGCTCCTCTGCCTGACTGGAGTGAGCCCTTTTTATAGTAACAGCAGGGCCTTAATTAGAGTCAGGTGGTCACATTAACTGAATGGCCTCACCTGATTCTTTACAGGTTAATTAGAGTCAGGTGTTCTCATTAGCCTGGAGCAGCCCCTGTTCTGGTCAGTCAGGGAACAGAAAACTGTTAATCCAGTGGCCAGTATATCTGCCTTCAGCTATTCTGCTGTACCCAACTGGCCTGAGTCTATCACAGCAGGTATATATAGACAGTACATGAAAAGATGGGAGTTGCCTTACCAAGTAGGGGGTCAGTGCTAAAAAGACAATTCAATTAAAGTGGAAGTAGGCTATTCTCAACAGTACAATACCAAGGGAAGAAAATCACTTTTGTATTGGTAATGAGGCCAATGTAAACAGGGTGGCCCATTTCAAACAATTGACAAGAAGGTGTGAGTAACAGTTGGGGGAAATTAGTATGGGGAAATTTAGTTTTTGTAGTGACCCATCCACTCCCAGTCTTTATTCAGGCCTAACTGATAGTGTCCAGTTTTCAGATTAATTCCAGTTCTGCAGTTTCTTGTTGGAGTCTATTTTTGAAGGTTTTTTGTTGAAGAATTGCCACTTTTAAGTCTGTTATTGAGTGTCCAAGGAGGTTGAAGTGTTCTCCTACTAGTTTTTGAATGTTATAATTCTTGACATCTGCTTTGTGTCCATTTATTCTTTTGCATAGAGACTGTCCAGTTTGACCAATGTACATGGCAGAGGGGCATTGCTGGCACATGATGTGATATATGCCAATAGTTATAACATTCAAATAATTATAACATAGGCTCCTTTAAACACGAGTTCAAAACTCTAAACCAAAAACCCCTGAATTTTGGCTGTTTGGATCCAGAAGTCTGACTGTGAACTTGTTCTGCTGATTTTGGATCCAGGCCAAATTCCACCTGTGAGATGAATCTGTTTCAGATTGAGCATGACCTCCAAGTTGCTGAGAATAGCTTGTGAAATTGTGGATCATAAAAGAGTTCTATGCCATGTGGACAGCAGTATTTTGCAGACAGAAGTGGCCTAGGGAATAAGCAGGATAGAATGGATCTCATAGCCTGGCTCAACCCAATCAGTTGAAGGATCTGATGGGAGGAATAGCATTCTAGAGCCTGAAAGGGAGAACATGGTTTTCTGGGCTGAGAGTGGGAAAGAGAGTACATTGGATGGAGTGAGTACTTCCATGGAGAGAGGCAGACAGAGAAGCATTTTATAACTCCATGCTCTGCACCCATAAGGTGATCTTCAAATGACCTAGATTAAAAGTAAAACAGCAGGATGATCTCCATTCTGTACAGTGTACTCATACAGAACCATGGGCACCAGTTTTGTATAATTTTTGGTGGTGCCCAGAATGGGTCCAAGCAGAGTCATCCTGTCCATAGGACTAAACGGGGAAACTGCCCTGGGCCCCCCACTTTGGAGGTCCCCACACTTCAGGGGGACGCGGGGGCCAGGGTGGCCTGGGGTGTTAGCGGGGAGCCTGGTGCCGGCTCCAAGCATCACTCGGGGGAGGGGTCGGAAGCCGGAAAGAGGCGGGGTGGGGAAAGGGGTGGAATGGTGGTGGAGGCAGGGCAGGTCAGGGGCATGAAGAAGTGGGGCAGGGCAGGGGGAATCTTGCTGCTGCTGGTGCCAGGCCCCCCACTAGCCTGCCAGGCCACCCTGGACCCTGTGTTCCCTTGAAGAGCGGGGCTCCCCAAAGTGCAGAGCTGGGGCGGTTGCCTAGGTCTGTCCTATGGATGGGATGGCTCTGAAAATATAAGCCCAAACATTGGTGGAGCCGGGCCCACATTTGTGAATATTGGTGGAGCATGGGCCCATACGACTTGCCACCTACGTACAGAACATAATGCCTACCCTATTCTACATTCATAAGCTTTTACTGAGTGTAAAACATTTCTTATTCTGAATCTGTTTTATCACTATTCATACAGAATTACATGCAAAACAACTACACTAAAATAACGGTGTTAAAGTTGAAAAATCAAGCCCTTTGTATGGATGCTGTAGTGGCCATACAGTAGCTGCATTGATTCTTTGGGGAGTGGGAATATAGGGATTCTCCTCCATCCCCATTCATTCCCTTCAGAGAACACTTTTGCAAAGGCCATGCTGGGCGAGCAGAGCAGGCCAAAAGAAGGCAATATCTCCTTTCCAGAAGCAAATTAGGTTAATCTTTAAAATATGCCTTTGGGTTTCTAAAAATGGAGCCTGGATTTCTTCAACTTCTGTAGTTCATAAATTTATAATATTGTGGGGGGGAATTGTTATTATTATTTCATTTTGGTAATGTGAAATTTGTATTGAAAAGCAAAAATCAATAAAAAGCTTTAAATGCTTTGGGTATCATAACCTGTTTCTAAGAACTATGAATTGTATGGCATATTTATTGTCCTCCAAATACTTCCTGGTTTTGTAAAAGTATAAACATGCCACTGGTGAGATTTTTCTTATTGCTAATAAATAATAAAGCACTGATCACCTGATTTTATGTGTAAGGAGAAACAATTACTTTGACTGCCTGTTTTTTAAAGTCAGTGAGCCATATTTGGTCTTAGTTACTCTGGTTTACACCAGTGTAACTCCATTGACTTCAGTGGAATTACTCTGAATTCATTCCCATATAACTAAGAGCAGACATGTCCCTTCTGTCATCAGAAGGTATTTTTGCAAAAACTTATTCATAATAAGCAATTCAGTCCTTTTTGTACTGTGTATATGATGGTATTAAAAACAGAAGTTATGACTATCCTACAACTCAGATTGACATACTAGCGGTAAAGCTAGTTTTATTCATTAACTTTCCTTCTGCCAAGGTAGTGAGAAGCATAAAAAACTGCTCTAACAAAATTCCTATGATTTTTACATTATTCAAATATTATCCAACATGGAGAACTACAGTGATTAACTGTGGAAAAATTAAGAGACCTATTACTTGTCTTGGGAAGGACAGACATACTGTTAAGTTGACAAAAACCACATAAAGATACTAAATGTGGCTCTAATTAGTTTTATTCACGACTCTAGTCTCTCTGCAGTTAGATCTTTTGATGCCAACCTGCTTCCACCTAACATGAATAATGAGAATGGTTAGTGGATAATATTTCATACTGCCACATTCCCATGGAAGCGGCTTCCACTTGTATGCATGGTTCCAGTGACTACACTTTGATGAAGTGGTAAAAAGAAAAACACATACCTATCTAATTTCTAGATACACAAAATCGTGGAGCTTGGCAATATATCAGCATGTGCAAAATTACTCTTTGCCAATACAGTGAATCAGTTTATTATATCAGACTATGCTTATTTAATGCCTGTCATCCACAGGCGCTTAGGGTGCTTTACAAATAATAGCTAATCAGCAATAAAGTGATATTGCAGGATATAAGTTTGACACAGGTTCCATTAAACAGCCAGACTAAGTTTCCAACTTAGATTTAAAAAAACAAAACAAAACAGAAATAGTCTAAGCTCTGTATGCTGCAAATGGAAAGAATTCTGCAAAGGACATAGTAGCTAATGGCTCTCATACCATAAAATTATTAAGAGAACTCAGGAAAACCAACAGATTTGCTTTGGCAGTTTTTAGTAGTTGGCTGGGAACATAAAATTGGTAAATATCTTAGACAGAAGCCTGTAGGGCTTTCTGGATTGCAAAAGAGGCTTTAAAATCAGTACATTAGTTAATCAGCAACCAGTTAATATATCAATATTAACTGACCCCTTTTCACAAGGAACTTGACAACTGTAGTTTGCATCACCTGAAGTTTATGCATGACCTTACTGACTGAGCGAGGCAGCGAGTTGTTGCAATAATCAAATCTTGAGGTGTCAAAAGTGAGGAAACCCATGTCAATGTCTGAATAAGACACAATGGCTATAATGTAGGATGAGGTCTTGAGTGAGACTAAAGTGCAGCAATACATTTCTCAAAATGAAAGGATTTCTCTAGATCATCCTGCATTCTTTTTGTGGTTTTGATATTATATATCAGGCTTTACCACCAGAAGTGCGATAGGTGCTTTTCAGAACAAATCTATGGCTCCTGCACCCAAGAATATACAATCTAATTTTAGACATAAATTAGAGTTCTACAAAAAGCAGAAGTAACAAAGAGTAGAGAGAGGATGACGTGAAGAAAGATAAGGGTGACAGAAATAAAATCACATTGTTATTCTGATTAGACATATGCACATCCAGATGGCTTAGTTAAAAGGAAGTTCATGTTTGTTAATGATGTATTGATTGAGTCTTGGTGATTATCACAGAAGAACTGCACCTTAACAAGGGTTTGAACGAATAGAGTAATGAGTTGGCTGAGCTGGAAAAGTTAAGGTATTGCATACTTTAGAGATGGCATGAAAAAAACGGTGCAGAAAGAGCAGTGGGAGAAGCATGTTGTAGAGACAAACTAATTGCTCCCACAGAGAACAATAGGTAAAGAAAAGTGAGCTTAAGAGAGGCCGGGGTGAAAAAGGACAGGAACTACTGCAATAAAATCACATGGTTTCCTCGCTGCGTGTGTAGATAGTTGGCTTAGTTAAAAATTTTGGGGTTTTTTTTGTTTTTTTTAATAACGGCTTGGTATTGATTCACTTCCTGAAGACATTCCAAGAAGTGCATCTTTCCTAAGAAGGGGTTTGAATGAAGGAGTCAGGTGAATCAGGATAGGCAAGGGGTCCAAGGCATAGGCCTTGGCTTGATAAAAGGCACAGACGTGGTTGTGAGAGAAGACAAAGTAATTTATCTTGAAGAGACTATAAATTAAAGAAAAGAGTTAGTGTATAAGACCACGCAACATTTCTGTCTTCTCTCATTTGCCTGTAAAGATTGGATTAAATGTCTCTAACTGTGCTAATACCAGTGAAGCCTCAGCATAAATATCAAAACATATACAACATAACTGGTAACCCTGACAAATATTTCTCTAGATAAGCAAATTAAAAACGAACTAAGAAGCTTAGGACTGAAGATTGAACCATACTTTACATTAGACTGGAACAGGATCGTAAGGAATGTCTGAGATTTTCAGTGGGAGCTGATTTCAATGGAAATTAGAAGCCTAAATTCTATTGACAATCTGGCCCTAGTTGCTCAACTGTCATTGTTTTCATCGGGATTTGGTCACTTTAACTCCCTAGGTGTCTCTGAAAACCCCAACCATGACTATTGACTGAGAGATGTAAAATGCAGAAAAATTAAGGGACAAATAAGTCAGCACAGAACCCAGAAAACTTATAGTTCTACATATACATTGCTTGCCAGACTCAAAATAAAAACAGATCTATCTAAAAGCTGAATCCACAAATGCAATGAGAACTAAATTATACCTGTCCCTGAGGTGGAGGAAAGGATTGAGAAAGGCCTTTCCCCCAGCACTTGCACAAAGAGGTAGCCATAATTTGGGCATACAATGGTAGGAAGAACAATGGAGGAGGCTTGCCAGCACTGCCTTGCAGCCTTCCACACTGCACACATTGCACCACATTGCGCTGGTTGGGCTCCAGTGAGGATTTGCCTCTAAGGAAGGGCAGCAGATGGCTTTGGGAATTCTGAAGAGGTAAAGCATTTTTAATCTGCTGATAGGCTGGAGAGGATGTTCTGAACTGGTGCATTCCCTCCCCCCCGCCCCTCAGCTGCTCTGGCCAGATTTGCTCTTCAGTCAGTATTGACCACTTTTGGGGGAGCAGTAATTTGCAGTTGTCTTGCATCACAGTGAGACTGCAGGCAGACTCTAGAATACCACGGATTCTTTACTGTGACTTCCTTTCGAAATTAGCTAATTATCAATTACATCTGTGTGTTAAATAAGGGTTTCCTTCCATGGGGTCCTACTTTTCTCACTACCTTCGTAATGGTGGAACTGTGGCACCTCACTTATTTAGTGGATCTCACAAACAGAGGATTATGATTTTCACTGTAGTGTCAAACAGCAGCAGAAGCTGGGACAAGTGAAAAAAGTATTCAACAACTATTAATAATTGCAAAGGTAAAACAGAAAATATTGGTACCACCAGCATGCACACCCACTTCTCAATGATCACCAACTTGACTTCTCTTTGAGATGGATGGAATCCCTGCAGCAGCTTTAGAATCTTGAAATATTTCATTTTTATTTGATTCAACTTCTCTGTGCAGTCATAAAACATATTTCAGCCAAATGCTATGCTTGAGCAGCCAGCCCTCACTTCTTCCTCATGCTCAGATGATGGCATAGCTCTCTTCTCCCCATTATTTTGTCCATTCAGCAGGTCTCAGAGTGATTCAACTGTATACTCTGCAGTAGGCTAGGGCAAACTTTTTGGCCCGAGGGCCACATTGGGGTTGCAAAACTGTATGGAGGGCCGCGTAGGGAAGGCTGTGCCTCCCCAAACAGCCTGGCCCCCGCCCCCTATCCACCCTCTCCCACTTCCCACCCCTGACTGCCCCTCTCAGAAACCCTGACCCATCCAAGCCCCCCTCCTTGTCCCCTAACCATCCTGGGACCCGTCCACCCCTAACCACTCCTGGGACCCCACCCCCTATCCAACTCCCTTGCTCCTAGTCCCCCCTGACTGCTCTGACCTCTGTCCACACCCCCGGCCCCTGACAACCCCACCCCCAGGACTCCCATGCTTATCCAAAACCCCCCATCCCCTGACCGCCCCCAGAACCTCCGCCCCATCCAACTGCCCCCTGTCACCTGACTGTCCCCCAGGACCCTCCATTCCTTATTCAATCCCCCGGCCCCCTTACATGATCAGAGCAGCATGTCTGACAGCCGCGCTGCCCAGCTAGAGCCAGACACGCCACCGCACTGCTCAGCAGGAGCGTGCAACCCCACCGGCTAGAGCGCTGCCCACGCAGGGTAAGGGGAACAGCGGGGGAGCTCATGGGCCGGGCAGGACAGTCCTGCGGGCCGGATGTGGCCGGCGGGCTGTAGTTTCCCCACCTCTGGCCTAGGGTCAGCCCTAGCATTGTAAGGACAGAATTTGGAGCTTTTCAATGTGATGAAACTGTCTATGTGGTGTATCAGACCTCTCAGAACTTAAATAGTGACCATTATGTATGTTTTGATCAGCAAGGATTTTTTTCATATAATTCAATTTGCCATTTAGCACAGAAGTTTGTAAACAGTTATTAATACCATTTAAAGTTGGACCTGGCCTCAGACAGTAGATCCTAAACACAAACACACTTCCCCAGCCCAGTGAACTTCAGGGAAGTTCAGATTTGTATAAAAACTCTATAACTCCCTGGTTTGGGCCAATCTCAAATATCACGGAGTATCATCATATGTATACATCTACCTAATATATTATCATCTACTATTCTTACATTGGTACCTATCACCACAGAATTTGAGCATGTGCCATATATTTGAAAAGGCACAACAATAATACATATAGTTCACTTGGTATTGAATTGCAAGTAGCTCTGGTGAATGTTAGTCTATTTTGAATTTTGGAAATAACATATCCATTGGTAAATAAACTATTGTTTTTAAAGTGTCTAGGCAGTATTTATTTTACCTGATCAGATCGTTCTTTCAGTTATGCATGCTTGGCAGCTCAGAAACTGATGTGCTATAATGTTAGGTAGGTTGAATAACCAAGTGAGATGCATATATAAATATATTAATATAGGGCATGCCAGTCCCTCAGTGTGCATAGTCACAACTAGCCACAGTAAATTGTGATGTTCCTCACAGAACACAAGGGAAGCAGAAATTTCAACTTGTGCTAGGACACTATGGGGTAAAAATTTCACACTTGAGCTGACAAGTGTGAAAACAACCCCCGCTCAATTCCCCCCTCCCCCATCTCACCCATGCCAGACACCTATTTTGTGGTGTTGTGAGGCTTGAGCTGGCTACCAATTCTAAGTAAGTCTCTTTCAATAGTGGGTTAAAGAGAGATAGACTAAGTGAAAGGATGGTTAAATTTAAAAAGTCAGAATTACCCAAAGGTTACCACTTAGTACTATCTAGGACACCATAATTATTCCCTTTACTTAGAATAAGAAATAATTGGAGTAATGATTAGTATGGTTCGCAAATAGTTTTTACTGGCTACTTCTACATGTGTTTATCTTGATGAATTTGAGACATGCTCATGTACCCAATGTCCATTATACTGCAGCATTAAACCCTGTCCCAAAGAAAGGAAAAGAAACAATTTGGTGTGATGGTGGGTGAGATGTAGATTTTAGTTAGAATAGTCCATGACTTTGCTCAAATGCAGAGAGGAGAAGAGGAAAAGTCAGCCAGAAGGATCTAGAAACACCCAGAAGTAGGGTGTGGCATTACTAGACATGCTCAGTAGCTGTCTCTGAGGTTATTTAGAAAGTTTTCATTGTGGGTAATCCACCTGGTAGTTCACACCCTAGTTATCCTCTGAGAGCAGAGACAATCAGCGGTCAAGGTAGGGAAAAGTTATAAATATAGGCGTTAAAGACAGGAACCAAATCCTGCAAAAAAAACCAGTGCCAACTCTGTCCACATATCTATTCAAGGGACACCATCATAGAACCTAACCACATCAGCAATACCAACAGGGGCTCATTCATCTGCACATCTACCAATGTGATATATGCCATCATGTGCCAGCAATGCCCCTCTGCCATGTACATTGGCCAAACTGGACAGTCTCTATGCAAAAGAATAGATGGACACAAATCGATATCAGGAATGCATCCGACGAAGTGTGTATTCACCCACGAAAGCTCATGCCCCAATACGTCTGTTAGTCTATAAGGTGCCAGAGGACTCTCTGCTGCTTTTACAGATCCAGACTAACACGGCTACCCTCTGATACTTGATCAGGAATCGTAACATTCAAAAACCAGTAGGAGAACAATTCAATCTCCCAGGACACTCAATAACAGATTCAAAAGTGGCAATTCTTCAACAAAAAAACTTCAGAAACAGACTCCAACGTGAAACTGCAGAACTGGAATTAATTTGCAAACTGGACACCATCAGATTAGGCCTGAATAAAGACTGGGAGTGGTTGGGTCATTACAAAACCTAAACCTTCCTGCATAGGTCATGTTTTCTAGATTTATAATCTTTTTTTTTTTGCTCTTCTCTGGACTTTTTCCAATTTATCCACATCTTGCCTGAAATGTGGTGCCCAGAACTGGATACGATACTCCAGTTGAGGCCTAATCAGCATGGGTTAGAGCAGAAGAATTACTTCTCGTGTCTTGCTTAAAACACTCCTGCTAATACATCCCAGAATGATGTTTGCTTTTTTTTTTCCCAATAGTGTTACACTGTTCACTCATATTTACCTTGTGATCCATTATGGCCCCCAGATCCCTTTCTGCAGTACTCCTTCCTAGGCAGTCATTTCCCATTTTGTTTGTGTGCAATTGATTGTTCCTTCCTAAATGGAGTACTTTGCATTTATCCTTATTGGATTTCATCCTATTTACTTCAGACCATTTCTCCCATTTGTCCAGATCATTTTTAATTTTAATCCTATCCTCCAAAGCACTTGCAACCCCTCCCAGCTTGGTATCATCAGCAAACTTTATAAGTGTACACTTTATGCCATTATCTAAATAATTGATGAAGATATTAAACAGAACCGGACCCAGAACTGATCCGCGTGGGACCCCACCCGTTATGCCCTTCCAGCTTGACTGTGAACCACTGATAACTACTCTCTGGGAATGGTTTTCCAACCAGTTTTGCAAAACAACAAAAAATAAATACATTGTATTTCAATCCAAAGGTTTGATTTCATAACTAGACAGACATATTCTGAATTCTGATTCACTGGTATAAAAGCAGAGTACAAATTATCAGACAATTCAGATACTTTCAGTATCACCAGATCTAATTTATTTTATATTATAGATAAAAACTAATTATAAGAACATCTTGTTTAGTGAAGGTTGCAGAGTTAACAACAGCAATACAATTATGGGCACAAGATAAAACCATGGAAAGAATATGATATAGATACAAGAGTTCCTCTGAATAGAGAAACAAGGGATGCAGATGAAAACAAATTACACACTGGTATTTTAACAGATGGCTTAACTCAATGTGGTGAAAAACCAGAAAGAGTTGATGGTTCCCTGGCTATATAACTGACCTTTTCTATGAATGTGATGAATGGAAGTGCCGTGTTTATTATAAGAGTCTCTCCTGAGGCTAGTCCTCTTCTCCATCATCAGTACATCCTAATCCTTAACAATCCACCTGTCCAGTGACAGGGCATTTGGACTGCACCATTTAGTGGTTATAGGCCATTCAGCTACAGCAATAAAAGTCTTTTCTGTGCTTGTGATTTATTCTTAGGTGAATTATGATCTATACCTAAAATAGCTAAATGGGTTTTTGGTAAAGTTTGTTCACCAATAATTAGTTCAAATTGTTGGAGAGTTCTGCTATATATTGTTCTAAATGAGTATGCTCAGCTGTCTTCCTTCCAGCACTGCTTATTTCACACTCTGCATGTTTTATTTGATCTGCTCTTCTTGAGGTCAGTCTTGTGCAAAATCTGATATTAGGTGATGAAGTGCATAGTGGAGATTGAGCTATGTACTTGTATTTTATGCACATCAGTCAGAACAGAACCAGCTCATGCATGTTATAGTTTCTAGCCCATGCCATATTGCCAAGAGTATATTCTTACTGACCTGGTATTTGAGAAGAAGTGCATATAAATGAGTAATTGGCTCTTATATTATTCTTGATATTAAGAAAGAAAAGTCATATGAGGCCTGATTTTCAGTAATGCTGACCATATATTTGGAGTCCCTAGAAGCTGGGGTTACTCAACACGTCTGCATAACATTTCTTTTTAGCAATCTCAAATATCTTTCCTTATTTTTTTTAAGAATATTTGTCAATTTCTGCAAATACTGAAATATTGCTAAATGCTAACGTTTTTACTGACTCTGCATCAGTTCCAATAACATTATTTCATGTGTACATGCTAGTTATCTAATTGAAGAACTTTTTTAGGCCATATTAATCAGGTTTTTAATATTTTTTATTTCTGAAATTGTGTACAACAAGAAGCACATAACATAAACTACATGCACACAAACATTTCTGTTCACATCTTGTAATTCTTGTTAAGTTTTCTAACACTTCTATATGGTTTATATTTCAACTGACTTCAATGGGCTTTGCATCAGGCCTTGTTTGACTAGATGCCAGAAAGTATGTCAAGTGAGAAATACTATAACGCTAACACAAAAATAGACCTAGATCCTGGTGTAACATCCCAGGGTACAGTTCAGAATAATGAGCATCTTTGTCACCCCTGCCCTGCAACCTTGTGTGCCTTACAGTGCCTAGCTGATGTAGCTCCCACTTGAGCTGCTCACAAACAGCCTTCCAGCATGCAAGCATGACCCTGAGTGTCTGTGTGTAACTGCAGCCTTCCAGCCACACTTGGGTTACACTCTGGCTCTTGCCAGCCTTAGTTATGCTTCAGGGTGACCCCAACACACCCCCAGTCCCAGACTTCCTACCAGAAATGTATGTCCTGTATTGCCCTCCCTTTAATCCGTTATTCCTTAAAGGGAATAATATGCCATCTTATCTCAAATAGTTATTGAGACAGTTCAATTTAAACACACTGGATTAGATAAAACAAGTTTATTAACTACAAGAGATTGATTTTAAGTAAGTACAAGTAATGAGGCATAAAGTCAGAAATGGTTACAAGAAAAATAAAGATAAGACACCTGTTAATACCCAACTTAACAAACTATATCAGATTCAAGCAAAGTTCCTCACCACATGCTTTCACAGCAGTCTTACTGACCAAACCTTGCAGGTCCAGACCCCTCCCCCAGAGTCCAATGCTTTCTTCCCTTTTCTCTTCAGGTGCAGTGAATGAGATAGGCAGGGCAAGAAAGAGGGGCACCGTTAGGTGTTTATTTCTCCTTTTTAATAGTTTAATTCCCTCTCTTGAAAAACATTTCTATCTGGGCACTAGGCAACAAAGAGTCTATATGGAAGGAAGTTCCCTGCTGGTTTTTTTCTCACCTGCTTAAGTTTTCTTTGTTTCCCTTCCTGCTTGATGACTCTGTTCACTGGTTAAATGAAAATTAAGCAGAGCACACATTCCTTTGTTTAGGACAGACCTGTTTGCCAATCTCTCTTTGGGCAGGGCTGTGAGGTCTTGGAACATGTTAATAACATCAGACTGGGAAATCTTATAACTTTACATACAATATTGCCACACATATTTTATCAGGACAATACTGAGTAGCAAATTATGAGTTTTCAGATGATACCTTACAAGACGTGCCTTGTACAAAATTATTACAATAATGTGTAGGGTGTGGATACAGGGGACTATTTTGTCACACTAGCATAGGGCCTCAAGCCCCAATCCAGCTAAATCTGTAAGCATGGGCTTAACTTTAAGCATGAGAATAGACCCACTGACTTACATACATGAGTAATCCCAGTTGAAGTTAAATTGCATTAAAGCACTTGCTGAATTCATGCCAAAAGCATCAGTTCAAGCAGCTAGGTCAGTAGCTTGGCATGGATGTTCAGGATGATTATTTTTCTGTTACGCTTATAATCATTGTGAACACAAACTGTATGCTTGCAAACCAGCAGAATTTATAAACTAGTAAGGCCCAATTATTTCACTTGAAGGAGTTTACAAACTCCATCACAAAGTTCCTCAAGGGAAAAAAAAAACTGAAGTGAATCGGTCTATCTACCTGAACATCACATGAAGGTTATAAACTTAAAAATCAACACTCAGAAATTGGAAAAAAAATTCTCATTAACATTAATTCAGACAATCTGCATATATTGTGTGTTGTCTTTTGTATTCCCATGTTGCTCTTTAGATATATACATTAAAATAGCAGCATTCAATGCACACCAAGAAAGATCCACAATGTGCAACATTATTGTGTTTGTTATTTTGAGATCTTTAACATTTCATTTTTTGGCTTTCAGACAGAGCTGGGTGTGACGGGGTGTACCAGGCCCTTTGAGGGCCCCTGCTAGAGGCCTGGTGGTCCTACTACACCTCACCCCAGAAAAAGAGCAGTGAAGGTGGGTCCTTCGGGCCTGCCTAGAAAGGCTGCAGGAAAGCAGCCTATCAGAGCCCAGTAGGCTCAGTTAAAAAGAGCTGCAGGGCCTAAGCAACTCAGTTGCTGGCAGGGACCAGAGGAGCAAAGAAGTTGCTGGAGCTCAAGGGAGAATTTGGAGGTTGCTTCCCGTGACACTGGTATTCCGTGAGGAAGAAATTCATCCCTGAGGTAAAGGTACAAAATGTATTTTTCAGGGCTCTGAAACTATTTGAAAATTTAGGTAGAATTTGGCAAATAGTTTTGGCCAAAAAAAAAATAAAATAAATAAATTAGATCTGGAAACTTGTTAGATTTGGAAACCGTAATGGCACTTTGTTTAGACATTTGGGTATTTTTTTTGGAAAAGTGTGAACACCTTAAAAAAAAACCTGAAAATCATTTTTTTTTCAGGCTGAACAAAACATTTCATTCTACTCAAAATTATTTTTCTGCTTTTTTGTTTTACTATGAAGAAAAGAATAAATCTATTTCAGTTTGAAATGAATCTTTTTTATTTTTGATTCAGCTCTCAAACCTAAAAAAATCCATTATGCATGTCTCTCTGTTCTAAAGCATTGAAATACATAATATAAATTACATATAAATGTGTATGCATTTATACATAAATATATATAACAATACTTAGTTGTACATTTACACATACAAACATATATCCAATAACTGATGTCACCGACTTTTGACATATGTGACAGTCTAACCATCTGAAGCTGCATACCTGAGAGGTGTTAAATCATAGAAATGTAGGTCTGGAAGAGGCTTTGAGAAGTAATCTAATCCACCACACCATGTTGAAGCAGGACCAGCTATACCTGGTCAACCCTGAAACGTGATTGTCCAACCTCTTGTTCAAAAACCTCCAGTAATGGGGTTTCAACAGCCTCCCTTGGAAGCCTATTCCAGTGCGTACCTACTCTCACAGTTAAGAAGGTTTTTTTCTTAATATCTAACCTAAATGTCCCTTGCTGTAGATTAAGCACATTAGTTCTTGTCCTACCTTCAGTGGATATAGAGAGCCCTTGATTTCTGTCTTTTGTAACAGCCCTTAACCTATTATCAAGTCCCCCCTCAGTCGTCTTTTTCTCAAGGCTAATCATGTCTGTTTTTTTTTTAATTTTCTTCATAGATCAGGTTTTCAAAACCTTTTCTCATTTTTGTTGCTGTATTCTGGATTCTCTCGAATTTGTCCACATCTTTCCTAAAGTATGGCACCTAGAAATGGCCATCATATTCCAACTGAGGTCTCATCAGTACTGAGTACAGTGAGACAATTACCTGTCTGGTCTTACATACGACACTTCTGGTTATGCACCCCAGACTTATATTAGGCTTTTTTGCAACTGCATCACATTGTTGACTCGTATTCAATTTGTGATCCACTATAATTCCCAGATCCATTTCAGCAGTGCTACAACTGAGCCAGTTATTTCTCATTTCATAGTTGTGTGTTTGATTTTTCCTTCCTAAGGGTAGTACTTTACCTTTAATGAATTTCAATTTGTTGATTTCAGACCAGTTCTTCAATTTATCTAGGTCATTTTGAATTATAATCCTGTCCTCTAAAGTGCTTGCAACCCCTCCCAATGTAGTGTCATCCATAGATTTTATAAGCATACTCTCTGCTCCATTATCCAAGTCATTCATGAATATTTTGATTAGCACTGCACCCAGGGCCGACCCCTGTCCGACCTCACTGGATACACTCTCCCAGTTTGAATGCAACCATTGATAACTAACTACTCTTTGAGTATTATCTTTCAACCAGTTGTCCACCCACTTCATAGTAATTTCATCGAGCATCAATTAATGCTTTGAAAACCTCTGATGAAAATGCTCTTAAACGTACAAGTTGTTGTTGTTTTATTAGTGCAAAAGCTCAGGCTAGATTCCCTTTTCTATTCATTTGTGAAGTAGTCTAGTCCCCCCATGCCGTATGTTTTTGGCGATATGATGCTCATCTGCCATAGGGAGCATTCCACATAAAGAAAAGCATTCATAGACAGATGGCTGACTCTGGACTGTTGCTGACCAATATTAGTAAAGAGATGTTGTTCCTAATCAGAACAGACACTGGTATCTTTCTCATGTAAATTATTACTTCTAACTAGCACTTCCCAAGTCATTACAATCCAATGTTGGATTCCCTGTGAGAATATGGAGTTGCTAAGCAACATGATTGGTCAGCTAGTTCTCTCTAAGTGAGAGCTGACTTTAAAACAAGATTTCTATAATATTTTCTGAAATGCAAAATATTTTAAAAATTGATTCCATATTTAATGTGAGGTTTCCTTTGAACTGAAGAAAATAAGAGTCATTTAAAAAAAATTGGAATTCCAGACCAAAAGTTCTTATTGGGACAAAGTTTCCACTGCAGCTGTCCATGCACAAGCACCAGAGGTCATTAATTAGCATGTTGTTAGGATCTAAGGGATTTTAATGGTATAACTGGAAGGTTGCCCACATGTCCCTAGAAAATTATAAGCAGAGATTCTCTAGCTAAAACTGATAACCAGATGGATAAGTATGAAGCTAATGTTATTTCTTCTGGGGCCAGAATGTCAAAGTGAATATTTAATTAGGGGTTTTTTCATTTTTTTTTAAAGCAATTTGCATGAACCACACAGAGCAAAAATAAAGTATCAGTTTAAAAATTCAACTGAAAAATCCCAAGTATAAAAGTCATTTAAATTTTTATTAGAAAAACAGGGTGAAGAACTAAAGCTTCATTTTTATCGGAGATGAGTAAATAAAGTCCTTAAGTCATTGTTTGCAGGCTGGAATACTACAGAGTTTGACTTACATTAGAATCAGCCTGAGCCTTAAAGCTCAGGTCAAGATCCAAACTTTCAGGATCTCTAGCTCCAGGGTTTGGTTCAACTGAACAAAGAGACAAGGATCAGTTACAGAGAGGCTGAGTCTGATTTCTGATCAATTTCACACTGTAGCAACTTCAGTATATAGACTTATTTCTGATTTACCCCCATCTTAAATGGGTCAGAATTAGGCCCAGATTTTGGATCCAGATCAGGATCTGAAATTCCCACAAATTCAAGGATATTCAGATCTATGGTTCTGGTTCAGATCCGTATCTCGTAGTTATACAATGAACTGCATATCAAGGTATCTGAAAGCATGTCAATAAATTGTAAATAATGGTTATGCAGTGACCATGTAGCCAACCCCAACACCCAAGGTGTGTTCAACAGCAGCTCAGATACACAGCACTGGATATCAGAGCTTGCTTGCTTGATAGATGGAATACTGGCAAGGACATTGGGATTAACGTTACTGCAGTACTACTGGGGGGTCTTAAGTTCCATCTGTCTAGCCAGACAAGCAGATGTGGCTGAGCCAACAAGACTTCCCTTTAAAATCTCATTTAGAGAACAGCTGCTACAACAGTGCAGCGCCCTGGCAGTGAGCACGCTTAGTCAAAATTTGTATGATTTAACAAAAAGAAAGTCACACCTTCAGAAACAATTCTGTTAGAAGTTATGATCAGCCATATAATATCTACCAAACAAATCAAGTTAGAGAAGTGAGGGTTATTTAAACTGGCAAATTCGGAATACACAATAAGGTCAATATTTCCTTGGACCATGTGCAGGCTATGAACTATAGAAGGTCAGTCAGATTTTTCCTAATTGCATCTCATTAAAGTGGCTCTGCAGAGGTTAATTACTAGCAGTGATAATGTATCTATCCTATCTAACCCCTCAGTTGTCTATTACTCCCTATCTAACAATGCTGTGGTTATGGAGTGGTTAACATACCTGAAGAAACCCTTCTTGTTACTCCTAACATCTCCGGCTAGCTGCAACTCCAAGTGTGATTTGGCCTTCCTAATTTCACTCCTGCATGCCTGAGCAATACTTTTATACTCCTCCCTGGTTATTTGTCCAATCTTCCACTTCTTGTAAGCTGTTTTTTTGTGTTTAAGACGAGCAAGGATTTTCACTGATCAAAGCTCTCTTCCAGCTATCACTAATCTTGAGAGAATGACACTTATAATAAACAAAACAGATCTCAGAAAAGATCTTTGAACCAAGTGAGAGAGAATGAAAACTTGGGGGTAAATATAGATTTTTTTTGTCATTTATGGATAATAGGCAAAACTGAAATAAGAAACAACAATTAAAATACAAAGTTTGCCATTTAGCTGGTTTTTTTGGTACTTGTACTTTACTGCTGTTAGTCTGTGCACCTGACAGTTCATAAATGGTTCACTAATGAAGACTAGCATACCAATTATGATGACTAGAACAAATTACAGAAGATGCATTTTAACTGTGCTAATTGGAAAAAAAGCTTGTTCTTTCTTTCTTTCTTTCCACTACTATGGAGAATTTCATCAAAGTTTTACCAATTAAGTGTGCTTCTGGAGTTAGGGAAAATTTCTTCATTCAGATTTACATGATGATTCTTTACTGCCCTTATGAGTTTTGAACACACATCAGCATCAATGGAAACTTAACACAAATAAGATAATAATACAAGAGTCAAGAATGGCCACACAGAGCAGAATTTTGCCATGCTCTTATATGCTGTCTTGTGATCAATGAGAGAATTTCTCTTCTCCTGTAACAAGAGTGTGGCAGAGTGCATGGAGGAAGGAGGTGGAATTATTGATTAGTTTTTACCATTTAAACAAAACAGTTCTCTCAGAACCACATAACTAACTAAGCCAGATTGGGGAAGGAAGTGCTGGTTTAGTCCAAAAGGACAAAACCAAAAATAACCCCTGAACAAGCAAAACCATCAACAACAACCCCTACCTTTTCTCTCAGAAGTGTTTTTGGGAACCCCCGGAATAAGTCACCTGTGGCAGGGATGATTAGACAATATCTGAACAGGTGGTGAAATCCACCAGTGATGGAGAAATCACTCTAACCCAGCCTCCCTTTTTGATGATACAGTTTTAATGAAGAGCTCTAGGGCATTCTTTTCAATTCATATCTGATTACATGAGAATGAGACTTGTGTGTACTAGAGCTTTAGTGCAATATGCAGAGATTTGTGGGAGGAGGGATTTACAAAATGTGGGTCCTCAGTGCAAGGTAAAATGACATACCCTCTCTTGCCCTTCTCCATATAACCTCCCCTCACCTCCATGGGCAAAAGCTAGATAGGAAAACAGAATAGTAATATGCAGTGGGACATTTCCCCCCTGGCTTCCATCAGCCTAAAGGAAGCTGCTGGGTCCTTCCCCTATTTCCTTTTCCATAAGCCAAGCTAGGCTGCTAACCACCATCAGAGCTAAAACTCCATCTATCTTAAAATAATTGGCATAATTTTTTCTGTGAAAGGGATTTCTTGTATAAAATGGACCTACCATCTTTCACAGCTCCTGACATAAGGAAGAAGTGAGAAAAAGGTAAGCTCAAACAAGCCAGAAATAACTTATGGTAAGAGACTGATAAGATGATAAATACTGGGCCAGAGCATATCCTCTCTGTCCAATCTTCTCACTCCTAGGGTACGTCCAGACTACCCGCCGTATCGGCGGGTAGCGATCGATTTATCGGGGATCGATATATCGCGTCTCATCTAGACGCGATATATCGATCCCCGAACGTGCTCCCGGTCAACTCCAGAACTCCACTGGAGCGAGCGGCGGTAGTGGAGTCGACAGGGGAGCTGCGGACATCGATCCCATGCCGTGAGGACGGGAGGTAAGTCGAAATAAGATACACAACTTCAGCTACGGGAATACCATAGCTGAAGTCGAAGTATCTTACATCGACACCCCCTCCTTAGTGTAGATCAGGCTCTAGAATGGTAAAGAAGGGATAGAGGGAGTAAAGAAAGTTAGAGAAACAAAACCGTTATTCAGAGTTTCTGGGACAGGGGCCCTTCAGTCAGAGAAGCAACCAGCATTTCCAGAGAATGTCCTTTCTCCCCACATACATTTGCGTAAGTTTTTTGCTATGACCATTAGGTAAATTAAAAATTGCCTTGTTTCTTCTATTTCTGCTTGTACTTTCAAGGATATTCCCAGTAGTAATGTATTGTAAACATCTAGGGACAAATTCTCAGCTGGTATAAATTGTCACAACTCCACTGACTTCATTTACATCAGCTGTCGGTCTGCCCTCTACTTTCCAATACACCACAGTTAGCAGGATGCAGATAGCAATACTGTATGAAAGTCCATAGGCAAATATTTTCTTTAGGACCAAAGTTCCCTTCCAAAGCTACAGCATCTCATGAGCAAACACCATTAGCTTATGGCAAAATGTAGTGAGTTCCCCTGTCTAATATGTGTGGCAGTTTCATGATTCACTACTTCACTATAGATTCAGTTGGGTTTTAGTTCCTATTAATCATTTGATAGCACTTGAATCAGTCACTGGCAGTAGGACCTTGTAAGCTCTTTGAGTCAGGAAGCTGTCTACTACTTTGGGTTTTCACTGCGTCTAGCAAATGGGGCCCTGTTCTTGGTTGGTCCCTATGCATTATTGTAATGAACATGAGTAATTTGTTTACAACAAATCCTTCAATAAGGAAGAAAGGACAAATTGCACATTTCTTATAACCATTTCAGAAAATACCTAGCACACATTAATATAAAATAAAATGTAAGAAAACGACTGATGTTAAAGTGTGGCTTTTGGACCTTAGATTAAAGTGTTCCTGTGTTAAAACAGTATCCTCACCTGATGAAAATTGTCTACAAAGAGGATGTAGGTGGTAAAGAGACTGATAGCCTTATTCACAACATTTCAATCTCCCTGTCAAATATAGTTTAAAAAATAACATGACAGTGTTTTTGACACAAATTGCTGCCAGACTATACATTTGTAGTTGCTATTACTGAATAGAAACCAGGCATTATGATCTGAAATGCATTTCATTCAAGTGTGTCTGAGGCACTTAGGTTGGAAAATAAATGAAATATTTTATATAAGAGATCTGATTAATATGAGCTATTTCTGGGGTTGAATTTATAAGTGTGTGAGAAATTGCTCCTTGGCATTCCTAATCTTTTTTGTTGTCTAACAGTCATGGAGTACCAAGTGCCATGAACAGCATTTTAAAATTAAAGCTAACTTGTTTGTTAGCCAGTATGTTTGAGCAACATTTGTGTTTACAGTGACACAGCCTGTGCTCTGTATCTTCTCAATTCAGTCTCTATAAATAGCAGATTATGGAGGAACTCAAGTGAACCCATAAACCTAGTAATAATTAATGTTTGTGCGAGTACCTTCTTCTGGTATATATGTCACATTTTTCTGATGGCAATATAAAATCCTCTATGTAGTATGGATCCATGGTGTTCCCTTCCATCCAAGACTAGAGCTGGGTGAATCTTCCAGGAAGAGGTCAGTGAGGGGACTGGAGGTCCCAGAAGACTGGAGAAGGGCAAACATAGTACTTAGGTCTATAATTCTTTGTTCTTTTTAAAAATATCAGCCTAACTTTGATAACTGGAAAGGTACTGGAACAAATTATTAAACAGTCAGTTTGTAAGCACCTAGAGGATTATAAACAGGATTATAAGTAATAGCCAACATGGATTTGTCAAAAACAAATCATGCCAAACTAACTTAATTTCCTTCTTTGACAGGGTTACTGACCTGATGGACAGAGGGGAAGTAGTAGATACGATATAGCTTTATTTTAGTATGTCTTTTGATACTGTCCCACATGATATTCTCATAAGCAAACTAGGGAAATGTGATCTGGATTAAATTACAATAAAGGGGTGCAAACCTGGTAGAAAGACTGTACTCAAACAGTTATCAATGGTTGACTGTCAAACAGGGATTGTGGGGGGAGGATCTAGTAGGATCCTACTGGTGTCCAGTATTATTCAATATTTTCATTAATTATTTGGATGATGGAGTGGAGAAGATATTAAATTTGCAGACGACATTGAGCTGGGAGGTGTTGTAAGAACTTTGGAGGGCAGAATTGGAATCCAAAATTACTTTGTCAAATTGAAGAATTGGTCTGAAATTAACAAAATGAAATTCAGTAAAAACAAACACAAAATATGGCACCTAGAAAGGAAAAATCAAATCCACAAATACAAATGGAGGAATAACTGGCTAGGCAGTAGTACTACTGTAAAGGTTCTGGGGGTTATAGTGGATCACAAATTGAATATTAGTCAGCTCTATGATGCAGTTACGAAAAAAGCTAATAACATGCTGGCGTATATAAATAGGAGTGTCGTCTGTAAGACCCAAAGGTAATTGTCCTGCTCTACTTGTCACTGATGAGGCCTCAGTATTGTGTCCAGTTTTGGGACTCACACTTTAAGAAAAATATGGACAAATTGGAGAGAATCCAGAGGAGAGCAATACAAATGATGACAGGTTTAGAAAACCTGACCTAGGAGGAAAAGTTAAAAAAAAAAAACTATGAATGTTTAACCTTGAGAAGAGAAGACTGAAGGGGGCAACTGACAACAGTCTTCAAATATGTTAAATGATGTTACAAAGAGGATGGTGATCAATTGTTCCCCATGCTCACCAAAGGTAGGCCAAGAAGTAATGGGCTGAATCTGTAGCAAAGGAGATTTAGATTAGATATTATGAGAAAAAAAAACCTAAGGATAGATAAGCACTGGACTCACTTCCAAGGGAGGTTGTGGAATCCCCTCATTGGAGGTTTTTAAGAACAGGTTAGACAAACACCTGTTAGGGTGGTATACTTAGTCCTGCTTCAGCACAGGCAGCTGGACCAGATTTCAAGGGCCCTTCCAATGCTACATTTCTATTTTTCTATGATTTTATAATATTTCCTTCAATTTTGTAAATAAAGTCACATTTATTGTGTTTACTTTCCATGAATGTGCCAGTAAATCAGTTTACTGGCAAAATAGTCATTAAAAAATCAGCAAATGTTCAGTAAATATTGCAGAATATTTATAGGAAACACATTTTGAATTGGTGCTCACAAGTATTCACACAAGAAACCTGAATCTAACCTCCTCTAGGTCCTAAGCTTTGCCAAGCGGGTGCAGATGCCCACAGTCTAGCAGCTGAGCTTCCCAGTGCAGGAGTCTGGGTCTATTCTATTTCAAAGCACGTAGATCAACTCATGTTAGGGAACTGTTAATGTGCATCAGCAAGGACACTTGGTGTGCGGCAGGCTAGTGCTGGACAGACTCAGATCCCATCCCAGCTTGCTGAAAACTAAATGTTCATCTAGACAATCTTTAAGTGTAACTTCCTTTATTTACCCATACAGACCACTCCTGGAACAGAGATTCAAGCCATCTCTTGCTTCAGGTACCTCATCCCAATACCAATGCCCAGTTCCCAGAGACCAATTCTGCCTTGAGAATTGCCTCCAATCTGAGATCAAGATACAAAGCAAATGTTCCTCTAGTTGGCACAACTCATTTTACACATAGTATTGAATAACCACAACTAACAACCACACAGGGCATGTCTTCCTACGACTGAATAGTTGCTCATACATTAAGAGTACGTCTACACCTCAGAAAAAGTCTCATGGCAGTGAATCTCAGAACCCAGGTCAACTGACCCAGGGTTGCTGGGCTCATGCTTCAGGGCTAAAAATAGCAGTGTAAGCATTCAAACTCAGGCAGGAGCTTGGGCTGTGAAACCCGGAGAGAGAAGAGGGTCTTGCTGCTGCAGGTGTTTTTTGTTTGTTTGTTTGGGGCTTTTTGCAGTGCAGACATACCATAAGTAACAAACTTGGAAGACTATATGTAACAGCACTACCTGGTGACATCTGCGATAACAACTGTAAATACTTAAATGTCTGCATCATTTTTCTCACAGGAGAAGTCCCAGTGCAGGATTCATGTGAGTAAAGTTACACATATGCTTAAGTGTTTCCAGGCCCAGGACCAAACCAAAAACAGAAACAAACTATTTGGCTTGAGTTCAAATGGTAAATATCACACATAACAAAATATTCACCCAACAGCTACAGACCAAAGGTCTGATCTTTACCTGAGTAAGTAGTTTTATTTGCCGAGCAGTCCAAATATGACTCATGCAAATAAATTTAGTCATCCTGTTTATATTTGTGCAGAATCAGACCTCCCAAAATAGTCACTGAATAATTATGGTAATTGATATATTCAAGAAAATTGCAATGAGTTTGACAATTTGTGAACAGAAAAAGATCAAAATCCACCCAATACACTATTTTTCTATGAACTATTTGCCCACCTCTACTGGGATCCTAGAACAAAGAACCATAAATGTTATTCAGTAGGAATTAGCATGCAGTGTTCTGCATGAAGGATTTTCTATAGTGTAAAGCTTTTTCCTTTCATAACTAGCTTGTCTGCAGTTGTAAGGATTTGTTCAGTGAAATAAATTCCCATGTGAATTTTGTTACCATTTTGCTATTTTGTAAAATTTCAAAAAATGGTTTAAAGATAATTGCATTCTTCAGGGCTTGAAAAATCCAGTGACCATTGGAGAGTAGGGAATTTTTCCCAAAGAAATTGAGGTATTTAAGCCATCATTATTTTCTGTGAAATGTAAGCCCTCAGAAAAGAAAAGAAAGTTACACATATACGGTTGCAAAAATAACCTCCAAAATATGTCTGATGGCAACACCGTCTTCCTAAGTCTGAGGCCATACACTGATTCGGATGCCACAATGCAGCTGAGTGCAATTGACACGACCATTTCAGAATCCTCTGGGAAGCAATCAATTTGACAATAATCCTGTTAGTTTTACTTTGCTGCTTGCTTTGGAGAAGTTATGAGCAGTAGCAGGGCCAGGCTCTGGAATCATTCACAGGAAGAAAGAACCAAAATCAATAATACTCTGCATACTCACCAGTAGCAGCCAGGAAGCTGGGGGTCAGATAGAATAGTACAGTCTACTCCACTACTTTGGTCCTTTCTCCACCTTCCTGGTGACCCACATAGCCAGAAGGTGGAGAAAGGGCCAAAGCAATGGGGTTTCACCTCCCTTGCCAGGTGGTTCTGTGGTGGGAGGGAAAGATCTTCCACCAACCAACAGAGACCTACAATCATCATGCCTATAAACATCTACCGGCTGAGAAAATGATGGAGCCCCTCTCAGTCACTCAGACCAGTCAGTTTTGACACAGACCACTCAATAGATTTAGACATCCAGACCATCTCTAAATCTTGCTACTGCTGCTGCCGCCATAGGGTTACACAGGTACCTATGTTTTGGAAATGTTACTCTTGCAGCCTTTTGGTGGCTGATGGTGTAACAGACTTAATACACTCTTACAAGCTATTATCTTCCTGCAAATAGAACTGTTATTTTAGGTAATATAGCAAGGAAAAGTGATCTCTCGGAAGTGCAAAAGAAATAGCTACTACTTTGTGCTGGCTTCATGGCCAAGAAAATAATTTTGCAACACTGGAAGCCAGACAAATCACCTAGAATTGAAGATTGGTACAATATGTGGGCCGGAGTGAAACAGCTTCTCTGTAGAAGATAGATTTGTAGAGACTCAATAAACAGCAAGATTTGGACATTGCTGTTGAGATATATACTCAATGTGTAGCTCTTCTCTGAACAGTAATTCAAACTGACATCGTGGGTGCTCTAAGCCAAATGTGATCAATTTATGAATAAAAAGATAGTTTTGCTAACTCTTAGCCCTGGAAACTCCACTTGGAATCTGAAAATCAAGTTTTTGTTTGTTTTTGTTTTTCCTCTGGCTTGTATATTATCACCACTCAAATCAGAATCTGCAGGCAAAATTGTGCCCGTATAATAGACTTGTTTTCTACAGGTCTGCAGGGGTATAACTGAGGGTTCAGTCCTGAAAGCTACACAGTGTTCCCAGCCTTGCATTGTGGCTGCTCAGAACTTCACAGGATTGGGCCTTTAGTTAACAATTCTGGAGTCAATTACCCCCTCTGTTCTGGATCCTTCATGCCACCAAAGCTTTATAAGAACTCAAGAGGTCAGCAGAGAGTTCCCTGTCACTGGAGCAGATTAGGACCATAGTGAGAAGCAGCCCTGCACTTCCCCACACCTTGCAAGCCCTGGAGTAGGGGGTAGATCAGGGAGTACAAAGGGGTGTCCATAATGCTAATTGCTACATGAAATCTGGACTAATGTTCAGTCCTTAAGCAGCCCTGGGAAGGCTGTGCTAAATTTGAGCAGCTTTCAATGCTACCTCAAATTATGCCATTGGCTTTTTCAGCCCCTGTAGCAATCCAGAACAAGGAGGGAGAAACGGCGTATTTCTCTGCACCTCTTCTTGGGCTGGGCCTTGTGTGCCTCCCAGAATATGTATTTGTGATGTGCAAGAAGGAATAGACCCCCCTTTCTGCCATAGCTGTATTGTCTCTGCAGAGCTAACAGAGGTCAATAACAGTCAAAATTTTGTGTTACTGAAAACATTAGATATGACTTTAAATATACAAAGGAAGTAGACTCGTGAAAAGAACCACTTCAAGGGTTTTTAATATGTATACATGAAAATTCATAGTTACAGCTCTAGTCTCTTTCAGGTGTGCTCTTCAAGAGCTAGTCTATACACTGCCGGTTATAAGGCTAATGCAAGTATTGAAGTAGCTCTTTTTTCATGTTTGTAATCCCTTATCTTTCTCATTTTGTAAATCATTTTCATAAGGACATTTAAGACACACATACCCCAGCGTTCTAAAAGCACTCAAACCTAGTCATGCTTACAAAAGCAAACCACCTTTTAGGCCTATTTTTTCTGTTACTTTATTTATAGTGAATCTTGTATCTGGCCAGATCAGCATAGCTACATTAAAATCAATGGGGTTATACTGATTCACACCAGCTGAGGAACTGGCTCATTATAGTTCATATTTGCTTTGTTGTTATGGGTTACATATAAACTGCACTAATTTCCAAAATTAAACTGTATACTCCTCATAGAGTAAGTGAAGTGCTATATTATTTTACAATGACATCTTGCAATAGCTGAGAGATGTCAAAGTTACTAAGACCTCGATCCTGTACATTATTGAATAAGGGTGCATCTTTGCTCCTGCATGGTTTCCCACTGAAGTCAATTGCAAGAAAGGGGCCTACGTTAATTATATTTTTCTTTTAAGAATTTTCCCTCTTTTAATTTATTTACAGATATGGGGACAGTGAGTGATGCAGATATATGAGTTTGTGTGCTGAGTTTACCTAAGCTAGCATTTTATAGATGCATATATTTAGTCCATATTTTACAGCTACATTGGGGAAGATTTTCAAAAGCATTAATGGGAGTTCGGAACCCAAATCCCATTGTCATACAGTGGGAGTTAGTAGCCTAACAACACTTAAAATCTCTTCTTATATGCATGGGACTGTATGTATGTTAATAAATCACTTATTGAAACAAGAATATGAAACAAATGATTGTCTACAGGAGCCATTTTCTCTACAGATAGGTTTTACTAAAAAGACAGCATAAAGAAGCAGTGTTATACAATACCATTTTACTTATATAAGTATTTATTTATTAAACCTCAGCATAAAAAAATCACATCTGTAGAAGCCAGTTTCATAGTCCTGAACATTTCAAAAAAGGGAAGGTAAACTATAAATGAGCACCAATTAGCATAATGATTGAGGTGAACGAATTTCAAGACATTTTGATTCTGATGTATTTTATCTCAACTGTTTAGAGTTTGGAAATAATCATTAAAAAACAATGACAAGTTATAGAAATACATAGTTATTTTTTACATTGCATTCAGAGAGACACTGTCTTTGCCTACATAAGAGCTCCTAAATTTCACACACACAATCAGAAAGAACCTTTTTCATACTTCCAGAAATGTACATTAATCAAATGCAGGAAACAGGAAAAGAACCCAACCCCTAAATCAAGTAAACCAATTAGAAAATAATGGAGGTGGATGTGAAGGAAAATGTCCTGAAAGAAAGCTGAGTATTTTGTAACTGAAAAGGCAAAGGTATAGAATGGAGATAGACAAAGGAGGAAAAAAAATAAAGAATGGAATTGACTAGAGTATATGATTGCTTGTAAGAAAAACAGTAAATTTACATGAGAGTAACCTAAAAAACAACAGAACCAAAGGAGTTTATATAAAACACACAATCATCTTTGCAATTAATTTTGCATTTCATTTGTTTCCCTCAAGTGTAGCCCTAGCTCACTCTAGGGGAAAGAAAGAAGCTCATTAGAATTAGTATACTATTTATATTCTTCATGCTTTTTAGCTTAGAACTGCCCCAAGCTGAGTTAATTTCTTTGTTATGAATATTTAGATTATTCTACAGAATAAAAGTTACATTTTATTACAATACTTCCTTCAAACATAAGGTAGTTATAACATTTCTTCATGCACACACTTTTGTTTTATAGTAGGCACTTCAAAAAGCTCCTGTTATAAAGTACTTTTTTATATACTGCAGATCATCAGCAAAATAATATTCACTTTAAGTATACCTGCATTTGTACCAATGCTGTTTATATAGAATATGCAACAATATCTATATATGGACAAAGTCCAGCATGCGGTGCTTTGAATTATTGAAATGCTCCACTTTTCTCTATTTTATCTCGCCTTATTCCATTTCTACTACAGACATTAAAATTAGCAGCTTTTTCCTATTGCTTTGATTCTGCATGGCTTTTTTTTTACCCAATTTTATATTCTATGTGAAATACGAAATCTTGGTGCTTTTCTGACAGACTGTGTATAAGGAAGCTGTACAGCCAAGAGTAGTTGACCTGGTAGTAGAAATTGCACACTGAAATAAAAGAACTGCTGGGTGAAGTCTTTGATCCATAGCAGGATGCTGTACAATGATCAATTGCCTGTCCAGATCTGCTCCGCATTTATTATTTTTATGGAAATGCCTTGTCCCGGCTACTCCTAGGTATTCTCCGCCTCATTCTGCCTCCACCCTTCAGAGCTCTAGACACTTCTCTGAGGTTTGGTAAAATAAATGGAAACACAAACAGTGGCCTTTTGCAAGATTTTATTTTAGTCAGACAGCAGTTGGAAATCAAAGCCATTTCTGCAAACCTGTATTAGAAAATGCTGATTGCAGTGAGCTTAATGGAAGTGCCCTACTTTCTGGAGTCATTTGTTTTGATGAGAGCCTGAGTGTAAATTCTGTGCAGAACATAGACAGCTATTATGCAGTTAATTATGCACAAAGTAAACATGTACAATTGCAAACAGCAAAATGCCACCTAATAATGGATAACCTGAGATTTATGGGATGCATGCCCAATCTGTAAAGGCCTCCACTCATGAATCTAAAATGAATGGAACATTACCTAAATGATACAGAATGAAGGATTTAACACATCACTCTACCCTTATTGCTACTTATTTCCTGTCAGCACATTTTTCATTTTGCTTTCATTTATTATACATAAACACTATGCAAATGATTTGGTCATATTTAAAAACATATGGCCTGTGCTTATGATTACTGGTTAGGCATTTTGCTACCAATTACTTGTTAAAGCAATCACTTTTTTAATTATAGTGGTCAGAAGATAATGACTGTGCCTTCATTTACTTGTAGCCTAACTGCAGCGAAATTAGCATTAATATACATACCCTAGAAAAAGATGGTGCATCCTTTTCACACATACTTGTTAATCTACAATTTCTTACTGGACACATTTAGTTCAAATATCTCTTTATAATTACGCCTGTTTCAAGTTTTTCTGCCATTGGCTTTTCAAGAGTCAGTCATTTAGTAGAGCTGTGACTGTAACAAAAGACATGAAAGGGTGTGTATGGTCAATATTGATTAGCTCTCATTATTTCCATTGTTCCTCACCTGCAAGGAGAGCGGTGAGTCAAAAATTCATGACTAATTGCAAAGCAGCAAGGAACTCTTCTGCATTGCAAGACCGGTTTGTCAGTAATGGCAGCTGTTATCATTGTTGTTGTTTTTTTTTTTTTTTAGATTTCCAAGGTATCACTTTCTTTTGAGGGAAAAAAAAACCACAAGCACAGGAAACCAAATTTTGCACCTGTATCATACCAGTGAGCTTACCCGGATGGGAAGTTGGTGGGAGGACAGCCTAAATGTACAACGAGGTTGCCGGGTCTGTATTGTTCTAATTGCATGTTACTGTTCTTGTTCTGATCCATTTTGTCTTTCTATTTGCTTTGTTGGTAATGGGAGACTGCTAAAATAGTCTTCTGAGTTGATTTTATTGTATTGTACATTTTATTTGGAGTACCGTTAAAAATGAAAGCAGAAAAGTGTGTATGAGGATGACCAGACAAAGGCCCTCATACAGTGCAGAGAGGAATAAGTTGGCATAACACAGGAGGAAGGGTCCTTCAGATACCTGGAGGGATGGCTAGATGGAGACAATGCTCATCATCATAATATGAGAGACTGTGATAGAATGTGAGTAGCCTATGGCTGACTCACCACTCTGGACACTTGGTAAGCGTCTCCACATGGGACAAATTAGGGAGATAATTAGTTAAGAATTGAATGATTAACCAATTAACAAGGTAGCACAGGTCATCAACTAAAAGAGAGAAAAGAAGAGGGAAAGGGATAGGTTAGAAGGAAGGGCTACAGACCTTCAAGATCTCAGGGAGGTGAGATCTCTGACCCTGTCCCTAGGAAGACTGTAAGAACCTTGAACTGTGGGGAATTTGTTCTGTTATATTCATGCTATGAATAAAGCACTTGATGCTGAACTGCTACAAGTTCTGTGTGAGGACTGTTTGGAGCAAGGACTCCAGGGGTGAGGAAAACCCACCCTGTGACACAGACACGCTGCCACTAGTTCCTAACCTCATCAATACAAGCAGGGCACTGCTGTACATGGGGAAAGGGTGTATGGTGTGAAAAACAGGAGGAGAAGTTAGGAAACATCTACTCTGTGCAGCATGTCCCCTTTCCAAATACATGTAATTCCCATCAGGGACAAGCTGCATACATTAATAACACTGCTTTGAGCAGGATTAAATTTCCCTATGTGCTCTGTGACTCCCTTCAAATAGGTTACATAAGGAAATTCACCAGAGATGGTGCAAATGGAAACACTGCAACACACTCAGCCATGCTGATGGTATAGCAGGGGGAAGAGCCTGCACAGAGACTCAGCACATACCTGCAAAAGGGCTGAAATTAACAAGGTTTGGGCTGTCCATGGATCCTAGGCCTTAAATATGTTATGTTGGCTACGATCTCTTCCCCTTTTGGCAAAGGGAACAATACTGTGCCACTGCAACTTCCCAGAAGCTATGAATCTTTTTGGGGTAGGTGTTTCCTTTATGCATGCTTTTACATAGGACAACATTTGACCCTAAACTGTTACTTCTAAAATTAGTAGTTAAGGATGTATAGATTCCAAGGCAAGACAGGGCCATTTTGATCATCTAGCCCAGTGATTCTCAACCAGAGGTACATGTACCTCCAGAAGACCTCTGCGTAATCCCAGGGGTACAACAACTCATCTACATATTTGCCTAGTTTTGCAACAGGCTATGTGAAAAGCATTAGCGACGTCAGTACAAACTAAAATTTATTACAATGACTTGTTTATACTGTTCTATATACTATATACTGAAATGTAAGTAAAATATTTATATTCCAATTGATTTATATTATAATTATATAGTAAAAATGAGAAAGTAAAACATTTTTCAGTATTAGTGTGCAGTGACACTGTCTGATTTTGCAGCAGGCAGTTTTTAAGTGAGGGGAAACTTGGGGTACACAAGATGAATTAGACTCCTGAAAGGGGTACAGTAGTCTAGAAAGGTTGAGATCCATTGATCTAGCCTGACAATGACACAGGGAATAGAACTTCCCTGAAATATAGTGGGATATTATACACTATGACAATGAAGTGGGGTGGAGAACTGGTGGACATTTTAAAAAATAAAAGCAAGGAATTAGTAATCCATATCTCCTGTACAATGAAGGACAGAGAATACAAACTTGTTCTGCACTGCATCCTTCTTTTCTACATCCTTAATTACACTGAACCTTTCTTTTCTTGCAATTGTTTTACTAAAGCTATCTTGCCATGTTTCTTAATGACTTCCTTTTCTGCTATATTTGGAGGGAGAAAAAAATGCCACTTTCATCTGTTGTAGAAAGCTTCCATTTTGTCACTTACTTCTCTGTAATTAAAACTAACAATTCTGTTGTCCTTTAGAACATTTTCCCCTTGACAAAGCATTTTGTTTCTCCCCTCCCCCATTAACAAGTTTATCTGTGATTATTATTCCTTTCTCTTGATCCACATGGCCCCAGGTTGTTTCTTCAGTGTGATTGTAGGAGCTGTGTGAATTTCTTTCATAATATAGGATCAATAGCACACTGTGTGAATTAGGTAAGCCTTGGAAAACACCTTCACAGTGACAATCTTGATTGTGTGTGTTCAGCTATGAAAATATGCAGAGCTTTGCTTGCAAAGAATGAACCCCAACTAGATCTAAACCCTAGAGCTATGCAGAAACCTTTGTAGTGGAAACCAGGGATTTAGGGTTATTGATGATTTTATTAAAAGGAAACCAGCTCACTTAGTTTGCTTTCACCTTTTTAATGTACTGATTTGGCAGTGTGCAAGCCCACTTTGCACACCTGTAAATGACAGCGCACAGGCCGAGGCAGTGGAAAATCAGGCCTTGATTTTCTAAGGGAAGAGCTGCGAGAAGCAGTGTAGTCAATGGGGCTAAGATTAAAATCAGAGCGATGGAGATACAAAGACAGCAGGAGGCACAGCTGCAGCATCCTCCTCAGGCTCCATGGACCCTGTGACTCTAATGGAGTGTGTGCAGCTGCAGCAATTACTGCCATACAACCATTTGGGGGTGAAGGTGACTGCAGATAGCCTCAAGCCTACAAACAAGTTTCCTCTGTTAATTGAGAACATAGAAATAGGAGAGAAGAGAAGCTAGTAGGTGTAAATCAGTATCACTGCCACATAATAGCAGCATCTTTCTCCAGCTCGACCAATGACTATACAGCATCAGCAAAAGCTATTAGGTTCTGTGCCTGAAGGGCACATGGTGCCTCTTGAGAATGGTAAAGAAAAGAGCCTAGTTTCACCTTTAGGTCACCAGTTTGAAACCAACCTAGACTGGAAGTGACTGAAGGCCATGCCAGCTAATAGCCTATATGAAATAAATTAATAGTCTCCCAACGCTTCTTAGTTGGACAATAGCCAATATCATAAAAACTCTCCTCTTGCCTGTAGAAGTGGTATTTTGCATAGCACAGCATGTAAGGGGCAGGGCCAGGGCTGACTGGGTGAGAGGCAAGGCTGTAGGATGCACTGAAAAAGAGGTGTAGGGGGCAGAGACTCCTCCAGCCATGAGACTGGAACAGCCTCTGTTAAGGAGATAAGGAGTCATGCGGCCAGGGCCGGCTTTAAGCCAATTCCCCTGATTCCCCGGAATTGGGCCCCGCGCCTTAGGCATCTTTTAAATTTTTTTTTTTTTTTTTTTACTCACGGGGGGTCCGCTCCGGGTCTTCGGTGGCATTTCAGTGGGGAGAGGTCCGCTCTGGTCTTCGGCATTTCAGCGGTGGTGGGTCCTTTGGTGCCACGGAAGACCCGGAGTGGACCCCTGCCACCGAAGCCAGGCCGCCGGGTATTCAAATCTGGCCCCGCCCTTCATAAAGCTGGCCCTGCATGCGGCAGCCTGAGGACAGATTCTCCCCTCCTCTTAACCTCCCACTCATCTGTTCAGCACCAGTTGAGCATTCTGGGTGCTGGACTCTGGATTTGAGCCTTGGCATGTGAATGAACATTTCATTTCTTTGTTTTTAACTCTTGCTTGTTTCACCAACTATCATGGATTGTATTGCACTTAACATGTTTTGCAGCTATGGGATAAACTCACAAGGGTCTAAGTTTAAAGATAATTAGAGTTTGGAATCTTTTTCATGTGTGAATATCTTGTCTCACAAAACATTTCAAATTTCAACCCGAAACAAAAAGTAGCACCTTTATTTAATGAAAATATTCAGACGACATCGGAAAGCTGTTGCTATTATCATATTCCATGTATCCCTTAGCACTTATTGTGTTCTGAGTATCATTTCGCAGTGTAAAAATAAATAAAACTAGGGGGGGAAACCTAGCAGTGAATTTCTTTTACAACCTTTAAATTTTAAAACCTTGTTGTAGCCATTCCTACTCAAACTCATACAAGCTGAATCCCTATCTCAAAGACAGATAACTTTAATGTTGTGCTTTTTTGTTTCTCATGTAGCTTTAGTTTTGTATCTTTTTTCATTTAAGTATCTTTATTTTCGTAAACAGTTTATCCCTTTTATTTTGTTTCTTTTCATTTATCTCTACTTTTAAAGCATTGTCTATTACATGCAGTTTCATTTTGTTCTTTCTCTTGTTTAATTTGACATGTATCTGGTTTTTACCTTTGTTCTATTTCCATTGCTCTTTGTTCATTTTTAGAGGAGTGTATTTTAGTTTTTCAGCTGGTTTAATTGTCCAGTTTTACCTGCCCCCATTCTTTTCTTTTACCTTTCATTTCAGAACTACATCTGTCTCTTTTTTCATTACTTTATATTCTTAAGTATACCTTCTTTGCAGTACAGATCTTAAATGTGTTCTGCCTTCTTTCTTAGTTGAGTTAGCTGCCTCTCCTGTTGGTGCCATTTGTTTGTAGACAGATACATTTTTTATCATCTCATTTTAAAGTTTATTTTATACAGGCTCAAATCCCTTGTATTAAATAAGATAGGAGTCCAGAGAACCATGCAAATAATGAACAAAACAAATTTCATTCACAGTTAAAAATATTAGGGGAAGCTACTTTCAAAAGTCAGAGGGGTAGCCGTGTTAGTCTGGATCTGTAAAAAGCAACCAAGAGTCCTGTGGCACCTTATAGACTAACAGATATATTGGAGCATAAGCTTTCGTGGGTGAATACCCACTTTGTCAGAGGCCGTGGGTATTCACCCACGAAAGCTTATGCTCCAAAACATCTGTTAGTCTATAAGGTGCCACAGGACTCTTGGTTGCTTTCTACTTTCAGAAGGCAGATTTTTTTAAAGCGTGATGCAAAATGGAAAATTACTTTCAAGTATTTTAAAGGAGCTTCATTCTGAAAGCCATAAGATTTCAACTGTTGCCTCCCGTCCCATCTTTGAAGTTTTTTGGCTCTTGTGTATGCATTTATCGATCAGTAATGGCTAAGGCCTTGTCTATACTACAAAAGCTTACTGTATGAACACGGTTGTGAACGCAAATTAACTGGAATGATGTTGAGCAAGACTTAGCAGTGAGTGTAGAGTGGGACAAATCAGGCTCCACATCATGGAAGCTAACCATGATCAGATCCTGGGATCATCAATCAAGTAAAAACTCCTTTAGTGTTCACAGCCCTGAGAGAAAGACTTAATAAATTGCTCAGATGCAGTGTTCAGCTTTCTTGATAGCTGATCTTTGTTAGATGGTGGATATTTAGGCATGGGTTTAACTGTTTGTGTTCTAGGTTATATAATCCATAAAATCAGTTTCAGATCCCATTCTATCCTAATATCTACTTAATAAATAAAGTGGAGCAGATTGTAGGATCTGGTCCTGTATTTGCAGTGAAGCAAAGTAAATAACTACTAATTTCTCACAAGAGGGCAGATGTAACCACTGACATTTTATTACCATGTCTCCATCTTATCCTGCCAACTTCTGTTATTGCTGCTTAACAAAATTAATAAAATAAAACACTCTCGGCCAGTTCCTGCTTTCAGTTACTCCCATGTAAACCTGGAGTAATTCCACTGAAGTCACTGAGAGTAGAATTTGGCCTCCTATGAATACAAATGGAAAATTACCTATCTGCAGAGTAATCCTGTGGATAATTTTTTTTAAAAGAATCCTTATTTAGCTCACATTTATAATGTATGCAGCATAGCAAATAAAGCAGCACACTTTACAGCATAGACTGGATATCCAATCAAACAAAACAAAAACACTTAGAAAATTTTTCAGGCTTCAGGCAGCCTTTTAAAGTCATCAAGGTTTGGGCTTAGGATACATAAAAGATGGCCTAAAGCTCCTGGACAAGGATTGCATTCCTCTGGCACAAGCAAAAGTCCATAGCAAAGGGAAAGTTTGTCTGTGTAGGACAGAGAAGTTTTTGGGAGCTGGTCCAAGACTGTGGAACCAACCAGGACCACCCAGATGGGAGGGGGGGCAAGTGGGGCAATCCCTGGCCCGGCAGTGGTCCGGGTCTTCGGCGGTGGGGGGCCCTTCAGTGCTGCTGAAGTCACGAAGTGACTGAAGAGCCCACCCCCCGCCAAAATGCCCCGTGAGTCCTGGCCCAATGGTGGTCCAGGTCTTCGGCAGCATTTCGGTGGCGGGGGGGCCTTCAGTCATTCCGGGGCTTTGGCGGCATTTTGGCGGTGGAAGACCCTTCAGTGCTGCTGAAGACGCAGAGCGACTGAAGGGCCCCCCGCCGCCAAAATGCTGCCGAAGACTCGGACTGCCGCCGGGTGAGTACAAGCGCCGCAGCTCCCCCGCTTTGCCCCAGGCTCCCTGAATCCTCTGGGCGGCCCTGGAACCAACGCTCACCAAACCTACACACTACCAAAACCCGCACCACCTTCCATTTCAAATGCAGGGTGTGCGCCGTTGATCTGGCTTGGGGAAAGACAGAGAGAAAGAATCACATGTGATCGATGCTGTATGGCAAGATAGTCACTTCACTTATTGTTGAAACACATTCAGATACTACAGTGATTGCACAGGATTAAAAACTTGAAGAGAAGAGAATAAGGATTAGTTGTTTACATCTTCTTCTTTGTAAAATCGGAATGATCCACTTCTTCCATGATGTTTTCGGAATGATTATGGTGAGCTTGTGGGGGTACTCCGGAGTAACCTAAGTATGTATCATATAAAATTGAGTCATGGCAAGTCACCATCTGAGGACTTTACTTGAATGTTGTATCTGTCCCTCTGTCTTTTAACATTCTGTTTTGTCTCTTAAGTGTGTAAGGTCAGGAGGACACACCCACGCAGATATACACATATTGCCCATATATGTGGTAATGATCTCTATATGATGAATTGGATAGGAATGTGATTAAAAAACGCTAGATGAGCTTCTTCATAGCTTCTACTGCAGTCCCAGTGCTGTATAAGCTAAACCCTAACAGACAGCAGTGAGGTTTGGCTGTGGAGCCACCAGCTATTCCTCCACTGTACCCAAACATCCTTCAGCTACCCTGGGTGAAGCCCCAGGGAACATATTTCTATAGGGTGCAGAAGATGCAGATCTGCTTGAGTGAGCTCTTTCACCCTGCCTCTGATTTGTGCAATGGAACCACATTGACTCAGTTTGGAGTGGGGGAGCAAGATTTGCCTCCCTTTTGAAAAGGAAACTATCAATGCCCAGCAAAGTGAGAGCCCATTAGGAGATATGGATACCATTGCATCTACTATATAGCTGTAAAGGTTTTCTCATTACCTAAGGACAATAAATTCCTAGTCCAAGAGAAGGGTTCTGTGGACATGGATATGACTTTGTTCATTATGAATCATTAGGAAATCAGTATTATGATATAACTGTAGAGTAGAAGAGAAAGTTTGGTGCAAAGGAATTGATATTGTTCACCAGGTTGGTTGGGAAGAACAGAAGTGTATACTGAATGTGAGTTATATGTTAAAAATGTTTTTGAACTTTGTTCTAACACATTGTAGTTGAGACTGGTAGCTACCTGACAGGGATTATATTACTATTTGTTAACTGTTTCATTTTAAGGTTCCTTTAAAAATACCTGGGTTCCTAGAATTTGAAATGACCTGAGATGGGACCACCTCTTTCAAAGCCAGACAAGTTCTCACATGGTTCTCAAAGAGTTCTTTGTGGGGGTAATGATCCCTTTCCCTGCATAACCCTGCAGTACTTAATATGGATGTCTAGTTTTATTTCAGCTTTGGAATATATAAAACAAGCATAAAAAGACTAATTGACAGAGGTGTAAAAATACCATAATCAGCCTGGAGGTAAAATGAGAACTAAAGGATTAGTTGTCAGTGATATTAATGCTTTTGCCAAACTTGCTTTCTAAAATTAATATTTATACTATATAACAACATATCAGGCTATATTTTCATAGCAGTGCACAAGAGTTAGCACTGATAATAAGATTTGTATACTGAACTTCTGAATACTGCTTTGGACAATTACCCTATCAACTGCATTTCATGATGACACTAAATCTGCATACAGTTAATGCTATCACCTGAACAAATCTCTGTGTTACAAATTTTGAAGCAGATATATGGATGTATGATTATGTAGCAACAGACAGTGCACTGAAGCAAATCACTATGAAAAACAGCCTTGGAAAACAATTTCCTTTCTTTGTGGTGAGATTGGCATCTTTGTGCCTTTGGAACAATACTAATAATATAATGAAAAACATGATTTTCCATGCTGATAAAAAAAACAACAACCTGTCTCTTTCTTCTTTCTCCTCTAGGTCAAGGTTATCAAATCATAAGTTGGATATTTAATGACTCTTCTTCAATAAACATAGTAAATTGATGCTAGATAGTCTTTTTTTATTCCTGTGTTGTCTACCATATGTCAATTGACATGTCATTATTTATTCCATATTTGTAAATGCCTTTAATACTATTGCTAACGGATAATTAGAGTCCATTCCCAGGAAAAGCACAGCCAATGCCAAAATCATGCAATTGACATTAATGATGTTTATGGCAACTGTGATCTTAACAGATTCTCTTCATGGTTAGTACTGCAAATGAATGATGTCTTATTGGCTGTACTATGGCCCTGAAGCAAACCCTGATATTTATTTAAGTAGTTTAATTCTCTGTTCAATCTTAGATGATACACCAGAAATCCGAGTGCTTCTTTGGTTGTTTCTGATAAAGAATTAAATAGTGACATTAAAGCAGAGCTCTGAGTTGGGGCAGGGACCAGGTGTAACATTTCAAAGGGAGCTCAGGGAAGTATTCTGCCTCAGAGACACAATGATTCTGTATTCACTCTGGTTTTGTGCCAGTGTAACCTGTTGGCTTCAACAGGGGCTGTCTCTACATTACAGATATTTTCATTGATGTATCTACATCAATTTCTATATACCTGTGCATTGATGTAAAGGGTGGCTTAGTTTAGAAATTTTCCTAATATCTATATACCTCGAGTTATGCCTGGTTTACAGTGATGTCAACAACGCAAGCTCATTGCCTCCAGAATGTCTTAGGAAGTGCTGCTGCATTCTTTTTAATGTATCTGATGTGAGGAGGGGCCATGTACCCGTTCTCCTTGCTTCTTTTTCAGAGAAGCTAAGTGCACTCGCTCTACAGAATCTTTGGGTCAGACTCCCCACACCATTCCACTGCTTTTATGTTGGTGTAACACTATTAATGTCAATGATGTAATGGATTGGGAAATCAGGGCCCTTGAGTTCAAGGACTCCCATGTGCCTGGCCCCAGTGTAGCATACACAAGGCATTTGCACCTTGTTTTTTGTTGCCCTTCTATGCAGGAGCTGTGGGCATAATCTGGCTATTAATATTATCATTTATTATTTTGCAAATGGTCTGGTAAGTCTTGGAGCTCCTTTGTGCAAGACATTGTTCCATTGTAGGGATTGTATGTACCTGTCCCAGACAGCATAGAATCTAAGGAGTGTGGCTTAGATATAAAGGAAGGGTTTACAGGCAATGGAAAGGGAGATGGGCAATTTGCTTACAATTATTTACGAGAACAAATAATCTGTCACAACAGAGTGTGAACTGTGTCAGAATACAATGAATTACTGTAATCTTTTTTTTTTAATCAAAAACTAAAGGGGAAAAATAACTTAGCTATTGTAAAAGACACCAGTCCTCAGGAATTTTAAAATTAAAATGTGTTGAGGCTGTTTTAGCAGAAGGATATATTTAAGCTTGTGGTCACAATGAATTGTTTGATATATTTCCTATCATGCTTGCCTCTGCAGATATTTAATCTATGAATTATCCACAAAACTTTCAAATTCAGCTCAGTGTTACACACATTTAATGCTATCCTGGGATAAGAGCTTTTGGCAGGATTTTGCAAGGAAAGTTATTAACACAGTGGGATTTTTGTTTAATGTTAGCAAAAGATGGGCACTAATGAAATATCACGCTAATGTGGTATAATGGGAATTTGCTAGAGCATTACACAATAGGATTTTCACATCATATCAGAAAGTATTAGAGAGAACTTCTGTAATATGATACGACATGGGGGCAAAGTCATTTCAATGAGTCACTAAACTATCTGAAGGGCTCCCCTTGAGAATTTCTGGGCAGTGGTATTAGACCCACAATTAGGGTGACCATATGTCCCGGTTTTATAGGGACAGTCCCGATTTTTGGCTCTTTTTCTTATATAAGCTCCTATTACCTCCCACCCCCTGTCCTGATTTTTCACATTTGCTGTCTGGTCACCATACCCACAATCCAGTTATTACTATATAATAGAGTTGTTTTGGCATCATGGATATTGTGATAGGATATACAAACCCAACTGGGCCCAAAAGGGATAAAAGGCAATATTGGGCCCATATAGCCTGGCCCTGCAAACATGCTCCGACTGGAGGAGTGGGTGAAAAGTTGCTCAGAAGCCCAGCAAAGGATAGTGGACAGGCTGCAGGAGAGAGGAAGCCCAACAGATGGTTGAGCCTGAGAGGGGACCACAGAGTGGATAAGATTCACAGGCAGTGCCTTCTCCAACCACCCCCTTTGAAAATCTGCAAGGTCCTGTTCATTTGGATTCTTTTTTTGTTAAGCAATTGCCTGTTTGGACTATAGGGTCCATGCCCCAAACTGAAGGGACCTATTGGTAGGAAGTAGCCCATGGCAGTGGACCTAAACTCTCTGCAGAGTAGACCCTGTGGGTGTTGCTTCCCATAGGACCCTGCACTGGGATCTGGTGGAAAGGGAGGGTCTGGATGACCCTATCAGGCCCCCTTAAGGACTGAGGCCCAGATGCAGGTGGAGCCCAGAAGAATCCTGTCTTACGGTCAGGAACTAGGCACCTCTACTGCCCTGTCAGAGAGGCAAGGGGCCAGGTGTGCTAAATGCTAGGCTTCCCAGCCCTCAAAGCAACCTACCACTGGCATATTGTAGCAGAAATTCAGTTTAAAATATTGCTGTATGTAGATGACAGATGATAAACTACTGAGCTACTCACTGTTAGTTGCAAACCCATTATACCCTATAGGAAGTTACTGTGTTGTTAAAATGGTTAAGGTTCCATGCAACATTATTTCTCAAACTTTTTTTTTTATCCCTAATTTGTTATTGAAATTGGCATGGTAGAAAGTGTATTGCACTGACTGTGAGCTCAGGGAAAAACATCTCAGAGTCCTATTGTCATCAACACAGACTAGAATTTGGGCACCGAAAATTCCAAGGATATAAATTCTTCCACTGGGGATGAGGGATATTCCCACATGAGAATCAGAGGGGTGGCTTACATCAAAACGTTAGGTCTTGTATCCCTGGAGATTTGCAGTAACCCTATGTCTCCTCAAGTCCTTTCTTGCTCCCTAAAACCATGCTTCAGGAGATGTGCAGCCAGGACTTCCCAACATTCCTGTATCTGGATCTCCAATCTTAAGGAGATAGAATAAATTAGTGCTGATTAGACTTGGCTGAAAATTGTTAAGCATATTTCTCTCTCTTTCTCTCACACACACCTTAATTTTCTTTTCCTTTTTTGTGAAAAATTGCAAAAATTTCAGATTTATTGACAACTTCCCCCATCCACTCAAAAAAATCCCCAAAACTTTTCAGTGTTTGGTTCTCATCCTTTCTTCCTGTCCAACCCCCCTACCCCCTTTTTTATTTTCTTTTTGCATTTTGCAACTGGAAAAAGTGGGGAAGAGGAGGTAAAAAAGAGAGAAAATGGTAATAAAAGCTAAAATAGTGAAAGTGTTGGAAACCAACAAAAGAGTGGGGGGCAAGGAGGGCGGGGGAGAGGGTTGGGTCCAAAATTGGAAAATGTCAAAAGAGCAAAAATTCTCAGTGAAAAACAAATTGTTTTGAATGAAAAATGTTGTCCATTCTAATGCTGTGAGGTTTGTGAGATGGTGAGAGCTGAGGTTGCAGAGAGTGATCTCATCGCTCATCTTTGTCTGTAACTCATATGCATATCCCAACCCCAAGGCAGCTGTGGTGAAAGAGCTTCAGTAGAGGGGAGAATGTCATGGGGATGGCACTGCCTTAGTCTCACCTTGGCTATACCTCTTTAGATATGGTGCAAAGTCTGCTAGTTTTCCTCAACCTTTCTGGTAATGCTCTGTTCTCTTTGAAACTGAATGTGGCCACTGGACTCACCAGGAAACACACAGCATCCACACAGATGTTTCAGATCCATGTAGAGTTATGATGGGGAATCTAACTGGAAAGAACATTGAATTCAAGTACCATACATATGTATAGTATAGGGTGAGACTATTGTATCAACATAATTTCATATTCAGCATGGCTTGTGGATTGGCATGTGGCCTGGAAGTAGGGATTGTAACTTTGTCAGACAAACACACAGAGAAGGGAGCATGAATAAAGCACTGATTCTTTTACATGGTTATATTTCTGTTTTTTGTTTTGTTTTGTTTTTTGGTGTGTGTGTGTGTGTGTGTGTGTGTGTGTGTGTGTGTGTGTGTGTGTGTGTGTGTGTGTGTGTGTGTGTGTGTGTGTGTGTGTGTGTTTTAAAGCAAGCCCGGTAAAGGATATAGACTGGACAAAATATTCCAGGTACTACTTGAGCTGGCCTATGAAAGGCTGCATAAAAAATTCCAGCTTGTACTATATTGTATTAATTGAAATAATTAATCATGATATAAAGAGATCATATCTTAAGACACAAGCACAAGGGCATAGTTAAATTTGAAGTTCAATCTTAACTCTATTTCTCCATCTTAATGATGCATTTCCTAATTATGAATACTTGACTTCTCAACCTAAGAGTTGTATGCAAGGTTTTTAAATTGTATTTCCTTTTCCTTTTTGTTTGCACTTGTGTGTTAAGAAAGAAAATGCATAGACGTTGCTCAGAGACCTTGTAAGGCCCATAGTTTGGGAATCCCCAAATGGGCAGTAAGGACAACTTTAAGGTTGCTTTGCATCACTATATCCTGTGGATCAGGAGAAAGAGGCTGTAATTCTAAAATCCCTTATATACTTAGATCAGCTGAGCTGACTAGGCATTCTACTTGAAAATAGAGTATAGCTACTCAGTTTCAAGTACTCAGACCTTTCCACAATGGTGACAGCAGCTGTGATAGGCTCAGTGGTGGATTAATGATTTTGCCGCCCCTAAGCCCTGAAATAATTGCCGCCCCTGGCCCCATATGAACTTGTTTTAGTTTTTTTACAAATTCGTTTGAACTAAAATGAATGTAAATATTATTAAAATAATTGAACATTTACAAGTTTTATTATATATAAAATTAGAAGTACAGCGGACCCTTGCTTGAACACACGTCTGTATAGCACGATTTCGCTTATAGTGCGGGGCCGTGTATGGATCCAAAACTGAGAACCACTTAATTTCTTCCTTCCGGTTATATTATTAACATTTAGGATTCTCGTGAGTATGTTTACTAAATGGCGTTGTGCTGTCATTGGTGGTTTCAATACGCACTATGATTGGTAGAATTGTGGCATCACTGATGCCACAATTACAAAAATGCTGCTATTATAAATTTGCCGCCCCTGAAAATTTGCTGTCCTAGGCCTAGGCCTTGTCGGTCTAGGCGATAATACGCTGCTGGATAGACTCACTGGAAAACTACAAGCAAAAGAAAATGAGTGGCCTACATGCTAAAAAGTCGGTCTTTGCTCAGATGTCTTGAAAGTCTCTGCTGATATTTTTTAAATGTACGATCTCTTGACTCAGTATAACTGAAGGATTATTATAGAAGATTTTCTATATATTGAGAGCACTTTCCCAAACTATCATAACTTCTGTCTCCTATGTACAGAAAAAAGCACCTGGGCCTTCCTCCTAATGTACATTTTAAATTAAAAATGTGGTGGCAGGGCAGAGAGTTGTCTGTGTGGAAATACTGAATAGATGGTGTTTGGGGGATATATATGCTATTACAATCATGTGCACAGGCAAGCATGTTAATTTCTCTTTCTTTCAGGGTCATTTAATTTCCACTATGCACTCAAATGAGTATTTAACTATTAAATATTTAGCAAACGATACTCATGTCTAGTTTATTCAAGTCTTAAGAGACTAAGAAAATACATTCTTTGTTTAATAATTTTTCTTGGTCTGGCCTGATCCTTAGCTCAAATAGGTTATCTCCAAAGGAGGTCATCTTTAGAGACTGAGAAACAGTTATTATTTCTTTAAGCACCTGTGGATAAATGGGAAGCTCCAAACTGCTGGAGACATGTCAAGAAACTAAAGCAGATATTCAAACAAAATTGAAGAAAAGAAAATTCATTAATATAATAATTAGCAATTAGCTGAATCTGGAAATATGGTTTGGACAGGCACTCATAATTGTGAAAGCAGCAAAGAGTCCTGTGGCACCTTATAGACTAACAGACGTATTGGAGCATGAGCTTTCATGGGTGAATACCCACTTCGTCGGATGCATAATTGTGGATGCTTATGGCAAAGCTTATCTGAACTGTGATGTCCTTTCTACAGAGATCAACCCAGCATCATCGTTCTCTAATATAACTCCTCCTCTCCTGCCAAACTCTAAGGCCTCTGTTCTTTAATTATCCTTGGGCTGGGAAGCCTGAGGTACTCCTTGCCTCTGGGTAGTTCTTCTTCAAGGAAAAGCCAGAGATCCTCCTCCTAGGAGTGGTCTTCATCTCCAACAACCTCTCTGTATGACCTGTTGCTGATCAATTCAAGTTCTCTAGAGCAGTGGTTCTCAAAGCCAGTCCACTGCTTGTTCAAGGAAAGCCCTTGGCGGGCTGGGCCAGTTTACCTGCTGTGTCCACAGGTTTGGCCGATCGTGGCTCCCACTGGCAATGGTTCACCACTCCAGGCCAATGGGGGCTGCGGGAAGGGCGGCCAGCACATCCCTCGGCCCGTGCCGCTTCCTGCAGCCCCCATTGGCCTGGAGCAGTGAACCGCGGACAGTGGGAGCCACGATGGGCCGAACCTGCGGACGCGGCAGGTAAACAAACTGCCCCGGGCCGCCAGGGGCTTTCCCCAAACAAGCGGCAGACCAGTTTTGAGAACCACTGCTCTAGAGTACATTTCATTCTCCAGAGCATATGAAATTTGGATTAAATGTCTGTTAGGGCCTTGGTGTAGAGCCTGCCAGACAGAGGCCCTGGATCTACACTAGAAGCGCATCAGTGCAGCTGTGCTGCTGTAGCAAGTCTGGTGGAGATACTCTATGCTGACTGGAGAGAGTTATCCTGTCAGCATAATAAATCTACCTTCACGAGAGGCAGTAGCTATGTTGGCGGGAGAAGCCCTCCTGCCGACATAGCGCTGTACACACAGGTGCTTAGGTCAGTGTAATTTATGTAGCTCAGGGATGTGGATTATTTGTTGTTGTTTGTTTGTTTGTTTGTTTTATTATGTAAAGTGCTACTTGGCCCCATGGATTAAGTGTTTTTCTTTTTCACTGTCCTTTAAGTGGAGGGACTAATTTTGAGTTCATTTGGGGCTAGAATGACTGACGGAAATCATTATAAGAGATGCCTTTAAAAAGTCATAAGTGAAATGAATTCTTGAACTTTCAGCATAGCAACCTTCTCGGGTATACATCTAAAAAATTGATCTACGTGGGCATTAACCTGCCAGTTTTGACTCACCAGGACCCATGATAGGATATAAAAGGATCAGGAATTTTATGTAGGAACTTCAGGGAAGAAACACAATGAAAATGTAGACACACTGAGCCAAGAATGATGGAGCAGCAATCTCTATTATTATGGCTGCCAAATAGTTTCCATTTTAATTGCTAAGTTTTCACAAATTCATAACTCAGTGAAAATTTACTTCTCAGGCTGAAGTTTTCAATGCTTAATTTCTAGAAAGAAGTGGATTTTTTTTCCTTTTGCTTCCTTTTATGGAAAGTTTGAGGAAAATCCCTCCAGTTGAGAGGATAAAATAAATTCACCATTTTTTCATTGTACTTATAAAGGTAAATTATTGCACTTTGTTTTCAGGAGAATAGCTTTAATATGACTGAAACTTTAAGCTTCACATTTTACTTGTATCTGGTCTATAAGGAGTTGTATGTTTGAAATAATTGACTATAAAACATAAAATGTATGAAGATTTTGAAATCCACTATGTCACATGATCCTGTGGAAGATAGCCTTAAGTTATAAGTGGAAATCTTAAATATATGGACACAACTATTAAATCACTAACAGGGAAAATGCCTATATCTCAAACATTGGATGTTTTGGCGGGATAGAGTGTACGCTGATTGATGTCTTACTAGCTCTACCTAGCATGAGTATTCTCTGTTGGCTGCTAAAACTACAGTAGGAAAGAACAGAGCATGGAAGGATCTTACTATTGGAAATAATCCCAGGAAGTACTTCCATGAATGTGAAATTGACTTTTTCAAGAGTAATGCCCCTAATGGACAGGGGGCTGCAGATGGGAGTTTGAGAAGGAGAGCAAGAGATCCTGCTGCTGAACAGGCTACCAGGTGAGAGTGAGAGTACTAGCTGTTGGTGTGAGTGAGTTTGCTCAACTGTTTGAATTTTAATTTTGATTCTGATTTCAGGTGATTTCAGTTTCAGTTACAGCTGCTGTGGCAGTTGGGACTGAGTGCCTGACCTTGTTCCCTTGATTGGTCCCTTGATTGCCTTTGATTGGCCTTCCCCAGTGGGACTCACGAGGGGGTAGGACTGACCTAGGCAAGCAGGCTTTAAAAGCCAGAGGCAGAGCGACCAGGGGGCTGCAGACAGGGGAGTTTGAGAGGGAGTTTGACAGAGGGAGGCCTATGATGGTTAGGAAGACCGACAACACCTGTGCTAGCACTGCTTCTATCTCTTCCACCTGCACCTGTAGCCAGACAGAGCGCCTGAGCATGGATGCTTCTACCCAGATCCTGGTGTGGTTTTGCAGGGGCTGTGACTTGCAATTCCCACTTACTGATATCCAGGCTGGGGGGGACCATCCAATGTGAAAGGTGCCTGCTGGTGAAATCTCTCATGCAGCAGGTGGGAGAGCTACAGGAGGAGGTGGGTAGGTTGAGAAGCATCTGAAACCACAAGCAATTCCTGGACAGTGTCCATGTGGAGACAGCTGAGGTAGCTGTCCCAGTACCCAGGACTGCTGACACACCACTGGCAGAGGAGGAGGTTCAGGGTGGACACTAGCAGCTGGTTACTTCTGGCAGCAGGCACTGCAACAACCCCTGCCCCGCACCCTCCCGCCATGGTTATAGGTAGCCACTATGCTCTTCTTGATACAGGAGAGAAGGAATCACCCCCTACAGCAGAGGAGGAGAAGCCTTGGACCCCTAGACTGGGAGTCTGCTGCCACCACTGCGAATAGGAAACGTAGGGTAGTGGTGGTCAGAGACTTTCTGCTGAGGGGGTCGGAGGTGCCCATCTGTCGCCCTGACATTTCATCTTGGGAGGTATGCTGCCTGCTGGGGGCCAGTATCCGAGACATTACGGAGGCATTGTCGAGGATTATCCAGCCCTCTGACTACTACCTCATGCTACTCATCCATGTGGGCACAAATGATACTGCAAGGTGTGACACTGAGTGGATCAAGAGTGACTATAGGGCTCTGGGAGTATGGGTGAAGGAGTTTGGAGTGCAGGTGGTATTCTCTTTGATCTTTCTTGTCAAAGGTAGGGGCCTGGGCAGAGACAGGTGCATCGTGGAGGTGAATGCCTGGCTGTGAAGATGGTGTCACCAGGAGGACTTTGGCTTCCTCGATCATGAGATGCTATTCCAGGAAGGACTGCTAGGCAGAGATGGTGTTCACCTTTCAAGGAGGGGAAAAACCCTATTTGGACACAGACTGGCTAACCTAGTGAGGAGGGCTTTAATCTATTTCAAAACAGGGAGCAAGAGGAGAAAGAGAGAAGGAAGATGGAGAACATGGGGGAAGGAGGGAGGGAGGGGATGGGAAGGAGAGAGGCAGAGGAGGAGAAAGGAAGGTCAACAAGATCAAATCAATAAAGATCAAAAAAATATCTTAGAATATAAAAATAAAATAAAGTAAGAATGAAGAAAAGGAAAAATAAAAACAATAAATAAATGGCAACAACTGGCACAATGGAAACTTGGTGAGATAATACACAGATTGGAATGTTGGGTGTTGATTGGATACAGCTTGGGAAGGGAGGAGACAGGGGGGAAAAGGAGGGGGGAGGTGGAGCCTATAATATTATATATTACTAATAATGACTGAGGTGGGGGAGGAGGAGGGGGAAGTGTTGAGAGTTCTGGAGTGGAGTCTAAAAGTTAAAAAAAGAAAAGAAAAGTGGGTGATGTCTATACTACAGGCTACCCTTACAGGCCACAGAGAGGGAGATGAGGTTTTTTTTTTTTTTTAAACAAAATCATCCAATCCCAAGATTTTGATTTGGTGCTGATAGGAGAACTATCCAGATATATATATAAATAACAAAAATACACACAGGGCATCCATATCATCCAATAAGACATTGCATGCAACTTTTTTTTTTTTTTATTTCAGAAAAAAAAAGCTACTGGGGGGAAGCTGTTCTAGATTTGATTTTAACAAATAGGGAGGAACTTGTTGAGAATTTGAAAGTGGAAGGCAGCTTGGGTGAAAGTGATCATGAAATCACAGAGTTCACATTTCTAAGGAAGGGTAGAAGGGAGTACAGCAAAATAGAGACAATGGATTTCAGGAAGGTGGATTTTGGTAAGCTCAGAGAGCTGATCGGCAAGGTCCCATGGGAATCAAGACTGAGGGGGAAAACAGCTGAGGAGAGTTTTTCAAAGGGACACTATTTCAAACGGACACTATTAAGGGCCCAAAAGCTAGCTATTCTGCTGGGTAGGAAAGATAGAAAGACCACCTTGGCTTAACCATGAGATCTTGCATGATCTAAAAAAATAAAACGGAGTCATATAAAAATGGAAACTAGGACAAATTACAAATTATTAATATAGGCAAACAACACAAGAATGCAGGGGCAAAATTAGAAAGGCAAAGGCACAAAATGAGCTCAAACTAGCTACAGGAATAAAGAGAAACAAGAAGACTTTTTATCAATACATTAGAAGCAAGAGGAAGACCCAGGACAGGGTAGGCCCACTGCTCAGTGAGGAGGGAGAAACAGTAACAGGAAACTTGGAAATGGCAGAGATGCTCAATGACTTCTTTGTTTCGGTCTTCGCCAAGAAATCTGAAGGAATGACTAACATAGTGAATGCTAATGGGAAGGGGGGTAGGTTTAGAAGATAAAATAAAAAAAAGAACAAGTTAAAAATCACTTAGAAAAGTTAGATGCTTGCAAGTCACCAGGGCCTGATGAAATGCATCCTAGAATACTCAAGGAGCTAATAGAGGTGGTATCTGAGCATCTAGCTATTATCCTTGGAAAATCATGGGAGACGGGAGAGATTCCAGAAGACTGGAAAAGGGCAAATATAGTGCCCATCTATAAAAAGAGAAATAAAAACAACCCAGGAAACTACAGACCAGTTAGTTTAACTTCTGTGCCAGGGAAGATAATGGAGCAAGTAATTAAGGAAATCATCTGCAAACACTTGGAAGGTGGTAAGGTGATAGGGAATAGCCAGCATGGATTTGTAAAGAACAAATCATGTCAAACCAATCTGATAGCTTTCTTTGATAGGATAACGAGTCTTGTGGATAAGGGAGAAGCAGTGGATGTGGTATACCTAGCCTTTAGTAAGGCATTTGATACAGCCTCGCATGATATTCTTATCAATAAACTAGGCAAATACAACTTAGATGGGGCTACTATAAGGTGGGTGCATAACTGGCTGGATAACCGTACTCAGAGAGTAGTTATTAATGGTTCCCAATCCTGCTGGAAAGGTATAACAGTGGGGTTCCACGGGGGTCTGTTTTGGTACTGGCTCTGTTCAATATCTTCATCAACGATTTAGATATTGCCATAGAAAGTACGCTTATTAAGTTTGAAGATGATACCAAACTGAGAGGGATTGCAACTGCTTTGGAGGATAAGGTCATAATTCAAAATGATCTGGACAAATTGGAGAAATGGTCTGAGGTAAACAGGATGAAGTTTAATAAAGACAAATGTAAAGTGCTCCACTTAGGAAGGAACAATCAGTTTCACACATACAGAATGGGAAGAGATTGTCGAGAAAGGAGTATGGCAGAAAGGGATCTAGGGGTTATAGTGGACCATAAGGTAAATATGAGTCAACAGTGTGATGCTGTTGCAAAAAAAAAAAAGCAAACATGATTCTGGGATGCATTAACAAGTGTGTTGTGAGCAAGATGCGAGAAATCATTCTTCCACTCTATTCTGTGCTGGTTAGGCCTCAACTGGAGTATTGTGTCCAGTTCTGGGCATTTCAAGAAAGATGTGGAGAAATTGGAGAGGGTACAGAGAAGAGCAACAAGAATGATTAAAGGTCTTGAGAACATGACCTGTGAAGGAAGGCTGAAAGAATTGGTTTTGTTTAGTTTGAAAAAGAGAAGACTGAGAGGGGACATGATAGCAGTTTTCAAGTATCTAAAAGGGTGTCATAAGCAGGAGGGAGAAAACTTGTTCATCTTAGCCTCTAAGGATAGAACAAGAAGCAATGGGCTTAAACTGCAGCAAGGGAGGTTTAGGTTGGACATTAGGAAAAAGTTCCTGTCAGAGTGGTTAAACACTAGAATAAACTGCCTAGGGAGGTTGTGGAATCTCCATCTCTGGAGATATTTAAGAGTAGGTTTGATAAATGTCTATTAGGGATGGTCTAGATAGTATTTGGTCCTGCCATGAGGACGGGACTGGACTCGATGACCTCTCGAGGTCCCTTCCAGCCCTAGAATCTAGGAATCTATGAATAACCATGAATGTGACCCCAATGTTGAAGAATTTGGTTTAAATCCCAAAGCACATACTTGATGTTGGGGATTCCAGGCAACTCACAGTAGTAGTGTTTGGGTCTTAGCAGGCAGAGAGGGACATGAACCACTTGGTCTCTTTCCCTGAAGATGATACAAATGCATATTTGCCTTGATTCCTGAATTTCAGTTTCACAGATTATTACATGAATGTGTTCACCATTTCATTTTGTGAGATTTTTCCCTTGCTCCCTAATTTTACTTTATGGGGAATGTCACTGGCTACATCTTGCTCTGGAATATGTGGAATGCCTACTTTCACAGTGAAAAAACATGAATTTGGGAATTTTGTAGTTGCAAAGCTCTCTTCCCAGAAAAGTGAAACAATTGAAAGTGTGCAGGGTAAAACTTTTTTTTTTTTAAACAGAAATTCTCACTTCGTGAGTAGTTTTGCATTTCAATAAGAATACATTGCATAAGTCCATCAGTTACCAGTGGTCAAGTCAGCAGGAGAGACAAAGCTCCACTAAATTGGGTTCCCATGTGTCAAGTGGGATCCATCCATTGGGGAAGAGGAAGGATGGTTCAGTGAGCAGGGCATTAACCTGCTCTGCCACAGGCTGCATGTGTAACCCTGCGCAAATCCCTTAACCTCTCTCTACCTCAGTTTTCCATCTGTAAAATGGGGATGATAATCCTTTTCTTCCTCACAGCAATTTTCTGAGATTGTAAAGTGTGTAGATACTATTGTAATGGGGGCCATATAAGTACCTACAGTTGGGGTTACTCTCTACTGGCACTAAGCATTAACCATACTATCTTCTTGAATAATCTCAACATTTTTGTTGAGATTATTATTATAATAATATAATAAATAATTCCTTTATTATGACCCTGCTGGGACAATGACATATATCTGATTGACGTCTCCAAAACAACAGGCTAGTATCCTCAAAATTGGCACCTGATTGAGTCATTATAAAAGCAGAAATATTGATTCACTGGCCCTGACATATCATTAGTGAGAGCAATGCATCTTGTTTTGATATGTCAGCACAGTGAATCAGTGGAAAAAAATATGTGGTAGGTTAGGAGGAAATTACCTGTTGGTAGACAGAGGTAGGAGTCTTTTTTTTTTAAACTTGCTAGTCTAAATTTATTACCACTCCAAAAATCAAATCAACAAAAAACTCACAAGCAGGCAATACAGGGAGCAGAAATCCTGGAGGATCACTACAAACATTATCTTTTAATTGAAACTTTAAGACACTTTCAGAAAACTGTCTTTCTTTTAAACATATATACACACACACTGCTTAGTACATACCATCCAGCTACATCAATCACATCTAATGGAAGGTAATAAGATGTGACTGGGATAATGTGATGGTTTGCAGTCTAACTCCTTGGCAACTTTAACCAAAAAGAAATGTGATTTCTAGGAAACCGAGTCTAAATAAATGTCTTTTCAATCAAAACAAAAGAACAGACTAGTGGACAAAACAATGAGCTGGCATTTTGTATTTTCCTGAAAATATATCAGGACAGATTCTCAGCTGCACCCAATAAACTCTGGCATTTCTTAGATTGTTTGAGATGGAGAGAGATGCCTCAAAGGAGATTTACTGTCTTTGTAAGGAAAGGAGCTTAAAACATTAGAATTGTCTAAAATATTCTCACCATTGCAAAGTCATGTATCCTGAAAAACCCCCCACAAAACTTGTTTTGTTCACTGAATTTCTGCAAAGACAAAAACACTTTCAAAGCAAAGTCAGTAGTTTTGCTGAAATTTTTGGAAGCATTCTTGGTACATATGCTCTTAGGCATCCTTTAGAAGCAGTATATCCATTGCATTTAGCCAGAGAGGGAGTAATCCATAGCACATGGAAGTCAGTTATATCACTGAACAGCATCAAGATCATCCCAGGCCCTTCTTTTCCTTGTTTGAGAAATCAAAGACCAAATAAAGTTGCTGTGGAGAAAAAAGAAGCTAAATAGTGTGTGTAGTTTTATGTCCAACAGCAGCAGAGCAAATGCTTTATTTAGAAGCCTGAGGATGAGCAGCAGCCTGCTCATAGGTTTTATATCTGTGTGTGAGAACTCCAGGAATGAGGCATATAAAAATCAGCACTAATTAGGAATAATAAGAAAAATATTTTCATCTTCTCTTTCCATTTTGAATTAGTTCCAGTAAAATTAGATTCAGATTTGGGACTGAGTACATTGTATCAGACTTGATATTGGTTTCTCTGAATAGTTAGGAAAAACACCATAATCACATCTCTTGTTTGGACCAAATGAAAAGCACAATCCTAGGCACCAATCCTGCAACTGGCTCTGTCTGGGTGAACCCAATTGCAATACAGTCTTGGATCATAACAGCTTGGATCCAATCAATACAGTGTAATCTAGGCACAGAATGCAAGACAGAGAACTCGGATTTATATGGTTGAAAAAAAAGGAAAAAACCCAAACTCTCTATTAATTGGAGTTGTGTCCAATCATTTAATTTAACTTCATTACATCTGAATCTGGAGGGACATGCCAGTGGCAGGGGAAGTCATTCAAACTACTTTCCAAACCTTTCACCCATAAAATCTTCAAGGAACGTAATGGATTTGTTCTTTTCAATGGGAATATATAAGAGAGAGAGAAAGACTTCATGAATATATTACAGACACAAAACCATCTTTGTATTCACTTCATGTTCACACTCACAGGATGAAAACAGTACTGATTTGTACTTCAGCTTGTTGGCAATGCACTGTAGCTATCTGCAGGGTAAGACAGACCCCATGTCAAATGTAGCTCTTACATGTTTTCCTTCATGTGAGACAATTTCAGTTTTAATTCTGGTATGATCTTTGCATACATACAATTACAGGACAGATAATACAGGATAGATAATACTTACAAGATATTTTATCAGTTGCAGTAAGGTGTCCATGCATATACATTTTACTGTTGCTGGAGGACCTCAGAAAAGGAGTTGAAGCTCACTTTCATGAGAACCTATGTTACAACTGCTCAAAGCATAATGCTTCCTGTTGCAGATGATAGTTTCTGTGAGGGCCCAACAGCCTAGTGCTCTCGGGAGAAATGAATTTCAGTTCATAGGAGAAATACATTTCAGGAAGGATACAACTGTAGAAGATGTGAATTTCAATGTGTGAGAGTGAATTTGTATTGAGAACCCTACTCCACTTCCCACTCAAAGCTCCATTAGGAACTGTAAAGTTTCTCTGTACATAAATGAGTCAGAATAAAATGAGAGAGAGAAAAAATATGCAACCTAAAGACACATGTGAGAAACAAATGGTGTTTTATAGAATGCAGGATTGTATAAATAAATAAAATGAAAAATAGTCTGAGTAAAACCTTGAAGGAGCTCCAAAAAGGTCCCAATTGCCCACTGCCTCTTGTGTGGTCATTCGCACCTGTGCAAACTCAGGTCGGTTGTATCTGTGTGTTGTAATATTTAAATCAAAGGGTATTATTAGTAAAATGTATATCTACCTCTCTTCCTGATATACAGACCTTGACAGAGCAATAGTGGAGGTGAATTACTAATTGCTTTATCACAAGATAAGGTGGTAACATTAAAGATGGGTTCCTTTTACTGTGCAGTGTACACTGTTTCAAAAGAGGTTGCACTTTCTGTTTCTTTTGTGAAATACAGGATTCTTTACTACTGTGCTTAGCTGTTACACAGTTGTGCAATGGAAAGGAAAGGTGCAAGGACCCTTTCCCCCCTCCCACACACCCCTAGCCCCCTTGTGGTGGCCCACACAAAGACTAGGAAGAATTTTAGTCCCCACACTCTGAGGAACACAGGGATGGTTCTAGTGTTATGCCCCTAGGGGTACATGGAGCCCTGAGTAGGCGAGGAAGCAACCAGAGAACATAGGCTCTGCTTGTCCTCCATATCACTGGTTGGAGTTGGACCAGCAAAGGGGGGAATAAGCTGAGAATCTTACTTCTCCCCTACCCCACTCCCTGCCCTGCTTTTCTTTTGAGTTTCTCAGAAAGAGACGGGATATATTACAGACTGGCTTCATGCAGCTTTTGCCAACAACTTTGGAGATTGGGGGCTATCAAAAAGATACCAGGAAATGCTTTTAGTTGTTCTGTATTTAAAACCAAATGGTATCTTCCCCTGTGAAAACATTTACAAGCAGATGTTGCTAGACAAGAATCAACCACAAAGGGAACTTTATGATACATTTTAACTTGATTGAGTGATGATTTCTTAGTACAGCAGTTGATTTTTTATAATGTAGCTCTCCACTATGAGAAGCAGATATCTCCCTCTGGTTTAAAGCTGATATGCAATAAATCTAATATCTGGCAGTTTTATGGGATTCTAGATGAGAATTTTGCCAATATAAATGATGCCCCAGAACACATTCAATGTTTGCTATACTCTGGCTCATTTGAACTTCAAATTTCAGTTGCAACCATCTTTTACAATACGCACCAGTGGATGAAGGCAAAAACTGAAAACATGGTTCAGTGCAAGTACAGTATATCTTTTGTACAATATTATCTACTTATTTATCAGATTATTTTTCTCTACAACTGTGAGCAACTGATATTATCCACTGGGATCAGATACTATTTTGATAAGTTGTTCTGGCTTGTTTAGGTTAGCTTGATGGCTGCTATAATTACAGATAGACACACAGATGCGCACACACACACACCAGTATGTACAGTTTCTGCAGAAAAATACTTTCTGTGATATTGTAAATCTGTCTCTCTCTCCCTCCTCCCCAACCAAGCCATTTACAAATATGTTGGAAATGGTAAGAGATACTGCCTAAATAAATAAAAGAGCTGCCTTTCAGAAGACACTGACCATTTGAAGGGCTATACACCTCTATTGCAACACTGAGAAAACTTTTTTTTCTCTACTGATATATCCTAGAGCAGGCCTGCACAACTCGTAAAATGGCGAGGGCCGCATTACTCCAAAGAAAACAGCTGAGGGCCGAACCCCCCCGGCCCCCACGAAAACACCCCGCTCCGGCGCTGCCCAGCCCTGCGGAAACAAACCCTCCTTCCCCAGCACTGCCCTACCAAAACAGCTGTGGGCCAAAAAGGAAGGTTGGAGGTTGGGGGGTGATACTTTATTAAGAATTTTTCAATTAAATCAAACAATTTTTTATTTTTTTTTATGAATCATGGAAAACTGAAAAAACACCTGTTCCGTTGAAAGAAAACATTTGTACTTTTCATAATTACCTTGCAGCCTCGGGGAGCCCTGAGCAGGGGCAGCTCTAGGCATTTTGCCACCCCAAGCATGGCAGGCAGGCTGCCTTCGGCGGCTTGCCTGCGGAGGGTCCGCTGGTCCTGCGGCTACGGATGCTGGAGGTCTGCCAAAGCCGCGGGACCAGCGGACCCTCTGCAGGCAAGCCACCGAAGGCAACCAGCCTGCCGCCTTCGCGGCGGCCGGCATAGCGCCCCCTGTGGCTTGCCGCCCCAAGCACGTGCTTGGCGTGCTGGGGCCTGGAGCCACCCCTGGCCCCTTTAAATCCCAGCCCCAGCCCGGCCGCCGGAGCCGTGGCCGGGATTCAAAGGGCTCTGGGCTGCCCATAGCCGTGGGGAGCCCTGAGCCTTTTACATCTCAGCCGCGGCCGGGATTCAAAGGGCTCTGGGCTGCCCGCAGCCTCGGGGAGCCCTGATCCCTTTAAATCTCAGCCACGGCCGGGATTCAAAGGGCTCTGGGCTGCTCGCAGCCACGGGGAGCCCTGATCCCTTTAAATCTGAGCCGCGGCCGGGATTCATGGGCTCTGGGCTGCCTGCAACTGCGGGCAGCCCAGAGCCCTTTCAAGTTGTGGAAGCCCGTGTCCCACTGGGGAGAGGGCCGGCAGCATGCCTAAAGCCCCGCCCCCGTAGCTCTGATTGGGCAGGACTCAGCCACCCGCACTGCTGGCTCCTGCCAGTGGGCAGGCGCACCACTGGGAGCTGCCCCAGGAAGCGCCGCCATGCCAGCTCTGGGACTTTGGCAGTGATGGTGAGCGAGTGCGGTGTTTCCCCTGTGCACGGGGTTTAGAATCCCCGCGCAGGCCCGCACAGGGAGCCTCCCCGGGGCGCATGCGGCCCGCAGGCCGTATGTTGTGCAGGCCTGTCCTAGAGGGACAAGGATAAATTAAAATTATGGTTCATGGTATTTATTTCATTTTAGTTTTCTTTTTGTTTATAATTATTATGAGAAACTAAGCACCTGTCCTGGCCCCAGGTACCTTTCCAAATGACAAACGATAAAGCCAGTCGTCTCTCCTCTACTCTGAAATCAGAAAATAACAAATTATAGATGAAAATCAAATGCAAACTTGAGCTAGAGAGGAGGGATGCTCCAGTAGTTCAAACATTAACCTAGAATTTGGGAAATATGGGTTCAAGTTATCAATGTACTACCAGCCTCATCTGTAACCTTGGGTAAGTCATTCAGCACAATGGTTCTCAACTAGAGGTATGTGTACCCTGGGGGTACTCAAAGGTCTTCCAGGGAGTACTCAACTCATCTATATCAGTGTTTCCCAACCTGGATGTTGCAACCCCTGGAGTGGGGGTGGAGGGATCATGGGACAGATGCGGGGGGAGGTTGAAAGTGCAGAGCTGGTGTTAGGGGGTGGCAAGCAAGGCTTCGGGCCTGGGCGGCAGGGCTTGGACTTCAGACAAGGCTCACAAGTGAAAACCAAGCTCAAGTACCACACTGATATGCAAATATAATATTTATATTCCAATTGATGTATTTTATAATTATATGGTAAAAATGAGAAAGTAAGAATTTTTTCAGTAATGGTGTGCTATGGCACTTTTGTATTTTTATGTCTGATTTTGTAAGCAAGCAGTTTTTAAGTGAGGTGAAACCTGGGGGTACACAAGACAAATCAGACTCCTGAAAGGGGTACGGTAGTGTGGGAATGTTGAGAACCACTGATTTAGCATCTCTATGACTCAGTTCCCCATCTGTAAAATGGCAATGATAGCACTATCCTACCTCATAGGGGTGTTGTGAAGATAAATACATAAAAAAAAAGTCATTCAGATACTGTGGTGATGGTTGCCATATGTGTACCTAAGACAGAACTTCATATTCATTTCAACTTCCATACATACTTAATTAAAATATGCTAGTGGACAGATAAATTGCAGTGACATATCGTGTCCACTGTTTATTAAACAGATATGACCAAAAAAAACCCAAAAGCCTATGACAGCCAAACTTCAGTACAATTGTTAGATGCAGTGATCACCATTAAAAGATCAGAATTAATCCACCTAATTTTCTTATAATTAGTAATAGCACCCACTGTAATATATACAGAAAATGAATGGTCAAAATATTCACTACAGAATTAAAACCACTTTAATATGCCCCTTTTTCAGTTTGAAGAGCTTCCATAAAAATGTAGTTTACTGTGCAAAATATTTTGCATTATTATGATAATTAATACTTATATTAGAGTGCCACCTACAAGACCAAGAAGGTTGGGGACCTATAGTGCTAGCCCCGGAAAAGCCGCATCGGTGTGTTACCGAAATATCGGGTCCGCCTAGCTGAGAGTCAATGACAGCCAGACAGGGATAAGGAAAGGTTGCTTTATTTTGCAGAGGAAAGGAGAGCCTTGCACCTTGGTACAAAAGACTCTGTTTTACACACATTTTACAAATTTTTTATACACATTCAGACAAAGACCCTTGCCGTGTTAACACTTGATTGGTGGTTGCCAGACCTCGTACTTCTGCTATTTGGTTAGTGAAAACCGGTTTGGAGCCAGTTTCCTCTGCCTCAAGGCAGAGGAGAGAAGACAGTTCAAAAGTTCAGGTTACTGTGTACATGAGGCTTTTGCTTTCCCCTAATGGCTGCCTGCTAGTTAGTGAGGGGGTCACCAGTAACTTTCACAAGTGGAAGTCCTAAGTTTTATAGACAATATTTTTTTCTCATTATTTAAATGTCAGTGAAAATTTCACTGCAGCTTTTCATGGTACATTTTCAGGTTTCAGTCTGAGTTGATTGGCTTATGATTAAAGTCACATGATATTTCCTCATCATTCCTGATCAGTTGGCCTATGATATGTGCACAGATGAAGCTATTTGGCTTGCTTATTCAGGCATTTATTTGAAGGAGGGAGGAGATGTTTCCAAATATACCATTGAGAAAAGCAGACCTGCCACTTTTCCCTATCAGAAGATAGGGCGCTTGGGCATGAGGGAAAGACACAAGGGCCTGTTTGTGGGCATGGGGAGGGAAGAGTCTCTGAGGTACTGATAGGCCACAGTACTGGTGGGTGTGGAACTCCATGTGTTTGAGTGGATTGGATAAGTATCCAAACTATTCGATCCTTAACCAAACTAACTTAAAACCTTTCTGAGGTTTGCTCACTGCTAATTCCAGATGTGTTTATCCAGGGATGAGTTTTCCATACTCTGGCATGTGGTCTTGATGTGATATTAATTAACTGAATATTTGTATATGGTATTTGCAGCAGTAGGGCTGGTTTAGTATGTGGTTTTATATGTCATTTTCCTGAGAAGTTTACTGCAAATTCTTATATTTAGTTTTGCTGTGAAAATGCTGAGGTTTGCATTTTTAAACATTCCTCTTGTAATCCTAGAAAGGCACCAAAATTATTTTAAAGAGGTGGGGAGAGGGGAGGAAAATTTCAATTTGGAAGGCAAAACTATGCAAGGTAACTATTTCATAGAGACCAGAATTCCAAAGCCAGCACCTCCTCATCATATCTGTAGTTTTTATGCTGCTGAGCAACAAAAATATTTGACTGCTACTTTATACATAAAAATCATTATGTTTTCATTTGCTTATCATCCTTTTAACTTCTAAGGCAACCTTATGGGAGTGGGAATATATACCCAGGATGGGCTTCACATCCCAATAGTCATCAGTGCCACTATAAACTTTGTGACTACAGGCAGCACTGGTGACTCCTAAGAGATGTCTACAATATAGTTCAGCGAGAGATAGTTTTCAGTATAACTTCTACACTTTGTTTACCTAATTAAGCAGTTGTTTAAGACCTATGATTTGCACATCTCAAAAAGCTTGCATAAACTATGGATGCTCACCTGAGTCTAAATCATTTGAGGTTTCCTCCCTCTGTCACCTCTCTTAAAGCCTCCTGGGAACCTGTGATTTTTTTTTAAAAAAGGTTCAGTATAATAGGGCTATGGGTAAGGCCAATTCTGCTAATCAAAGAGGTTCATAATTTCACATTAAGAGCAGTAGCATGGAAAAGTTTGAAAAATGTGTTATTATCTCTGCATTTGTATACTCATAGCACCTAGGAGTTTCAGTCATGATCTAGGATTGTACTGAGTGAGGCGCTGCACAAACACAGAACAAAAAAGACAGACCCTTCCCCAAAAAGTTTAAAATTTGAGTAAGAAACAAATGTTCCTATATTGCATAACACATATTGTCAGCTCTTTCTTCTCTTGTTTTTCAGGCCAGAAGGGACCATTCTGATAATCTAGTCTGACCTTGTGGATAGCAGAGACCAAAGACTCTGCTGAATACTAGACTATGTTGAAATTGGTGAGGATATTTACATGTAAACTGGCTTAGAAGTTGTTTAGAAGTTCACTTGGCTTGTGCTTTTCATTGCTTGTTCTTACAATCATGGGTTTGTAATATCCTAATTGTCTTTGCAATAGCTGACTGCAACATCACCAAAAAAGGATTAAGAGGATAAGTGAGGAATAAGTAGCAGAAGTGAATGGATTCCTAACAAAATCATCCTTTTTTCATTTGAATGACTCTAGTATTAAAACAACAACAGCAAAGTAAAGCAGGCAAAAACTCTAGAAAATAGGAGAGAAAGGTAATGGGTATCACTAACTGTTGTAAAGTGTGCAAAAGACGAGACAATCCAGGTTCCAAACCCAACTTGAGTTTCTGTGTAATGTGTTTTCTGTATGCTGACATCCTCCATTCCTGTACTTTTGTAGGCACTACCTCCTAAAACAAGACTCTCTTGGCAGACTCCTATTCCCACCCATAATCTGACAATCCCAGCCTAGACATGGACTATAGGATATCCACCTGCACAATGTGATATCAATAAGATAGGCAAATAAAACTTGTCTAAGTGGCTTGTTTTATGGAGAATGGTTTTTGGAACATCCCATGAAACACTAGCATATCTGCAAATATATACATATGCTATGTGCAGTATCTATGGCAACTCAAAGATGTACAATACCGAAACTGCAAAATACTGTGGCAGTCTCATGGTTTCCATGAAATCTTGCACTCAAGCCTGTGAAGTGAGGGACATGTAGCACTGATTGCATTAGCTATCATATAAATTGCTTCTCTGAGGAAATATGGCCCAATTTAATGCCCCCTGAAGTCAACAGGAGTCTTTTCGTTGACTTAAATGGGTGTTGAATCAGACCCCAAAACAGCCGTAGCCATGCTTGAAACTTGAAAAGCTCTATTTTAGTTCTAAAAATGCATCTTTGATCCTTAGCAAGCCTCTACAGTTATTCTGTGAATTCTTTTTTAAGGTGGGTTTGTTTATTAGGAATATTCTCCCATCTCTAGAAGCAATGTTGTAATCAGAGTACATTCTAGAAGGGTATTTTATTGTGTGTGTATATTATTTTAATATATTCTGTGTGTGTACCTATCATCTATCAACATCTTTCTATGAATCTGATATACATGTAATAAATTGCACAGGTATGCAATAAATAACTGTGCAATTTATCAGAAACCCTCTAGATTACATCACTTGGCCTTTAATGAGATTCTCAGGGATTTAATCTAATATTCCAAACTTCATAGGATCTTCAAATACAGTCACTACCATTTTAAGTCAACCAGTGAAAGGTCTCTTCTTTATCGCTATGAATGTAGAATGTCCCCTCTAAAATTGACCCTTTCTGAGGACTGGGATGGGAGAGGAACTCATGGCCTTATCAGTTGTGAGTAATACAACGTTCCTAAACTCATGCTGATAATACTACACCCCCCACTAGGTCATATAGGAGCAGTTCTACACAAAAGGGAGTTGGAAAATGTTGTCTCCCTGTTTTTTTAAATGCTTCTAAATATTACATTTACAAGAAAATATTTTCATTCATCTTCGCTAAGGGAACACAGTACAAAACTCTTCAAAAATGTATTTAAGATTGTCAGGTAAGAGTGAGATTTTAAAAGTGCCCAACTGAGTTAGGTACCAACTTACATTGACTTTTAATGTGATGTAGGTGCCTAACTCACTTAGGCACCTTTGAAAATCCTAGTCAGTGGAAATAGTGATTCATTCTTCAAGTAGATAGAAATCTGATAGAGATAGCATTTCTCAAGTCCTATGAGTACACATAATTTCAAACATCAGTGTATAAAATGGACATGATTTGGCTGGGGATAATATGCTTTTTTATTGGCACATGAGACATATAATTTTGGCTTTCATTGTGACTTTCATATAGTTGTGGCATCTCCCTCACTGCCTAATTCATGCCACTTATCAGTTGCAGCAGTCTTTTCTAGGCATCAGTGCACAGTTTCACAGACGCTTATAAATGATATTTCACTTTACAACACTGCAACTATTGTCTGTTGTTGTTGCATGTTGAATAGAAGACAGAAAATGTCAATTCTTTTTATTCAGAAATTGGTAACCGATAAGTGGGTTGAGGAGGTGCTTGTTTCAGCACCTGCTAATATACTGCTAGTGGTTTTTAGTTTCTGGAACTCTCTTAATTTTTTAAAAACATCTTGTGATATTTAGAAGTTTGCCCTGTGATTTAAAAAAAAACAAAAACATTTATTTATTTAGGTGTATGAGATCTGAAGTCAGCTTACATTTTGAATAATGTCAGTAGGCTGCTAATAAATACAATCTATGGAATACTGCATGTGGAAAGATACTGCGAAACTGTACCCAGAAATTATTGCTCATTTGTATTATTTTTTAAATTATGTCACCTCACATGTCATTCTGCAGCAGATTTTATAGAGCCTGAGGTGAATTTATATAATTAGCTTGGTTTTGTGCCATATTTCCCATAGGTCAAGCCAATTAAAGGATAACTGAGGGAGACAGTACTCCAAACTGTAGCATATGGTACTATGGCATAAAAGCTCAAGGGATATGGGAAAACAAATCGGCAGCGATTATAGTTTTGAAATTAAATGAAATTGGATGTAAAACATGTTGGACTCTGTTTTGGAGTTCCTTGAAGTTTCTTGAGTTTTCTTGGACTGTTCCCTTTAGACAGTGAGTCAGTATTGTCCAACCGTGCAATGTGGGCACTGGATTGGGACTTGGCAGATGGAGGTTCTGTTCCTAACTCTTCCACTGATGCTGAGTTACCTTGTGTAACCCATACACCTCGTGAATATGGTGTTCTGTCCCATCTAATGGCACTGAGACCATTTAGGGAGAGAGAAAATGAGTCTGCTCTACAGCCTTAGCTAACAGCCAGGTGGCTTTTAACTCATGTTGCAGAGGCTCATGCACAAGCTCCAGAGGTCCCTGGTTCAATGCCAATGGCTAAGGTCTGTTGGCGTTACACTTGCATAAGTCACTTTACCTCTCTGGGCCTCTGTTTCACCTTGCACCATTTTTCATAGATTATAAAGCCTAAAGGGACCACTGTGATCGTTTAGTCTGACCCTCTGCATTAAATAGGCCATAGTAATTATTTTTTTAAATTAGAGCATACCTTTTAGAAAACAGGCAAGATTGATATATTTTTTCTGTCTTGACTGCTTAGATGTTCATGGCAAAGACTATCTCTTTCTATGAATATGTACAGGGCCTAGCACAATGGGGTCCTGATCTCCTTTGGGGCATCTACGGGTATGTCTACACTAAAAAAGAACAACAACAACAAAACTTGTGGCACTGAATTTCAGCCCAGGTCATTAGACTCAGGCTCGGGTTACAGGGCTAAAAATAGCAGTGTAGACATTTGGGATTAGGCCAGAACCTGGGTTCTGAAAGCTGTTGATGGGAAGGGTCTCAGATCCCAGGCTCCAGTCAGACCCCAGATGTCTACACTTCTTTTTTTAGCTCTGCAGCCTGAGCCATGCAAGCTCGAGTCATTTGACCCAGGCTCTGAGACTCAAAGCTATGGATTTTTCTTTCTATAGACATATTCTTAGTGCTACTGGATTGGACAATTGTCATTATTATTATTTGAATTTGAGCTTATGTACAGTACTTCCTGTTGTTTAGTAGGTTCACAGTGTTCTTTACCCTGGGTTGTAGTCTTAAATCTTGTTTCAGCTACATAGCTTTTGAGGCTTTTTATATTTTTGGAATGTTTCTGACATAAGTCCAACTTGCAGTGTGTCTCACAAATATAGTTAACTGAGCAGCTATTTTACCATCGCCAGAACTTTACCCTAGATCTAGGAATAAAGCTATTGGGTCTGGTTCGCTCCACTTTATATAATATGACAAATAATTTCAATAAGTATTGATAGTTACATTGGTGTTAAAACAGATTAACACAGTGGTTCACATTGCCTATTAAATACAATCTGTTCTAAAAAACTTTTCTGAAGAATTTGGAAACAAAATTAAAATAATGCATAGTAAAACTGAGTTAACAGGAGAATTTGCTTTTTAAAGAATAAATTGTCTATCTGTATTATTCACTGTGAACCCTATATGTACATGGGAATCTCACAGATAAGTATGAGGGGAAAAAACCACGACTGTTTAATTTTTAATCTCCTCTGCTGGCTGGTCCATGTAAAATAATAATAGTTATCAAATCAGATTTGCTGAAAGAATGAACTTGTCAAACTTGCTTTATCTGCCATTGCAACTGAAGTCAGTATAATAATTCCATTTCACTAATGCTTAAGTTAAGAATTTGTCAGTGGCCCCATGATAAACTCTAGTTTTGGTCATTTTTTTTGCGGGGTGGGAGGGGATTCCAACTGAGTTCATCAAATTGCACAGGTCTGACATTTAACATACTGTCTTCATAGTTTCAATTGTTCTCTCTTGATTTAGATTAACAATAGGAATACTTTAAAGAATGAGATTTTTACCAAGGGTTATCCTTCCAGTGGATCAAGTGGTTTTGATGTTATAGATCATGTAAATTGTCCAGGCAGTTCCCCCCTATTTAATCGTGGTTGAGATGAAAAGAGAAATATACTATAAACATGGAATTTGGCAACATTGGTCTCCTGTACCAGTGATATATGTATATCAATAGCCCCTTGGTGTGAATTAATCAGGAATTAGGGAAAATATAAGGCAAAATTTGGACTTGCACTGTGAATCTGTGCAGGGGAGGAAGGGCTCCTATTTCCCCTACTACTCCCCTGGATCTCTGGGGTGTACATGGGGGCTGGAAAGGAGGCTCCATGTGGTCACTATTCCTGCACAGCTGGGATTGAGCAGAGAGGGGCACACAGGTCTGTATGCAAGAGAAATGAGGAACGAATCTGCTAGTGGTCAAGGGTGGTAGCAGATTATTTCCCCCACCCCTGGAATAAGGGGTAAACCCTGGGAGGAACTGTGATTTTGGGCTGCTCCTGTGGTGACACAGCTATGCACTGCTCTATGCTTGGGGCTATATGTAACATGATAGCACAGATAATTTCTGTTTTTGTCTCTTTCCTATTCTGTGTTTAATGCACTAATTATTTGCATGCAGTTCCCTCTTTCTTAAACTATAATATTAATTCTTTGTGCACCAGATTCCATTGTCCAGTTTCTCCTCCATGAATATATATTTCACCATGCTATTACATTTGTTCAAATTCCAGTTCTTTATAAATGTGCCTGTCTTGTCCTCTGTTCTTAAACAATTTTGCTAACCCTGCCAATGATGCTACCAATCTCAGACCTATTGTATCAGATTTATCAGCTCAATCTTTTAGCTAATATACTGCTTACCAGGCTTGCTCTAAAATCTTTCTATATGTATTTTTATAGTGGGGAAAAAAAATCTGTGTAATGGGATAGTTTGTGTTTTAAAATAACAATTCCCATCAAGCTCAATGTCAGCTGCTAGCTGGAGTAAGATTATCATCCTTCACTGGGTTGTCTTGCTTTATGATATCAATTAGCAAACAATCTGTTTTGTTGTCACATGATGCAAAAAGGTTGCAAAACGGAGGGTCTGTGAAGCAAAACATTTTACAGGTAGAATGCCTGTTCCCTCAGGTATAAGAAGGGTATTGCTTTTCACCTTGACAAAGCTGGCATGTACAAAAACATCAAAGACTACTACTAGATATTCTTTATTCAATGTCTTGGAGTCTTGGGGAATTATTTTACTTTAAAATCATTTTTAAAGTGCCCCTGTGTCTGCAGCAATCTTTTCATATCATTTCCCCCATTATCACTTCAAAAAGACTCCAAATAGCTACACTTGGTACACTAGAGGGCAGTAGTAGGCTATAAATATTTTCTAGTTTACCAGCAGTATTTACATTTTATGCATCTCTTCAGATGCTCTACATTACTACCCCTACCTATGAGCCCTTTCTCAAATGTGTAAATGTTGGCAATATAGTACCCTGTGATGGGGTTTACGGACCCCACACTAAGCCAGAACAAGGTATGCCTAGGGAAGCACCACCTCTCAGCAGCTGCAGGGCAGGCTCCAGGTGCAAGGATAGTTTAAGAGGGCACTGACAGCCCAGTGGAAGGAGCTAAAGGCTGCATTAGGAAGTGAGAGGCTGATACTGGGAGCTGTGGATAAGGTCATTCTGGAAGCAGTGATCTGGATCTGCTCCTGGTCCTCTTCCCTTTTAGAATTGGGGAAGCCAAGAGAGGACACAAGAGAGGGATGCTATTCCCCCAACAGGTTAAACTGCTACTAAGACTGGGACCATGCCTCAAATGGAGGAGCTCCAGCCCATCAGGAAGTGAACCAGGGGAGAGAGTAACTTTGGGTGGGTCGATGAGTGATCCAGACACTGTAACAACCTTTTAGGGCCCTGGATTGGGACCCATTGCAGTAGGCAGGCCTGGATCCCCATACCTTGTTCCCCCTACCCTCTGTTGTCACAGAAGTCCAAGGGGCATCTGAGAAGGGCTGGGACTGCTGTGTATGACCTGGCAGGGCCACTCCAGAGCAAAGAGACTGCAAAGAATTGTGAAGGCATGGCTTGACCTCTAGGCAATCAGGCATCAGGTGGCCACCTACACATCCCCAAAATATAGATCATCACTACCCCTGCTCCCTTGCCTCCCTCTGGCATCCTCCTGCACCCAGTCTCCTCCTTCTCTCTTCTCATTGTAACTGGACAAAAGACACATTTGGTACTAAGGCCCTACCGGACAGGGACAGTGCTGCACCAATCTAGGACTGTCCAACTTTAAACTGGATGAATCATAGACTTTAATGTCAGAAAGGACCATTATGATCATCTAGTCTGACCTCCTGCACAACGCAAGCCTCAGAATCTCACCCACCCACTACTGTTTCACCTCTAACCTATGTTTGAGCTACTGAAGTCCTCAAATTGTGGTTTAAATACTTCGAGGTGCAGAGAATCCTCCAGCAAGTGACCCGTGCCCCACGCTGCAGAGGAAGGTGAAAACCCCCCAGGGCCTCTGCCAATCTGCCCTGAATGGCCTCCCTACTCAGGACTGACCTGCTACATGCCCTGTGTAATCTACATTATTATTCCATTGTTATGTTTTGGTATTTTTATAACATTTAAATGAAATCAGTGAATTTCAGTACTCATGACAGAAACTGCACAAGGTAAAGCTTGTTCAAATGTATTCAAGTTTCCCTACAGAAACAACACACCTTAATCCCATTCAGAACTCTGTATACTATGCTCCCAGGCATGCCAAACTAGAGTGAGCAAATTTGTGATGTATACAAATGTCCCCATGGGATTTTTTTAAAGCTAGTTTTTAAACCTGGTCACCAGAAGTCAAAGTCTCAGGCTATGTCTACACTACCATGGTAAGTCGACTTACACTACATGAATAACGTAGCTGGAGTTGACGTACCTTAGGCTGAGTTACTGCAGGGTCTACACCACTGGAGGAGGCGGGAGGCGGCGATGGGAGAAACTCTCCTGTCAACTTACCTTACTCTTCTTGTAGGGGATAGCGTACAGGGGTCGACTGGAGAGCAATCTGCTGTCAATTTGGCAGGTCTTCACTAGACCTGCTAAATCAACCTCTGGTGGATCGATCTCAGAGCATCGATCCCAGCTGTAGTGTAGACCTGCCCTAATATATGAAAGGATTGTACCACTTGGCCTATGGATAAAATGGACATTATAACTGGGAGAGAATGTAAAGTCATATTTAAGGAAAATATAAGATTATTTATATCCAAAGACAAAGAGTTTGTGCTTCCTGCTCAAAACTGAGACATTTACATTTAATTTAAAAAGAAAAACCCTTACAATTATTAATGAGCATACTAATTAACATTTCTCATATGTTTTTTAAACATAATTGTACAATGGCTTGAACTGAATGGAATTTCCAGAATTAAATAGTTCAACTAGCCTAACTTTCCAAAAGTACCATGGTACTATCCACTGTGGCAAGGCACTTTCTCGGTCTCACCAGACTCAGCTGTTTTTAGCCTTGGTGAGATGGGCATGGGGTAAAACAGTCCCTCTTGGCTCCGCAGAGACTGTCCATTCCTTCTCTCAGCCAGTCCTCTGGGCTTGTTTTTCTCCCTTATGGGAGGGAATGCAACCTCCCCTCCTAGTGAGGCTCGCTGCTGCTGCTGGTGCTGCCCTACTAGCAGCTTGACTCCTTCTCTCTCTCTCTTCTCCCTTCTCCCAGCAGGGGAGGGTTTAAAAAGGTCTCAGGCAGCCCTTAGTTGGAATCAGCTGATCCTAATTGACCTCAGGTAACTCCCTCTCAGCTGATCCTAATTGATCTCTGGTGATCAATCAGGATCACCTCTTCTCAGGTGAACCCGACTGACCTGTAGTCACCCCTCCTCAGTTGATAAGGAGGAGGGCCTTTTAATCTTCTGGGACTATTTTCTACCCTCCACCCCCACCCTTGCAGCCCTCTGTCCTGAGTTTATCACACCAGGAAATACCAGTAGGAACAAACTCCTGCCTTTACCCCTTTAACCTCTGCCTCTTGCTGTCACATTGACTCTTCTCTGTAGATACTGGCTGCCAGAATTAAACTTTCCTATGAGATTCAGGAAGGAGGAGCAGACATTTACCCAGCTAGATTTGTAGAGATGACAAGGATCTTATGGGGAGAGGGGAAGTAAATTTTGAAATGCCATTTGGAACTGGTCTGGATGTGAAGGCCCCATGATATTTAACTTTTAAGAAAAACTCTTCCCTGCCTCTCCATGCCCACACAGAGTGCCAAATTCTCTCATTTCAGCTACATGGCCATAAACCACCATGGCTTCAGATTCTGCTCTCTGTAATGACAATAAGCCATTTAAATCTCATCCAAAGAGCGGTAGAGAAATGTTCCCCAAACATTACACCAGGATACTTGATTCAGTATTTCTTCATTTGGAAGACTGCCATTTCATGGATCACCTATACCACTTCCTGAACCATGTGTTCCTCAGAGGTCTCCTATCTAAATACTGACCTAGTCTGCCAGGCTTTGGTCTATCCCTGCCCCCAGAGACGTCAATGGCCTTTGGTTTGTGAGAGCTGACAAGATCGGAGCATAAGGTGGCATGATTGCTGTCTTTTGTAAGTGTTTGTATTTTATGGGGCACTAGGGTGGAGGACAGGAGCTCTAACCCTTTTGCATAATAATTTCTCATTAATACCTAATTCTCCTCCACTATACCCAGCTATCACCCCCATACCAACCAAAGTTTTATCAGATTTCTAATAGCTGTTAAAGTTAACTCTGTAACCTCCTTGCTGTTCTGCAGTACATCCAATATGCACTGTGCTGACTTCCTAATGCTCTCCTGTATATTAGAATACCTTGCATTTTTCTAACTGGGAAACAAAACATGATATAGCTGTATTGTTTTGCTTTATTTCCAACTGGAAATACCACAACAGTGCATTCTTTCTGTCCCAATTCCCTTTGTGAATGTTCCAGCGAAGCTGTTCCTGTCTATGCCACCTGTCCTAGCTAGAACCTACAATCCAGTAAGGGCAGTAGGAATGGGCTTTCTTTGCCTGCCTTGATGTAAATATTTTTAAAAGATGTGGATTCCCTGTGAGCTTTAAGTAGAACAGCAATTGATGCTGGTGCAGAAATTATCCAACTATTCTTCAAATGGCTGCTTGATTCATCAGTTTATGTCATCTAACTGAGGTTCCAGTAAAATATGAAAGATGTAGCCTGGGAACAGAGGGCATGAAGACCAATTTTTAAAATTATAATTTTAATATGATTGCTTTTGCAGCCAAGTCTATAGGATATATACCTTTCTCATGGAGTGAAATGGGTTATTCAGCTGATTGCTAATGTAAAATAAATTGAAAGAAAAGTATGCAACTAACTAAAGTAAGCTGCACCAAGCCTTTGCAGTATGTAGTAACTTTTTTCCCTTGCTATAAATATTCAATATTTTCCCAGTCAAGCATATCTATTTGTTTGCTTGTTTCTTACCATTTGCTAATTATTATTATACACTAATTACCTCAGTCCCCAATTTCCTTAATCCCCCAAATTTCTCCACATTCATGTAGGGGAATATTTTCATCACACACATACTCCCACCATTGCTGAGGGCTCAAGAAACATAGAGCTGGTGTGAGTATTCTATGTGGGAAGAGCTCTGTGAAAGGAGCATGCATCCATCATCTGCTGTTTGTCCCTGGCCGGCTGAATTGGGAAGAGAAGTGTGTAGCTCCCCTAGCCAATGCCCCACATTATATGGCAGGGAAACAGAAACAGTTGAGGTTATTGCAGTCTCACTTACAGCTGCAGAAGTAACTGTATTATAACTCTGCCACTCTGTGACCTGAGGTAGGTCCAGATTGAGCTGATGGATTTTGGGCCAGTGGAGGCCTGGAGGCTGCTCCGCTCCTGGTCGTTGGCTGGGAGAAAGGAGCATCTGTCCGTGAAGCACCTGGCAAAGCAACCTCAAGCTGCTGATGCTCTCAGGCTGAGACTGCAACACACACCAGTAACATCTGCCAGCTTACACATGCTATGCTTCAACTTAGGGCATGCTGCTGAGGCCCTGCATTTGTGTTAGCTGCCTTCTTGCTCCTGCCCCAGGCATGAGCTTTGTTCCAATCACATTGTGATTCCCGGTGACCTAGGGCCTTCTCTCATCTCAGGATAGATCTCTTTTACCTGCAGCTGGTTGAGGGGCAATAAGGAGGTGGAAGTGAACTCACCTTGCCTCTGGCAGAGGGCTCAACCCAGCAGTCCCCACAAACTAAGAGACTGCTGCAACTACCACACATCTTTTTGTCCAGCCAGGATGAATAACATCCCCAAGTAGTTCAGTATGGCCTACCCCACAACCACTAACACATACATCTTCCTCTAACTAAGGCTCTTTCCCCAGTGAGAGGAGTCAGCCTCCATCCAATACCCAGGAAAACCTTGTTCCAACCCCAGCTACTTGTGGTTGTCATGGTGGACAGATTTACTGCTTTACATTTTCAAAACACTGTAAAACCATAATCATAGTTGTCTGTCCAAACCCTCTTAATGGTTCATAAATAATATGACCTCCTTTAACTTTTAGGGAGAAAACGAGACAGAGAGTTTAAATTTAAACCACAGTGCAAGTCAGTGTCAGAGCCAGAATTAGAACTCAGCAGTTCCCAGCTTTTAGCCTTGTACTTAGTCCACCAAACTGTGCAGCCTCTCCGAAAATAAGTAAGCCACTAGTTCTGAAATATGTATAAAATGCAACACCAAGGTCTTTAGATGAAGCAGCACAAGTCCCAGAGAAGTGACACTGTCTTATCTGTAGCGATGAAAAGGAAATATCCAGTAAATAGCCATCTGTGCAGGTTTGGATTAAGACCACTATAGAACTACTAAGTGATGATACTGCCAGATATTATAGTTTGTAGCAAACCATTCATTACATTCTTGGCTGCATTTTCTCTACATTCCTAGGTCCATTGTCACATGTTCTTATCATAAAAGGCTGTGCTGCAGATTTACAAAGCCACGTGCAAAAATTATTGCATGACCTGAGGCCAGCTGACAGGTGCATGTTTATAACTGTACCACTTTGATCACTAGACAAAATATTTGTGTAGTCAGGCAATACTCCAGTCTTGCAGCTCTCCCAATCCTTCCATGCGTGTTAGAAATGTGTAGCACTCCATATATGAAATGGTTACATTAAAAAAAATGCTGGCAGTTTGGCATGTTTATAACACACTCTTGGGATCATGGCAGATATAATAGCGAACCAATCCCCCCACCCCCATCCCCACCCCAATATCAGTTCACATTTATGCACCAATCTTAGGGAATTCAAAGTCATGTTTCCTACAACAGCTGTAAATCAGCCTCCTTGTAAAAGGAAAAAGCAAAAGGAAAGGCAGATGGAGGTAACAGATTACTTTATATATATATCCTGAGCTATTCTTCATTTTAAGCAGCTTATTAACCTCTCTGGCAAAGTTTTCTTCTGCTACAAAAGAATATCCCAAAATAATTTATGATTGTAAAAGAACTAAGATAAATGTTTACTACAAGCTGCTTGCCAAAGATTCAAGCATAGGCGGAATGGGATGTCCAGGCTTTCAGGCTCACCATCAGTAGTGTGTCATCCTTGCAATGAGAAATCTGATTTAAAAAAGCATGTTACTGAGGCTTGGCCAAAGTTCAGATGACTCCAAGTGTGAATCCTGAAGAGCTGTTGAATACATGGGGTAATTTTCTCAATGAACATACTGCAGCATAAGCAGGCTGAGGGCATGAGTTGTATATAGGTGCAAGTGTCTGAACTGAGTGTGAGGTCAAGCTTGACTGTCAAAAAAACTGCACATGGATTAAGCTTCAGAAGCATGCAATTTAATGTTTTTATTTCTTTGAGATTTTCATTTAATCTTTTAAAACAATAACCAGCTGCAATACAACTTTAAGATACAGAAGAAAAATAAATCATCACAAGTTCATTTACACCCCCTCAAAAGACAATTAAGGATCCCAGTAGAGTTTAAAACCATGCTTGAAGTGGACAGATGTGCAATATCTTTGGTCCAATGTGTACATGATCTTCTAATGTATCATCAAGCATTAAAAAAAAAGATGCTTGCTCTTTCATCCACTTGTTACATCTTGAAGAAAAATGATAAAACTTTTCTAGGGAAATAAGTGCCCAGAAATATCTCCTACCCTTAAAGGTTCAGATTTCAGGGTGATCATTGTAAACTTATCCAGTGCATTCCTTTCAGATAAATGTATTTTTTCTTATATGTAATTTAACTTATATGATGTATCTTCCTATAACATATTAGAATGGAGAATCATAGAATCATAGAATATCAGGTTGGAAGGGACCTCAGGAGGCCATCTAGTCCAACCCCCTGCTCAAAGCAGGACAATCCCCAACTAAATCATCCCAGCCAGGGCTTTGTCAAGCATGACCTTAAAAACCTCGAAGGAAGGAGAAAACAAGTGAATAATCAGCTTTAAAAACGCCTTGTCTCTTGTTTGTGAGAGATGTTTTCAATAGATCTGCTTCTCACAGTGCATGTTTATGAGCTGAATAATGTGCACCTGGTTATAACACAGAACAAACATATAGGCACAATCATGATTATAAAGCTGTCATCACTGAGCACTGGAGAAGAATTATTATTTTTATATATCATACATAATCTGCTGGAATTACTTCAAAATGTTATTGCCTAGTCTGCTGAGCTGAGTTTTGTGCAGTGAGTGGGAGGGGTGGGGCTGCCAGGATGCTAAGATCTGATTCTGTGCTGCCCTAAGCTTTGGAGCAATAGAGCAATCTGAAGATCATAAAGGACTACCTGCTGGTTGAGCACAGTTGGAATGCAGAATGATCTGGCCAGGACCCCTGGCCCTGCTGCTGGGGGCTGAATAGTGACAAGGTCCAGTTCAGCCTGGGAAATTCTCAGGTGGTGCAAAGAGCCTGAAATGCAACTGGGAATTTGGTCCTGTGTGCCCATATCCTAGACATACATCTGCCAAAATAATGTAAATTCAGTCAGTCATTTTCTCTGTTGATTTGCAAGTGTTAAGGGATTAGGATGTGGCTGATAGTTTATCTGTACTCAGTATTAATAGGGCAGAATCCAGTAAAAGAAGAAAAAAATGATAGAAGTACTAAATCCCATGGCAGAATAACTAGTAATATTCTTGACCCAAATGAGTTCTCCCTTGGCTTGAACTCTAGAGCTGATCAGGAATTTTTGATTATTTTTTCATAAAAAATGCCATCTTGTGAAAAGCCAAAACTGTTGTGAAACAGAGTTGGGTTCAGTGAATTTCCTGACTTGAAAAGAATGTTGAGGTAAAAAGTTTCTAAACTGTCAAATCATTTCATTTTGGCATTTTTGAAAGAAATGACTATGTTTCAAAATTTAAGCTAATTGCACTGAAAAAAAGTTTTTAATAAAGGTTGAAATCTAAACTAAATGTTCTGAAATGATCAAAACAAAACATTTTGATTGACTAGAAATGAAAACATTTTTTGAGTTTTTGTTTTGCAAATATTTTTGAGATTTTGATTTTTCTTTGCAGTTTGAGATGGGGGGAAAATTGAATTCTCAAAAATATTCATGGGACAAGAAAGCTCATAGCATCATAGATTCATAGATTTGGTCAGAAGGGACCATCATGATAATCTAATCCAGGGATCGGCAACCTTTGGCCCATGGCCTGCCAGGGTAAGCACCCTGGCGGGCTGGGCCAGTTTGTTTACCTGCCGTGTCCCCAGGTTCGGCTGATCGCGGCTTCCACTGGCTGCGGTTCGCTGCTCCAGGCCAATGGGGGCTGCGGGAAGGGCAGCCAGCACATCCCTCAGCCCACGGACGAGTGGGAGCCGCGATCAGCCGAACCTGCAAACGTGGCAGGTAAACAAACCGGCCAGGCCTGCCAGGGTGCTTACCCTGGCGGGCCGCAGGCCAAAGGTTGCTGATCCCTGATCTAATCTCACCTTCTGCCTATTGCAGGCCACAGAACCTCACCCACTCACTCCTGTAATAGACTCCTAACCTCTGGATGAGATACTGAAGTCCTTAAATCCAGCTCTACTGAACTCCTGCACTGCACAAACTGAACAGACTTTGTTATTAGTGTTACAGCACTGTAATCTGTCTGTACCTATCTGCTTAACAAGACAATCTTGGAACAATTTCCTATAAAGGACTAGCTTGTGGTCTGCTCACTCTGGGTCACAGGACATGCATACATGCATGTGCAAGGAACTTCCCATCTAATGCTCCCGCATAGGAAGCAAGAATATGTTTAGTCCTTGTGCTCGCACGCACAGGCACAGCACAAGTCTAAGGGCAGCTAGCCAACTCAAAAACTGCAATAATGGCCTTAAGCCCTCCACAACTGGACAGCAGAACTGGTTTGCTGTGGAGGAGAAAACACATTGTCCCCTTTTAAGGGATACTGCAACAGCCCATTCCTCTAGTAAGTCTTCTCTTTAGCACAATGCCTCCTGGCACGCTCAATTTGTCTAAGTGCCTATAAGGCACATTCCAGCTCACAGATTCCTGCCACCTTAAAGGAGAGAGAGGTTCTTCAACTGTTAAGAGATTGTAGAGGTTGTCTGTCTTTGTGCTTACAGTGTTTTATAGTGACATAATTCTATTGACTTCACTGCAGTGGATGTAGATTTGCAGCACTGTGAGATTAGACTCAGGACTAACTGAATATACACAGTATGAGTAGATTGACTTAATTTTGAAAAAGATGTTGAACATTTGGATGCTTATGGAAATCTAACCTCTGTGCCTCTGGAGATTCTCCCTTCACTAAACAAAATCTCCAAGCCATGAGTATATGTACTGAAAATAGTCGCTTGTTATATCTTGATTCAAATTAGATTGTATGTTCATTCAGGCCAGGTCCTTATCTGCACCTAGCACAATGGGTCCCAACCCTGATTGAGACATTTTGTCACTACCACATTAATAACTATAAAGTGATGTAAATAATGAAGAAAAGAAAGATCCAGTCCCTATGTTCAGGAAAACATATTTACATACAGGGCAAGTAATGTGTGGTATGGCTTATTGAAAGCAGCAAGAGATCCTCTAACTATGAACATATTCAGAAAAGAGTTAGAAAGGCACATGTTGGGTGGGGGAAACACTACAGAGTGCAAACACTAGACAGAGATGTGAACAAACCTGGATAGGCTGCTTGGTCTCTTTCCCTCCTGAAATCTTAGCAGTCTCTTGACAACAAAAAGTAATGGTCTCAAGTTGCAGTGAGGGAGGTTGGGGTTGGATATTAGGAAAAACTTTTTCACTAGGAGGGTGGTGATGCACTGGAATGGGTTACCTAGGGACATGGTAGAATATCCTTCCTTAGAGGTTTTTAAGGTCAGGCTTGACAAAGCCCTGGCTGGGATGATTTAGTTGGGAATTGGTCCTGCTTTGAGCAGGGGGTTGGACTAGATGACCTCCTGAGGTCCCTTCCAACCCTGATATTCTATGATTCTATGATTCTTCTGTATTAAATATTCAGAGAGGTACATGTATCTCACTAGGTCCCCCTGTAGAACACTCCATGTTACTTGGGTTATTTGTGGGTGGGGGGAGGGGGAGAGAAAGAGGTAGGCAGTCCACAGCTCAATGTTTCTGTTCTCATTTTCTTTCCTCTCTTCTATAGTTTTTGGAGGGCATGAGGATTTCATTTCTAGTGTCTCTGACTTTAACTGCTTCTCTGCTGAATAAATATGCCTGATATTTCTGACACTTGCCTGAGATTCCTTTGAAGCTCCAGGTGCTTCCATAGTATATAGGTGTGTTCCAGTGCAGAGCTTAAGATATAACAGAAATCACAATGAAGCGGTTAAAGCAAGCTCCTCAAGGGGGACATGGGATGTTTACTTTCCAGGTAAGTTTTCCCAATCTTTCTTATTTCTAGTATTGATTAGGCCCCTTTCGTTGTGCACTGCTTCAATATGTTTATGAAATACGTATACTGTAATGTGTGCAATTTATTTCACATAGAGAACTTTCTGCATATTGATAAAACATCAAGGAATTTACACCTAAGGTGTTATGAATATTTCTTTAGGGAAATATTGCTGTCTCCAGATGCTGGCAGGGGCATAAGATGTTGTCAAAAAATATTACAGCTGCATGCACCATTCAGATTTGCTTCTTATTGGCTCAAGCAGCAAAGAGTCTTGTGGCATCTTATAGACTAACAGACATTTGGGAGCATGAGCTTTCGTGGGTGAATACCCACTTCGTCGGATGCATGTAGTGGAAATTTCCAGGGGCAGGTATATATAAGCAAGCAAGAAGCAGGCTAGAGATAATGAGGTTAGTTCAATCAGGGAGGATGAGGCCCTCTTCTAGCAGCTGAGGTGTTAAAACCAAGAGAGGAGAAACTGGTTTTGTAGTTGGCAAGCCATTCACAGTCTTTGTTTAATCCTGAGCTGATGGTGTCAAATTTGTAGATGAACTGAAGCTCAGCAGTTTCTCTCTGAAGTCTGGTCCTGAAGTTTTTTTGCTGCAGGATGGCCACCTTAAGATCTGCTATTGTGTGGCCAGGGAGGTTGAAGTGTTCTCCTACAGGTTTTTGTATATTGCCATTCCTAATATCTGATTTATGTCCATTTATCCTTTTCCGTAGAGACTGTCCAGTTTGACTCAGCAATTGCAACTGAAATCTTACGCTCACTAGTAACAAACCCTATTAGGCATAACTTAAAGATCTTCCCTTCCCTTTCATGTTAGGGTACTTTACTCTTCTCTCAGCATATTCATCTTTAGAACTGGCTTCTGTGTTTTTAAGAGATGACTGCAAAAATAATAATAATAAACAGCTTCTGACTCAGTTACTAATGGTTTCATCTCCAGTTCCTTTGTGACTTAAAAACAAGTGTTTATTTATAAAATGCCTTCAGCAAGGATACATTTTGGGATTTATTTTATGTCACAGATTAAATTATTTCTTGTTTATTCCCTTCACTTGAAATGCATAATTAATGTTTCACAGCATGTTTAGATTAGTTGTTACATTTGCTTCTTTACTTAATTTTAAAAGTCATTTAAAGCGATCTTAGTGAGACTTAGCCTTAGTACTCTCTGTACAGCCCATAAATCAGGTTAAACGTTTGAGTCAGTGAGCTCTAATGTTGCTTTTAAATCCAGAGCTCTGGTAAAAAATACATTTTATCTAGTGCTACAGTAGCTTGTCACCCACCAATAAATAACAGTGCAAGTTTCCCAGTTTTAAACAACAACAAATCAAGAATTTACAAGGCATCTTTCATTAATTGCATGGTCTCCTAGAATCTGCAAACCCTTTTTGTTATTCTAACGGAGAAAGCACTTTTGTTCTCTGATGCTGGAAGTTGCTATACATTTTTCTAATTGGAAATCTTCTAAATGACAGCATACGTGCCCACACACACATGTGGGAAGGTATGAGCGCGCACGTGTGTGTGTATGAGAGGTTGTCAGGGGTCATGGAACAATTTGCATGGTGGGGGTGCTGGGAACCATTGAACCAAACTGTAAACCCTGTATATGATGGAAACCACTTCAAGCCAGGTGTGGTAGTGCTCCCTTCATAGTTCTAGTACCTATGAAGGATGTACGCATACACGTCAATGGTGCAGGTGAGCGTGTGGCCACAGTAACCTGGTTTAACACTTCTGATATCTTACCACTTTATAGAAGTAAATAATATATATATTTAAAAGATACATTTATTATGTATCAAGTTACAGACTCAACTGACTTCAGTAATGGGCAAAGTTTCAATGTGGTGTACCTCTATTGTACACCACATTGAATTTTATTAATTTCCTCTTATAGAGGAAAAGCTTATAGAAACTTTTTAATTTTAAGAGTAACTGAAATGTACTAACATCAAGCAATTGACTTGTGCACCAACATTGAGTGGACCAGTATTAAATAGCCTTAGAATGTCAACCCTAGTTTTTAGTTCAAAAGGTCGCTTTTCTTGCCTTTGCCCTTGCAAACTGAAGCACAGCATCAGAGAGATCCAAAGACTGGCCAAAGGCATTTTCAAGCAATAAAATAGCAAGTGATGTCAATCTCTCATCAGCTGAAGATATATTTTAATGATCCTGAGCTTCAAAAAGCAGCGCTCACTGCTCGCGACTGTGACAGGCAGCATGAGCAGAATCCTCAAAGCAATCCATGCGTTAGGAAAAGTGTCCTTCAGCTCTGCATCATGAATGAACAGGAGAACTTGGAGTGGAGAGTGCTTCTCGTTTTACAAAATGTGACAGATGTTGTCCAGTTTCGACATAGAGTTCTTTATCATTGATGTCTGAACATTCCCCATGTGTCAGCGTCCAGTGAAGGTCCATACAGTTGTTCAAGAGTGTTTTTCTGTCCACTGGCAGCTTACTAAGGTCATACAACCTTCCCTCCTTCCCCCCCCGCAAGCCCCCCAGGTCTTTTCATGGTGCTTCATTTGTCCAAATCTTTCTTCAATGGACACTCAAGCAATATCAACAAGTGAGCAAAAAAACTCCCTTTTGAATTTTTCTTTCAACCTTCCCATCGGCTTATCTCTGCCCTCACAAACAACTGATGCTTCTTCTGATGAATACAAGTTGCCTTGAAGACAGGCTCAACATCTAAGTTTTCCACCATTTCTTTAGCAACAGTGATGGTATCTTCAAATGCCTCTGTAGGCCACAACGAAATCAAGGCAGCTTCTCATCAAAGTAGTAGCAGTCACGATGTCCATTGACTGAGTTTGTAATGCCTTGCTTACAACATTTACTTGGAACGAGACATCATACCAAACCACAACCGAGGCCAGAAATTTGAAGTCAGTGATCTGGTTTGCCAAGCTTTGAGCCTCGTGTTGGATTCCAGCCTTGGCTTTACTCGACTGCACCAGTTCCAACAGGGCATCGTAAACCTCAGTCTTTGGTACCTTACTGGACTTACGCTGTCCATACGTCTCTCCTAGTGAGTGTCACTTAGTGGCTTCACAGTCACATTTGTAACATTGTCCACGAGGATCTTCCACCTAATAGTTGATGCTGAAAACAGGACATATATTCTTTGCAGTACTCCAAAGAGAGATACTGTATCTAAAGAAGATGACTTTGCATCTGACATCAGGTTGAGGGACTGGCAGCTACAAGGCATGAAAAAAGCTCTTGCATTCAGTGCAAGGATCCTTGCCTGAACACCACTGTTTCTTCCCTCCATGTTTTCACTGTTGTTGTATCCCTGGCTGCAGCAGTCCTAAAGCTTTATTTTATTCTCATTTAAAACATTTATAAACAGTTCCATTAGGTCTTTTCCAGTAGAATCATCCACAGACCAGAAACAGATAAAATGTTCCTTTGCTTGGATACAGCTATTCTTGTCGTCAATAAATCTTACTGTAAATAACATCTTTTCACTGTAACTAATGTCAGGAGTGCAGTCAATTATTATGGCATAATATTTCACTTTGCCAAGCTGCATCAATATGTTATCAATCACCTTCCTTGCCCTAAGGTCAATCAATTCATTTTTAATTGTTTTGCTGCAATAATGGTCCATAGCTTCTTTATGAAGTACTCAACGTAGGTGCTCAGGCATGACATCATCGTATTTCCCAAGGAACTCTACCAAATTGAGGAAATTACCATTATGTTCAGTCAACAATTTATCTGAAAGCCAAATTTTTCTTTGCAAGGAAGAGAGTAATTGAGATCAGACGCTCAAGCACATTTCTCTAATACTGAGTTTCTACATTAATAATGCGCTGGTTTTCTGAGTCTATGCATTTAGCTGCTGGAGTCTGGACTCGACCTCCATCCATGTGGAGTAGGCTGTAAAATGCCCTGCTGACTTTTCAGGTTGCTGCAGAGCATCAGCCAAGTGATGCCAATAATTGTACGCAGAAAGCACAAGCAAAGATTTTGCATTCATGTCAAATATTCTGCAACAAAAACAGAGCTCTTTGTCAGTTGATTTAGAGTAAACTAGCTAACACCAATTCAGTTTCTCACCATTCTCAAGCACTCTTTCGCAGTGTGACTTTGAGAAATGTTGCTTCTCCTCATTTACTGGAAATGTCATATCCATGATATTGCCAACCCGTTCAAAATTTTATGATCAATATTGGCAGAATTTAGGATCACTGGCCATCAAGCAGGATCTGATGTATCAATTTGTGGTGTACAGTTTTTCTCACTGCTGTTTCTGTCATCATGCGAGGCTGTTTCTCTCCTTTTCATGTAAATCAGATTTTTCTTTGTCATTACTCACCTTTTCATGTGACCCACATTCTTCATCATCACTCTCTTTTATGCCACCAGGAAAACTGGAGAGTTCTCTGTCACTTTCCTCTCATTTCCATTCCTTATCTTCAGGTCAATCTGCTAATTCCTTAGTAATAGGACTTCCATCATTTACACTTCACTCTTCAATTTCTTCTGCACTGAGACAATCGCTACTGCCTAGAGTCTGGTCTATGTTGTTCTGTTTCAGATATTTTCCTATGAAATTTTTCCCTTGCTTCAAACTAGATTCGAATTGAGCTTTTCACTTCTTATGCTGAGCTCTTGAAGGCTTCTTCAGGGACATCTTTTATTTTCTATGCGGGAAAACAGACAGTATTAGGGCAAGCAAAAGTTTATGTTCTGCAGTCTTAGAAAGTCATCAAGCATTATATATTATATATGGCAAAAGACATAACAGTATTTCTTTTATATTGTTGCCCAGATAGGGGTTCAAAAGATATCTCTGGCATCTCATTAAATATGTCCTTTATTAATTGCTACTTATACTCTTCAAGTCTTACATCACAAGTACACTTTCCAATTATACAATAAAACAAGGCTCACAATATCACAGCTGGGCTCTTAGTTCATTCTTATATCTCACTGAATGACTGGTGACACCCTGCCCCTTATCTACCTGTAACTTTAACACTCTCGTGGCCAAGATGGAGTCTGCAGGCAGCTCTGGCCAAGAGAAGGCATGCGCAGGAATGCAGCAGGAGAAATCTCTTCCACCCCAGGGGCATCTGTTCCAAACCCCCCAGAGTGAACACACACATCCACAGGAAAAGTACAATGGGTATAACAAAAGGAGATATTTATTTACAGAGGGATGAGAGGAGAAAAACAACAAAGGGAAATATAGGGGGAGCAGTAAAACAGGGCTGCATTCAAACCAAGGCCCCACGGGCCCAGTGGTGGCACAGTCTGGAAGGGCAGACACTAAGCAATGTGTCTGCACACAGAGTTCAGGAGGCATGAGCAAAGTTCCAGTCCAGTGGTGAGTCTTGGGTGCTCCCGGTCGTCTTCGGCGCCAGTGAACTTTCCCCCAACAGACCCTTCCGGTGCCCTCTTCTGCTGCTCTCTGCAAAGCCACACAGAGCGACAACCTCCCCACTTAACTATCTACAGCCTCCCTCTTTGTTCCCAGTGCAGAGTCACAAGCCCCAGTATTCAGAGCCCATGCAGCCCTGGGCAGCAGTGATACTGGGTCCAGATCCGGCCTGTCCTTCTCGAGCTATTCCTCCTGGGGACAGAGCTCCTCCTGGCTCCTGTCCTGGGCTGTCCCTGATTGGGCCTCTCCTGCTCAGGCCTCTGGTAGGTTCTCCCTGCTTCACTTTTCCAGGGCCTGCCGGCTGCCTCTCTCCCTCCCTGGAGCTCCAGTGCTGCCCCCTGGAGTTTCCCTCCTTTTTTCTTACTCTCCCCCTCCCCCCTGGGAAAAAGAGTTAAAGGGGCCATGCTCTCTAAACCCCAAAGGTGTTACATACCCATGAGGACATGGCTGACAACATTCTAAGAGGTTAAAGGAAAACATAGTTCCCAGAAAGTCTTGAAGGTTCCACAAGATTCTACAAAGGTCGAGAACATTCTAGAAGGTTAGTGAAAAATGAATCCACATAAAGAATACCTGAAACAGTTTTCTTCAAACATTCTATTTTCCCTTTTGTCACTAACAACAAAAACAGCACCCGGAGCATGGCACCTCCAAGCCCAGCATCCTAGGCAGTTGCCTGGGTCACCTGCCTCTAAATCCATCCCTGCTCCCCACTTTCGCATCTCCATACTCCTATTCCTCCCTCACTTCACCTTTCTTTTCTCCTACATCTCTTCTTAGTCAATCCTAAAACATCTTTTTCTCCCAGCCATGATAGGGCTGCTGGTATGCTCCTCCCTTAGCCACTGCCAGGCTAACTGAACACCTCCCATCCCCAACCACCTATGATTAGGTGGAAATTGAGATGACAAAGCCTGTACTCTTGCCCATATAGACTGGTATCCAGGCGTCTGATCTCCTTCATTCCTCCTGCCCTCAGTAGGGAGCAGGTATCATTTCCACACCTGGGTAGGAACAGTCAAGTGGAGGAGGATGGAGATACTAAAAATTCTATCTCAAGCCTCTGCTGAGTATCAGCGGTGGCAGATCAGGCAGGAAAATCTTTCCTATAGCTGCCCATGTCCTTCTGGGCTACTTGACCTATGCAGCTGGGAGGAACTTCAGGCTCCCTAATCTCCAGAGCAGCAGTATACTTGATACAAAATGTATCTGAATTCATCCATATATTCTGACTTTCCTTCCTCCTGATAATCTCCCTAACAGCATCCTGGCTGATGCAGGGTCTCATTCTGCCAGCATTATAAATGATGTTTTCAGCAGGTTGTCATCAGAAGTAGGAGGTTCAGAGCTGCCAGGTGTAAGGGTTTGTTTTGAAGGTTTTGGTGGGAACAAATGCTTCTCAACCTGTGGGTGCAGAGGGCCGGATGATCAGCTGGTGTAAATCAACATAGCTCTATTAGCTTCCATGGAGCTGCACCAGTTTACACCAGTAGATCTAGTCCTCAGTGACCTGCACTACCTGTAAACTCTTTTTAAATCATGAGATGATTAATATTTTTCATTTCCTGATTTTTTCCCAATTTATATCACAATTATAAGAAGTAATTATATCATTATCTTAAATTTAGCAATTTCTTGGATCTATAAATATGTGGCAAGAAGCTGGTGTTTGTTTTTCACACTGATCTTTCTCCATGCAGAGTGACTGAAGCCTGCAAGGGCATTTATCATAGTTAGTAATTATAACATTGATGTTAAGTTTATAGCACACACACACAGAGAAGTTAGATAAAACCATACATACTCTTGCTTGGAGGTTGCAATATAACATGACTTTATTTCTTAGAATTCAGAACAGTAACACCCAGTAACCTGGAAACAGGTAGACAAAGCAGGCTGCTCACTAAAGCAGAGAGGCACAGCTCACCCCACATTACTATTATTGAAGGCGGTCTGTCCGCAAACTGACTGCTGCTAGGCACAGATCACACACTTCCCTACAAAGCAGTGACAGAGCCAGGTTTTGCATTTGGTGTGGGATGGATATTTTGAGGTGAGCTGGATAGTGAGCCTGCTCCACGCTTACTTGGCAGTGACAGCTCCTGTGCTGTGGGGCTGGACCTAACTCACCACTCCCAGGAGTTCCAACCTGGCACCTTGCAGTTGCAGCACCATTAGGGCTGCTAACCCTCCAGGATTGCCCTGGAGTCTCCTGGAATTAAAGATAAATCTTTAATTAAAGATCATGTCATGTGATGAAATCTCCAGGAATTCGTCCAACCAAAGTTGGGTCAGGTTTGGCCTAGCCACCCGTCCAACACGACAGAGGGGCAGCTGGGCAAATGTGAGTGAATGGTGTTGTGCCATGGTGCATTGGGTCACAGCGTGACTCTGTGTGCCATGTCGAAACACCCAGGGCGGGGAGCCAGGCCCAGCTCCATGGTATATAGAAGCCACCACTGGTGGGTGAGTATAGGGCAGCCTCTCTCTCCACTGCCATGTGAAAAGCTTCACACATATACCTAGGCCAGCAGTAAGCAGTTGCCACCTTACCTCTCCTATTAGCTCTGCCACTGCTACAGAGTGACCTACTCTGTAAGCAAGACCAGGAAAAAGCCCTGAAATTTAAAGGGACAGCCTACTCTTTTACGAGTTGTCAACACACTACAATTGCTTGTATGAGTTTGCAGAAGATGAACTTTTTTCTGTTAAAGCACAAGTTAGTACCTAAGTGGACATAGGTTAAATATATTTAAAAATATTTCCTCCAAATGTTGAAAATAACATTGTACTTTCTCCAGCGTCTCTGTTATTTCATTTGTTCTTATCTAGGCAATGCTGTCTATACTATGGAATCTGCAAAGTACACAGCTCTTCAGAATGTTGACCAAAATTGAGCTCTATTGATAGCTCAGGTGGCAAGAAAAGAATGTGCCTGTTTGCATCTTCAGGCACCTAAATATCTTTAAAATCTGGTCCTAAGTGACTTGGTGAAGGTCACACAGGAAGTCTGTAGCAAAGCAGACAATTGAAGCTGCGTTGTTCAAGTCTCAGGCTAGTGCCCTAACCACTAGATGATTCTTCCTCCCCTTTAATGGTCTTTGATTGGGGCTACTACTCATTATAAGTAAGGGTGGCAGAATTCAGCCATTAAGGCCTTATCTTGCAATCACATGGGCACGTATGTGCCATTTAGGTACAGCCCAAAGTAAAGGGATGGTTAGAGCTGCACCTCCCCATAGAGTGTACCTGGAAGCAGAGTATCTGCAGGAGCTCTCCCTACAATGCAGAAGTACATGCCCACTTCTACACTGCCTTAGTGCTTTGTCAGCTCAACAAACTATCCCTGTCCACCCTGTGTGACTGGTCAGCTCTGCACAGAGGTATAGAGTAGCGAACCTTCCTCCTCTCTGCCTCTCTTTAAGGTGCTGAGTGCCTCCAAGGGAGGGAGCACTTCTCATGCTCACCAGAGCACAGGAGCTGCTGTTCTTCCTTGCCTGTATACAATCATAGAAATATAAGTCTGGAAGGTACCTGGAGAAATCATCAAGTCCAGCCTCCTGCTCTGTGGCAGGACTGAGTAACCTAGCCTTTCCCTGACAGGTGTTTGGAGGTTTTTGTAAACAGGCGGGACAAAGAGGAGAAGTCCACAGCCTCCCTTGGGAGCCTACTCCAGAGCTTAGCTACCCTGATAGTTGGAAAGTTTTTCTTAATATCTAACCTAAATCTCTCTTTCTGCAGATTAAGCCCATTACTTCTTGTCCTACCTTCAGTGGGCTTGGAGAACAATTATCATAGGTGGGTCATGAAAGGATGGTGGAGGTAGACATCTTATTCCCTCCTTCTCCACTGTGCACTTGGTTATGGGCCACATAGAATCTTGCCTATGATTAACTCTTGGGTGAGCAGCCACAGCAAAGAAGTTAATTAGTGTGAATTAGAATTTATGGGATTGAACCCACACATAGTGGATCCTGGAGTTAGGTCCCCTCCTGAGCCAGTTAATCTGTATAAATCTCTATGTAGGACATAGTGTTTTATAAAACATTTTCAAGAGTTTAGGGATTATTTTTGGAATTTATTTTCTCTATGAGTATAAACAACATCTAATCACAAACTCCAATAACAGAGGAAAAACTGAAGCACATTGCTCAGGCCATATGGATGACTGAAACACAGACATAGGGATGATTTAAGCAGCAAGCTGCAACTTTACTAATTTAACAATAGGGAGGAGGTGCTATCTGCCCACCTTATCTCACATATCATGCATTTAACTGGGTCCAATGGGCTTCAGCTGCCTCACACCATACAACTGATAATTCATGGTTGAATCTCTTTGGCCTATCCCAGACACTAACTCACTTCTGAATTCTTTCATCACCACCCCACAAGAAGTGTAGGGGTACCAAGAAGTACTTCAGTCTGCAAAGTCTCCTTTTCTCCTTTCTGGCCAAAGATCCATCAGTCATATCCCAGCTCCTGCTTACCCCTGGGAACTGACCCTTTTAGCTTTTATCCACACTAGACACTGGCTGTAAGTTGAAATGAACTGACATTCCCATATTCCTCCTAGCATTGAAATTCCTAGTCTTACTCCTTTTAACCTAAATTGTCCCTCTACAATGATGCAAGAAAGGCAGTTCCTCCTTGGGTTCCTGCCAGTTTTGCCAATAGGAAAAAAATCCTTCCCAATTCTCCCCAAGCAGGCAGGCAGGCAGACTCACAGTGTCCTGGAAACACAGGTCAATATACTTCATTTACTGAGGCATAAATAATGGCCAGATAGCTCTATGCTCCCTGGGAAGGCTTTGAATTAAGAGAGTGAGGGTCTGTGAGAACTAATTGGCTCCCTTAATGACCTGATGGGCTTGCCAATATAAAGCAAATAAGTTCTTCCTCTAAGCACACTTCCACTTGTATTGTGAGGCACAAGAGGACCCAGGCTCCAGCATCTTCCACGGCACCACAGATGCACAGTGGGCTGTTCTGGATGCCCCAGGCATGGTTGGTCTCAGCTGTTAATCTGGATCCAGGTGTGGCATGGGAAGACAAAGCCAGATCGTTGTTCATGCAACCTGATGATGTAGGAGTTCCTGGTAGTGGCAGAGGCTCTCCCTGATTCTGTCCACCACAGTGAGCTGATGATGTTATCAGCCAGATGGAAAGTACAGCATAGGATTCCTGCTATGTAGTCAGTGGTGGAGTGCACCTCATATATTCCTGAACAGCAGCAGGTGTGGCATTTGTTGTACCTTGATGATCAGTCTGTTAACTGCATTCTGATGCTGGATGTTAGGTAGAGGAATATTGGCTAGGACTGTTAATTCTACAAGATTTGCTGGCTCAGTGTGCCTCTGATAATTCTCATGGAATGATTAAACTGTGTGTCTGCTAGTTTAGGCAGAGTTTAACCAACACTATTTTTTTCTTGATGAAAAGAACAAACATTATCCAAAAGATAGAAACTGAAGGCCACTATTGTACTAATGCTGGCATTTGATGTTTGGATTCACTACTCGAAGAAAAAAATTCTCTTTAAATCTAGTTTATTTTAGTATGATTTCTTCCTCATCTGACCAAGTCAAAATGCCAAGCAGCATGTAAAATCTACTGGAGCAGTAAGTTATTCAGTTGAAAACTATGCTGTCTGACAATGTGATATCCTCAATAAAGGCTTCTCGTTTCACTGGCCTGAAGGCTGAGTATTAGCACTTAAAAAACTGTTCAGTGGGATCTCTTGAGGCAATAAGTTAATGACCAAAGCTCTTAATGGTCTACAACAATCAATGAGTGCATTCCCTGTAAAATGTGAGCAATCTGGGACTAATTTGAAGAAAACCAAATAAAAGGTACTATTGTAGTGTAGCTGCTGCAGAGATAACGTCTGAGGGGTATGGTACTGCATTTGAATGTATGCAGGAAAGCAAGGCTCTAAAATCAAGCACTGAGTCTACTGGAGATGAGAATTTATTTTTCATTTTTAGCATTTGTTTAGATAAACTGATCTTGAAGGTTTTTCAAAATGGCTGTGTGATGGGGTATTTACCCCACACAAGCTCTGAATAGGTCTACCTGGGCCTCAGAGGCAGTTAACATACTGAGCTGAAACTGGAGGGAGAGACAGGCTTAACTGAGGAAGAAGGCTATCTGGGGAGGGATTGGGAGAGCACTAGAAACAGAGGAAGGTCAGACCAGAAAGAGGGCTGTAGGGGGAGAGTGTGTAGTTTCTCTGGAGAGAGAGAGAGCCTGCCCACCTGTCTGAACTGGCCCTGGCATCCTCTCCTGAGTAAGGAAGTCTGGTAAGAGGCCAGAAGAAAGAGAAAAGCCACTGGGAGTGGAGCAAGGTCCAGTGGTAAACACTGATAACAGGGCAGGATTTGGCCTATCAGTGAGAGAACTTTGGGACGTGCTCGACTGAGGAACAGAGCATCAGGAAGGGATGAGAAGTCAAGCCGGAGGAGGTCAGAACTTGCTTTAAATTTATACTTTTAGCTTGAGATTTTTCTGTTGGATTCCAGGGGGGAACCTTCAGAGTCCTAGCTGTGAGAGAAGGGTGAGCCTAGAGATTTGTTTGGGGAGAAGGTCCAAGAAAGGCCATGGTAGGAAGAAGTCCAGGGAGAAAGCAGCAAGCAGTTGCACAGAGCAGTCCTTGGCTGCTGGTTATAGGGTCCCTGGGTTGGAACCCAGTGTAGTGGGAGGACCCGGGTTCCCCTACCAGCCACTGGAGATGGTGATGTGAAGCCCCTCAGAAGGGACAGTCCTGACAAAAGGGACTGAGGATCACAGAGCCCAGCCTCAGGCCTGAAGACCTGATACAAGGTTTTGGACACTAGTTTACTGAACTTTCTGTTACTCCAAAAGGGGTGGACTTAAATTGTGACCTGGATGGAGGGCTGAGTCACAGGAGGAGGTGGACCACCAGATGACCAGAGCAGCTGTCAGCAGGGAAATGTCAGATGGGAAGAGACCTGCTACACCACAACTAGCCATGAGGAGGCAATTCAGCAATGAGTACCCCCTTCACATGCTGCCTAATGGAAATTCCAGAGCAAAAAATGTTAACTGTTTCTTATTGGTTCCAACTGACAACGAGGTTTTGGAACAAAGTAATGGATCTATTGGTCTATTATTATTGGATTAGTGTAGTGATTAGAGGCCTCAAGTAAGATTGGCATCTCATTGTATTAGGCATTGTCCAAGCTTGACTCTGTGATAAATGGTTGCTTTACTCCAAAAATCAGAAAATACTCGGGTTGCTTCCAGTCTCAACAGACCAATCACTTACCCCAGGTCAATTTGTACCTCACATCAAAGGCAATGCTTCTAACCAATCCTATAGTAAACTAATTAAGGATTTATTAGCTAGGAAAAGGAAATGAGGGAGTTACTCATAGGTTAAAGCAGGCAACACATACATAGGCGGCAGGTTTGTATAATTTTTGGTGGGGCCCAAAATGGTGGTGCCCCCCCGCTCCCGCCCTGTAAGCCGATATAAAATGAAGCTACAACGCGTCAGCGCCACAAGATTACAAGGGTCAATTAAAAGTGGAAAGTCAGAAGCAGCACTTGCCTACTTCAATATACAGTATTATATTTTGTTGCACCTGTTGTGATGAAGTGGGAATGTTCTTAATATTTTCTCTGAATACTGTGTGGGTGCCTCAGTTTCCCCTGCAAGATGCCAACTGAAGGTGTTGGGGACAAAGAGATCAGGTGGCCTCCTTGTCCGGAAGAGACACAGAGGCCAGAGGAGGGAGTGTCAGTTTGGAGCTGGCTGGGGAAATGGGGAGAGACCCAGAACTTGGTTCTGGGCTCCCCACCCCGCAAGATGGACCTGACAGAGGGGTTCTGTTTTCTGTACCAATAAGCTCTGTTTAAACTGTGTTCCCGTCATCTAATAAACCTTCTGTTTTACAGTCTGGCTGAGAGTCACATCTGACTGTGGAGTTGGGGTGCAGGGACCTCTGGCTGCCCCAGGACCCTGCCTGGGCGGACTCACTGCGGAAAGTGCATGGTGTGGAAGGGCATGCTGAATGCTCTGAGGTCAGACCCAGGAAGGTGTAAGCTTCTTGCCCTGGAGACAGTCTGCTCAGAGAGGAGGCTCCCCCAGAGTCCTGACTGGCTTTGAAGGAGTGGTTCCAGAGCATCCCAGCATCCCCTTCCACCCCATGCACTTCCCAGAAGTCCGCACAGGCACTAACACTCCCTCCTCTGGCCTTTGTCAAGAAAGCTAACAGCATTTTGGGCTGTATAAGTAGGGGCATTGCCAGCAGATTGAGGGACATGATCATTCTCCTCTATTCAACATTGGTGAGGCCTCATCTAGAGTACTACGTGCAGTTTTGGGCCCCACATTGCAAGAAGGATGTGGAAAAATTGGAAAATCCAGTGGAGGGCAACAAAAATGTTTAGGGGGCTGGAGCACATGACTTCTGAGGAGAGGCTGAGGGAACTGGGATGGTTTAGTCTGCAGAAGAGAAGAATGAGGGAGGATTTGATAGCTGCTTTCAACTACCTGACGGGGTTCCAAAGAGGATGGATCTAGACTGTTCTCAGTGGTAGCAGAGGACAGAACAAAGAGTAATGGTCTCAAGTTGCAGTGGGGGAGGTTTAGGTTGGATATTAAGAAAAACTTTTTCACTAGGAGGGTGGTGAAACACTGGAATGAGTTACCTAGGGAGGTGGTGGAATCTCCTTCCTTAGAGGTTTTTAAGGCCCGGCTTGACAAAGCCCTGGCTGGGATGATTTAGTTGGGAATTGGTCCTGCTTTGAGCATGAGGTTGGACTAGATGACCTCCTGAGGCTCCTTCCAACCCTGATATTCTATGATACTCTAAACTGACCACCAAATTTAAGTTGCGTGTTTTTCCCGTCAGGTGAGGACTCTGGGGCAGGGCTGGGGATAAGGAACTTGGGGTGCAGACAGGCTGCCCCAGGGCTAGGGCCAAAGAGGACTCCCCTCCACCCTCCCTGGCAGCAGCAAGCTCCAGGGGAGGGACCCCTCCTCTCTCCCGCAGTTCACTGCACATGCTCCTAGGTCCCTCTCAGGTCCAGAAAGCCCACTCACCTCCCCTATGGTGGGTACCGAGGGGGGAGGTTGCCATCACGTGTGGCCTCCCCTGCTGCCACCCCTTACCATAGCCTCACTGGGGATGGGGCTGCCCCTTGCCCAGCATGGTACAGGAGTGGGGACTGCAGAGTGGTAGCTGGGAAGGGGCACAGTACCACAAAATTCACCTAAGCTCCAGCTGCACAGGTCTAGGAAGCTCCCCTCCCCAGTGGTGTAGCCAGGTTCTAACATCAGGGGGAGCGAACACGTAAAAAAAAGATGCCAGCCAACATATCCAATTACTAATCAGGTAGTTCTATAACAGGCTATAACAGGCTGCCCTGGACCCCATCACCCCCTGAAGCACAACGTAGGGGTAGGCACCACCATGTTGTGCAACAAACACTTGACAAAATTACTGGACTTAGTGATGGACAATGCGGGCAGGTGGGTATTATGTCATTCAATCATTCAACCCATAAAATTGCACACATTTTGCCTCAGTGAAATTAAATATCCAGAGAATTACTGGGCCTGTGATGATGACCAGGGCTTGCTCACCTGTGGCTCGGGCTCCCCATCCCTGTGCTGTGGAGGCACAGCCAGGCAGGTCTGCATCTGCAGGCAGGCACCCTGCCTCATGTGCAGCTCCCGTTGGCCCTGATAGCCACTAGACTGGGAGCCTCCCGGCCAATGGAATGGGCTGGGCTGGGGGGCGGAAGGCAAAGGGGGAGATTGTAGGGAGCTTTGGAGGAGGGGAGGAAATGGGGAAGGGGAGTGGGCTGGCACAAAGGGGAGGGCTCTCTGGAGAGGAGTGACAGGGGTCATTGGGAGTCTCTCAAGGGGGCAGAGGGTTGTCTGGGTCTCTGTGGGGCAGGGGGCTGTGATGGGCGGAGCCAGCTGCAACCTGGGTCTGCTCTGCGGGGGGTGTTGCTATAGTCCCCTCAGGAAGCTCCCCCCATCCTGTGTATTTTATACCAGCCCCGGGGTGCCCATTGCTGCTCCTTTCCCTGCCCACAGCTCCATCTGTCTGTCCCCACAACCCCCCAGCTGTGTCCATCTGTCTGTCCTCACAACTCCCCTGGCTGTGTCCTTGTGTCTGTCTGTCCCACAACCCCCAGCTGTGTCTGGCTGGCTGCCCCCACCACCCCCGGCTGTGTCTGTCTGTCCCCCCCCCCCGCTGTGTCTGTCTGTCCCACAACCCCCTGGCTGTGTCTGTTTGTCCCCACCAACCCCCCCTCCCCAGCTGTGTCTCTGTGTCTGGCTGCCCCCACAGCTCTGTCTGTCTGACAGGGACAGACCCTGCTGCTGCTCTGCCCAGGGCTCAGACGCTGCCGGTGGCTCGCTCCCCCTCCCTGCTGTGGAGGCGCGGCCAGGCAGCTCCGGCACCGCCCCCGGCAGCTCCCATTGGCTGGGGTTCCCGGCCAATGGGCTGTGAGCCCAGTCGCTGCTGGAGCCTCTCCCGGGAGCTGCCGCTGCAGTGAGAGCGCCCGGCATTGCGACGCGGGGACCCCCCAAAGCACAGGGCCTGGGGCCCAAACATTGGTGGAGCTGGGCCCACCTTTAGGATTATTGGTGGGGCCTGGGCTCCACGGGCCCATAGAACTCACCGCCTATGAACACATATACACAAATGTGTTACAGTCTATGGTTCCAAAGGGTAACAGAGACGTAGTAATCTGTCAGCACTAAATGTCTTTTAGGGCTAGGCATGGTTGATCCTGGGGATCAGTGTTCTTGTTTCCTAGCTCCAGCCCTGTGAGAGTCCAAACAGCAAAGAGATGAAGAATTTTCATGTCAGTTATCTTTATTGCCTTCTTCCAGAGTTCAAGCTGATGGGATGAACTTCCTTGCACATAGCATCTTCACAAGTGTGAGAGGGCCATTAGCCCAGGCTTTGTATCATGGTGTCTCACAATGGACCACTTAGTTTTGATAGTCTTTCTTGATGGGAGGGGGAACCATTCCTCCTGCCTGGGTTCACAAGTTCAGAGCAGGCATTTTTACAGTTATAAAGCAAAATGTACATATCACCTTAATAGCATGGGGTACAGACATTACAAGTAAGATTAATGCATGCAGCAATTTTCAAGCATTTTATAGAGTTTAAACACTAAACACATCCTTACAACTCTAACACCTATCTTGAACAATACTAACATACAAGTGAGCTAGTCTGGTTTCCAGCTACACATTTGTGAGTGCTCAGCTGACATGTACAGCCTTGGCAACAGCTGGCACCTGGACTGCCAGTGTCACAGTCCCTATTCAGGAAAAGCACTGAAGCACATGCATAAACTTTAACAATATGCTTAGTCCCATTGAATTCAATGGGACTTAAGCAGATACTCAAGTGCGTAACTAAATCAGGGCACTCTTAGTTCCTGCCTTGACTGTGTAAATTATAATAATTCTTATTCAGAAAGGACATAGGAACTGTGCAATATATGCCATGAAGTAAGAGAGTCTCCTTGAGTTTACAGGTAGAGAATTTGGTTAGGGAAAAGGATTGAAGTCCAGCAAGAAAGAGCAGAGTTCTGTCATACACACCAGGAGTACAGGTTAGGGGCACTGGAACAGGGGAAGGGCCAGGGGGCCATGGTGCCTGCACTTTTAAAAGTGGGAGGGCTATGTCCTCCCTTTTTTACCATCTGTAAGGGTGAGCAAAGGGAGGAGTGATGGAGAAGAGCGAATGGGGTTGAGGTATTGGGAGTAAGAGTAGTGAGGGAGTTGGACCTCAGAGGAAATGCTGGCATGAGGGTATGGCCTCAGGGAGAAGGGGTGGCACAAGGGTGGGGCCTTGGACGGAAGGGGTGAGGAAGGATGTGGGACAATGGTTCAGGTGCCTGGTATGGTATTGCCACCCTTACTTCTGTACTGCTACTAGCAGGGCACTGACTTCAGAGCTGGGTGCCTGGCTAACAGCCGCGCACTCCAGCTGCCCATAGTTGAAGGCAGTGCAGAAGTAAAGGTGATAATACTGCAACCTCCCCACTAAAATAACCTTGTGACTTTCTTGCAACTCGTTTTTGGGTCAAGACCCCCAATTTGAGAAAAGCTGGTCTCTTCTGTGAAATCTGTATAGTATAGAATAAAAGCACACACACACAAAAAAAAAACAGGTTTCACGGGGGGAGACCAGATTTCACAGTCTATGATGCATTTTTCATGGCCCTGAATTTGGTAGGGTCCTAATTATAAGGCTTTAAGACTTTGATTACCCATATGATTGGTGGTTGCATGGAGTTTTGCTTGCAAAGTGATCTTACTAAACTTATCACTGAAGTGCAGGGAGCAATGAAGTACTGGTACAGAGGTGTGTATAGCTGTTTTGTGTTTTCATTAATTGTTAATGCTTATTGATGTTTGACCAAGCAAATGAATCAAAAGACTTTAATGCTGTATGATGAAGTATTTAAACAAAGATAGAGTCATCCAGGATCATGAAGAGAGTTTTTGTAAAGACTCTGCTCTAACTTCAAAATGGTCATTTCTGCAGATAGATGGGAGTGCTGATGGAAAGATCATGGAGTTTTGCGAAGTTGGCTAAAGCACCACACCACCGAGAGGCCCATGGAAAGTAACTTTCAGAAGTAGGTTGCTCACTGGAGATAAGCCAGTAGGTGTTCAATGTATGACCCAACATATCTTATACAAACTGGTATGGCACAAAGATCCTGGTATATTCCGTACAAAATTGTAAGAAACCATAAAACAAACATCTCATTGGATGATAAGGGACAACAAACATATCCTGGTTGGACATTTCAAATTTTTGCCCAGAGAATGGGTCAGTTTCTGAGTGGCCTACATCAGCTTTGCCAAGAAGTGAAAACAGTTGTGCCACTCAGCAGAAAATATATAAAACTCCCTGTGTTGTTCACCATGTTGCTCCCTGAAACTAAAACATCTAGGTGTGCGACTGGGAGTGGGGATGTCATGGTGTGGCCAGCGAGAGCGCCTCTTGCTTGGTGACAACTAAAATTTTCTCTTTACAGAGGGGAGACGGAGTATGAGGAAAAGGTGAGAGATAAGAAAAATGAGGAGAGAGAATTGGGGGGAGAGAGGATAATATGAGTGAGGTTGAGAATGGGGGATACAGTGAGGGGAGGCTGAATGGGGATAAATGAGAGTGGGATGGGGACTGAGAGGTGAAAGTCAGATTGAATTTAGGATAGAATGGGGGAGAGTGTGTGAGAACAAATGAGGGAGTATGAGTAGATAGGGTTTGTGACTGGGGATGGTGTGGGCAGAATAACGGTCTGCGCTCATCAATATTACGTGTACACTCAGACAGCCACCCATTCCACAGGCTGAAAATATAAATTAGCAGGAACATTTGTGATGACCCTTTTTCCTGGTTACTGTATTCAAAATTTTAGCATAACCTACTGAACTATCTTCTTTCTCCTCCACATATCGGAGATGGAAGTGCTACTCCTCATACCTCTCCTCCAAGAATAGAGTGGTAGAGTAAGTAACTATTTATATCCTTTATATTCCCCAGAAACAAATTACTTTTATATCGGGAGTCATGAGTTTCTTTTGTTTGGTAATTGTAAGTATTCTAAATTGTGAATGATCTTACTCTCAGTTTAAAGGGGGTGAGGGGGAGAGAAATGTCTACTGTATATAAGATGGGCAATTCAGACGCCTACATGATCTGAAAAAGAAAATGGAGGGTTGTTTGGCAAAGAGTGCTCAATCCCAACCATCACTTTAGGCTGACTCATTAATGTAATACCTTATGTGCCCAGTATCCCATAGAAGTCACATAATATATAATGTCCAGAAATTTTGGATCACTGGGCATCAGGACCTAGGGCAAATGCACGAGTTCACAACTACATCTATATTCCCCATAAAAATATAGCAGGACCCAGCCTACACATACACAAAGCATACAGCATATTTACAGTGCTCACTGAAATCCACAAATAACCACCACGAGTAACACCCTTGAGGCCAGAACACCAGATGTGCAGTATCTCACATCAGAATAGCCTGTATGTTGCATATCACTGTTAATGTATTAAGTTGCACATAAAGTATGAGAGAATTGGATAAACAGAATATTGGCTTCAGAATCTTCCTCAGGTTCATCATTTTCATTATGGGACTGGTAGAACAGACTGTAAGGCAGATTGTGACTCTGAGTTGTAATCTGCCTTTTGGATTCTCCCTAGCTTCAAATACTTGACCTACTGCTTTACCTCCTGGACTTCCCACGCTGACTCCCTCACCCTCCCTCACAAAAAAGTCGGAAGCTGGTTCTGTGGACATGCCAACTCCATCACCTTTTAGACCAGAATAATTCTGAGCAGCAAAGGGAATCAACTTCAGTGGCTTGAATTCAGTGCAAATAATCAGCTATTCTCCAGGGGGTTCAAATATCTCCATGCCTAAGCTCAATTTTTTTGGTTGTATAAATCTTATATAGTGTTTTGAACATGTAACCCATTGTGTGATGTGATGAGTAAATATCATTGTGCTTTCTTGGGTCTTAATATGTTTAATCATTTAGTTAGCATTTTAAATAACTAATCCCACTGACAGTAAACCAATAGACTCAGGAGATTCAGGTAATCAACATATAAAATGAATAACTTAGCTTTGTTTTCTTACCAACAAAATTGCTTCCCTGTGTACTATTTTCATATTCAAATGAGGAGGTTGTTGTCTTGGTAATTTTCTACATGCTACTACTGATATTTAATTTTTTACCTCTAAGAAAAAATAGGTGCTAGTAAAAATTCACTTTAATATGCTTTCAGAGAGGTGCTCACACTACTGCACATTTTTCTAAATGAAAATAAAGCAGGATACTTATATCCAAAGTCGCATTTGTTAAAGAAATGTAATCCCATTATGGTGATTCTACATCTGCAGGATTGTATTCAAAGTCATTTTAAAGTAGCACATTTGTACTTGCCTGGTTAGAAATCATATAATTGAAACAGCATAACATTAATCAAAGAAGTTTTTCCCCAAATCCATAAAATCAATGAGATCCCATAATATTTATCTTGGCTGTAAGAGGATTATAAAGGTTAAAGTGTCAAAAGATAAATGTATCATTTTACAAAAAGTCGAAGATGTACACAGCTGATGAATTACTAATCGCAAGACTCAAAAGTTTTGAGATATAGCAAGTTCTGCCTTAAATTGCATGTTTTCCCTCAGCAAAAGCTGTTAGACGAAATAGGCCAGATTCATCACCGGTATTATTTTGCTGAGTTCAATAGGACTACTCGAGTGATAAATTTGGCCCTATATTAACAGATTATTTCCCCAATTTCTTTAATGTAGCATGACGTTATTTTCCCTTTCCTTTTACTTCATAAAAGTACAATGCATTCTTCTTACATGTTCCGACACAAAAATACATTGTGAATGGCTCTCAAAATCATTAGGTGTATTTCTTCACTGTCTTTATTCTGTAGCTCTTTTACAACACAATCATTGGTGGGGAGACTTTTAAAGATAACTTACATTTAACACCATCTTTTACAGTATATGATGATAAAGGATTAGTCTTCTTAAATAGCTTTGGACTGCTCGTAGAAATCAGACTGTCTACTTCTTTTTAAAAATAACTAAATATCCAGTATCCTTCAATCTAGGTGAGGCCTATTAGATTATATATATATATATATATATATATATATATATATATATATATATATATATATATATATGGCTAGAAGGGACCATTGTGATCATCTAGTCTGATTTCCTGCATAGCACAGGTTATAGGACTTCCCTGAATTAATGTCTGTTTGGACTACAGCATATATGTTAGAGAAACATCCAATCTTTATTTTCAAATTTCCAGAGATGGAGAATCTAACACAACCCTTGGTAAATTACTCCAATGGTTAATAACTCTCACTTTTTTCTAATCTAAATTTGTCTAGCATCAACTTCCAGCCATTTGATCTTCTTATACCTTTGCCTGATAGATTGAAGAGCCCATTATGAAAGTTTCATTCCCTATGTAAGTACTTATAGACTGTAATTGTCAACCTTTACCTCTCATTTGGATAAGTTAAACAGATTGAGATCCTTGAGTCTATTACTATAAGGCATGTCTTCCAATCCTTTAATCATTCTCATGACTCTTCTCTGAACCATCTCCAATTTATCATCTTCTTGAATTGTGAGCACCAGAACTGGATACAGTATTCCAGTAGCTGTTGCACTACTGCCAAATATAGTGGTAATATAACCTCCCCACTTAAGATTCCCCAGTCTATCATCCAAGGATCTTCATTAGTCATTTTGACAACAGAGTTCATGTTCAGCTGATTAACCGATCTGACCAGGGGATCCAGATCACTCTGTAGCAAAGACTTGTCCTTTTTTATTATTTGCCACTCCAACAATCTTTGTATCATCTGCACACTTTATCAGTGACTTTTTGTTTTCTTCAGGTCATTGACGTAAAAGACAAATAACATAGGACCCAGGATTCCTGCAGAACCCCACTAGAAACACAACCAATCAGTGATGATTCCCCATTTATGGTTTCATCTTGGGATTTGTCCGTTTCAGCTTTTAATTAGTATGTACCAAGTTGACTTTGTATTGTTCTAGTTTATTAATCAAAATGTTGTGCAGTACCAAGTAAAATGCTTTACTAAAGTCCAAGTATGTATTGACTCTCTTACCTTTATCAACCAATTTTTCAAAAAAGAAATCAGGTTAGTTTGACAGGATCAATTATCCATAAAGTCATGTTGTCTGGTATTAATTACATTATTCTCCTTTAATTCTTTATTACTCAAGTCCTGTACCACTGTTTGACTATTTCCCTGCCCCCTGCCTTCCCCCCTCCCCACCCCGGACTGAAGTCAACCTGACCATCTTATAATTATCAGGGCCATTCTGTTTACTGCTTTTACAGCCTTCCAATAGTAGTGGCTACCTAATTTATCTAAAACCTAACAAGATATAAGACGGAGTTGATAAATTTATCGAAGGGATTACATGACAGGGTTGCCTGTGACAGGAGACTGGACTTGATGACCCAGGAGGTCCATTCTAGTCACAAATCCTAAAGGATGTTTAAAGGCATCCTTTAAAATTTGGAAGTTAAATTCTACTGAGGGAAAAAAGAAAGGAGCATAAACTCTGTCAAGTCAAGTTTTAAAGTATAATTAGCCAAGCCAAAAAAGAATTTAAAGGAAAAAAAAACCTAGCAAAACACACAAATTGAGAACAATAAAAAGGACAAAAAATTATGTACATCAGAAGCAGGAAGTCTGCCAAACAATCGGTTGTGATCAAGGCACTAAAGGAGCACTCGAAGAACTTAAGGCCACTGTGGAGAAGCTAAATGGATTCTTTGCATCGGTCTTCACTGCAGAGGATGTGAGGGAGATTCTCACACCTGAGTCGTCATTCTTAGGTGACAAATCTGAGGAACTGTCTCAGATTGAGTTGTCAATAGAGTAAGTTTTGGAACAAAATGATACATTAAATAGTTGTAAGTCATCAGGACCAGATGGTATTCACCCATGAGTTCTGAAGGTATTCAAATGTGAAATTACAGAACTGCTAACTGTGGTATGTAACCTGTTACTTAAACTAGCTTTTGTACCAGATGACTGGAGGATAGCTAACGTGATGCCATTTTTTTCCCAAGAAGGTTCCAGAGCTGATCCTGGCAATTACAGGCCAGTAAGCCTAACTTCAGTACCAGGCAAACTGGTTGAAACTATAGCAAAAACAGAATTATCAGACACATAGATGAACATGATCTTTTGGGGAAGAGTCAACATGATTTTTGTAAAGAGAAATCATACTTCACCAATCTATTAGAATTCTTTGAGAGGTCAACAAACATGTGGACAAGGGTGATCCGGATATAGTGTACTTTGACTTTCAGAAAGGGTAGGAATAAAAGGTCCATTTTCAGAATGTAGAGAAGTAAATAGTGGTGTCCTCCAAGGGTCTGTCCTGGGACCAGTACTTTTCAACATATTTATAAATGATCTGGAAAACAGTGAGGTGGCAAAATTTGCAGCCAATACAATGTTACTCTAGCTAATTAAGTCCAAAGCTGACTGCTAATAGTTACAAAAGGTTCTCACAAAACTGGGTGACTGAGCAACAAAATTCCAGATGAATTTCAATGTTGATAAATGCAAAATAATGTACATTTGAAAACATAATCCCAACTATACATATGAAATGAGGGATCTAAACTAGCTGATTTCAAGAAAGATCTTGGAGTCGTGGATAGTTCTATGAAAACATCCTCTCAATGTGCAGTGCCATTCAAAAAAAGCTAACAGAATGTTAGGAATCTTTAGGAAAGGGATAGATAATGACCGAAAATATCATAATGTGTGATGGGGTATGCAAACCGCACACTGGGGCAACAAAGGATTAAGGACTTATTTTGGCCTCAGCCGGTCACACCCCGCCACACCTGCAGCATATGCTCCATCTACTAGAGGCATTAAAAGACAGGGAATTAGCTTATTTGGGTGGCAGAGCTAGAGGTGAGCAGACTTGCACCCTGCAGCTCTAGTAGCACAGAGCAGAGGGAAGCCTAAAGGCTCTGACACAGCTGCCCAAAGGGGCCCAACCCAGAGACAATCAGAGAGGGAAGTATCCTGTGGGCCCTGGACACTGGTAACTCCTGCTTACTTATTTTAGTTTGGCCTTCCCCACCAGGGAAAAGCCTTAGACTAAGCTCACCCGGGCGGGAGGGGGGAGAGGGAAAGGAAGAGGCCCAGGGAGAACAGAAGGGTTGCCAGACCACTGGTAGCCCAAAGGCCCTGAGTGGGAGTCCAGTGGACTGGGAGGGCCCAGGGTCCTCTACCCACAGCTCCCTTGGCAGTCAGAAGTTGCAGCTGTGACCACTAGGCCATGCTTCCCAGACAGACCCTGAGTGAGGATCATTACATAATGTCACTACATAAATCCATGATAATCCATACCTTGAACAGTGCATGCAGTTCTGGTCACCCCATCTCAAAAAAGATATATTGGAATTGGAAAAGGTACAGAGAAGGGCAAAAAAAAATGATTAGGAGTATGGAATGGCTGCCATATGAGGAGAGATTAATAAGACTGTGACTTTTCAGACTGGAAAAGAGATGACTAAGGGGGGATATGAAGGAGGTATATAAAATCACAAATATAATTTCTTTATTCACTTTTCTACACTATTTACTCCTTCACATAACACAAGAATTAGGGGTCACCCAATGAAACTAATAGGTAGCAGGTTTAAAACAAGCAGAAGGAAGTACTTCTTCACACAGTCAACCCATGAAACTCATTGCTGGGGATGTTGCGAAAGCTAAAACTATAATGGGATTTTTAAAAGAATTGGATAAATTCATGGAGGATAGATCCATCAATGGCTATTAGCCAAGATGATCTGGGATGCAACCTCATGCTCTGTATGTCCCTAAGCCAGAAGCTAGATGGACCATTGGTCTGACCAATTATGGCTATTCTTATGTTCCCACATATTTTCTTTGTTTGTAAAAAAAGCTTTTTTTTTTTCTTGCTCAACATACCTAAGGAAAAATAAGATTTTTATTCCTTAGTTTTGCTCAGAAAATGAGTATTTAAATTTCATAAAGTGCTGATTCCAGTCTTTGTTTTTGTGATGTGAAATGTATGACATAAAATTTAGTATGATTCAGTTGCCCTGAAGTACTGAACAAAGAAAAAATATGGGTTTTTAAACAAAAGGAGCAATCAGCTTCCAAAAGTAACTTCAGGAGAAATATATTCATAATGTTGATATGTCCTGCCCATGCATGTTTTCAGGATTGGGACTGGACTTAGAACTCCAGGTATGTCTACACTACAGCTGGGAGAGAGCCTCTTAATTTGGATAGAGAGACTCACAGCAGCGGGATTTGAGCTAGCACACTAAAAACTGCAGTGTAGACATTGGAGCTCCAGCAGAGACTTGGACTAGGCACCCTGACCTCAGACCCAGGGGAATGGGCAGTCTTGAGCGCCTGAACTACCACCTGAGCCATAAATCCATACTGTTTTATTGAGTGGTAACTTGAACCCCCACTGGTGTGAGTCTGTCTACCTGCCTAGGAGGCTTGCTCAAAGCTGCAATGTAGACATATATACCTTTTGCAGTTTGCCTACTCCTAATGTAGCCAGTTATTTTATTTAATCATTTTTAAAAAGGATTTATTGTTGTGGTTAATTATAATTAATGTGTGATGGATCGGTTTAAGTAGGATAGGATCATAGGAATATAGATTGATACACACTTATGAGTGAGTGCATATTAGGCCTATAAGCAGAGTAAGTCTTTAACACAAGGCCTACAGGCTGAGGCCTGTAATATTTCAGCCATATTAGGCCTCAGGCCCAAGGAGGGTTGACATAAGCAGGTGACCCAGGAGTAACCCTGTACCAGTGAAGTTAGAAGGTTACTGTAAAAAATATGCCAGTGGATGAAGTTTGGAGAAAATATGCCACAATGTACACATCTAGACTGCAAGACACCCAACTGTAAAATCATGGGAAACTCTGTTGTCACCACTGTTTACCATTGGACTTGTTACATAGATGCTAATGAAAATAAGTGGAACTAAGAACAACCTATCAAAAGCGGGGCACCCCAAAAATTTATGGGGTATGGAAGTACAGATAAGGGGATTGGAACCTTCATGCAGATGAATAAGGTGGTAGGTGGTGTCATCACACAAGATAAAATGGGTTTTCTGGTGCAGATAGTGAGGGAAGATCCCATCAGGAGATCTCCATCTGTTGAGAGAGCCACCTGACTCTGATATCTTTGGGGTTATGAGTATGAGTACACTGCTCCCTCAGGTTTTGTGTATGTATTTGTGACGTTGATTATCTGCTTAGTGAACCTTATGTTACAGGCAAAATTACTTACTTATAGCTGTGTTTGTGGCCACTGCATTCATTCTTCTACATGCTTCAGACCAAAGAAAATTCCTCTGGATAACTATTATCCTGTTGATTCTAAAACTGTAGCAGCATGGGAAATGGACTTACTCACTAGGAATACTGTGGTTTAATACAGAACTATTAATTACTATATCATTTCAACCTAAATATAGGCTACACTAATAACTGTAGTGAATAGTAAGACTCCACATTAAGAGCAGGATGAAAAACTACAGTGTTAGAATTATACAGAACTGTCATAATAATGCCTTGCATGGTGTCAAGTATCAGGGGGTAGCTGTGTTAGTCTGTATCCACAAAAAACAACGAGGAGTCGGTGACACCTTAAAGACTAACAGATTTATTTGGGCAAATCTGTTAGTCTTTAAGGTCCCACCAACTCCTCATTGTCATGCTAATGTTATTAGCCTGAAAGCTAACCTGAAAACTGCTTTGCACGAGGAGAGTCACATTTAAGTGAATTGGGCTCCATGCAGGCACAAGGGTCCTGCTCACACAGAGAAGTTCACTGGATCAGGGCCATAGGGGGGAGGGATAGCTCAGTCATGGGATAAAAGGGAAGGTCCTTTCATGGACTGAGAACTGGTTAAAAGACAGGGAACAAAGGGTAGGAATTAATGGTAAATTCTCAGAATGGAGAGGGGTAACTAATGGTGTTCCCCAAAGGTCAGTCCTAGGACCAATCCTATTCAATTTATTCATAAATGATCTGGAGAAAGGGGTAAACAGTGAGGTGGCAAAGTTTGCAGATGATACTAAACTGCTCAAGATAGTTAAGACCAAAGCAGACTGTGAAGAACTTCAAAAAGATCTCACAAAACTAAGTGATTGGGCAACAAAATGGCAAATGAAATTTAATGTGGATAAATGTAAAGTAATGCACATTGGAAAAAATAACCCTAACTATACATACAATATGATGGGGGCTAATTTAGCTACAACGAGTCAGGAAAAAGATCTTGGAGTCATCGTGGACAGTTCTCTGAAGATGTCCATGCAGTGTGCAGAGGCAGTCAAAAAAGCAAACAGGATGTTAGGAATCATTAAAAAGGGGATAGAAAATAAGACTGAGAATATATTATTGCCCTTATATAAATCCATGGTACGTCCACATCTCAAATACTGTGTACAGATGTGGTTTTCTCACCTCAAAAAAGATATACTGGCACTAGAAAAGGTTCAGAAAAGGGCAACTAAAATGATTAGGGGTTTGGAGAGGGTCCCATATGAGGAAAGATTAAAGAGGCTAGGACTCTTCAGCTTGGAAAAGAGGAGACTAAGGGGGGAATATGATAGAGGTATATAAAATCATGAGTGATGTGGAGAAAGTGGATAAGGAAAAGTTATTTACTTATTCCCATAATACAAGAACTAGGGGTCATCAAATGAAATTAATAGGCAGCAGGTTTAAAACAAATAAAAGGAAGTATTTTTTCACAGAATGCACAGTCAACTTGTGGAAATCCTTGCCAGAGGATGTTGTGAAGGCTAGGACTATAACAGTGTTTAAAAGAGAACTGGATAAATTCATGGTGGTTAAGTCCATAAATGGCTATTAGCCAGGATGGGTAAGGAATGGTGTCCCTAGCCTCTGTTTGTCAGAGGATGGAGATGGATGGCAGGAGAGAGATCACTTGATCATTGCCTGTTAGGTTCACTCCCTCTGGGGCACCTGGTATTGGCCACTGTCAGTAGACAGATACTGGGCTAAATGGACCTTTGGTCTGACCCAGTACGGCCATTCTTATGTTCTTAGTGGTTTGAGCATTAGCCTGCTAAACTCAGCATTATGAGTTCAATCCTTGAGAGGGCTATTTAGGGAATGGGAGATTTGTCCTGCTTTGAGCAGCAGGTTGAACTATATGACTTCCTGAGGTCCTTTGCAACCCTGATATTCTATGATTTATTTATTTTTAAATGTAGGGGGGAGGGATAGCTCAGTGGTTTGAGCATTGGCCTGCCAAACCCAGGGTTTGGCAGGCCATGTTGGCAAAAAAATTCTTCTGTGCAAATTGTGGTGCTTCTGTGAAAATTTTTGTGCACAGTGTTTCATCATGTGCATGGGGTTCAGGATCTGTGTGCAAGCACACATGAGCATAGCTTAGAGGGAACAGTGGTTGTGAGTTCAATCCTTGAAGGGGCCATTTAGGGATCTGGGGCAAAAATCTGTCTGGGGATTGGTCCTGCTTTGAGCAGGGGGTTGGACTAGATGACCTCCTGAGGTCCCTTCCAACCCTGATATTCTATGATTCATTGACACTTATGGTTTTACTGGAAGAACCTTAGTAACCAAAGTCAATATTTCTTCACTGATACCTTGGACATTTCTACATGAATTGTCAACCAGTCAGAGTATTGGTCTGTACTGCCTGTGCACTTAGTCTTTGTTTTTCCGGTGATTGGGAACAGTTAAACCTCTCACTGTCTCCACTAGCTTTGTGGTAATGAAGATAAAAAAATAGTATTTCAGCTAAACGAAAGAGAGCCAGCGTATGGATATAAATAATACTCTTAGACATATGGTACCAGATTTTTCAGTACAAAAAGGGTCCCCCCATATTATTACAAATGTTAACATGAATCTCATTCTCCCCCAGAAGAAACTGCTGAAAATATTTCACAGTGAAGTACTACAATTTAAATATATTACATCAATTAAAACTGAGAACATTGGTTTACTCAGATAATGGGTGTTTTATATTGACACAATAACACTGTCAGCCTTGATTTGTTGGAGTCATTTGTCACTGTGGAGAATGAGGAAGTTGGGTGCATTGTTTTTATAAATACATATGCCCCTCAGTTAATCTGTGTGATTTTATCCTGCCTGAGTGCATAAAGGTAAATCAAAGGAGGCTGTAAGGGAGAAAGCAAGCAGGAACCCAAACAATGATTCATACCCAGAGCATATCTGTTAGGGAAAAAACAAAACAAAACAAAAAAACCCTTGATTTAAAAATTTGCCAGTGATGGAGGAATCCACCACGATGCTTGATTGTTCCAACGGTTAATTCCCTCACTGTTTCCAGTCTGAATTTGTCTGGCTTCAACTTTCAGCCAGTTGATCATGTTATATCATTCTCTGCCCATTTTTTAAATTTGTTTGCCATATACATACTTACAGACTGTACTCAAGACAACTCTTAATTTTCCTTTTTGTTAAACTAGATAGACTGAAGGAGCTCAATCAATCAATATATGTGTAGCCAATTTCTTTAGTTTATTATTTATTATGTGTTTTTTGATTATAGGATTATAGAAGTATAAACTTGATCGGTAGTTAGAAGGGATAAATATGTAATAGATATCTAAGTAGGGAGGGCTGAAATGCAAGACCTACAGGCTGAGACTTGTAAGATTTTAGTTTAGCCATGCTAGGCCTTAGAATTAAGAAATGCCGGACATAAATAAGTGACTGAAGAATAACCTGATACCTTAAGATTACAGGAAAAGATGTGCCAAGAGGTGGTATTGCAAAAAATTAGCTGTAAAATTAATTTTAGATCACAAAATGCTCTACAGGACACATTTTTTTCCTAACACATGCCTTAACCACAGGATACAGGTTGTGCATCAATGCTAATGAGAATAAAAGGAACTATACACAACCCATAGAAAATGGGGTACACCAATATTCTTGGGAGACACAATACAAATAAGGAAAAAGAGGGTTGACATTTTCATGCACATGCACAGGGTATGAGGTATAGTCATAATCACATTATAAAAAGAATGTGCCCAGACTGGGAAAATTGAGATTCCTAGGAGAAACTCTGGCCGGAACCATCCCTCTGCTCATGATCAATCCATGAGAGACCAATCAAACCCTAACACTAGGTAAGAAGATGTGAGTGTGACTGTAGCTATAATTTGTACATGAATATATGTAGGATTTATCTATGCTCAGATATTCATAACTGTTGATAACATTAATAAAGTTTATAAAATGTATTAGACATTGTTCTTGTGAACATATGTGTTACTTTTCTTGGTCTTCAGGTGTTCCTAGAAGCTCTAGATCTGAAACAAGAGGCAGAGATAACTGTGAGCTTGAAACTGTAGCCACCAGAGCTGAACCCACAGTGGTGTAATACGACCTTTAAATTCACTAAATTCACTTTAAATATAATAAAAGGCTACATATGCCATGTTTTCTAATCCTTTAATCATCTTCATGGCTCTTCTGTGAACCATATCAAATTTATTAACATCCTTCCTGACTTTCAAACATCAGAACTACACAGTATTCCAGCAGCCAAATACAGACACAAAATAACCTCATTATTCCTACTCAATATCCCCTTGTTAATGCATCAAGGATCACATTAGCTCTTTTGACCACAGCATCACATTGAGAGCTCATGTTTAGCTGAATATCCCCCAGGACCCTCACTTTTTTTTTTCAGAGTCACCACTTCCCAGGATAGAGTCCCCCATCCTGTAAATATGGCCTACATTATTTATTCCCAGATGTATACTTTTCTTTGTAGCTATATTAAAATGTATATTGTTTGCACTCCAGATCACTTTGAATCAGTGACCTGTCCTCTTCATTAGTTAACACTCCTCCAATTCTTTGTCTTCTTTCAGGTCATTATTAAAATGTTAAATGACATAGGACAAAGAACCAATCCCTGTGGGACCCCACCAGCAACAGACACACTCGATGATGATTTTCTATTTACAGTTACATTTTCAGACTTATGTGTTAGCCAGTTTTTAATCCATTTAATGTGTGCCATCTTAATTTTATACATTTCTATTTTTTTAAATCAAAATGTCACATGGTACCAAGACAAAGGCCTCACAGAAGTAAAAATATATTACATCAATACTATTATCTTTATGACCAAATTTGTAATTTAATAAAAAAAAAAGATATTAGTGTGGTAAGATCTATTTCCCATAAAGCCATGTTGATTTTCATTAATTACATTACCCTCACTTTGTTCATTATTAATCAAGTTTTATATCAGCCATGCCATTATCTTACCTGGGATCGATGTCAGGTGACAGACCTATAATTACTCAGGTCATCCTGTTTACCTTTTTAAAAATTGGCACATTAGCTTTCTTTGAGTCTTCTGGAATTTCCCCAGTGCTCCAAGACTTCTTGAAAATCAGTGTTATTGTCCAGTAAGCAGCTCAGCCAGCTCTTTAAAAACTCTTGGATGTAAGTTTTCCGGACCTGCTGATACAAAAATGTCTAATTTTAGTAGCTTCTGTTTAGCATCCTTCAGCGATACTAGTGGAATGAAATAGTGTTATAAATTAATTGTTACAATAAGACTATACCATCTTTTTTCCCCAAATACAGAACAGAAATATTTATTGAACACTACTGCCTCTTCTACATTATTATTGATAAATCTACTATTTCCATGTAGTAATGGACCAATAACATTGCCAGGATTCTTTTTGTTCCTAATATATTTTTTAAAAACTGCTTATTTTCCTTAGCTCTGCTAGCCATAGATTTCTCCTTGGCTTCCCTTAGGAATTGTATAAAATTGATATATTCACTACAATCAACTTCCCTTATCTTCCATTTGTTTTATATATATATATATATATATATATATATATATATATATATATATATATATTCATTTTTTTACAGCTGCTTTCTCTTCCACTCTACGAAGGAGGTTTTTTAACTAGCATAGCCTTCTTCCTCAATTGAGGGACTATGGGGTTTGGGACATTTAGTATAGCTTTCTTAAATGATTCCCAAATATCATTCACATTTTTCCAATTAAGTTCTTCATCCCACTGGATTTGGCTCATAATTGTTTTCAGCTTTGTGAAATTGGCCCTGTGAAAGTACTAAGTATATATATATTACTTGTCTAGACTCTTTTCTGCTTGCATATTATAATTGTGATCAAGTTATGATCACTTGTACTTAAGCTAGCATTAACTTTTAGTTGTGTGATCATTGCCTATCTGTCAGGGGAATTCTTTATTAGACCTTTTCCTATCTTGGCTGTAACACTTTTTGAGTTAAGAAATTGAGTTAAGACATTCCAAGGATGTCTTGGTACTGGCAGCATGAGATGTCCAGCATACGTCACTCAAACTGTAGTTCACCAGGATCAGAGTGTTGCTTCCTACACATTATAGGTAGGGTGTAAAGAGGTGGTCATCCTGTTCCCTACTGTTAGTTGGTGGTCTGTAGCAGACACCAACTAGTACCCCATCTTGTGCTTTATCTGTTGACATTAAATACTTATCAGTGACTCAAACAGGTAATGCTATTTTTGACATAGAATGCCACTCTCCTTCCCCTTTTGCCCAATAGTGGAGGAAACAATGATGGGAATAAGATGCTTTCTTTGGTAATACTAAGCGTCCTTGGGAAAATATTAAGTGGGAAACACCCCCTGGCCTAGTGCCCAGCTTACTTCTCCTGGCTGAACCTAGAATCAAAAGTTAAACTAAAACTTTAAAGATGTTAGCATAGGCTACTCCAGGGGGAATTCTGCACCAAAAATATAAAAATTCTGTACACAATAATTTACAAATTTTCAAAATTCTGCATATTTTATTTACCAAAATAAAGCAATATAAGCATGCTCGTTTCAATTATTTTTGTAATTTATTTAAACTACAGTACAATGAATAGAGAATGAGAGTGGGGCGCTTTGGAGAAAATTCCCAACCCCGCTTGACTAATAGTAATGTAGCTAGGTTTTACCCTTTATTTCTAGTTATTAGTCAACAAATATATGCAGCTATATGCTCAGTGTTACAGCATAGGAACTGAAGAGCAAGTGAGGGCTACGGAATCAAACTCATAATTTATATTGCCTATTGACCATCTCCGAAAAGGTTAGTAGCGAACAGTTCAAGGAACACATTTTGATAGTAAATTTTTTCAGTCCATAAATGTAGTTCAGTTCTAATTATTAAAGCAGCATAAGCATAAGCATCACACTGTCCTTTACACCATTCTGGCAATGTAAAGGAGCCTTAAAACTTTTACACCTTTTTATACTCCTAGGGGAATTCACAAAGACCATGGGAACAATTTACTAAGCAGGCAGGCTGCTACTTTGTCCTTTGCCTCAGGGGACAGAGCCTGCCTCATGCCTACCTCTTCAGAAACACTCTGATGCCCTGCCCCTCCATTCCAAGCACGTTGCAATAGCAAGCGAGAGGGATAGAGTGTCTCTCTATCTCTCACATAAACAATTGCCCAGCCACCCCTCCCAGCATCTCTATTGGCAGCTCCAGGTGCCTGAACTGATCTGCCATTGCTGCTGGGGAGGGGAGCATGACCATTCTTGTGGCTTCCTTTTGCTTCCCCATCAGAATTCATTTTTCTGCAGGGAAACAAAGAAATCTGCAGGGGATATGAATTCTGTGCATGCGCAGTGATGCAGAATACCCCCAGGAGTAATAGGCAAGAAGGACTGGGGAGTGAGTGGGTTGGTGGCATGCTGACAGACACACACTGGGAGAGAGAGAGAGTTACAGAGTATGCTGCACACAAGGCAGTCTCTCTCCCAGCCAGAGATGGAGTGAACTGTGCTGAAGGAAAGGTGTAGTTAAGGGGAATATGAATATAGGCCTTCTTGGTTTTGTCTTTTGCTCTGCATGCTATGTACCTTTGGGTGAATAAAAATAATGCTTTGTTTTGAAGAAGCTGGTTCTGAGTCACATTAATTGGCTTGTTGGTCACAGTGTCTCAGGGAAAAATGGCATAGAGGTGCCAAACCCACTTGGGCTAACACAGCTGGAAAATGGGGGTTGGAACTCAGAGATCAAGTCTCAGATGGTTGGACTGTGTGGTTCCACCGTTGAGAGAGGTAGAAGAAGCCAGACCAGTCACCTGAAGCATGTACTAGAGAGACAAAATGGGTCTAAAGTGCAGATGCCCCTGTAACCATGGCAGCCGAATTCTTCAAGTTTTTAAAGCACAGCTATACTGTGCAGTTTATAAACAGAAATATGTGAAGATAAAGCCATTGGAGATATGACTGCTTTTCTTTTGCTGGTTGCCTTTGCTGTTGCATTTTATTGTTCTTTCTGGGGTTTTATTTTGTTTGTTTACTTCTTATGTGTTCTAAGATGCTCACTCTCTCTATATGGAAGACAAGCTCAGAGTCACTTTAATGAAAGAATAAGAAAGCTGACCTTAATTTGCAACAATACAGAATGACAAAATCCCTTTCATTTTCAAGGCTGCATATATTGTTGAAGAATAGGGACTTTATGAAGTTGCTTACTGTATATCTCAGTGCTATAAGTACTGAAAACTCATTGGAAATGTATAATCCTATTTCCTCTAAGCTTGAAAAGTTTGTGCCTTTGTTTTCTCCTATGAAGAATTTTGACTGTATGTTTTTAGCATAGGGAAATAATCTTTTTTTTTATGTTAAAGGATTTAAAAAGTGCTTTTCAAGAGGAAAAAAGCTTACCATAAGTGTGGCTTTATATTGAAAGATTAAAAAAATCTGAAAATCATTTTAGTTTTTCCAAAAATTCATTTTCATTCTTGTTATGATCGCTTTAAAGGAAGGTAAATCAAGATCTGCTGTAGACTCTTCTAAAAATTCAGAGAAGACCAGATATGTTTATGTAATGCAAGTTCTGCAGAAAAATAAAGGGTGTCTCTCGCTGACATCTTTCGCAAAATAGGAGGTACGGTTTAAAGAGTAACTGATTGATTAATTTTTATTATGTAAAAGGAAGAACAGAAAATCTTCATTATTTGAATTAAAGTTAGATTTCACTTCTGAGCAAACAAAGCATCATAATAAAAATCTAACTGTTTGTGATTGACTTGGGAGCTGTTGTCTCTTTCAGATTTGATTCTCTCTTTTCAAGCAGCAGTTCTCAGCACATTAAAAAAAATAAATCTTGAAGGTAAATCCCACTCACAGTGCAGTGAATAGGTATTTAGCCACATAACACCCATCAACCTTAATAAGAGTCCTATGGCTAAATCCCCACACACTACTTGGAAAATTTACCCCTCAATATAATTCCAGTAAAACTGAATTAATTCAGGTTGTCTAATGATGAGAAGAACTATACACCAAGGAATTCTGTAAACAAAATAATTGAAATACCAATTTGCTCCTTTCCTTGAACTGATAAATTCCTTCCTATTTACACATACTATCAGTTACTAGATACTCATTCTTTCAGTCCTTTTTCCTTCTGAATTACTTATTTCTGTAGCAGCATAAAAATTGCTAATATTAAAAAAATCCCTGATCCTAATGGTTAGGAACAATTTAATATCAAGACCTTATTGTCCAGCTGTGCTAGAAGAATGACAGGAGGCTCTGGTTTAATTATTAGACCAAAAGCTTCATTCTTAACCTTCTGGGAGTACCCGGCAGATAACAGTGTACAGTATAGGTAATTCCATGATCATTTTCACATATACCTGGGGAAGTGTCTATCAGCCCTCCCTCTTACCCCATTTTGGACCTCTGCCAATCCATGCTTGGACCTTACCATCTCCCCCTCCCACAATGAAGGGGACTGTAAAGCAGGGGGTTGGTTCCCTAATGTGCCAGTCATTGGAGCTCCTTGAACCCCCATCTGTTTTTATTCCTTTAACAAATACCTCCTTCAAATCCTTTATCAATCCATTTCATGTGACCACTATATCCATTCCCTGCACTGGACATCTGCCACAAGTATATGCCAGCAATTAGCTTGGCTGGGTTCCCAGACATCTCCTAATGCCCCCTTTAATATTGGCCAAAAATGTGGCAGTCCCCAAGTCTGAAGAGCTGGGTTCTTTACTGACCCACAGCTGGGCAGAATTTACAGTATTCGCATCAGTGAAAACCCAGATTCAGTTTTTTGCATTGAATCACAGACAGGCGGCAAAAAGGTTACAAAATGCTTCTTCCTAATAAGCCCTAATTCCCCAAGCATAAACCCTCAGTAACTATACTGGCCCTACAAGGTATCCTGGTTGGCAAACAAAGCAGGTATAGCTACCAGTTCTAGATGAAGGCCTCTATTTCTCTTCTTCTTCTTGTCAAGCACTTGGTCTGTCTAATGTCCTCTGGGGCAGGGTGTTGGCTTCCCTGAAATCCTCGAGCTCAATAGTCCCGCAAAAGTCCCTTGTAGCCGGGTTGGCTACCCTGAGGCTTTTCATCTTACAGCATCACAGGTCTCGTAAGATGTTAACTGGGGTTGGGCGAAAGCGTATGATGTTCTCCAGTACTTATATCCTTTTCCTCAAAGGAGTCACATGTCCCTGAAATATGCCCTGTTGGCGTTTCATAACTTGCTTTTCTGATTAATATTTTTGTAAGGGACAACAGGACAAACTGAAGGCCATGACCATAGTTCTTCCAGATCAGCACAAATACACACAGAGACCTCACTTAAACATTCATAATACATAGTTGCATCAGTACCAAATTGCAATTTCAGCACCGTCAGCACTGTCTGATGCTAAGAGAACCCTGCTCCCAGAACCCTCAAGCAAATTAAGACTTACCAAGCTTTACTAGACTCATATTAACCACAGTAGTTCATAATAATTCAGCACCATCCCAACACCATCCTTCCTGGATAATTCTTGTGCCTCACATACTACCGGTATGTCCAGATGTGAAATTTCTTGCCCCCCTTTACTGCGATGAATTGGGCCACTTCCCTATTCACATACATTCTAGCCTTGTTGACCCGAGGGGACTTCCCAACTTAGTCTCCATTGTAGCATGTCTGACCACACAATTTTTACTTCTGGGAAAAATCCAAGATTTGCCCCAAGTCCTTCTTAGCTCTATGCATTAAATCTACCCCTTTACATGTTCCCAAATCATTTTCCCCAAGATGAACCACAATTATATCTGGTGCCCACTCCTGGAATACAGAAGGGGCATCTGCTGGTCCCATAACATAATTGTCTTCCTGTGCCAGCTCAGGCCTGTTTCACCACCGAGGTCCTGCTGTGAACCTCTAGATAACTTGAAAGCCCATCTATGCACCCAGTAAGCAATACTGTGCCCGCAGTTCCATATCAACATCTTGCTGGCCTGTCTACCCACATCTGGAATCAAAACACAATGGAAAATTAAGATGGATTCCCCACCTGTGGTCTGTGTGCTTCAGAATGCCAGTGCCGAATTGCCTTAGCTTCCACAGCCATTTGGGCCACTGCTATTCTTGCCCTGATCCTGAATGAGTGGGAACCAGATTCATATCGACCTGTGGAACTCCTTTCCATAGGATGTTGTGAAGGCGAAGACACTAATAGGATTCAAAAAAGAAAGAGATTAGTTAATGGAGGATAAGGCCATCAATGGCTATTAGCCAGGATGGGCAGGGATGGTGTCCCTAGCCTCTGTTTGCCAGAAGTTGAGAATGGGCAACAGGGGATGGATCCCTTGATGATTACCTGTTCTGTTCATTCCCTTTGAAGCACTGGCTACTGTCAGAGACAGAATACTGGTCTAGATGGACCTTTGGTCTGACCAAGTGTAGCTGTTCTTATGTTCTTATATGCTGGGAGCCCCAAACCGGTCAGTCCCCATCTCAACACTATCGCAAACTGGTATGCTGTGAGAGGACTCCCATCACCATGAACAAAGAAGAGCCCATCCTTCCCTGATCTTATCTTCATGTATCACAGCCTCCACAGGGCATATCCTGGGCTCACTATCCTCCCATAGAATAATGGATTCATCCCAGTTTCCTTGATCAGTCTTTGATTTCCACAAGGTTTATATAACCTCTCACTCCACCCAGCGTATATCCCTCAGTCCAAGACCCTTTCAGAAGAATCCCTCCAGGACTCAGGTATTAGCTCACTGATCATAAATGTGCCAAACAATGCCTGAACAAGGCCACCTCTTGTCCACAACAGTATATGTGCTCCAGGATCTGCACCAGATCCCTAAGTGTATTAACAGTGATAAGATGACACATATTCTCTCTGTGGCCACTGCTTTGTGATCACCCTGCTAGAAACCTTTGAACTAAAAAAATGCTGCAAGGATCTGGGTAACCATTCAGCCTACTGACAAATGTAAGGGCTGTCAGGTGATTGGCGATAGTTGCGGACACAAATCCTCAGGTTGCTAATGACACCATATACTGCAGCATACATTCCTCTATAATTAGACATATTGGGGAAAGGCCTTTCTGGTCCTGAAAATGCAGAAAATCATTAAAACTTCTGTCATAACGCCACTATGTTTGTGTAGCTACCTCCCTCTGTGCTACACTGACAGCCATCATACACCAAGGCTCCTTAGTGCCAGCGGCATCCATTTGGGTTCCTTGCAGGCTTCTGGGGCCAGCTCGTGAAAGCTGTCCATCTGGAAATGAGACACTGCATCTGCTATGCCATTATCAACCCTGGGCACGTGCTTGGCAAAGAAACAGAAGTTAAATCTTAAACACTGTAGTATAAATTCCTTTACCACCCTCATAACCCTGTGTACGTTGGACGATTGGTGATTGATAATATGTACCATCGCCATGTCGTCACACCAGAAATACACCCTATTTTTAGCAAATTCCATTCCCCAAATGACCACTGCAACCAAAACAGGGGGAAAAAATCTAGAAATGTTATATCCTGCATCTGTTTTGCATCCAGGTGGAGGGCCATTTCTGGGTGCATCGTATGCCTTGGTAAAATATTGCAAAACCTGTAGGGAGAAATGTCTATTGGAGGATTTTTAAATTGGCCTCCAGTAGCCATTTCTCCTTCCATAATGACATCCTGTTACCCATTCCCACATACCCAAAGCCTCCTTCATCGCTCTAGTAATTCTTATAAGATGGTGAAGTTTTTCTATGCCCGTAGTGGCTGCTGCCAGCCAGGTGCAAAATGCCTGCACCTGGGCTACCACCCGGCAGCCAAAAGATTGCAGCTCATGGAGTGTGACTTTCTTGGTGCCTCTACCTCTTCTAATGAAGCCCAGTAGTTCCTGAAGCTTATCCTGAGGGAGTCGCAATATAGCAGCCCATGTGTCTAGCTCAATACCCAGGTAGGTAAGCATAGTGGAAGGTCCCTGTGATTTTTCCTCCATTAGGGTTACCCCCAACTTTTTAGCAAGGGCCTGAAACAGGTTAATACGCAAAAAATGTGAACAAAAAAAATCTAAATAATACATTACTTGCCATAAACCAGTTTCCCACAGCACTGCCCAGTGGAGCATTGTACTAAATTTCTCAAATTCTGAACAGGATACTGAACATCTTATGGGCATAACTTTATCAAAATAAGAGTGTCCCTTGAAAGAGATAATCCAAAAGGTTGAAGTCAGATGCACTGGCAGCAATTGAAAAGCAAATTTGATATCACACTTAGCTATCAGGTCCCCTAGGCCACAAAACCTAACCATGCACACAGCCTCATCAATGGAGGGGTAGCACACACAACACAAAGCCTGGTCTATTCCTCATTAATTGAGCTACTCCGTGGTTAAGACAGGTGGTGAATTATGCAATATTTACCTGAAGCCTTCTTAGGGACCTAGCCTAGGGGAGAAACCTGCAAGTTCTGTTTCAGTAACTGATTGAATGATCCTGCTGCCATATTCTCATTTAATTCCTGTATAATCTTTTTCTTTACAATATGGGCCATTTCCATTAAGGACGTTAATTTTTTACACATCGCATGAATTCTTTTCCCCATAAAGGGGATCCTAAACCACACATTAAATCCATCCCACAAATATGCACCATTTATCTTGTTAGGATAATCCCAAAGGAGCACTTTTAACACCTCCATCTTAACTGGGGAGGGTCCTTTTGTCCAACCCACCGTTTTCAACTTTCCTCCTCCTGCCTATGTTTTGTCCCTCATACCCTGCTCCTGCCCCCCTCAGCATCATACCTCCCCATTCTGTTCTGCCACTGCAACCTTCCCGTACTGTTCTAGCAAGAATGGGCTATATGGACCCCAAAGCACATTTCGCAAGCATGCCTAAATCTGCAGATGCTTTGAAAACAACCATTTTCATTGTATGCCAGGCAAACGTTGTTACATGTCTCAGGCCTCTTTAGGACTTCCTGCGGAATGAACAGGCCACTGTCTGTGTGGACTCTGGGCCCCTTCTAGACCCGCACCCATGGGTGCTCCCGAGTTGATGCAACAGTTGACGGTTAGCACCCATAGAAGGTGTGTGAACCCCAGACATCTCTGATACAGCTCCCATAGCATATATTTCAATCCTCCCCATAGCATATTTGTTACCCCACTAGGTCCACCCTTCACTCCCCCATATAAATCCTGAGGAGAAAAGTGGGCCAGGTCCTTGAACCCCACTGGGTTTCCCCCTACAGACACCCATTGCTGTTTTGTGTGGCAAGGGCTCACGTTCAAGCCCTACCCCTGCAACTTCCATCTGGTGCTGATCAAACTCACACCTGCCAGCAGTGTTGCCTTCCTCTCCTGCAATCTGATCAACTGAATGCCCTGCTGTGGGTGACCCACTGCACTATACTTTGCAAGCCCTGCAGTACTGTGGGAACAATTTCAGAAGCAACCACTTGAATCAAGTCTATGCTGGCTATCCCATCCCCAAAAGCAGACAGTTCACCACCAGGGGTGTTTGCTTCCACAGAATCCACATCACCCCTCAGCCTAGGGGAATCCATTTGATAAACAAACAGATCACCTGGGAACTGGCAACCCCAGTCTTGGGTCCAGCCCCTTGCCCATGTGGCAAGGATCCCACCATGTGGTCCCTCATGGCCCTCCAGCCCCACTCTGTCCACTGGTGCTGGGTTTGAAAATCCCTCCCCTCTCTGCTCTAGCATGCCTGCTATGCCTGGCTAGAAGGGGGGAGACATCTCCTTCTCTTGTTCTCATCCACTTGCTACAGCTTGGAGAAGAGCCTGAAACCTGATCCCTTTTCCCACAAACTGCCTCCTTCTGCAGCCAGGGGCTGGGAGCCCTCCCCCATTGTCGCTGATCTGCTACAGCTCTGAGCTACATCTGAAACTAGCTTCCCCTCTCTTCCTGTTACCAAACACCTGCTTCTCCCTCTGTGGATGGGAAGTGGGAGTACTGCCTTCCTTTCTGCACTCTCACCATTCTGCTAGCATGTGGTGCCATGAAGACTGCAGAGCTGGAGTCCTTGCTACTCCACCTGGTCCAGGTAAAAGAGGGCTTTTCCTGCCCACCATGGACCTATATAGTACCTCCTCTCTTGTGGTCACCTCAGGGAGGGGAAGGATGGGTCAGCATCCCCACGCTGACTTGCTCTGCAACGTCCATTAAATCACTCCATGGTTCTCTAACCCCTTAAAGAGGTACACACCTTGCTTCGACAACAACCCCCCTGCTTAATGTGAGGAAAGGTCAAACTAAAAAGCACCTCAAAAATGCAACAGGCAAAATTACTGACAAGGCTTTTTAATAATTTTACAAGTGTGATATTAGACTTTGAGTAAAAAGTTCCATGAAAACTCATGTTTGGAGAAGATAAGAAATGCTGACATTAAAGGACAAATAAAAATAAAGGTTAATGGCTAATTTAGGATGATATCTATATAATGCTCATAAACTGAAAAATAAAGATGAAGAATTGTGGAATGGTAAAAATAAGGGTCTTATTAGTCTAATTTAATAGTTTACAATTACGGATTATGAATGAGTTTGGCTACGTAATATTTATGCCAGGCTTTGGTCTAACTCTTGCTTGGCATGACTGTTTTCTTGATAATCTTTCTTTTCTTAGATTTGTTTAGATAATGCTTAGAGCTGACAGGACAAAGGTGATGTTTTGTTACTGTGTTGAAAGACACAGATAAGAAGATAAAACACACACAAAAATTATGTCAAAAGCCCCTATGTTAGGGAAAACAGAAGTAGGGTAACTTGAGGATGTAATGACATGAAAATAGTGTTGACAGAGACAGTTATGTAAATTGAAGCTTGTGTGTGAATATCGTATGGGTTATGTCAGACATGCTTAATGTTGATTGGAGGAAAGCTAGTTAACATGAACAAGGGCCCAAGTTAGAGAAAGACTGGACTGGAAACTGAAGGACCAGACCAGAGACTGATATGTCCCACATAAAGTGCAAGAGAGCTACCTGGTACTAAGGAACTCTGTAACTTGGGTCCCCTACCTGTTCCAACTTATCTATTCATTTTGTGGAATAAATATATGTTCAGAAACTATAAGTGACAATAGTCCTGTCTGAAAACTTATACATTAAGGTGAAAATTGGTTAAGCCTAAATTGGGTGAATTTATGACTTGGTTTCACTCCTAACACTATAACTGCATTGATTTACATATGTTTTCTAAAGTTATGCTTGTTTCTTTTACATCTCCATGGGGAAAATCAAACCATACATTTTCACTCTGATTCCAGTTGGGAGAAACAGGGTGAAAATTTTGGCTGATCCTAAAGGCTGATCCTGTGGCATGCTAAGTAGCTGAATCTCCTATTGACTTCCTTCAGTGAAGTCAATAGGATTTTTTCCCCAAAATGTTCTAGGTGCTTCCCAAACACAAGGGAAAACATAGCCCCTCTCCTGAAGAGGTGAGGGCACTCAGCATCTAACAACATTATTAGGTCTTGCCCTTGGCTACATTGAGTTGGTCAGCACTGAGGACAGAATTTGTCCTATAACTTGAGAGTTAAAGAATTATTATATTTTTACTCATAAAAATACCAGCAAGTTTTAACTGGGCTTCTAGATTTCCTTCCAAAACCATATATAGCATGGGGGTGGGGGGAAGCAATCAGCACTAAAACACAAGAATATGTTCATCTTCAAGTTTCACCATACTCTAAATCGGGGATTGGCAACCTTTGGCACGTGGCCCACCAGGGTAAGTACCCTGGCAGGCCGGGCCGGTTTGTTTACCAGCTGCATCTGCAGGTTCGGCCGATCGCAGATCCCACTGGCCGTGGTTTACCACTACAGGCCAATGCGGGTTGCAGGAAGTGGCGGCCAGTACATCCCTTGGCCCGCACTGCTTCCTGCAGCCCCCCTTGGCCCGGAGTGGCAAACCGCAGCCAGTGGGAGCCATGATCAGCTGAACCTGGTGATGTGGCAGATAAACAAAGGTTGCCGATCCATGCTCTAAATCCATGTAGGATTACATACATCTCACTACAACTCATCTGCTATTCTCTGCCAACTATAGATTTTAATTCATATTGACTTCTTTTTTCATTTTCTCTCTTTTTGCAGAAGAACAAGGGAGGCAAGTATAGTCCAATTGATTTTACAGCATATGTTAGCTAATGTAGCCTAAGATTTATATGTATAGTAGGCTAGTGGCAAACTGTAGGCACCTGCACAGTTAGCAGGTGCTTGAAACCAATAGAATTTCTGCATAGTCATACTATCAGGTGAATTCAATTAGTTTCAGAAAGAGGTTGGCATGTCTCCTGGTTGCAGATAGAAATCGTGTTTAGAATAGAACAGTTCTGCAGGGAAAACGCTAGAAAGAGCCAAGTATGAGGTGAAAGTTTAGGCTGACACTTATGTTTATTTGGCATTTGTCGCCAGTAAAGCCAAAACCTAGGAAGAGAGTATGTTCAGACTTGATATGGTGTTTATATAGGTTGTTGGGAGCAGGATGGGAACTTAGTTTGTTTACAGCACCATTAAGAAAGAATGGGAGTTTACCACACCAGGCTATTTATAATACCTTTCATGAAATGTGCATTTGATCCTTCAAGGTGCTAAGCATCCCCAACTCCTACTAGGCAGAGGGATTTGAGCATGCTCAGTATTTCCGGGAATTGCTCAGCACTTTGCTGGGTGAAGACCTATTTGGATTAGGAAATAGCTGTGTTATCATGGTACTCACTTTATATATGTATATGGAAATGTCATTCAACATATTAATTTTAGAATATCACAGAGTAAAATAATAGTTTTGTTCTTTCATCATTGGCTATTTTCTAGTTATTTTTTTTACCTTGGTTATCTTCTAGGGATAGGTAATAAAAATATCTATTCCTACCTATTTATTCAGAATTAAAATGCTTGGTTATCTCCATGGAGAAAGTTTAAATAAAACTTCCACATATCTCTCCACTTGCTGGTTTCAATGGATAACAGAAATCTTGCAGACATTTTAGCTTGATATGTAGAAACAACTACCAGAAAAGGGGTTGGAAATTGATTACTACTTACAGAGCACTGCAACTACCTCAGACACCCTATATTTAGCTCAGAAGTCTGGTCAAATTTCCTACAGATGCTACCACAATATGAACAATCATTCCCAGCTGCTACTCATAAAAAGCTACTGGTGAAAAGTGTGGAAAACTGAAATTCATGCAAACCATTCTTTCAGCTTTGATTTGCCCAAGTTTATATCTCCTGAATTTCAGTTTGAAAGCCGGGTTTGAATGAACTCCAAAACTCAAACCATTTCCTCATTTGAGCAGCCAAGCTACATCTGCTTTCATGTCAAAATAGTGAATAAAGAGGAGATTTACATGGTTTTAAAAAAACAACCACCACCAAAAAAACCAAAGCTATAAATCAATACTAGTTCCCTTGAAAAATCCAAGGTTTATTCAAATTGGGCCCAGTATGAATTCCACAAGCCTATTGTTCGGGTTCTTTGAAAAGTTTGCTTTGCTTTGAGTTTCAAACAAAATCCAAAGCCCAAATATTCATTTGGGTTGAGTTTTGTAATACAAGTTTTGCACAACTCTGCTACTGATCACTCCTTTCTAGACAGCATGTATGCCCCTTCAGGGAAGCAGCTAGCAGCTGGTAGTTTGAGAAGGTCTGGAACTTACTTTATCTTTATTTGGATCTACCAGTGGAAAAAACCCCTTGTGTTACAGCTGTGTCTGCTGGCCTACTTTCATTATAAAGAGTAAATTAATGGGTTTAACAGACTTTAATTGAAAATGCATTCTTAGCAAAAATGAAAGAATTTGAAGACCAACAGTGCAGTGTTGTTTGGAAATGTCATGAAAGGATTTTATTTAAACAGAACTGGAATAATTAAGTTTTTTATTAGTTTTTTTATCAGGTCAACATGGTGTTTCAACTGCTAATGAATGACACTTCAATTTAAATATGGATAATAGAGTGAAGTCTGCTAATCCATAATTATGAGGAGGCTATTGTAAATGACAAACTGAGCCTATTTCTTAGATAACACTGGATTCCACATTAGCAAATGTTCTTGATATTTCATATATGTAAACTTATTTTTAAAATACTTTATACAGTTGAATGTCTTAACTTCTGCATAGATGTTCTAAAAAGCAATTTCAATATACAAAATCAACTTGCATTTCTAATTTTGAAATGAAAGAGAATTTTGCTATAGAAATATGAATGTAATCCCTACAATTTTGCTTTTGGTTGGCAAATCTCAACACATTGACTTGATGTGGGGACATTTAAACCAAAAAGGTGGAATTTAATTTACATCATATTGAACCAGATTTGTAAATGCTTTAAACATAACTCTTGTTTTTGTCATTGTTCTTTATTGATAAGTAAAAGACTGTCATTATTTCTAACACTATAAAATTGTTCCTTCTTTTACTTAAGAAAATGACTTGCTTTGTAAAGGAAAGAAAATATATACAGTCAATTGGGCATTCAAATGTTGGAGTTAATTTGTAAAGAGAAAGGGGGGTGGAGTGGAATTGATTTGACTATAATTTGAACATCTGAAGTAAAAATTCGGTATGACATTCTCTCTGTACAGCTGTTTTGAGATTAAATAAAAAATATGGTTCAGAGGTTTGTATTTCTTTAAACTTTGTCTGACTCATGGAGAGATCAGGACTGAATTATTTGGAGAGATAAAGCTGTAAGAGTAAAATTCACCTGCATGTGGCAGTCTATGTACAGTTCTCTGTATCGCTTGAACTTTGTGGGCTTGTGCAAAATATTAACCTTTTTCTCATTGATGCAAAGAGGCAAATTAGCTGACATGATGCTGACCATGACTTTGTGGTCAGTGTAGAGCAGGATCAAGAGTGGTCAGGATTGTGTCAGCACTTCAGTCATGTTCAAACACAGTATCATTTTGTAGTGTAGACCATGTGCTGTACAGCAATCATAGGGTTTGAATTTAACCAATTTCAGTTTTTCCACAGCACTATAGGGGACAGCAGCTGCTGTTCACCTGATAGTTTGGATTAATGCCTATTGAATCCTGGGAAGGGTGGGGCGGGCACAAGCCCGCCCACAGCTGAAGACCTAGGGGGAGGAACCACTGAATCTGGGGTTCAACTGAATCCGGGGGACAACAAATGAATAAACAGGGATGGGTGTGGGGGTTGCAGGGTCATAATAAGGTATCCAGAGGGGACACTGAGCCAAGAACCCCAGACAGTGCCCAATAGTTTGGATTAACAGCTGTGAAGTTACTATGCTGCAGCCCCACAGTTCATCTGTTGTTTGGTGGGATGAATACCATCCTCACCCCTGTCGAGCTCTGATCAGCAAGCCCAGTTATTCGGATTATGGAGAAAGGAGTCGATTCCACTCTGAATGATTATGATGTGATTGTTACAATCGCAGCCACTGCTAGTCCACCACCACCATCTTTACTGGCAGCTGAAAATCAATTGCAATCTGAAATGCACAAAATCATCCAATGTTGAGCAGTATTATCCTCTAATCAGAGTTATTGCAGCACATTTTTCAAAGAGTGAAAGGATTTACTGACTTTTTTTCCAGTTTCCCTGATTATTCACTGTGAAAAAAATATGTGTATAGCTAATGAAGCTGTGAGGATGGCCTGGAAGTGCGAAATGCATTTAAAACATGCAATAGAGACACTCTAATATAAGTTTCAAAGAGTCCTGTGGCACCTTATAGACTAACAGATGTTTTGGAGCATGAGCTTTCGTGGGTGAATACCCACTTCGTCGGATGCATGCATGGGTATTCACCCACGAAAGCTCATGCTCCAAAACATCTGTTAGTCTATAAGGTGCCACAGGACTCTTTGCTGCTTTTACAGATCCAGACTAACACGGCTATCCCTTTGATACTTAATATAAGTTTGTGGCCCAGATCCTTAATTGTGCCAAATCTCTTCTTGCAGTAGATGAGCAGGGCTGGTGGTGGAAGCAAAGGTGGCTTTAAACTACCTTTGCATTTCCCCAGTCCCTGGAGCTGAGAGGTAGTCTATCCCTCAGCATAGTTTAGAGCATCCTCAGTATTAACACTCTGCTGCAAGATCCCCTCAGGAACCATTCCAGATTGCACTACAGCCATAGTCCCTCCTGCCTCTGACATAGCAGTTACATCACCTGGGGTTTCTCCATGCCAGGGTACTCCTCCAGTTGGCTACTTCTGCCAGCTTTCTGGCCCTTTTGCACTGCTGGAGCGCCTCAGGGGCTGTGGCCCTGTGTGCTTAGAATGCAAGTGGTTTCCAAATTTCAGAATTCTCTAGACAAACTTCACGATTTTTTTCTTCTGAGATATATAGTGACCTAAAATCTCAGCATGTGAAACAAATGTGTGTTTTAAATACATTTTGAATGGATGGAGATTATTGAGAGACTGACACATGAGCAAAATAGGAAAATACTTACATCATTGTACAGCACAACTGCAATTCCTTCTTTTCCCTGTACTGTAAATTTATGTCTAAGTTGTGCCTTTAAGGAATATCCATGTAGCAGGGGCCCTGCACTAACCCCCTGGAACCATTGTGCAGCAGGCGGGCACAATGATTCCAATAGGCTGCAGACACTATGTGCCACTGCCTGTGTGAAGCAGTTGCAGAATCCTTGCAGCAAGGGTGTGCACAGACAGCAACTGTGCCTGGCCTCAACACACAGCCATGAGAGTGGAAAGGTTGCTTGCCCCACTCTCTTCCATCTTGCTCAGCCTTGTGGGACTGGGCACCATCTAGCTCTCAGATTCTTCAGTTGTCAACTAGAAGAGCCATGCTGTTGTTCTCTTTTAGTGAGAGATTGTGTTATGCTGAAAGTGATGCATAGCTAGACAGTAGCCGTCTTCGATAGCTCAACATTGCCAGCAGCAATTCACTCACGTTCCATCCATTCAATTCAATAGCAAAAGCTGCTTGGTGCCCTGCTTGCATTTCAGAATGCCACAGCCGTTTACAGCACATGGCATCCGTATAGCAAGGGTGACCCTGTGAGTTGGTTATTGTTGAAGGCTTTACAAGGTAGGTTTAAAAGTGGTTGTGATTACTCTTTCACTCCTGGAGAGTTTATAAATGGGTCTTCACAATGTGGACTGTCACATCTTGAGCACTGTGCTTGTAGTTCTTATTGTGGTGGTAGTTTTCAGATTGATTTAAGGATGACAAATGACAAATGCACTTGCAAACTGCTGATTCTGAGTTCCACTTCAGTGGACAAGATAAATACTTAGAGCATTGTCACAACCTTAATAATATGTGCTAACCTGGCTGTTTCTAAATGTTTGGATTGCTCCTGTTCCTTGTTTTACCACAGGAATATTTATTAACATATATTGGCAAAGTGAAGGTAAATGTTTAATGTGAGTATAGAATAAGCTCTTATGATTATCTATCTATGCCTACCATACCTATTACCATGGTATCTAGGTATTTAATACAAACATCATTGCTACTAGGACTCCATTCTTTGCTCTTGTTTACATTACTGCATATCATGTATCATTAGGTATAGACATTACATTCCAAGGAAGAATGCTACAGATTGTTTTGCAGCATTCCTCACTACTGTGACAAGTTTTGCATTGTGCCCTGAATGAGATGAGAAATGAGCCCAACATGACTTCCAGTGGAAGAATCTTCTATAGCAGGGGTGAGCAAACTTTTTGGCCTGAGGGCCACATCTGGGTATGGAAATTGTATGGTGGGCCATGAATACTCACAAAATTGGGGGTTGGAGTGTGGGAGGGGGTTCAGGCTCCGCTGGGGGTTTGGGCTCTGGAGTGGGGCCAGAAATGAGTTCAGGATGTGAGGGGACTCCGGGCTGGGGCAGGGGGTTGGGGTGTAGGTGGGGGGTAAGGGCTGCAGCTGGCAGGACAGGTTCTGGAATGCAGGAAGGTGGGACTGAGGGGTTCGGAGGGAGGAGGATCAGTGCTGGGACAGGGGGTTGGGGCGCTGGAGGAGATCAGGGGCACAGGCTCCAGATGGCGCTTACCTCAAGCAGCTCCTGGAAGCAGTGGCATGTCGCCTCTTCAGCTCCTACGCAGAGGCACAGCCAGGCATTTCTGCGTGCTGCCCCATCTGCAAGCACCGCCCCTGCAGCTCCCATCAGCCTTGGTTCCCGGCCTATGGGAGCTGCTGGGGTGGCACTTGGGGTGGGGGCAGTATGTGGAGACCCCTGGCTGCCCTTACACGTAGGAGCCGGGGCGGGGACATGCTGCTGCTTCCAGGAGCTGTGCGGAGCGGGGCAAACTCTAGACCTCTCTCCCCAGCAGGAGCTCGAGGATCAGATTAAAACATCTGAAGGGCCGGATGCAGCTCCCGGGCCGTAGTTTGTCCACCCCTGCTCTATAGTCTAGGGCTCTCCACCAAGAAAGCTGTGTCTTTGACACCCATCCCATCTGAGCTTCCTCCAGACTCAGTCAGACAGAGTGCACCTATAGATGATAGCACTCTCACTGGATTGCAGAGGGTGAGGTAGTTCTTGAGGTATTCACAGTGAGGGTTAAATCCGGCTCTGTGGTGCATCGGATGGGGTTTGGACCTGGTGATGTGTTGTTTTGTTATCACATTATGAATAGGCATATGAAACGGTGTGCATATGCACATTTCAACAGTATTTATGAATGGGTCTGTTTAGTGGAGTGTTTTCAGGGGTCAGATTAGGAAGATAAAAAGGTGGTGGAGCTCTTCTAAGCATTGCCCACAAACTAAACTCTGCCCATGTAAGTTGACAAAATGAAACACCACTCACAACAAATTGTGCAGATGTTAAAAATATGATCATGCAGCGATCTGCCTTCCTTAATCTTGCCTTCCCCTCAGTGACACCTCAATATGTTCATGGGCTCTGACAGGTTCTTTGGACTTTGCTCCTTCTTGATGGAGACGGAGGCTGGGCTGGGGCTGGGGAGAGAGGGAGGAAGCATCGCCCTCTTGTTTCACCAGATGAGATATTGCTCACAGTAAATCTATGAGTTGCACTCTCCTCTCCTTTTTTATATGAGGGATGAAATAGTTAATAATGTTGACATTTAATTGATCACTGAGCATCTCAGTTAATGAAATGAATGGAGCAGTACATAACTCTCAGAGCTATTTTTCCAGGACTCTGCAGATCTCACAGAAGATGTCTACACTGCAGCTCTCAGCCCAGGTAGACAGACTTGAGCTAGCAGCGTTCGAGCTAGGGTGCTAAAAATACCAATGTGTGTGTTCCAACTTGTGCAGAAGTCTTGCCTCTTTAAACCACCTGACCTCTTGCCTTCAGAACCCATGTAATGACTTTGCTGCTAGGGAACCTGCACCCAGCCTAAGCCAGAACATCCATACCACCATTGTTAGCACTCTAGCTCAATCCCAGCGAACACTTGTTCAAACCCCACCAGCACAAATCTATGAATCTGGGCTGGGATGCTCACTCCCAGCTGCAGTGTGGCTCACTCCCAGCTGCAGTGTAGACATACCTACAAAGGCCTCTCTGCATCAGCAACACTTGATTCTTATTTGTGAAGTTTTCTTTGAAACCATAAAGGTACAGATTTTGCACTGCCATGTGATTTTCATTTCCTTGATGTGTGCACTGATGGTTATAGTACTATAGAATTGAAAGTGAATGAGTTAAAGATGGTATTATTAGTGGTGTTAATGTACTGATGTGGCTGTGTGTCATAATGATTAGTGGGGGAGACTTGTATTGTATTGGGTGCGTATGTTGTCTCAAATTATGATTAAGTCAAAGGTACTGTCTATGTTCCCTGATTCACTGACTTAGAAAAACCCTTAGAAAATGAATTGCATGAAGTAAAATCATTGGGATATTAAGTTTCTCAGGGAGAATGGGGACTATTTTAAGGACACAGACATAGCAGGAGATAAGCAGGACAAGGGAGAATTTCCTCTAGCTGCTGGCAATATAGGACATCGGACACACAATGGGTCAGTTCTGATTCCATCCAGTTATGGGTACACATGAACATTAAGTATATCCTTACAATGTATCTTTTCTAAAATAAATACCTCACTCTGTTTTGCATTTTAAAAGAGAAAATAGCTGACATCCTTCTCCCTGGCACAGGAAGGTGCATATTGCCTACCCCTGCATCAGCTAGGCCCTCTGGAATCTGAGGGAGATTATCCCTGAGGGAACAACAGGAATTATTTCCATTGCTCCCTCTCGAGTTCTGTTGACAGCTCCAAGGATGTCCAGCATCAAAGGTTGCCAAGGTGGTTTGCTGATCCAGTACTTTCCCTGGTCATTCAAGCCATGCTACAGCTATGGTCAGCACTGACTCTCTGCTACGGATGGGAGGTGCCGCTGCAACTTTTCCCTGATGGTCTTTGCTGGTAGGGAACCTGCACCCTGTTTTATGCTGGTAGAAAGTGGCATAAACTAGGTGAATTAAGTCATTGATGTTCGCCCCTCCCCCCTTACATTTAGAATTTATTTTGTAATTAGTATCACCTTTTAAAGGTATTTTGAAAAGTGAAAGGGGATATTCCAGCAATCAGTGAGGCAAATTTTGCCTTTAGCACTGTTGCACAGGTGTAATTTAGAGCAGAAGTTGGCTTAGTGACATACAGAAAACTGTAGTGGTAATGAGAGGGGACTAGAAGGTGGGGATTATTTATGCAGTATCCTTCCCTTAACCTTAGCACACATTTCAGCTCCCTTGCTAAAGTTGATTGTCAAAAAAATGTCACCAAGCTCCAATACTGCATATGTTGTGGAATTCAGCTCCTATAAATTTCCCTTTCAATTGCTTGGGAATTTTGTTAAATTGTTATTTTAATCGTTATGTTATATCTATGGCCTCAGACAAAATCTAACCCTATTTGTGTTAACAGTGTACCAATATTTTCAAATAAATGGCCCTGGCCCCGAAAATCTCTCTGTACTGTGTTTAGCTCCTGTCAGGTCAAGACGCAAAAGGACCATTAATAATTACATTTACATAATTACTATGGTTTATTTTTAATCAACCCAACAGTGTACCCTGAATGGCAAAGTCTACTTCAACACATAAGATAATTAATATATTTTTCAGTGGTTTTTATAAGGGAAAAAGACTGTGCTGCACTGTTGGCATGTCCTCCCATTATATTAGTGAAAAAATATGTGAGTTGACAACCGCAGTTGCTGGCTGGAGTGTGCTTCATAAGGAAGTGCTTGACATTTCCAGTTTGGAAACCTATTATTTGAATATGAATAGGCTTTGTTTGCTTTTGCTTCTTAATTTGTCAGCGTGAGTTGTGCAATTATGGTTTAGAAACAAAATTTGAAAAGTTGCTTTCTTGCTTCATGTTGTTTAACAAGAATAATAGTTGGTATTTATGCCAGTTGTTTACCACATTATTTTATTTTAACTATACCAAATCCAGGCAGAATGGAGCAGTTAGAGAATGGCTTTAACTTCCATGTCACATGTAGGAGCTGATAGATAACCGGACAATTTACAACCATAGCTCTTGGATTGGTGAGCTCCATTATACAAGTACTGTAATCATTTTGTATCTAAAGTATTTTTTTCATGTTGATTTGCATACTGTATTATTATTCATGATGTCGCTTTTAATAGCGTATCAAATCTAGTCAATCTGACATTCTAATTCAGTCTTGAAATTACAAGCTATACAACACAGCATTTTTTTAAACTCAGACTAGATTCAGGATTCTTAGCCGTTTTAAGAAGAATATTATACATTGTAGGTACACACTGAGAGGACAGTCAAAAAAGTCAGGTAAAATGTGAGTATGTGTGGTGGGATTTTCAAAGTGCACAAGGGACTGATATCAATGAGAGTTAGGCATCTAAATACTTTTGAGGGTCTGGGCTTTGGTGCCTAACTTCCCTAGGTATTTGCAAATTCTACCAAAAATTCTAAAGGCTGGCCATTTCATGAAAGTATCTGATTTGTGTGTGCAATTGCATGCCTGTGTTTGTGGAAATCAAGCATCTAGGGGAACATTTTTCAAAAGCAGTTAAGTGATTTAGGAGCCTAAGTCCTATAAATTTTCATTGGGATTCATATGGCTAAGTCACTTTAGGTACTTTTGAAAATGTTATCCATAGTATGTTATCCAGACTCCAGTCCCTGGCTGGCTCAAACTGCTGGACTGGCCTCTGAACAGATGTTCAAGGACAGATGGGAACAATCCCAGACCAAAGAGTAGATGTGGAGCTGCTCTGAAAAGTCTGCTCAAGTCAATTACCGGTGTAGACTCTGAATGTTCTTTTGAAGCATCTGCATGGTGGGGAGGACGGGAGAATCTATGTACTAGTAACTAGTGCATCCCCTAGCCCCGTTATGACCACTCCCAAAAAAGCTGTGGGCTGCATCCCACATGCATCATCTAACCCCCACTATTGACTGCAAACGTGCAGCAGTTTTGCTACTTTTGGAATCTCCACTACATGGAAATGGGAGCTGGATTGACCTCATAAGAAAAATTGCCTTTCCAGTATAAAATCCTGATGTTTATTTGTCTCTAAACGAACACACAATGAAAGAGAACATGACTCTTAACAGTAGCCTCCAAAACTGTGTACAATTTACTAAAGATCCTTTTAGTTCTCTTTTCAGCATGGTTATTCATGCTGATCAAAGTCAAAAGAAAAGAAAAGGTGTGATTCTTATATTCTACTGATTATCCAGTGTTTATTTCAATTCCTTAGCAGGTGCTTTGCCTGAAGAAAGCTGGCTGGCATAAACATAAGCAAAAGCTTGCAAATGTGACTGCTAAAGGCTTTTTTTTAAAAAAAGAAAAAGAAGAAGAAGAAGAAGAAGAAGAAGAAGAAGAAGAAGAAAACAAATTCAAAGACCTAAATATAAAGATGTAACATTTATTATTTTAAAAACATCTTGTGATTTTGGGGGTCACATTTTTGAATGCTTGAGATTGGCAATATTAAAGCCATGGAACCTCGGGAGTAAATCTGGCCTCTTATGTTTTCATCAATGGCCTAACAGGAGTTTTGCCACCAACTTTAAGGGGATCAGTGTCAGGTCCCATATGTAATGGAAAAAATAGAAATGTTTACCTAACTCAGCTGATAAGGGTCAGAAATGAATTCCATAACCAGGCATGATAAAACGTAATTAATGTATGTCAGGAGTAAAAGAGAGATGGATGAAAACAAGCTTATTTAAATGTTAGTTTGGTCACAATGGGCCAGATTTACAAAGGTTCTTGGGAGCCTAAACACATAGATAGGTGCTTCTGTAAATTCCTTTAGGTATCTAAATCGGAAAGGGGGCTGACTCCCTTTGTCACCTATCCTACTTAGGCATTTTCAAAAATCCCATTAGACACCTATTTGTATCTTTAGGGACTCAGCTATTCTTGTAAATCTGGCTCAGCAGCCTTAAAAATAAGCTTTCACCTGCTTGTAATTTTTCTTCTTAGGGCTTGTCTACATGGATGTAAATCTACAGTGCAGCAGCTTGCCATGCACTAACTTGCCATGTGATCCCATGTGGACAGAGTACATCAAAGGACACTACAGAACTTTTAGTGTGTGGTAGCAGGGTTCACACTGCAAGTTAGTACACAGCAAGGTAGTGTGCTGTAGGTTCACACCTTGGCTTGGTATGCACTAACTCACCAAGTAGACAAGCCCTTTGTTTCAAAGGCTGCCATTTGTTTAAACAAAGAGGGAAAAGGAACTATTAGAAGCTGCTTACAGCGTGAAAATCAGCAGAGATAGGAGTGGAAGTGTTTGTTAATCAATAAGAGGTGTGGATCAGGGTGTTTGCAAACCCCAAACTTTTGAATTTGTTGAAAAACTGATAATAAATTTCATGGACAACCAGAGGCTCCAAAAAACCTGAAATTGTGAGTGTTCAGCAGGGGCGGCTCCAGGCACCTGCACGCCAAGCGCGTGCTTGGGACGGCAAGCTGCGTGGGGCGCTTTGCCGGTCGCCGCGAGGGCAGCAGGCAGGCTGCCTTCGGCGGCATGCCTGTGGACGGTCCGCTGGTCCCGCGGCTTCGGCGGACCTCCCGCAGGCTGCCGCCGAATTCGCAGGACCGGGGACCTCCCACAGGCAAGCCACCAAAGGCAGCCTGCCTGCCATGCTTGGGGTGGCAAAATGCCTAGAGTGAAGAATGAACATAACTATTATAAATGAGCAATTGGGATATGCAAATAATGTTTGGGATGAAATAACAGATTATTATAGCACACTATATTTAATAGTGAAATAATTTATAACAGTGGGTAACATACCTGAAAAGGATAAAGGATGGATTTACTTTTCTTCAAATGTTATCATTTGAATTTTTGCTTCTTTTGGTAAAATATTGTTACAATAGTGTTTATGAAGTTTTATGTATATATATATATATAGACACACACACACCTCTACCCCGATATAATGCTGTCTTCGGGAGCCAAAAAAATCTTACCGCGTTATAGGTGAAACTGAGTTATATCGAACTTGCTTTGATCCACCAGAGTGCGCAGCCCTGCCCCCCGGAGCGCTGCTTTACCACATTATTATCCGAATTCATGTTATATCGGGTTGCGTTATATCAGGGTAGAGGTGTATATATATATAACCCTTTGGGGTTTAACGAGCATGGCCCCTTTAAATCTTTTTCCTGAGTAAGGGGAGTGCTGATTGTTCCAGAAGAAAGGTGTATGTATCTGGCGCTCCAGACAGAAGGGCTGCAGCAAGCAGGCCCTCACAGAGTGAAGCAGGACTGTGCCAGGGAGGAATCACCCGAGAAGGACAGGCCAGATCTGGACCCAGTATCATTGCTGCCCTGAGCTGTATGGGGCCATGCGTACTGAGGCTTGTGACTTTGCATTGGGAATAAGAAGGGAGGCTGTTAGCTAGTTAAGTGGGGAGGTTGTCGCTCTCTGTGGCTTTGCAGAGAGCGGTAGAAGAGGGCACCGGAGAGGTTTGTTGGGGAAAGTTTACTGGAAGATGACCAGGAGCACCCAAGACTCACCCAAGACTCACCACTGGACTGGATGTTTGGCCAGGACTCCAGAACTCTGTGTGCAGACACATTGCTCGGTGTCTGCCCCTCCAGACTGTGCTACCACTGGGACTGTGGGGCCGTGAGTTGAATGCAGCCCTGTTTTACCACTCCCTCTATATTTTCCCCTATTGCTTTTCTCCTTTCATCCCTCTGTTAATAAATATTTTCCTTGCCTATATTCATTGTACTTTTCCGGTGTGCATGTGTGTTTTCACTCTGCGGGGGTTGGAATAGGTGCCCGGAGATGGAAAGGACTTTTCCTGCTGTATTCCTGCATGCGCCTTCTCTTGGCCAGAGCTGCCTTCAGAGAAGACTCCATCTTGGCCACGAGTGCATTTTATATATAGAAGAGCTCTGTGTAGCTCGAAACGAAAGCTTGTCTCTCTCACCAACAGAAGCTGGTCCAATAAAAGGTATTACCTCACACATTTTATCTCACATTATTTATTGTTCATTTTATGTGATAATATTAATGGACACTGAAGTTATAAGAATATTGTATACTGGCAACCTTCCTCACCAGACTGGGGAAATATCAGCCACTCAAGTCCTTCTCTTCAGGGTCAATTTATTGTTGAAACAAGCACAAACTCACAAAAGAAAAACAAACTTCCAGATGGGGCTTTCTACACAATCACAACATGAAGGGCTTACTGCCTGGTGTTTCCCACATCCAGGGACTGCTCCAGGAGACTGCTTCATCCTGATGCTTCACTCTGCGGTTCCTCCCCCAGCCTCTTTACTTCAGCCCCTTATAGCTACCTCTTCTCAGCTGCATCTGATTAGTGAACAGAGCTGACTAGCCTCAGGTCTGTGGCCCTAAGAGGGGCAGGCCACACTGATACAAATATGATCAAGGGAGAGTGTTTAGTGGAGTCATTTTGTAGGAACTGGATTATTTTGTTGACATGGATCTGGGAACTATATGTTCAGAACATGTGTATAGTGCATTATTCCAGTAGTACAAGTTGATTCAAAGGTCAGCAATAAAAGGAAAAGTATGTTCTGTTGCAATAAATTGATTAGTATAAATACAAGATTGTATTAAATTATAAATGTTTAGGATGAAGTTTTTTGAGAGCACTCAGCATTCACTTAACTACTTGAAGTTAATGGGAAATTTACCATTTACTCCAATGAGAGCCAATTAGGCCAATGGTGAGCACTTTTGAAGACTCGGTCGCGTGTTCTTTTGTCAGTCAGTTCTGCTGGAATGGGATCCCATTTCATATTTTTGAAACTGAAAGGGTGAATGTGTTTGCATCTTGATAAAATTAAAGACACATTTAACTCATTTAGAAACACAGTGTGTCAACATATAAACAAAAGCAGGCAATATACAACCATGCTAGGTTACATAACATGAAAGATTTTTATGAGATAGCCCATTTATAACCATTAAACTCCTCGTTCAGACTGCTGACACAATGCGGTTTTTACATACTTCTACCTCTTCCAGTTTAATGAAGAGGAATGGCAAGACGGCTATATCCCTAAAGTAATTCTTTAGCAAGAGTAAGGATAAAATAGCCAATCCTAATGAGGAAAAATGAGAGGGCATTAGCATTAAATTCATCTCATTATCAGCTCTTACAATGGAAATAAATGATATACATGAGAGAGAGAAAGACAAACATGCATTTCATTTTTTTAATTGTTATCCTGAATAGGAATAAAAGGAGAGTTTGATTCAGATTTTGATTCTGACTGTCAGAAGTCCTATTACCAATTGGAAGAGATACAGACAACTCAGAGTGAAGTCGAGCATTACCATACATATGGGCTCAGCCAACAATGCATTTTCTTTAATTCTGCCATGACTTGGGTGCTTAAAATAATTTCAGATACTTTACCTAAAATTATAGTTCATTATTGGCAGTTCCTAGGTTTGCACAAAGGCCTTTCCTTAAATAGCATAGTAGGAATTAGTGGGAAACATCCCACATGTCAGGGACCACACCTGAACGACAATGAATGCACAGCTAAAATCTGTATAGTAATTGCAAATATGCAGGGCCTCCGCCCAACATGGTCTACTGAAATGTGTTTTACTAGAAGATAGCCTTGCAAACTGCTGTTTTGTCAAAAGATGTAGGCATAAATGGAAAGAAAATAACAATCATCAAACATAAATCGATCACAACAAATTTATTAAAACACAATGACTGCAGTAAAATGTTGCATTCATTTTATTGGCACATACACATATGCCAGATAATTATCTCATAGACCGGAATGGTTTAATTGCATGAGACAAGTATATTCCAGACTATTCATTGTCAAAAGACAAGTGCATAGCAAAGTTGCTTCTCCTCTGTATACATGCACACATTTGGAATGTATTTGGGGAAAATTAAGCCTTTAAAAACGTTATTATATTATATTATATTATATTATATTATATTATATTATATTATATTATATTATATTTTTACCATTTTAGGGCCTGATTCATTACTGTGTTACTCCAGTTATATGCTGACATCCACTGACATCAGCAATACTCCAATGTTGCAATGAGTTGCTCATGGATTGCTTTCATGGGCAGTCCTATTGAAATCATGTGGGTGCAGGTCGACATAGATCAATGTAAAATCAAAATTCAGTCTAAAACTGAAACAACAAAATAGTGATCCAGGCCCTTAGTCACTATTTATTTACTTTATTTCATCTATAATCCTGTGCCTCACTGGCCCTCGGGTATTTGGCACAATGACTAATACTAGACATTGCAGAATGCAAAAGTTATTTTCTGCTCCCATCTCTCTTCCTCTTCCTAGAGAAATCAGCTAAAGCTCCAGCATCTTCCCTTTCCCAAGGTTGGCATTAAATGAACATGGATACATACCAATGAACAGATGCATTTCAAGCCTTTTCTTCCACCATGGTGCATATTATGGCAGCAGCGAAGTGGCTACCTGCCTGCATGACAAGTTCTCAGAAACTGAAAGCATCTTTGTCTCAGCTCCTATGCCCTGTGCTGACTCTCTCTTGATGTTATCTACAATATTTGGACGTCTTTCTGCTGTCTGTTTGATCAGCAGCCACCAGCAAAATTGCCCAGTGGGGAAGCAATGCCTTCTGTCAGTTAAGTTTCTTCAAACTGTCTGCCCACTGCTTTTTATTCCTCTAGGACCTATTGTGTGTCATCAGTTGTCAGTGGCTGAAATGGAAATGGATCCACTGGAAATAATGACTTTCAGAATCACATCCTGTCGCAATGTCTTCCAGGAAATCAATCCAGATTTCATGGCAGGTGCAAAATTAATCTGCCATTCTTTAAGGGTAGGTTTTGGTGCTATAAACGCACTAGGTCAAATTCAGCCCTGGTGAAAGTGAGTGCATTCCATTCTTGCCAATGGGGTCATGTCCACTTACACCCAGCTGATTTTTGGCCAATTGTACACAACTCCTACCCTCAAATATTTCCCACAGATTAATTAATTGTGCTATCAGGACCTTTAAAAAAAGTGAAGGTGGGCGGGGGAACCCCTGAGATTTGCATTTCAAGAAAGCATAATTTTCATACTCTTTACTCAAGAAATACTACTGGAAGCTTAATATCCTTGAGAGGTTGCCATTTAGTAAGAGCAGTGTCAGAATTTCACCATTTGGCTGCTTTAAGTTCCTGGCATTTGTTTTATTTTGTAGTGTAACATTGTACAAAGTACGCCATATCTTAAGGAAGTAAAAAAATATGCCTTGCTCCTCATGTTAAGTAACTTTTACATGTATAGCAGAGTCTGTATTTTAAATAGTTGTAACAATCAGTTAATTAGCCATTACATAATTATGAAATCTTATTAAGGCAAGCATCATTGAATTCTATTGGCAAGTATTTTATCTTTAGGTAACTGACACAAATTAGCATTCTTATGGTTAATCAAATTGCAATTTCTAAAATATCTGCACTCTAATGTGCAATTCTCATAATCTCACCATGATTTGCTAACAGCTGTGAGGAGCAGATTACACAATTCAATAGACTAATGTTCTCATTTAGTTCTTTAAGATATATATATATATAAGGGCATGCTTAGCCCTTCTGAAAAATAAGCCTATATATATATGTACTTCCATAGAGAACTATAGTAGTAGGTGAACTCTGGACACCAGGGATGCCTCACTGTGCTGCCCCTTTGGTGGCATAATACTGCACATATCTTATGCTGAGCTGTGTTTTAAAGTCATTACCTGGTCCTTTATACATATATATATGTATGTTTCTCATACATATTTTGCAGATATACATGCATAGATATGTATACACCTGATTTCTAAAAGTGCTGAAATACCTCCCTGAAAGACATCCTACTCTCATCAACTACAAGAACAGAGACTCAGGCCTGGTCTACACTACAGCGCTATAAACTGGTCTTAGGAGCATTAAACCGATTTAACGCCACACCCGTCCACACTAAGAGACCCTTTATATTCGTATAAAGGGCTCTTTAAACTGTATTTCTGTACTCCTCCCTAACGATGAGTAGCGCTATATCGGTATTACCATATCGGATTAGGTTAGTGTGGCCGCAGATCGACGGTATTGGCCTCGGGCGGTATCCCACAGTGCACCACTGACCGCTCTGGACAGCAATCTGAACTCGGATGCAGTGGCCAGGTAGACAGGAAAAGCCCGCGAACTTTTGAATATTTCCTGTTTGCCCAGCGTGGAGCTCTGATCAGCACGTGTGGTGATGCAGTTAAAAATCAAAATAAAGAAAGAGCAGTCCCGCATGGAGTGCAGGCTATGATAGACCATCCTCTGTGGTGGCCAAGTTCCTTGAGCCATCTCTCTACTCTAAAGCACACTTACATCAAGGCTAGTTAGAATCTATCTGGCCCATACATAGCACATTTCCACTGAAGGTCAAAAATCATGTTGATTGGCTACCACTTGACCACAACAAATAAAACCACAGTCTTTCCTCCAAAGAGAAAAACAAATAAAACCAGTCTTTACCCCAAAGAACTTTCAATCTAAATTCACCACAACACATCAAATAAAAGTCACTAATAGAGTTGGGTAGAAGATGAGAATTCTGTGTTGTGAAGGATTTCAAGATTTCAAAATCTGACTTTGTTTCAAGTTGGAAAGAAAACCAAAAAGTCCAAAATTCTCCATAAAGTAACATTTCAGGAAAAAAAATTGCTTTAGATGAGTCAAATGTTTTTTGTTTTAATTGACTTTCCACATGTAATTAAATGTAACATCCTTGTAGGTGGGGAAATACCAAAGAAACTCACTGCAGTAACATTTAACTTAAAAAAGGGGAACTACACAAAAATGAAGGGGTCAGTAAAATGGAACTTAAAAGGAACAGTCGTAAGAGTGAAATGCCTGCAAACTGAATGGAAACTTAAAAAACACTGTAATGGAGGCTCAAACTAAATGTGTATCCCCAAGTTAAAAACAAGAACAACAGTCAGAGGACCAAAAATAAATAAATAAATAAAGCCACAATGGCTAAATAGCAGAATGAAAGAGGCAGTTGGAGAAAAAAAGATAAAATTGGAAGTCAAATCCTACTGAGGAAAACAGAGAGGAACAAACTCATGTGAGTTTAATTAGGCAGGCCAAACAAGAATTTGAAGAGCAACTAGCAAAAGACACAAAAATTAGCAGCATTTTTTTTAAGTTCAGTACATCAGAAGCAGGAACCTTGCCAGATCTATGCTTCAAACTTATATCAGTACAACTATGTCACTCAGGGGTGTGAAAAATCCAGAAGGACTGGTTTGATTTTTTCTTATATACAGTTTGTTAATCACTATCAATAAAAAAAAATCCAGACATGTTGTTGTGTGTTTGCTAGACAGCAACCTATCCATTTTAATAATTCCCACTTATAATATGATCTCAGATAATGTGAAGAGTGGTAATATTCCCTAGAGATCTCAAAATCCTTATGGTGAAGCAGCACTTTATATCTGAATTAGTGATTGACTCTATCAATGATTGTAATACCAGCGCATCCATTCCATCACTTAAATAGTCTAATCTTTACTTTGTGCTTCTGTATCCATGCTTGATTTGAATTCTACATGCATTTTGGTCTTTTTTCCCCCTGGCATAACAGTGGCATATTCCAGTGCTGTTTTTTTTTTCTCTACCTCCCTGAAAGACATCCTACTCTCATCAACTACAAGAACAGAGACTCAGGCCTGGTCTACACTACGCGTTTAAACTGGTCTTAGGAGCATTAAACCGATTTAACGCCACACCCGTCCACACTAAGAGACCCTTTATATTGGTATAAAGGGCTCTTTAAACCGGTTTCTGTACTCCTCCCTAACGAGAGGAGTAGCGCTAATATCGGTATTACCATATCGGATTAGGGTTAGTGTGGCCGCAGATCGACGGTATTGGCCTCCGGGCGGTATCCCACAGTGCACCACTGACCGCTCTGGACAGCAATCTGAACTCGGATGCAGTGGCCAGGTAGACAGGAAAAGCCCCGCGAACTTTTGAATATTTCCTGTTTGCCCAGCGTGGAGCTCTGATCAGCACGTGTGGTGATGCAGTTAAAAATCAAAATAAAGAAAGAGCTCCCGCATGGACCATGCGGACGTGATCGCTGTAAGGGCAGGCAAATCTGTTCTATCAGCGCTCCATTACAGAAGACGAATTAAAAAACATTTTTAAAAAATCTCCAGACAGACGCCATAGCAGGGACTCAGCACACTGCTGCGTGACAAGCGTAATGGAAAGCCAAGGAATCAAATGGACGCTCATGGACTGGAGGACTCAAGCTATCCCTCAGTTCCTGCAGTCTCTCTGAAAAGCATTTGCATTCTTGGCTGAGCTCCAAATGCTTCTAGGGTCAAACACAGTGTCCGCGGTGGGTCAGGGCATAGCTCGGCAATTTACGCACCCCCCCCACCCCCAGAAGTGAAAGGGAAAACAATCCTCTCTTATCAGAGGGGTAGCCGTGTTAGTCTGGATCTGTAAAAGCAACAAAGAATCCTGTGGCACCTTATAGACTAACAGACTTTTTGCAGCATGAGCTTTCGTGGGTGAATACCCACTTCTTCGGATGCAAGACAATCCTCTCTTGACTCTTTTACATGTCACCCTATCTTTACTGAATGCTGCAGATAGACACGATGCTGCAGCACTCAACACCAACATCCTTGCTCCCCCCTGCCATGGGTGGCTGATGGTGCAAAACGACTGGTACCCGTCCTCATCATCAGCCTATTGGCACATGGGGCAGTGCAAAAGGGCTGGTAACCATGCTGACTAGCATCCGTCAGGTCGATCAAGGGCGCCTGGCCCTAATTTTTCCTGGTAGATGGTGCAGTATGGCTGATCACCATCGTCATCATAGAAACAGGGGGCTGAGCTCCGTCAGCCCCCACCCTTCATGTGTAAAAAGAAGATTCAATTGCCCCTGGACTAGCAGAGCTCCTGCTGGGCTCCTCTCCTCCACACTCCTTACTGTCCTGTCTGGACTATCATAGCAGCTGGAGGCTGCCTTCCACTCATTTCTCACTAACAAGTCAGTGTGTCTTATTCCTGCATTCTTTATTACTTCATCACACAAGTGGGGGGACAATGCTACGGTAGCCCAGGAAGGCTGGGGGAAGAACGGAATCAACAGGTGGGGTTGTTGCAGGAGCATCTCCTGTGAATAGCATACAGCTCATAATTTCTGCAGGATCTGACACAGAGCAGCTGTGCTCTCTGATACAGTGGTTCTCTAGTACACTTGTCCATATTCTAGGCAGGACTGATTCTATTTTTAGATACCAAAAAGAAGGGATTGACTCTGGGAGTCATTCCCAATTTTGGCTTTTGCGCCCCTGGCTGATCTTAGCCAGGGGCACTTATGACAGCAGCAAATGGTGCAAAAGGACTGGTAACCATGATCATCTTATTACCAATTTATGGTATGGTAGATGGTACAGTATGGCTAGTAACCATCTCTGCTGTCATGCAAAAGCAAAAGCATGCTTCTGTGTAGCGCTGCTGAATCGCCTGTGTGAGAGGCATCTAGTACACATACGGTGACAGTCACAAAAGGCAAAACAGACTCCATGATTGCCATGCTATGGCATCTGCCAGGGCAATCCAGAGAAAAAAGGCGCGAAATGCTTGTCTGCCATTGCATTGCCAGAAGAAGGAGTGACTGACGACATTTACCCAGAACCACCTGCGACAATGATTTTTGCCCCATCAGGCACTGGGATCTCAACCCGGAAATTCCAAGGGGCAGGGTAGGCTGCAGGAACTATGGGATAGCTACGGAATAGCTACTCACAGTGCAACGCTCCAGAAATCGACGCTAACCTCGGACCGTGGACGCACACCACCGATTTAATGTGTTTAGTGTGGCCGCGCACACTCGATTTTGTACAATCTGTTTTGCTAAACCGGTTTATGTAAATTCAGAATAATCCCGTAGTGTAGACGTACCCTTAGAGGAAAGTGAGAGTTGGGGATTGGATACAGAAGTGAGGAGGGATATGGCAAGCAAGGGAAAGGGAATGCGAATGGGGGTACAGAGGAAGTCATGAACAGAGACATTGAGTGGGTGAGATCTTGGAGAAATGGAAAAAGAAAATCACAGGAAAAGAGATAAAATGGTATAAGAAGGGAAAACAAAATGTGGGAGTAAATTGCATGGAGAGGGAAGGAGAGAAAATAGAAGGAAACAGAAGAGACATGCAATTTTAATGGTAGAAAATTTATATTGTCATGTGCATTTATTTTCTTATTTCCCAGGCAGAAAAGAGAAAATTAAGTAGTAGAGCTGTTTGGAAAAGGTAATTTCCTTCCTGTAGGTAATTCCTTTTTTTTTTTGGATACTTCTAGGTCTCTCAAGTCTCCATTCACCTCTGAGCACAGTTCCCTTTGTCAGATTGTATTTCCAGTGATGCACAACAGATTGAAGGCATAGTGGGTGAGGCTGCTTGACACTTTATGGAAAAGGGAGAGACCATTCTGCATCATGAGAGATGCAGTCCAGCTGGGAAACCCAGTCATAGAAGGGAAAGGAGGCATGACAGACCTAAAAATACAACTCCCATGAGGCACTGTGGTGACTCAGTTAGATGCAGAAATGAAACATTTTGATTTGAGTGATAAACTGAAATGTTTCAAGTTTCCCAGTGTCAAATTTCGTCAAAATCGATCTTTTCCTATGGAAAATTTCTATTGAAATGAAATCTCATTTTCAAATGGAAAATGCTTCATCTGAAATTATTCAACCAGCCCTAATAACATGAAAGCTAACTGCAGCAGAGACTGTGAAGGGTACAAGGCGAGAAGATTGTTCAAACCAATCAGAGCCCTCAAATGACTGGTGACTGAAAAAAAATTAGATATATGTGAGCTTTGGAAAATTTGCCTAGATAGCAAATTTTATTTACCATGAAAAATATTTTTAGCATTTTCAAGGCCTACCCGCTCCTTAGTCCCAAGTGGTTATGTGCGTGCCGTTGACCTTACTGGTGGCCTGCCACATTAACGTTTGGAGGAACTATTTTCATGGTGTTATGGTGACCTCATGAACCATGCTCTTTTCATCACCTGTCAGGCTGACTCATCGTAAATATGCCACCCACAGTTACATTCAATAACTCATTGCTGCTTTCCTCAGCTTTCACAGAGCTTTCTCCTTACCAGATCCCTATCCTCCTGACTTTGTAGTGCTTTTAAGCAATGCTTTCATAAGGCACCTCACAGAGCACATTTCTTGCTTTATCACTGAAAGTCCCATTTAGAAGAAAATGCAAACCAAACAAAATTTAGTCCATAAGGTCCCAAAAGTAATCCTAGCCCACAAAATTGATTTTGAAACTAGATTCTATCACAATTCAAATGCCTTGTTTATAGCCTAATTGTAGATATAATTTTGTGTCTAGTTTTTAATGTTTTAAATATAAAAATAAGAAGATTACTACCAAATATATTAAATGTAGACGAGTCATAAAGCTTATTTGAGACTCGTGATTTTATGTCATAAAACAGCAAATATGTAGCTTGAAGAGAGTGGAGTAAAATAAGCGTTAAGAATTCTCAATGTAGAATACACAATATTATTGGCCAAGGGCACATCATAATTATCATAATGAGATTTTTTGAAGCGGAAAAAGCTATATTGTCTATATTTTTAAACTGTATTAAAATTTTAATATTAGGCAAAGCCAAAAAACAAGCCTAAAAATAACAACACTGATTATGAACATCTGAGCCTGTTTTTGATCCTGACATGTCTTTTTATTATTTAAAACTTTATTTATAGTACACCCTAACTGTTATGATTTTTATTGTTCATTTTTAAGACATGATGTTTAAAATATCAACCGTTCAAATACAAAAATAAAAACATGCATTCTGTTATACGGCTACACTGACTTTCAAACACAATTACTGCAGCTGCACATACACAATGTATGTTTTCATAAAGGTATATGTCTAACTTTCCATCAACATGTGCAGTCATGACAACTCCAAAAATACACACTTTTGTTTGCAATATCCGTTTCTCAAATAGTTACTGTTACCAAAAAAGGAAAAAAATTCCAGTAATGTTATACCCTTTACTATACATTTCTGTATCCAATCTGAGGACCATTTCTGAGCATTTCACCTGTCTTTGCAAAATACTCCAAAACCTATTCCCTTCTGATGACTCTGAATTAATCTTTAAATCTGCCTCTATCATCCATTCCTTTCTCCAAAAAGACACCCCATTAGATTGATTCATAAACCATTCCCAACCCCCCAAATCATCCTCCACCTCTTTAGTAACCTTTATAAAATGGCTGGGCTTTGCTACTCCTACAGTGACAGCTGACAACTGGTCACCCCCCACCCCCCAGGGAACACCTCTCAGCAAACAAAGTTAAGATGCTCAATTTTATTTATTTAGCATTTGCATATTCGCTGAGGCAACAATAGTGTTCTTAGTGGCCGAGTGGAGCTCTTGGAGCCTGCCACTGGATTTGGTTAGTGGGCACTGATGATGTGGCAGGTTCGAAGCTGGGCGGGAGAGCAGTAGGGTCTGTGACAAGGAACTGATTAGTGTTTGATGTTAAGTACCGGTCTTCCAGCCACAGGGACTCTACTGTCGTGTCCTGGCATGGCATCCTTGACCACAATTGGTGTCATGATGAAAGACATGTAGCTGGTGGGCTAAAAAGGTTGTTGAACAAGAACAAGCTTGGGTTGTCACGGACCTTCTCAAGCAGCTTGCCAGCTGCAGTCTCCCTCCTGATGTAAAGGGGAGCGATGTGGCTCTGAACTGGAATCCATGGAAGATGAGTCGGCTGGAGAGTTCCTGTGATGATGCACATTGTTGAGTTGAGTTACACATCAACAAGTACTGATTTTTTCAAACACTGAGCAGGAGATGGACAATCCAGTTTGAATTGACTTATCAAAATAAAACTAACCATCAAAGCAGAAACTCAAAAAGTTAAAGTCAGAAGGATGCACTGGCAATAATTGAAAAGCTGACTTGATGTCATATTTTACCAAAAGCACTCCCGGGCCACGGGTTCTTCTCATGCACCTGTGCCATGGTTCCTAATCATGCACACAGCCTTATCAAAGGCAGAATTGTGAACTGTACATACTTCAGGGTCATTCGCATTATTAACTGAACTACCCCATGGATATTACAGGTAGTAGACCAAGCGATACTTACCAGGTGCTTTCTTAGAAACCAAGCTTAGGGGAGAAACCTAGAGATTCTTCTTAGGTAAATGACTGAATGGCCCTGCAACTCTATTAGCATTTATTTCCTGTGCAATCCTTTTTTTCCTTATACAATGTGCAGAAACCCTTCTATTGACTTCAATTTTTTTGACATTACATGATCTCTTACCCCCATATAGAGAATCCTACGCCCCGAAGTAAATCATTCCCATAAATATGCTCCACCTGTCTTGCTGGGGTAATCCCAAACCCACTATGATCTTAACTGGAGACAAAGTTTTTCCCATTACTCCTGCTGCCAGCTCCTCTGCCCCTCTTTCCTGTGCCCTGATCTCCATCCGGTCCATGTACCTTGGGGCAAAGGGGGGCTAGATTTACCCAACAAATTTTCCATCATGTTGGGGCCTTCCTTGAAAGCTATAGTAATTGTGGGCTGTGTGGACCCCGAAGCACATCTCACTGGCATTATTAAATTTGCAGATGCTCTGAAAACACCCATCCTCATTAAAAGCCCAGCAAATTTTATTCAGAGCACAGGGTCTCTGTTGGGCTTGATGAGTAATAAATAGGCTGCTGTCAGCTTGAACACCTTCCTCCTGTGGTGTCATACACTCTAATCAAAGCAAGTGATGCAGGATGTCCTACTGACTCCCAGCCTGTGTTGCAGCCCTCAGTCTACACTGCTAATTATAGTTAAACCAAGCTTTGCCCCCAAATGTATTACATGCCTGTCTAATTATATCTTCCCAATCTTATAGCTTCCCAATTTTCCCAGGTTCTAACCACTCTTGGAGATTTGGCTGTCATTGCTTTGCTTGTCCTGTCCCGTCTTACTGTTTGCCATAGCGTCCCTGTGTAGCAGTGATAAAAGTCTATGTATTCACCTCTCAATATCTTATCTTTAGTATTACAGAGATGGTGAACACCGAATGAATACCACACTCCTACATAACCACATTCCCCACTAACCTCCATGTAACCTACAGTGTCCTGAGGCCTCCTGGATACTCCCCGAATGGTGAATTTAACCCATGAACTAACATTCTCTGAGGGGGATCTGACTTTTTCTTCTCCCTCCATATTAATGATTCCTACCTCAACAAGTGGGGACAACACCATCTGTTACTGCTGGCAGGCTGCTTTCACATGGAGAAGCTGCTGATGCTGGAAGCCTGCAAATCCTTGCTACTGTGGATACTCTTGCTGCTAGTCTGATCCTGTTAAAGTGGGCTTCTATAGGGCTGCATGTGGTACAAATATCCTCCCACTCTTCTGGTCATCAAGAAGGGTAAAGCAGTGATCATGTCCTAACCTGGCCCCAACTTTCCTTATCCCGCCCATCCCTGTAAACTTTCTCCCTTCTCCCCACCTGCTGTGAGGGAGCCCTGAAAGAGGTAACACTCCTTTTCTTCCAGCTAGCCACTTGCCAAAGTCAAAGCATAAAGGTTGGAGTGGGCACATTGTCCTGATTTTCAGCATTGCTGAGCAACCCCAGCTCTCCCTGATTTAATCTGGAGACTGTGTGAGTGCAGGCAGTCAACATCTCTGAAAACCAGGCCTCATATAGGTGCTTAATTATGGATCTAGATATAATTCCCAAATTGGAAACAATGAGTGCAATGTATCACTTCACATTGTCCCCCTTCTCCCCCGCCCAACATTTACCAGAGCGCAGGGACTGATCCCTCCAAGTGCATTCTGAAGTGTAAGCCATTTAGAAAGAGGTAGGGCATGTACACTCCCCTGCATGTGTTCTAGGAAGGATTGTGTGCCAATGCCGGCCAGTGCCTAGCCGTCACTCCCTGACCCTTATTGTATAGTGTTTCTGGTTATTAAAATCTGAAAACAGGTACATGGTTATATTAATAATTGTTTTTAATATAGCTGAATATAGCTTATTAATAAACACCCAGCACTTACTTAATAGGTATCAAATTGTGCTCTTATCTAGAAATGTGTTCGTTTCCATTGAAAGACAGAAATTGGATGCCGGTTGTCCATTACTTCTCACTACAGCTACTGGTTTGTTATCAGTGTTTGAAATTAATGAATGGGAATTCCATGTATTCATTAATATTCCAGAAATCAAACTCTCCTCATTATCTCTTTGATGAATCCAGCCTATTGTGCATCAATCACAAAAAAATTCTGCAAAGTAATGAATTATTGGGTGACTGCAGGAAACCATAAGGGATATTAAACCAAACTTAATCTTTTTAACTAATGATATCCTAAAATGAATGTAGAGATTAGAATTTCTCAGTAAATGGGAAGGGTGGAAATCTTTAGTTATAGGCTGAACATGATACTTCTGTTGTTCTTTTTCTACATTAAAGGCCAATTTACTAAAGGAAAAGAAAACAGTAAATGAATTTTCTTTTTCTTCATACAAGTACATGTGGCTAGTGAGATAGTTTAAAAGGACTAATGGTAAGAAGTTTTACTGAAACAGTGTTTTAAAAATACAGTTTTCTCAATATTGTAAATGAATGATATACCAGTTGCAATTTCACAGGTAAACCTATTTATAGGGACAGAACAGGCAAAGGCAGAGTACAGGGCACTGATTCACAACATGCAACATGTAGACTTCCCATGGCTACACCCAGCAGAAAATGGACCGGTGGTGGTGGCCCTCTGTACTCTCCTGTGACACTGACAGAACTAGTGCCACCTCATGCCAAGGCCCCTAGGCCTCACTGAACATTGACAAATGCATAGGTGGAAACCAGTCTGGCTCACTTGTGTGTTAGCATTGTTAAAATAGATGTTAAGTGTGTAAGAATGTGTTTGGACTTGATTAAATGTTTGTGAGTTGCTGCATGTATTAATCTCACTTATAACTGTATCCCACGTTATAAGGTAATATTTAAGTGTTTTGTTTGTAACTATAGAAGTGTTTTCTATGAAACAGGAAATCCCCTCAGTCAGGAAAGAAGCATTGCCAAGTGTGAAATGCTAATTCACCACAATATTATCACCTGCCCAACAAAAGAAGGCCTATAAACACCATATGAACCATTATGAAACATCAATGGACAAAATACTTTGTTGATTTCTCTCTTTACATCCATGAAGAGGGGATGTGCACAAACCTTGGTCCCATCACAGTTTGAACTTTGTGGGGAAGAGAATAAAAATCCATGATCAGAAGGGACTGTATCACTATGCTGCTTTGAATTTGGAGAGCGCAATATTTCTAAGCATAAGCAAGTGATCCCCAAGCTGCGTTAGCTCTAGAGGACATTACAGCAGCTTCTGTTGCTTTTTGGAACTTAAGAGTGTAACTCATTTGCATGTGTATGTTTATTTGCTTTAACCTTGTAAATAGCTCTCCTGTTTTTTTTCTTAGTTATTAATCTTTAATTAGTTTATTACAGGACTGGCTATAAACATTGTCTTCGGTTTGTGATCTGAGGTGCAATTGACCTAGAGTAAGTAACTGGTCCTTTGGGACAAGGAGTAACCTAAATATTATTGTGACTTTTTGGTGTAAGTTGCCTGGGTGGCAAGATAAACTGTAAGTGCCCAAAGGGACTGTCTGTGACTCCATGTTAAGGCTGTTACAGTGCTTCAGGAGTTCACACTTGATACTTGATTGGTGAAATCTAATTACAAAACACATAACCAATTTGAGGTTTGTGCCCTGGTTTGTAACAGTCTGCCCTGAGGTTGGCACTCATGTTGATATGCTTCTCCAGACAGCTTGACACTCCCACTAGTGCCAACAGTGTCTGCACCCCCAAACAGAAGCAAACTGCATCCCCATCCCATAAGAGGGCTCTGGTGTCTTCTGGTGCATCGTGTTAAGCCAGGGAGCTTTGTCCATGGCTCTAGTAGGTGATGCTCCTCCTTCTCCTGGAAATTGCTGACTAAGGAATACATAACTGCATCAATAACACTCACAGTTTCAAAGAGCCAGAAACAATTTCTTTACAATGATAGCTTTAGATCCTGATGCTTTCACATGACTCTGGAAGTCTGAACCTTTGACCTGTGCTTATTGTGACATAGCCATATTCCAGCTCAGGTCTCAGCAAAAGATTAAAAGAGAGAGGTTAGTAATTATGTTCCACCGGTGTTTGGAAGAGGGTATGGGGCAGGAGCAGGCAAAAGGAAATCTCTTTAAATGAATTGACTTAGTCCAGTGAATAGTAAAATAAATATGTTTCATATGGATAGGCAGCTATTCTACCATCTATTAGTTAAATTATGCCTGGTAGTTCCATACACAGTTCAATGTAGCAGAAATTGAAATGCAGAAAATTTGTTCCGTGAACACATTTATTCTTCTATAAGGCCTTTGTTTAAGAGAGTTCTTTGTACAAAAATGTAGGAGTTTCAATAAAAGTATTGCAAATAGTGTAATAAAAAAGCAACAGCTTTCCACAGACATGCCAAAAGAAAGATAATGATTAGATTTCCATAATTCATTTTGGTTTTAAACTGTATTTGTCTCTCAAAAGAGTAAGTACTGAATAATGTGCCCCAAACCACCAGTCCAAATCTAGTTCTACTATGAGTTTTGAAAAGCTTATTTTTGAACGTGTAGAGTTTTAACAGAAATTCTGGACTGCTGTGACTTTTACTTGAATGGAGGCTAACCTGCTGAGTTTATTGAAGGAGGATTAGAGGAAAGTGGCATTAAAAAATCATGAAGCAGTTAAAATAAACCTCTAGGCTAGGAAAACAACAGCTTGGATACAAAACCAGCGGGACAAAATCCACAAGTTTTACCTCCACAGAGTATGGGATTGAATTAGTGCCTTCCATGCACAGTGTTGAGATGAACACTTACTGAACTGAAAATGGCTGAAGACCTAAGATTATCTTCAATATGTTTTACAAAACCTCAGGCAGAAGCAGAAAAAGCCCAGTCCTATAATGTGCTGAGCACCTTCAATTCCATTAAAATCAACATGCATTGAGGGCACGCTGAGCATAATAGGAAGTGCTCGGTATCTCATGGAACCATCCCAGAGTAAGCAAAGTCCAATGGTGGTGGCCACAATGTCCATTTCCTCCATATGTCCAAACTAGCAGCTGGAGGTTAGTTTGCCTGCTATGCTATTTTGAAGTGCAGAATTGAAAGGCAAGTTGAATCAATACAATGGAAACATTTATAAGTTTGGGATTTATTTCTGGAAGTGACAGGAAAGAAAGAAACTAGCCCTTGGTATAGGTGTAGTACTGAAACCTCTAATTTATGGCTATCGCCGACATACCCACATTGAATCATGTAATTCCCGTATTTTGGTACTAGAAAAAGTGAGGGTAAGACGTTCAGGACCAAATTACCTGAAATTGAGTGCCTAGGGTTGCATTTCTGTCTCAGTCACCTTTGGTACCACAGCCACATGTCAAGAGGCCTCCTGACCCCAAGCATGTGAGTGTGCCAGGCACATACACACACATACATACACAAAGGGAGATAAAGTATCATAAGGAAAACATTATGCTGTATCATAAATTTTGTGAATCAGATCCTCTGAGCTGGTAGACCATCTTTCCACCACTTTGGGGAAGATCTTGGCTGTACAGTGTAGAGGGGTAAAGCTATAGACTCACATGCTACCCTTATCCCTGCTGTTAGCACTGAAGGCAGGGGTAGAGAAAAGGAGGTGTGGCCATGACACTCTTTTGATGCACGGATCCCTATTTATAGTATTGTCCTCTTGGGGCCCTTAGCTACTGTGTAAGTTACAGTAGTCCATATGAAAGTGGACATTCCTGCAGGCAGCATCTCCAGGATTGTGAAAGTTGCAGCAATGAGCTTGACACTGCAGATGACAAAAATATTCTACATGGAGAAAGACTTCCTTATGAAGAAGGATTGAAATTTAGATCAGACTTGAATAAGAGGGGATATTACTGAAGTATGCAAAATAATGAATGGTATGGAGAAGGTCAGATGGACACTCCTATTTACCCTTTCTGCTACTACAAAGGGGAAGGGAATATCCTTGTATGTACTTTAGATTATAGGCTCTTTTTTAGCAGGGATTCTTTTTTTGTTACATATGTTTGTAAGTGCCTTGCACTATGGGATCCTGGTCTCTTGGTGCTACTGCAATACAAATATCAATAACTACACCCAATACAGTGGAAAGGCATTTAAAAATATTCAATGCATTGCCACAAGATATCTTTGAAAAAGAGAAGAGATCACCTTGATGAGCCAGAACTGAGGAGGCAGGGAAGTAGGTTATGCATTAAGGCTAAGGAAAAGGCATTGCAGAACACAAGTACATAGCAGATAACATTGCTGTCAGCTCTTCTTGGTGTACGTGAAAACTGTGATGACAAAGCATAGTCATTTTTTTCTGTCTAATTTTTAAAAGTAGTCTTCATCTGAGAAAGTCATGCTAATAAATACATGAGCTGAAGTTATGTTGAAGTTGCTGATACATGCATTTTAGAAGAGCAGGATATGCCCTCAGGAATGTCTATTAGGACCTCAAGGCTGCAAACTCTGGGAAAAACCCACACCTGGTTAATCAATAATCATAAGGAAACCTCTTGCTTGAGCATTGAAACTGCTTGCTTAACAAGTTTTCTTTAAGGGACATGTCATTGTGTTACTAATGTATAAATAAGGAGGAAAGTTTGAGGTAGTTGGACTCTTCAGGACTGGACTCTCCCTCCACATACATCTTGCGGTCCCCACCAGCAGATGGAAGATTTGGCCACCGGAAGGCTGCCGCTGTGCCACTCGAGCCACTCAGCTTCGGTAATTATCGAGGGTCAGGGGTGTTTTACTAACCTGTTGCGGATGTGTGTAAGTGCTTGAGACTAAGTGAAGTTTAGCTTTAAGTGAAAGCACTCTTGTGTTGTCCTATTTGTGCCAGACATCTATCAGTCGGACAGCCGTGTCTCCCCTGCTTTATTTCCTGACACCACCTCGCACAGAGTAAAAATTACTAAGAACTTTGGGTTGAAAGAACCCCAGGTAACACAACCGTGATCTTTGAGGAACCAGAGTTGACTGTTTCATGGTAACAACTGTATTTGTTGAAGTATTTCTTTTAAGATTAGACATGTAGTTAAAAAGAAAAAAGTTGTTGTACCACAATCCTGGAAAGTGACTGACATTACAATATGACATTACCACCAAAATGTCAGTTGGGAGTGGATGTGCATTGGTGGTTGAGGGAGCTCAGCATGCAGGTAGCTATTGGGCCTCTAGTATTGCTTTAGCTTGTCAAGTGAGCTTATAACCTGACATTAACAGTTTCCCTTTTATGTCCTTTAATTATGCATTCTAACATGATCAATATCTTCAATGCTATTGTTAAAAAAAAGTAAGCCCTTATATAATAGATGCACCTTACAGCTTAGAATTAGTGTACTTATGTATAGTTTTGAAATTCAAAAAGGAACAAAGATTGGTAGGATCTGAACATATGGTGCATTCTTTTTTTTTATAATGGAGTGAAATAAACCATAATGTATTCCATTAAAGCTAATTCTATAAGCACACCAACATGGGAAGTGAAGAGGTAGCTTTCCTTTTCTTGTCATTGTTGCTATGGTTATAGCTATAACCATCACTTTAAATTACTGCTTTGCTTCTTTAAAATGTTCACATTTCATTAGATTTTATTAATATATCAGATCAGGATCTGATATTTTAATTGGTGTTTAAAAAGCAAAGTGAAAGCTTGTTTTGTATTTTAAACATTAAATCCATGTAAAATTAAATATATATTTAAAAACAGTATCAAGAAGTCAAGGTCTATGATCTGTCTTAAAACTGGTATAGTTTCATGGGGAATGAATTCAAGATTCTAAATATATATTAAAATCTACCACTTAGAAATTCTAAAAGAAAAGTCTTCTTGAACTCATTCCAATTTAATCACAATTCTTTTTTTCTTAAAACACTCTGAGCAAAATATTAAAAACAAAATTTCAAAACCTTCTAAAATATACAAGGATTAGAATGGTTAAAGCAACATAAGTTGCCAGGAAGCCCTCATAGCAGTTTGAAGAACGGTGTGATCCTTGCTTTTTCTTTTAAATGCCTCTAAAGCTGTGGCAGTCTTCTGCTAGCCATCATTTCCAATTCGCTCCCATTGAAAGAATCCCCCTCCAATTTCTAACACTCTAAAATTTTGGAGATTTGTGTTTAAAATACCTTTGAATATTGCGAATGAGGGGTTGCAATGAAATTGTGTGAGTTGGTGAGTCTCACAATATTTGTTGTTTTAATTAAAGTCCCAGCTTATGGAGTCAGGTGATTGCTTGGCATTCTAAGCTTTGATTTAGAGAAGTACGTTTCTAGCCCTCATGGCTGTGAAAAGGTAGGGAACATGAACCAGGTATACTTTAAGGCTCAAAAACCAGAAGGCAAGTAAAACAAACCCCAAGTGTATTTATTTTTAAAACTCATGATTTTGGAGATTGGCAATATTGCCATTGCCAGGAGTATTCAAATGCTAATAATGGGCTCAGCTGTGCCTGATGTGACCAGCTTTGCCGTGTGTGGCACAGAGCTGCACTGCCCCATGGGAGCACCAGGAAGCAATGTGTTCAATGAGAAACAATATCTCCTCATGTGCTCCTGTACACGGGGAGAGTGTGCAGGTTGCTCCAGGCCTCTAAGGCGTTCAGCACTCTCTCCCCTGCATGCCACTCCAGTGTAGAGAGTGGGTATGTCCCAGTCTGCTGCCAATCCCTCCTCACTTTTTTAGAGATGGTTAGCATTCAGGAGGGTGTTCAAAGGGACTGCAATTGTGCTGCAAACGGGCACAACAGAAGAAGGCTTTTTGTGCCCTGTTGCCCTACCAATGGACAATCTACTTACAACATGGGTCCCTGTTGCCATACTGCTTACAGAGAGCAAGGGCCTTTGAAATACTTAGCCAGAGAGATTGTTTCAGGAACAGTCCTGTTGCCTTGCCATTATGCTTTTTAGAGAGGAACGAGTGTAGGTTGCTCACCCATGAGTTTGCCAGTCATTTTTCTATTTTGTTATCCTCATTTTTGGTTTAGAGGGGATTATTTGCTGACCTAGTGTTTGGTATTTCTTATATCCAGTGGAAAGGAGTCTTCCTCCTCTCTGGTCTTTCTATACCACTATCCTGCACATGCTCCCTCACAAGTTGCAGGGACAGAGCTGGGGCCCAGGCCATAGCAAAGAATGATAGAGATTTTGGAGCAATTCTGGCTTATTGCGATGCCCATAGACATCAATTATGAGGCTGCTGAAGTTTACAGCAGCCCTTCCAACTGCATAAATTATTTAGAGGGCCATTGTGACCCCAACTGGCTCAGAATCTGAAGCGGGAAAAAGTTGGTTTAAAGCCATCTTTGCCACCTCCCCCAGGCTTGTGTCCACCCAGTGGCCACCTGTCTGTGTCTGTCTGCATTTGAAAAGAGGCTCACAATAGCAAACCAGTGTTTAATCTGCTATAACTCCCTCAGTTATATTTGTTATGAAGTTCTGTTCATCATGAGTAGTTTGCTTACTACTGCCTGGCTTCTGACTTGCACTGTTATGTTTACTTGTAGCCTTTTACTTTTATATAGAAAAATGAACACAGCCCAAGTAAAAGAGCTGAGATTGAATGACTTTTCTAGCAAATGTGGAGCCAGCAGAGTCCTCTCCTGCAGAGGGCTGATAAGTGTTTTTCCACTATGGTAGAAGTTGTGGCCTTTCTCCTTTAGCTTCGATAAGGGTTTGGATTTTACAAATGCTGCATCCATATTTTTTGTGATTAGATTGTCCTTGTGCAAACACAGCTAGCCATTTGCTAGGCAGGTCATTGATCAGTCTTATATAAGAAATAAATAAAAACAGCAAACATTCGTAATTCATACTGATCAGACTGGTATGAGGTTATTCTACAGCATTTTTTTTTCACGTTTGCTTGTCATGTCAGTCATTATCACATGCTTTTGTTTTAATGTAGTCATGTTTTCTGTCTTTGTTTATCGAATCTAGTGTTTCAGTTTCACCATATTTGTTGTGGAAAATATTTTCTGCTTTCAGGAAATGTTCTAAGGGTTAAAGCAATATTCTATGTAAAAATATAAAATGAAGTTGAGGCATAGATGTTGAACTGAATTTAAACTACTAAATATTAACAGCACAAATCATTTCCTTTCAAAATTGCAACCTTATTATCTGCATTGCAGAGCAACAATTGTATGTATTGATTTATGGCTTTATAAATGATTGCAATAGCTAAGCCTCTAGTAGAAAAATGGTGGCTTATATTTCCTTCGCTACCTCCCACCATGTTTCTTAAAGACATAAAAGATATGTCCTTATCCTGTGAGCTCATATGCATGTGCAAACCCCAATTGGTGAAATTTACCTCTGTGCAGAGATCCAACATGAGGCCTATGATACACATAGGTCCCACTTAAGCCCTTCTTTAGAGAGTGTAAAAGTTACACAGGCTTTATGTTGGTTCTCTATGCAGGGATGAATTTCAGTCTTGAGTGAAAAGAATTTAATAGTCTACGGCGCCTCCTGGATCCTTGATTGCTTTTCGGGTATTGCTCTCAGCATTATTTCAGCAAGTCCTTGTATTTAACAGTTAGATTATTCTTTTATTCAAATATAATATAGAGCTTGTCAGGAATGTATATTATTTTCCATAAGAGATTTTGAAGAAAATGATGATTTTTTCACACAACCCAATTTTTTTTGACAAAAATGGAAATTTTCTCATCAAAAAGCAGTTTTGATGAAAAACGTTCAACCTGCTCTAGCAGTATATGACCCAGAGCCTGCTGAGGTGCACGGTCCCCTGATTTTATCCCTGCAGTTCTGAGCTTGTTCTTCCAAAATGGAGGATGACCTTTCTTCAGTGCAGCCACATCCTTTACTATTGCATGACAACAGCTACTTCACAGAGTTTCTAACAACAGTCCTGAAAGTATGTGTGACGTTGCACTCCATATGTTTTATGGAAATATGCTTTTGAGTGTGAATATGATGTAACTGGAATATGCTTTATGCAAAAGGTCTCTTGTAAGGTATCATAACAAAGGTTGTAACCTACCGAATATACTCCTCCTATTTGTATGCATGTATCATTCTTGTGTCTGAAGCTAGAAATATGAAGTATAACTCTGAGGTCCTATTGTAATTGTGCAAAGTGTAGGCCATTAATGGTGGTTTAGAATCGTGATGGCTCCCATTGACTAGCACAATTAGTTGTAAATGGTTTATATATCTGCAAACCTTCCTGTATACATGTGGGTCAACCCAGGAAGAATGGAGACTAGGGGTCTTACAGTGACAAAAGTGGTTACCAGTCATGAGAAAACCCCTGCTTACCACCTGAGATGTCTCCTGGATCTAACAAAGACTGTACCAGGGGAAAGCATTGGGCCCAGACTAAGAAGGAGTCTAGTCTGTGAAAGAAGCTTATTGGAATATCTCTGAGGGTGAGATATTACCTGTAATCAGTTTCTTAATATATTAGGCTTAGGCTTGTGTGTTTTTGTTTTATTTTGCTTGGTGACTTACCTTGTTTTGTCTGTTATTACTTTAAACCACTTAAATCCTACTTTTTATACTTAATAAAATCACTTTTGTTTATTAATAAACCCAGAACAAGTGATTACTCCCTGAGGGAGCAAACAGCCATGTATATCTCTCTATCAGTGTTATAGAGGGTGGATAATTTATTAATTTACCCTGTATAAGCTTTATATAGAGTAAAACAGAATTATTTGGGGTTTGGATCCCATTGGGAACTGGATGTCTGGATGCTGGAGGCAGGTAACCTGTTGAGCTGTTTTCAGTTTAGTCTGCAGCTCTGGGGGCGTGGACCAGACCCTGGGTCTGTGTTGCAGTAGGTTAGCATGTCTGGCTCAACAAAACAGGGTTCTGGAAGTCCCAAGCTGGCAGGGAAAATGGGCTCAGAGGTAATTTCAGTGCATCAGGTGACAGTCCCAAGGGGGTCTCTGTGACCGAACCCATCACAGTATTTGTTTGTTTTTCCATTTGGGCTTGTCAAAGAGAGTGTGATTTTCTCTGAGGTCCAGATTACTTCATACTCATCTATGCCTTCATCACCTTCATCTTGGATTACTGAAATGTGTTCTATTCAGAGTTATACCTGATGTCTACTTGGAATCTTCAGCTAATGCAGAATGTCACATTCACTCATGTAGCAAAGCTTCCTGCATGGGAAATATTACATTGGTTCTCTGTAGTCTGCACTGAATTCCAGTGTTAAGGTAATCACAAGCTAAAACAGACAAATTGCTTCTTTCCAGATGTTCTTTCCCAACAGCTGAGATGAGTTAAGGTGAGTAACAGAGCCATCTAAACTCATGCTGATAAAACCTTTATACTGGTACCACAGCAAACCATCATGCATTGTTTTATATTGCCTGAGGAGGAAGATTCATTTTATAATTAGGGCGTGAATGTGTATTTTTCTATAGTGCATGCAAATTTAATATATTTCCTCCAGCTTTATTAACAAATTTGCCCCTTTTTGACCCAAGCAGTGCGTCAAAGTTCAGGGCCTTGGGAATGTTCCAGTTTGGAATAGAAATTGATGATGGAGTCTGGTATTTTATATGATACCATTTTGTTTATTTTGAAGGCACATACAAAAACCTGTTTCACCATACACAGCAGGAACTAAAATCAAGGGATAGCTTCTTTGCTTATAGCCCCAAATCTCTTTAGTTAGCACCAAACCCAAAAGTTCTCTTTTTAGCTTCTCCCAGGGTCATGCTTACAAGTTGCAGCTTAGCTTTTTCCTCTATCTCTGAGTCTCTGCCAGTTTCTTGTCTGTTCTCCCAGATGGACTTTTTTCCACAGTCACAGACACACCTCACCTGATCAGAATAGTACGTAGGGAAACCTCCATTCACATGGTACTAGTTTCTGGGTAGTTTATTTTTAATTATTCCCCCTCCCTATTTTTATTTAATTAAATTTTCACACTTGCAGGAAATTATGGTGGGGTCAGACAACAGGAAGGGGTCAGAAAATAATTATTTAATGACAGTTGCCGCTGAGATTCAAAAAGTAAAAACTTTATAACTGTTAAACTATAAATTGCCAAGATTACATCAAAATACACAAAGTAAATATCTTTAAATCAAATCAATAAGTTCTCAAACAGCATTTTTCTGTGCCTATCTGTAAGTTTTTATTATTATAGATTAAAATATTTTTAATCAATTTGTGTGTATTGTGAAATCAATATTTATCCAAATTTACAAAAGTCGAATCCTTCCATGCCTAGCTATATTATTCAACTCAATGTACTCCATACTATAGTAATGATCAAGGGGTTAACGGGGTTACTTAGAATATTATAATTTGGAGCCATGCTCCACTCCCCACCCCTTACTTCCTGTTTGTTTAGTGGAAGTTCTCTCCCTGCCTCAAATGTGTTGTGATGCAATTAAATAAAGCAGCAGTTTCTCAGTCTGCAGTCATGTGCACACTTATTTTTGTTGCCCTGAGCACTACCTTTACAAAAGTGACAAGGAGGAAAACATAAGAATTGAGGAGTTTAATACAGAAAATGAGGATTGGTAGCAATAAAAACTGGACCACTATTTTTTTTTCAAATGAGATCATAGATAAAGACAAACAAAAAGGAGTTTTCCTCATCTTTACAAAACATACTGCTTCCACTTATATGTGTCATGGGAAGCAAAATGTCTTATGTGAGCTTGTCAGCTTTGAACGTTTTATTTCTATTTTAATCATATAAGAGTAATTAAAGTTTACTTTATATAAGTTTCTAGGCTGGAAAAAGACCACACAATGCTTATAACTCTAGAATGTATTACTCTAACCTGCTGTGTAAGGGAATCACTTTGGCATAGTGCAGACAATAGAATAGACTTTCTCTTGCAATTACCATCATTTCCCCCAGTTTCTGATTATTTGCAAAACAATAAACATTTGGGCAGAAGTTAATTGTTCCTGTTCAAACATTTGACACATTCTTCATTACTTTTAGTGCATGTGAGTCTTTCACCAAGCCACAGTAATAATTAAGACTGATGAAATCATTAGGCTTGCTGTAAACATTCAACTTATCCAAATAGAGTTTGGCAACATTTTAAAGGTTTTCTGTCAGGTTCATTCAGTGTTTGATTATTTGTTGTTGATACTGAATTCCAGTATGATTGTTGTCATCTGTCATTACACTCTATTGCAGGTACATCAACTGATTTTATTTATACGGTTTGTCGTTCCAAGAAAGGCTCCATCTATTCCAAATGAGCAATAGAAATACTAATATACCCTAGAAGTTTAAAATTGCCTGGTGGAAGCAAACAGGCGCTGTTTTTTCATGAGTCATGAAGCATGCCAATGAATCATGTCAGTGTTGCACACATAATGCACATGACTGAAAAAAATATTGGCTTTTCTTGATAGTTATGACTGCAGAAAGAACAAACCAAGTTAAGCTTTTCAGGACTAGAATTCCAAGACTTTAGGTATTGATGGCTTTTAAATATTGAACCACTTGGAAGACACAAGACCAGCTGTCATGGTTAAAAGTTACATACAAATAGAATATAGCAAGGTGTCTTCACTTGGTTTGCTTTAGTTCCACGAATAAACTGGAGAGATTTCATCCTGCAGAATCTTATTATATTTTATATTTTAACACCCTGTCTGAGCTGGTGCCTAATGTGTGATATCTTCTTTGATTAGTTCATTAGAACTGAAGTCCTGACAAAGTAGTACTATAAGAATATAATTGTACAGACAATTTATAAAGCCCCCTATTTCCTCCCTTTTCCTTGATCTTTGAAGTATTCTATATGACTAGGGCCCCAATCAATTTCATGGCTGTGAAAAAAACCATGAAATAAGCCTTCCCCGTGAAATCCGATCTCCCCCTGCTGCTAGGAGCACTGCAGCCAGGGGGATCCTAGCTCTGCTGAGCTGGGTAGAGAAGGATTTGTCCATCCTCTGCACAGCCTCTCTCGGGTGGGGCGGGAGGGAGAAGGAGCTCAGACCCACCTCCTAGTCTCCAGATGCCTTCCCCTGCTGCAGGATGCTCTGGGACTGGGCAGCAGCCCCAGAGGTTTCTGAAGCTGGAAGAGGCTCGTGGAGGTGGGTCCGATCTCCCTCTGCTACTAGGAGTGCCCCAGCCACGGGGCTCCTATCTCTGGCTGGGCTGGGGAGGGACAAGACTTGTCCATTCCCTGCACAGCCATTGTTGGTGGGAGCTCAGACCTACCTCCACCTCTGGGAACCTCCTGTGGCTGCAGGAAGATCCGTGGCTGCTGCCTTCGGAGTTGAGCTCTGAAGGCAGCACATAAGTGAGGGTGGCAATCCCGTGACCCCCCCCCAGAGCAGGTTTGCTCCCCCCCACCCACAATCCCCTTTTGGGTTGGGACCCCCAAGGTTACAACATGGTGAAATTTCAGATTTACATGTCTGAAAACATGAAATTTACCAATTTTCAAATCCTATGGCCGTGAAATTGACCATAATGGACCTTGAACTTGGTAGGGCCCTACTTATGACTCTTTCACAGGAGTGGAGCACTACAAGTGTCTCCCTACCCCCATTACCACCACTGTCTGATCATGATCATTGTATACTGAGTGGTCCTGCCTGGACTATATGAATGACGGTGGACCTCAGCAATACTTGTGATTTCCAAAACAAAATTTTCAAACACGATTTGGGGAATTTTTTTTGATTTTTTTAGGTTTTATTCATTTCCTTTCTAGTAAGAATAGGTACAAAAGGTATTCTCCGTATGATCTAAATAAAGTCTGGCACATCTAAAATTTGCCGCAAGCTATACTTTTTTATTTCAATGACCATGGACCAGATTTGTCACATAGATATACCATTATCACTTCATTAATGTAGTTCATGAGTTACTGATCACGTAGGCCCAGAAAGTTATCATTCAAGACATGGTTTAAAAGCTTACCATTATCAGACCCTGTGTCTTTGCCTCACTTCATTTCCAGCCACGTGGATGGTGAGATAAAGATTTCCTTTCTGCACCTTCTTCCGTGTTCCATTATTGTTCTTCTCATCTTTAAATTGAAAATGGCTCATGATGGAATGCCCTTTCCTACTGATACAGCTTGTTCATTTACAGAGAAGAAACTCGTATGAAGTCGCTCAGGTTGGATATTAGACAACAATTAAGCTGGCTTCTGGATCAATTTCTATACTTTTGGTGATACATGGCTGTCCTCGTAATCCCTTCCAGCTAATGCTTTTGTACTTAAATGTCCTGGCTCCTGAGTACATTTTCATCAGATTTCTAAAATTATATGAGGGTGGCAAAACTTACATATCTCATACTTGCTTACTTACTCACAGAGGTATTGTGAAGCTTAATACTTGTAAAACAGTTTATAATCTTGTCTAAAGATTACCCTGGCCACTTAAAATCTTGTCACTTGCCTCAGATAAATATATAATATTATATCAATATTTAAGGTACTTCCTGCAGGAAAACATTGAGAATACTGCAAGTAATGCAGTAACCTCTGTTTATGATAAACTTGGTAAACTGTTAAGAGCAGAGTATTGTTAACAATAGATCTAGCTGTGGGCCAGCTGTGAGAGAAGTTTGCAGATGTGCACTTCAGAAACACATACTCAGTAGACTCTTATAGGCAGCCTGGGGAGAAATGTTGAATCCTTAGGTGCCCCACCACTTAGTGTAATGTTCAGCCCTGAGTTAGGTAGTTCTGTGCCTCCTAGGCTCCCTGTAATGTGCACAGGGACAATTAAATGCCTAAGAAAAGGTTTTTCAGAAACCAGGCCAGCTGAGAGAGGAGCCACCTACGCTAACTAGGAATGAAATGCTGAAGCGGGGGTGCAGGGAGAGGAGAGGGGCTTAGGTGCCTAAGCAGCTGATTTGATTCACCAGGCTGATGGGCGAGAGAAAGGCACCTCCCGCCTGTCATGATCCTCAGCTGCAAACCATCTCATGGAATTAACCACATAAACCAGGTTAGCTGCTTTGAGAGTCCATGCCCATGGAACCAAAACCATCTGTGACATCATGCTCAGGACACCCAGAACTATGAGCTACTGTGTTACCCCTCTACCTCAGCAAGAGGGCTCTTTGCTGTGTGTCAGTTCCCTGTCATACCAGCCCAGGGATCTGCAACGTTTGGCACGCAGCCCGCCAGGGTAAGCACCCTGGTGGGCCAGGTTGGTTTGTTTACCTGCCGCATCTGCAGGTTTGGCCGATCGCAGCTCCCACTGGCCGTGGTTCGCTGTCCCAGGCCAGTGCAGATTGCAGGAAGCGGTGGTCAGCACATCCCTTGTCCTTCACCGCTTCCCAGAGCCCCCATTGGACTGGAGCAGTGAACCACGGAGAGTGGGAGCTGCGATCGGCTGAACCTACTGACGCAGCAGGTAAACAAACTGGCCCGGCCCTGCAGGATGCTTACCCTGGCAAGATGCATGCCAAAGGTTGCTGATCCCTGTACCAGCCTGTCTGCCTGGCAAGCAAACTCCTCAAGACTCTGACAGTCTAACCTTTGCCTTGCAAATAATAATCAGTGAACCCCAGTTCCTCAGTGTCCCAGAGACATTTCCCTGCAGTATCCAGTCCCTCTTACTGGATGCTCACAGAAATTATTAAGTTCTCTGCCCACAGAGGCGGAGCACACACCAGCCTGTTAGCTTAGCTGAAGATTCATAAGAACATAAGAACATAAGAAAGGCCGTACCGGGTCAGACCAAAGGTCCATCTAGCCCAGTATCTGTCTACCGACAGTGGCCAATGCCAGGTGCCCCTGAGGGAGTGAACCTAACAGGCAATGATCAAGTGATCTCTCTCCTGCCATCCATCTCCATCCTCTGACGAACAGAGGCTAGGGACACCATTCTTACCCATCCTGGCTAATAGCCATTTATGGACTTAGCCACCATGAATTTATCCAGTCCCCTTTTAAACATTGTTATAGTCCTAGCCTTCACAACCTCCTCAGGTAAGGAGTTCCACAAGTTGACTGTGCGCTGCATGAAGAAGAACTTCCTTTTATTTGTTTTAAACCTGCTGCCTATTAATTTCATTTGGTGACCCCTAGTTCTTGTATTATGGGAATAAGTAAATAACTTTTCCTTATCCACTTTCTCCACATCACTCATGATTTTATATAGCTCTATCATGTCCCCCCTTAGTCTCCTTTTTTCCAAACTGAAGAGTCCTAGCCTCTTTAATCTTTCCTCGTATGGGACCCTCTCCAAACCCCTAATCATTTTAGTTGCTCTTTTCTGAACCGTTTCTAGTGCTAGAATATCTTTTTTGAGGTGAGGAGACCACATCTGTACACAGTATTCGAGATGTGGGCGTACCATGGATTTATATAAGGGCAATAATATATTCTCAGTCTTATTCTCTATCCCCTTTAATGATTCCTAACATCCTGTTTGCTTTTTGACCGCCTCTGCACACTGCGTGACATCTTCAGAGAACTATCCACGATAACTCCAAGATCTTTTCCTGACTCGTTGTAGCTAAATTAGCCCCCATCATGTTGTATGTATAGTTGGGGTTATTTTTTCCAATGTGCATTACTTTACATTTATCCACATTAAATTTCATTTGCCATTTTGTTGCCCAATCACTTAGTTTTGTGAGATCTTTTTGAAGTTCTTCACAATCTGCTTTGGTCTTAACTATCTTGAGTAGTTTAGTATCATCTGCAAACTTTGCCACCTCACTGTTTACCCCTTTCTCCAGATCATTTATGAACAAATTGAATAGGATTGGTCCTAGGACTGACCCTTGGGGAACACCACTAGTTACCCCTCTCCATTCTGAGAATTTACCATTAATTCCTACCCTTTGTTCCCTGTCCTTTAACCAGTTCTCAATCCATGAAAGGACCTTTCCTTTTATCCCATGACAGCTTAATTTACGTAAGAGCCTTTGGTGAGGGACCTTGTCAAAGGCTTTCTGGAAATCTAAGTACACTATGTCCACCGGATCCCCCTTGTCCACATGTTTGTTGACCCCTTCAAAGAACTGTAATAGATTAGTAAGACACGATTTCCCTTTACAGAAACCATGTTGACTATTGCTCAAGAGTTTATGTTTTTCTATGTGTCTGACAATTTTATTCTTTACTATTGTTTCAACTAATTTGCCCGGTACCGACGTTAGACTTACCGGTCTGTAATTGCCGGGATCACCCCTAGAGCCTTTTTTAAATATTGGCGTTACATTAGCTAACTTCCAGTCATTGGGTACCGAAGCCGATTTAAAGGACAGGTTACAAACCTTGGTTAATAGTTCCGCAACTTCACATTTGAGTTCTTTCAGAACTCTTGGGTGAATGCCATCTGGTCCCGGTGACTTGTTAATGTTGAGTTTATCAATTAATTCCAAAACCTCCTTTAGTGACACTTCAATCTGTGACAGTTCCTCAAATTTGTCACCTACAAAAGCCAGCTTAGGTTTGGGAATCTCCCTAACATCCTCAGCCGTGAAGACTGAAGCAAAGAATCCATTTAGTTTCTCCGCAATGACTTTATCATCTTTAAGCGCTCCTTTTGTATTTTCATCGTCAAGGGGGCCCCACTGGTTGTTTAGCAGGCTTCCTGCTTCTGATGTACTTAAAAAACATTTTGTTATTACCTTTGGAGTTTTTGGCTAGCCGTTCTTCAAACTCCTCTTTGGCTTTTCTTATTACACTCTTGCACTTAAGTTGGCAGTGTTTGTGCTCCTTTCTATTTGCCTCACTGGGATTTGACTTCCACTTTTTAAAGGAAGTCTTTTTATCTCTCACTGCTTCTTTTACATGGTTGTTAAGCCACGGTGGCTCTTTTTTAGTTCTTTTACTGTTTTTCTTAATTTGGGGTATACATTGAAGTTGGGCCTCTATTATGGTGTCTTTAAAAAGGGCCCACGCAACTTGCAGGGATTTCACTTTAGTCACTGTACCTTTTAACTTTTGTCTAACTAACCCCCTCATTTTTGTATAGTTCCCCCTTTTGAAATTAAAGGCCACAGTGTTGGGCAGTTGAGATGTTATTCCCACCACAGGGATGTTGAATGCTATTGTATTATGGTCACTATTTCCAAGTGGTCCTGCTATAGTTACCTCTTGGACCAGCTCCTGCGCTCCACTCAGGATTAAATCTAGAGTCGCCTCTCCCCTTGTGGGTTCCCGTATCAGCTGCTCCATGAAGCAGTCATTTAAAGTATCGAGAAATTTTATCTCTGCATTTCGTCCTGAAGTGAAATGTTCCCAGTCAATGTGGGGATAATTGAAATCCCCCACTATTATTGGGTTCTTAATTTTGATAGCCTCTCTAAATTCCCTTAGCATTTCATCATCACTATTACTGTCCTGGTCAGGTGGTCGATAATAGATCCCTACTGTTATATTTTTACTAGAGCATGAAATTTCTATCCATAGAGACTCTATGGAAGCTGTGGATTCGCTTAAGATTTTTACTTCATTTGAATCTATACTTTCTTTAACATATAGTGCCACTCCTCCCCCTGCACGGCCTGTTCTGTCCTTCCGATATATTTTGTACCCCGGAATGATTGTGCCCCATTGATTGGTCTCAGTCCACCAGGTTTCTGTGATGCCTATTATATCTATATCCTCCTTTATCACAAGGCACTCTAGTTTACCCATCTTATTATTTAGACTTCTGGCATTTGTGTACAAGCACTTTAAAAACTTGTCCCTGTTTATTAGCCTGCCTTTTTCTGATGTGCCAGGTTCTTTTTTATGTGACTGTTTATCATCTGATCCGGCCCTTACATTATACTTCTCATTCCTCTGCTCCTGACTATAACCTGGAGATTCTCTATCATCAGACTCTCCCCTAAGAGAAGTCTGTGTCCGATCCACATGCTCCTCTGCAGCAGTCGGCTTTTCCCCATCTCCTAGTTTAAAAACTGCTCTACAACCTTTTTAATGTTTTGTGCCAGCAGTCTGGTTCCACTTTGGTTTAGGTGGAGCCCATCTCTCCTGTATAGGCTCCTCCCATCCCAGAAGTTTCCCCAGTTCCTAATGAACGTGAACCCCTCCTCTCTACACCATCGTCTCATCCACGCATTGAGACTCTGAAGCTCTGCCTGCCTACCTGGCCCTGCGCGTGGAACTGGGAGCATTTCTGAAAATGCCACCATAGAGGTCCTGGATTTCAGTCTCTTCCCTAGCAGCCTAAATTTGGCTTCCAGGACATCTCTCCTACCCTTCCCTATGTCATTGGTACCTACATGTACCACGACCACCGGCTCCTCCCCAGCACTACACATAAGTCTATCTAGATGCCTCGAGAGATCCGCAACCTTCGCACCAGGCAGGCAAGTCACCATACGGTTCTCCCGGTCATCACAGACCCAGCTATCTACATTTCTAATAATCGAATCTCCCATTACTAACACCTGTCTTTTCCTAGAAACTGGAGTTCCCTCCCCCGGAGAGGCAACCTCAGTGCGAGAGGCAACCCCAGCACCATCTGGAAGGAGGGTCCCAACTACGGGAAGGTTTCCCTCTGCTCCCATTGACTGCTCTACTTCCCTGGGCCCTTCTTCCTCCTCAACAGCACAGGAGCTGTCTAAGCAGAGGTGGGACAATTCTACAGTGTCCTGGAAAGCCTCATCAATGTACCTCTCTGCCTCTCTCAGCTCCTCCAGTTCTGCCACCCTGGCCTCTAAAGTCCGTACATGGTCTCTGAGGGCCAGGAGCTCCTTGCACCGACTGCACACATACGCCACCCGCCCACAGGGCAGGTAATCATACATGCGACAGTCAGTGCAATAAACTGGATAGCCCCCACTCTGCTGCTGGGCTTCTGCCTGCATTGTCTCCTAGTTAGTGAAAGGGTGGTTTACGGAAAGTAGTTTTGGAATGTGGTTCGGTTTATAGGATTTGGGGGGGGGCCACGGGGAAGGGGTTAGGGCTGGCGAGGGGCTCCCACTCCCTTCCCACTCCCCTGCCAAACTCCCTTGCGAAACTCCCTGTTAGCAGCCCCTGTTCGCAAAAAAAAAAAAAAAAAACAACACTTCACTTTAATGAACAGCACTGAGATAGTTTTGTAAAAAAGTTTATTAACAAAGAACAGAGACTTAAGTGTTGCTAAGCAAGAGAAAAAGAGACAGGTCTGGTTACAAACAAAACAAAACAAGACTAATGACTAACACTTATTCTTAGCAAGTTACAATCTTTGCCTAAGCAGTTTTCTTACTTGCATCAAGTTAACAGCACCCCTAGCCCTCCAGACTAGGGGATCTAACTTTCATAGGCTTGGAGGGTGCTATACCCTATGTCCCCTCACTGAAAGATAACTAAAATGTCTTTTTTTGCTCCCCTTATTATAGGATCCAAAATCCATTATCTCTGCCTCAAGAGCAAGGAAGGCTTCCTGGGGTGCAGATTCTGTTCCCCGGTGTGAATGTTAAATGGTCTTCTCCCCCTCTTGTTTTGTTCACTTATATTCATGTGTATTTCCATTGTTCTCCATCTGTAACCAAGCTAGTCCAAGAAGTAAACATTCATTCCTTTGGGCTTAGCTACACTGGCACTTTATACCACAATAAAGCCTCCCAGAGCGCTCTACCTTACTCCCCGTCCACACTGGTAAGGCACGTAGAGCGCTCTGACTCCCTGGCTGGAGCACTCCTGGTACATCACCTCCCCAAGAGGATTATCAACTGTAGTGTATTGGGTGAGATGCTTCAGGGTCAGTGTAAATGGGGAGTTAAGTTACTGGGCTCTGATTGACCTCCAGAAATGCCCCATAATCTCCTTAAGCCAAGTGGCCTCTCTTCTTTTCGTTGTGAAATCGGCTGAGGAGTGTGGAAGTGCCTTTTCAGAGCTCTGTTTCAGACAGCCGCTGCTTATCTGCAATAGGGCAAAGCATCGTATACTGAGTGACTGAGTGAGAGGCAGGGGGGCTAGGGGGATCTGAACTTACAAGATAGTGTACTGACACACTCTCAGCACTCCAAAAACCCACTGTCTTTCTCCCCTTACATACAAACAACACACTCCATGCCACCCCCTCATTTGAAAAGCAAGTTGCAGCCACTTGAATGCTGGGATATCTGACCATAATCCACCGCTTCCAATGCTGGTGCAAATGCCACAAATGTGGCCACACCAGTGCGCTTGCAGTTGTCAGTGTGGACAGACTGCAGCGCTTTCCCTAGTGCACTCTCCAAAGGCTGGTTTAACCCAAAGTGCTCTACATCTGCAAGTGTAGCCAAGTCCTTTGTGTGGGACAGGGTGGTTCTAAGCTCTGCCTCCGAAACCCAAGTGAAGAACACTTTTCCAGCATACATCTATGACTCTTTTCACACAACCCATACATACCTCTAGTAATGATTTTCAGGACCAGCATATCACCAGTTTACAAGTGATACTTTTGAGATATATGTGTTATGACAACCGTGCACTGGGAGCAATGAGTTTGCCAGGCCTGATGTGAGTTACAGTATGGGAGAGTGAGTTATTTGCCAGTTGGCATTGAGGGGCTCCCCAGAGTCACCCCATCTCTCTCTAGCTCCTGCTCCCACTTGATACCTCTCCAACACTTGCATTATGTTTTCCTGTGTCCATAGCTGTCTTTTGTGAGGGTGCTGCTGTGCTGCCCCTTCAGCTAGCAGTAGCTTGCCTCCTGCCCTCTGGCTGTAGGGTGTCCAGGGCCGGCTCCAGCGTTTTTGCTGCCCCAAGCAGCCAAAAAAAAAAAAAAAAAGCTGTGATCGGCAGCACTTCAGCAGCAGCTCTACCATTGCCGCTTCATTCTTCAGCGGCAGGTCCTTCCCTCGGAGAGGGACTGAGGGGACCCGCTGCCGAATTGCTGGACGTGCCGCCCCTTTCCGTTGGCCGCCCCAGGCACCTGCTTGCTGCGCTGGTGCCTGGAGCTGGCTCTGAGGGTGTCACAGAGATCAGATCTGTAGACATGCTCTGAGCATGCCTATAGGCTCACGGCTGCCTGGGTGAGATAGGCATACCCTACCCTAATTTAAAAAATCTTGGTTTAGAGCCTCTGGGACTGCAGCTTGAGCTAGGACTCTGAGCAGCTTGTTATGAGTGGCAGCAGTGCACAAGTTCCTGTGCAAATGCTGACTGGTGGAAACTTAGCCACCTAGGGGGCTTAGGTAGCACCTGAGCTGCGGCTTTGAAAATGTTAGTGGCACTTTCATTGTGGACTTAGGCACCCATGTGCTTATTTAGGTGCCTAAATCCCTAAATCTGGTCCTTGGTGTTTTCTGATTAATTGGAAATAGCAATATCTGAAGCATATGTATGTTTGTGCGAGAAGAATAATGTCCTCAGGGGTAATCCGGGTCCCCTTTTCCAATTTATTCTTACTTTTAAAATTGTGGCTTACTTGGAAAGATTTGATTTCAAGATTCCTCTGCCATTTCCCAAGTTTGTAATGCTTCTTTATCTGTCTTTAGCTTCCATTGTTTCTCTTGGCAGCATTTGATGCTGTCAGCCATGGAATTTCAACACTCCGTGGGGTTTGCTGGTGCAGCTGTTCTATGGTTTGATTCTAATTTACCTCTGTTTAGAGTAAGTTTATGTCTGACCAATACCACTTGTGCTTTGGCATGACACACAAGGCGGCTGTCGATCTCATGCTTTTCAATGCTGATAGACTGCCATTTGATGGAGTTTTCATTAATGTACTCTGGTTTTCATGGCTAGGTCTATGACAGCTTAGTCTGCTTTGCACTCTTTCAACCCTTACACTGCAGTCTCTATCCTAGATAATGGCCTCCATAACGTATAATTCTGGAAGTCACATAACTTTATGTAACTATGTCATCTCTAGGTTTGACTACCAGATTTTAGCATTGCATGTGTCCCAGAGAATGTCATCCATGGGCTCTAGCAAATGAACATGACAACTTATGTTTGTCTTGATTCTGCACCAATGTAATTCTTAGCCTTGCATCTCTCCATAGGTGCACAGTGAAATCCCTTGTTGATTTTAAGGTGCTTTTACTTAATTACAAAACCTCCACTGAGAATGTGTTTTTATTTTCCTCTCTGACCTTCCCTTGCCCCATCCATTCACACAGATCTGCTACTGCTGATTATCTGTCATGTTCTCATTACTGATTTAAGACCATTTTCAATAGCGTACTAATTATACTTAAAGAATTATTAATACACTATACTATAATAATATGAAATGATTTCACACCTGTGGTAATAATTATGCTTTGCTGATTATGGATTCCATTCCTAGATGAAACTGAATAAGACAGAGTCCTTCAAAGTTGAATAAATACCGCAATGGTGTTTTTTTTTTATTTATTTAAAACACCCTCAGAACTTTTATAAAGGGCTCTCTATAATTTTATTTCCTACTGCATTATATTGAAAAGCCAAATAGAAGACCAGCTATTTTCAGAGGACAGGATAGAATAACAATCCCCTATAACACCTAGCAACTGAAACCTGACACTTTTGCTGCCAATCTCTTTATCTTGTATAGTTAAATTCCTATCAGACAATCGTGATCTATACCTTCTATTTTCATTTCTAAGTAGCCGTTATTTTTGTCCTCTTTGTTCTTCTGGGTTTTTTTCTTCAGTAAAATCCAATCCTCATTGGTTTGGTCAACAGACAGAAACTGCTGATTATTTTTACCACGTTAATCTCACTCATATTACTGATTACACTGTTCCTTTTCCAAGTGCTTTTGTCCCACATTTCACTCTGAAAACATACAAATGATCCTACAGCATCTACCTCTAGTCAAAAGCTTAAGTGGCAAAGAAGGATCTCTGTATTTTAAGTTCATTATTTTTCCTGGAAAGAGTATCAGCACCTTTATCTGAGTGGCATTTGGGCAAAGCTCTTTACACTCAGGGTTAATTGCTGCCGAAAAAAGCAATCTCAGGAAAACCTTTACAGCCATTGATAACAATCTTCACCCATTAGCCCATACAATCTCTTCTGTCTGCCCCAGATAAGTGTAGTGACCAATCAACATTTGTATTATTCAAGCTGATTTCACTAAAGGAATGATTTTTTTTTTTACTAACACCCTTTAAACCTAAAACCTCCTCTGACTCCTCCTGTTGCATCTGTCTCTTTCTTATGCAAATATCTGACTGTAAATCTATCTTCAATAGCTACATGTGCTAGTCATACCAAGCCCTATCATGTCCTTGATATCCCTACAATGCCCCACATAGCTCAGTGAGTTGGACCTTACATAGCAAAGCCATATAGTTAATTGACCTGCTAACTGAACCTAAAACTATTATGCCCTTGTTAAACTGCAACTAGATTTGACAGTGAACACTTACACATCAGTATGCAAATTGACCTGTTTATTCCAGTGCCACTATTCCTACCATGATCTTTTAAAACTAAATACTCAGAAGAGTGGACTGATATTTGACCTTGGGTATAATTTGGACTAAGGGGTTTTGTATAAGCTACACCACTCTCCACAGTAGCCATAAGAGAGAATTTGGCTCAGAGCCCAGCTCACACTCATTCCTTCATGCCTGAACCTAATCTCCAGGTAACTCATGCAGATTTTCTTACTCCCTCTTAAGCTTGTGTGGGCATGTAGTCTGAGAAGAGGTTGGCCCTTAGGTAGAACATGAGAACTGAAACATGTGACATTCGCCTCACAGATCTCACAAACATTTTGTAAATTGTCATGAGATATCTTTCCTTTCCATTTCAAAATGCACAGAAGGGAACCCCTGGCCTTAGGAGATCAAAAGATTCCTTTTTCCACACCATCCCCACAGTGAGGCAGGGCCGAGGTGATGTGCATTAGGCAGAGGTAAAAAGTGGAGGAAGATCTTTGTTTATTGGATTATCTACACAAGTTCCCTGCTTCTGAACCCCTCCTAATCCCGTCATTAGCAATAACAGCATGGTTAGCAAAATCAAACTGATACCATTAGCTGTCCCACCACCTGCTACCATGTGAGCCCACCAGTGGCATATAGGGTGAATTAATGCTATTCAGGGCAGCAGTAATTTAAATAGTTTGCCAGCAGATCATACAGTGATCCTATTAGTGATTTCAAATGGGACTATAACTTGTAGAACAGAATGTTCCATGGATCCTTTCCCTTTCTCTTCATCTTTTTCCCTACTGTGTCCAGTTTATTGCAGAAATGGAGCAGTGACCTTGCATAAGGATACTTGGTGGGGGTGGAGAAATAATAACCAGTTTCCTCTGCCTTGCCTACCGCTCATATTTTGCATACTGTTTCCATGCTTTTGTTCACCGTGCACATAATGCAGCAGAGGGGAACATAGAGACTCATATTGCCATTAAATAATAAACAGTCTTCCACCAGTGATTCAATGTCAGCTTCCTATCAATACAATTTTGGAATTCTTTGCTCACTGTATCACTTGATTTCCACTACAGACTATGCCCTAATTGCTATTAGTTACCATAGCACAGCCATCAATATGAAATTCTTCAACATTCTAAAGATTTCATGAAAATATTTAGATGAACACTTCTCAGTGGGTGCAAAGACTAACCCATTTTGTTATGAAAATGTTTTGAGGCTTTGTGAGTGGGATTAAAATGCATTTGAATAAAACCGAATAGAAAGATCCCATTAAAACATCATCCCGATTATTACTGTTTGCATTTCTTTCTCAAACAGAAATAAGAAGAAACGAAAACTTTTCTAAGAGACAGAGAAAATATTTGCCTTGAAGGAGAATTTACCAGAAGGACAACAGTAAAGTTTCTGTCTTCTTCAAGAGATTCATTTCATAAGACACTTTCTATGATGAATGAAGCTGAAAGAAATATAACTGTCTAGTACAGCTTTTACACTCATTTGTGTAATAGCATTTAGCTTCTGATTGGAGTTGATGTAAAATGGAATGTAATAAAGAAATAATCATTTCTCAACATTTCAGATGCTGTCAAGTAATTCCTGCTCAAAAACTATAATACGTAGACAACTGTAATTTTTAATTGAAATTGTTGATATGGCTCTTCACCAGAATATTGAAATTGTTCAATTTACATAATAATAATCTAATTTGCATGTTTATTAGTTTCATTTAAAGTGTTGCAAACAAAGTGCCTAATCTGGTTTTAATATGATCGCTAACCTTCCACCTCTATTGTTCTTTATGTGACTATAATACACATACTGGCTTTTGTATGAAGTTTTTATAATATGAATTATTTGCATATGAATTCCAGGAAAAAGCATTTAAAATGTTTTATTTTTTAAGGTAACTACTATTGAATGTTTATTTTTGAAGAAAGGAAATCTCTTAAACCATCATGTTAAGTTAGCTCTCTCAGCAAAGTTATTTGTTAGCATTAGAACTGGAAAAATTATAAACGAACAATTTATTTGCAGAATTTAGCTTTTTTGTTTACAAATTTCCATGTACAGATTTAGATTTTTACAAATTTGTTCATACTTCAAAATTATCTCGTTACTGTTTTATGCAAACTTCCTTTCAGCATATGGATTGTTCCAAAATGTTTGCCATAATAATACCGATTCATATCATATCAGTTTAGGCCAGGAAATGAGGCCTAATCTGCAGGAAGTGGGCACTTTTTTTTGTGAAAAAAGTTTAGTTAGAAGCTAAATTTTCTATCAAAAACAGTTTTGAAGGTGAATTTTTGACCAGCAGTACCCACAAATACATAGGTTTAGAGAGGGTAATCTTTGGCTCCTTTCATGGGAAGGATAGTCCTGTGGTTAACATTTGGGACTTAGGAGGCCTCCATTCCATTCCCCGCCTGTACCACAGACTTCCTGTGTGACCTTGGGCAAGTCACTTAGGATATGTCTACACTGGATCTGAAAGCACTAGCTTTTTAGAGTGCAAGCTTGATCAAATAGCAGCGTAGACACGCAGCAAAGGTGGTGGGATTGTCTAGCCACCCAAGTATATACCTAGGGTCTCAGACAGAACTGTACTAGGGGAAGCTAGTGCACTAAAAATAGCAGGGTAGCTGTGGCAGCATGGGGGCTAGCTGCCCCCAACTACAATTCTGTCTGAGATCCTAGGTACATACTTGGCTTAACTGAAGCTAGTGCACGTACCTTTCGTCTCTCTGTGCTTCCCCATCTGTAAAATGGTCCTTACTTCACAGGGCTGTTGTGAAGATAAATATGTTAATGATGTGATGTGATCAAATGCAACAGTAAACATGTAAGTATCTTAATAGGGGGCAAAGCCCAGTGTTCTCATCCCATCTCCCAGAGGAAGAATTCTAAGGAAAGAGTGAGTTGATACATGCAGATTGTTTGCTCCTGTATGCAGAAACCTCATGGGGAGGTGTGAGGTAGCCTTGGAAATAATGAAAGGGAGATCTTCATAATTTGGACCAGGTTATCATTTTGTGAAAACTAGCTATTAGTGAAGGGGAGTCTAAATATGAAAGGAAAAAAAACCCAAAAAACTATTTCTAAACCCTTAACAAGGTGTAAAGTAATCTATTTGGGTAGAAGATGTAAATGTATTCTGAGCATTTCTCTGGGAAAAAGTTTTTGAAAAGAAAAGTCTCCCTACATAAATTCATCATGAGTTCAATAACTAAATTAATGTCATGACAAGGACTTCATATGTCAGGATTTTGTGCAAAGGAAATTATTTTAGCTGCTTCTCAGAAATAAAAGGTTATGATGGAAGACAGTGCAACCTTGATGATTAAAAGAGGATTAAAGTAAGAATTCTTTCTGAACCCAAGTGCAAATTTTCTAATGAAACGACAAGGCTATTTTTTCTTTAGGAAAGCATTTTTGACAAAGTTACACATCTGAGGTTAATGACATGTCTAAATTGTGGGAGTTTTGGAATAAATGAAATGTTGGCTCAGGAAATTATGTATAAGGAAAGGAAACAAGGAATAAAAGAATTACAACACGTGCTACGATGTTGGTAGAAGTAATAAATAGTAAGAAACACTACAGAAAAAATGGAGCCCTTTTAAAATTGTTCACCACATAGTGCCTGACCCAAAGCCCATTGAAGCAAATGGAAAGAATCTTGTTGAATTCAAAGGGCTTTAGATCAGACCCTACAAGTCAAGGTATAAAAATGTTGTTTGCAGAGAAAATATAGGATGATGATGATGATGTGTAATTCATGTGCTAGGCTTACTGGAGATACTTTACGGAAGGGCTGAGATCTTAAAGGGTACCTGGTGTAACCTTTGTAAGTGCTCATTGGGTGGGACAATTGTATGACAGATACCTGTTCACATGAACAATTAATACACACTTACAGAGTGGTTAGGTAGAAGATACAGATTTGGATGGTTCTAGCAATAAAAAGAAATCTCTCCTTGATCACGCTGAGGACTGGTATAGAAACATTTCCTAGATGTTTGGGACATTTTCTCCACTGAATTTAAATAAATAAATAAATAAAAATAGATGTTGCTGTTGTTTGTGGTTCGCAGGGGCTTTGTCATTGAGTCTTCCTGGATTCAGTAGTATGAATATTACTTTCTTTGGTTTTGTGGCATGTGCCTTTCTATAGAGTGTTTGTCTAGGTATGGGTGTGACTTTGAAAGGGTGTTTGTGTCTGTCTTTGAATGAGGGGAAGATCTTTGAAAGGTAAGTCTCCATGTGGGTATAAATCAGGGATCGGCAACCTTTGGCATGCAGCCCGTCAGGGAAATCCGCTGGCAGGCTGGGCCGGTTTGTTTACCTGCGGTGACCGCAAGTTTGGCCACTCCCACGGCCGCGGTTCGCCGTTCCAGGCCAATGGGGGTGCAGGAAGCGGCGTGAGCTGAGGGATGTGCTGGCCACAGCATCCCTGGTGTAAATGCTGTTGTAATGCTTGCACTTATGTTTGTGTTTTAACACAGTGGGCAAAAGAACTAATGTTGAAGTAGCTGTTTAAAGTCAGATGCTAAAGTCAGATACCACTGACAGTTTTTCCTTCTATCCTCTAGTGGACCTACATCTACTCAGGAAAGGATCCCATTGACTCCAATGATGAATTAGTTGGAGAGTGTCCGCAGCATCTGGATTATGAATATTCTTCTTCACTTTCTCCCCTGGCCCTTTCCTGATGGTGGGCGTCTGCTGTTGGAAATTCTTTTCTGATGTCTTTGTATATTAATGTAACATGGTCTTCCCAAACCTGGCATCAAAGCCCAACTTTGCCTCAGCTTCCCCACTTGTGCAAGTCAATGGGCCAACTCATTGGTCAGCTGTGTAAATGTAACTCCCACCAGTGTCATTATTTCGTGTCCTTTCCCCCTGGTTGCATTTAACATTCAAACATAATCAAAGTTTAAGATCAGTCAATCAGACCAGGTTCTGCCACCTGGATCTCTTAACAGCTCTGACTCAGAGGGCTTCTTCCACTGCGTACACAGCAGATATCCCCACTCAAGTACTTATCTGGTGTGGCATTTCCCCCTTCCCTTAACCCAAGTCTACTTGTATAGGTGTTTGAGAAATAATATTCTCAGGTTGGTCCTATTTCAGAGACACATCAGCCTTATGAAAATTACACCTCCTATTTTTCAAGTCAAAGCTCACTATCTTCCTATTCCAACACATGAGAACAGGTTGATGATCACTTCCAGCATCCTCTGTAACCCCAGAATTCACCTTGGCATTGAAATATCCACAGATAACTGTTTGACTGCAATTTCCAAATCCTGTTTCAAAATTCTCTTTATCAATTGAGCTAACATCAAAACGGTAGACATTAAAACTCTTAGCTCCTCACCTCTTCCCCCTCCCCACCCCGATCTTGATAGTGATGCAATCCAACTCAGTATCTGTGTGCATCTCATACACTTCCATTATCTTTCATATTTGAGTGTCTCCCTCATAATAAACAACAGTCAAAACCTACAATGGATATACTTTGTCTCTTAGAAAACATTGTTTCTTTTTATGGCTGCAACATGGCTATTTTCCTCACAACAAACTTTTTCAACTTCCCTAATATGGTTCCACATGCCAATTATATTCAAATACGTGGTGTTTAGTATATTTATTGATACTTCTCCAGAAACCACAGGAAGTGGTACATCAGTTTCCCTGTACACAGTAGCAACGTGTTTCTGAAATTAAGAAAAGGAACAATAACTAATGACATCCAGCAATTAGGTACCTTCCCTGTTATCTGAATCTGCTGTCCAGAATGAGCAAAAGAGAGCATGCTAAGAGGTAAGAGGAAGAAATGGGTTCCACTTTGGAATGATATTGGTACAAAAAGTGTTATTAAGTGTTAAAAATAAAGTTAGATTGGAGTTTAGCTGGAACCCCGGAAACAAAGAGGCCAGAAGAAAATAGAGCGAAGTCTTGAAAGAGGTTGCTATGAAAATAGCTGAATAACAAAAACTTGCGAAAGACTTGTGAAAGTCTTGATCCTAACAGATGTAAAGATTAATGCAAGATACTGAAACAAATTGAAAGTAAACTGACAAAGACTTGCAGTCAAAAGAACACTAATATTCTGAAAAATGAAGGTGTAGAAGCATTAGATGACAAAGTCTGCAAAGATACTGGTTAAATATTATGTTAAGACAAGCATTCTCATGTATAAAGAAGAGGGTAGAGTCGTTGCAAAATACACAAGATGAAGTAGTCAAGATGAAAGACAAAGAGAATTGAAAAACTTGCACACCAATCCAACTGAGTGCCCTGGCTTCAGAAAGATCTTTCTCATACATGAGCTAGAAGATGCAATAAAGAAGCTTGAACAAAGTAAGTTTCCAGGGCTGGACTTCATCTTTGGCTATGTGATAAAAGCACTTTGGGAATAAAGCTAAATCCACCACGTTGTGATGTAGTTGGACATCATAAGAGAATCCTGGATAAAAAGGAAGGTACCTAATTGCTGGATGTCATTAGTTATTGTTCCTTTTCTTAAGACTAGCAAGGATCCCTCTTTTCTAGGCAGCAGTCAGCCTGTATCTTTAACCAGTCACCTTTGCAAGATAATGAAAATAATGGTACAATCAAGATTTGTATGGTGACTTCTAAAAGAAGGGAAGATATAATCTACCCAAATTGCATACAGGCACTTGCACTCAATTTCAGACTTATTGGTGTGCTGCCATCAGCCTATTGTTGATAGATTCCAACAAAAGCCACTACAGTCATCAACAGGAGTCTTTTTGGATTTCGGTGTATCATTTGATCGAGTCTGGCATGATAAGCTCTTAGAAACTCAGTGGGGATCTGGGGCAAAATATGCCTCTGGATAAAAGTTTCCTATGGGAAAGAAAAATAACAGCAAGACTAAATGATATTTTCTCAAAGACAAGGCCACTTACGGCAGTAGTTCCTTGGGGCTCAGTTTTAAGTCCTCTTCTTTTCCTGCCGTATTCTTTGGGATTGTCAGGCAGCTTGGAATCATCTGTATGCACATATGCATATGATATCACAAGTCATTAAATAGATGTATTGGAGAATGAACTGAATGAATATTTAGAATGGCAACAAGATTGACAAAAGTAACAAATTTCAGTTGAAATCAGCAAAACCACAGCAAAAAACTACTTCATCACAAACCACAAGAGGTTCAACTACTGTTTGAAATTGATACTGCTTGTAAAGGTATTGCTTTTGAAACCCCATCATATCTTGGGGTGACCGTGGACCACAAGGTTTGGACCACAAGTTAGAAAGATGGCAGCCAAAGCAGAGACCGAAATTTAAACAATGTATCGCTGACCTCAGTTGGGTTTCATGTACTAAGACACTAAAAACAACATACTGATTGATAGTTCACCTAATACCTGAATATGCATCATGTCTGGTCACATACTGCTTCCAGTAACCTTGCCAGGACTGACATTGTACAGTTGTCTGCAGTTCACACAATAACAGGAGCTGCAAGAGCCACTCTAATAGCAATTTTTGAACAAGTGTCTGACGTTCAACCTCTTGAGAATGATAGAAAAGAACAGCTAATTGGTATGGAAATCATCTTTGTTCCCTACCTGAATGTCATCACTGTTTAAGTCTGTTTAGAAATTGGAACACCAAATCAAGGCTGAAACAATCATCTTATTTGAAATATGTGAACCTATTTACTTTAAGTAACTGTCTCTTCCCTTTTGGAACCTTGCTCAAAGGAACACACAGACCTGGCCATACTAATGAAAATTGCAGAAAATACAAACTAACAGTATCAGTTACAAGACATGTGTACACTGATGTTTCATCAGATAAATCCTTCAAGAATGGTGGTATCTTCATCCTGTGACCTAATGGAGAGAGTACAAGAAAGAGCATTAGTCTGGGATATATTAGCTTGAATTATACAGCTGAAATGGAAGCTATTATCATTGCATTGCAAGAAATAAACAGACCAGAAATAGAGGCAGATGTTGTGATGTCTGTTTGACTCAAAGGCAGCTATCCTTGGTTCTTTGAAACATACATGTCTTTTCCATTAGGGCATTCAATACCTAAGCCACCTGAAATTAAGTCCCAAAATCAAATAATTTGTTAAAAGACCTTTTAAATCCATGATCAGATTAACTGCATCCCAAACAAGTGTTGAGTAGCTCTGGCTCTCTAGATGGGAAAACCAACTACAGATTCCAATGGTCACATCTGCACAAATATGATGCACATTTGTAGATGCAACTGAACTCAAAATGGCCATGTGTGCCAAAGGCAGAATTTGGTCCTAAATTGCTGAATGGGCATCTGGAGAAAGTGTGTAAAAATGAGACTAAAAGAGTGGCGGGTCTTGTGCCTATTTTTAATGGAATTCATTGTGGAAATCTCAGACATATAAGGTCGCATTGAGAATACACTACAGAGTCAGAAGGGTCAAAGAACAGAGAATACTAAAAATTACAAGTGACAAATGGCATTGAGGACAGGGAGCCACAAGAACACGGATCATAGTGCCTAGCACAATGAATCCAAAGCTGAAGTGTTTCAGCTCTATTGCAGTCTATGGTAGGTTTATGCTATGGCTGCTATAGCGGCACAGCTCTGACCCTGAAGTTGTGCCCCTGTAGTGCCATAGTGCAGATGCTTTCTACATCAGCAGAAGGGGTTTTCCATCAATGTAATTAATCCAGCTCTACAAGAGGCAGTAGAAAAGTCGATAGAAGAATTCTTTCATCGACTACATTGCATCTACAGTGATGCTGAAGTCGACCTAACTGTCGCATGGGGCACTAAATTTTTCGCAGCCCTCAGTGACATAGCTACATCAATCTCATTTGTAAGTGTAGACCGAGGCCTAAGATATAAAGACAGCCTCATTGTTGCTGATACTTTAGGTGTGAGAGCAATACATCTGAGGACAGATGTCTCTGAATATTCAGGGTGTTCTGATTAGTGATAATGATATATGAACCTCTGAAGTTTTGGTTTAGGTAAGCAGCAAAAGTCTGAATTTTTGACAAACCTTATTAAAACTATCTCAGTCTTTTTTAATCAGAAATATTGGGATGGAAGTACCACAAGAGAACGTTTTTTTGTGACAAGAGATGGTAGAAATTTTTTGAACAAACAAATTCAGTGGAAAATTATGATTTTTTAAATCAGTACGTTTCTTTGTTCACTAGATTTTTTTTGTTTCCCCCAACAAAAATCAGAAAAAAAGATGTTTAACTTTTTAGCTATTCCTCCTACACTTTTCCCTTTGTCCACTTTTTTCAAATGGAAAAATGAAAAAAAAAATGGGGAGAAAAAAGGAAAAATGGGGGAGAAAAAACTCTAAATTTTGAATAAATGGAAAACTATTCATTTTCTAAACCTGATGAACAATAATTATTTTGATTTTTTTCACATCAATCGTCATTTTTTCTGTTGTCTCTAATTGTTGAATACAGGTCTCTTGCAACTTACACACATTTAACATGCGCGATTTCAGCTTTACACTGAAAGGCCTGGAGTCTGGGAGGGGGCATGGCCTCAAGTAGAAGAGGCGTGGCCTCAAGATTTAACGGTCCTGGGGCACCAGCTGTGGCTGGGAGTCCCAGGGCCTTTAAATCACCCAGGGGGCTCCCAGCTGCAGAGGTGGCTGGTAGCCCCTGGGGCGAACTAAAGGGGCCGAGGCTCCAGCCACCGTGGAGCTTTGGGCTCTTTAAATGCCAGCCCCAGCCGGGCTGCCAAAGCTGCGGGAGGGATTTAAAGGGCTCCTCCGGGCTCCCCACTGCGGAGGGAAGCCTGGCAGAGCCCTTTAAATCCCACCTGCAGCTTTGGCAGCTGGGCCGGGGCGGCATTTAAAGGGCTCCATCGAGCTCCCCTCCGCGGAGGGAAGCCCAGCAGAGACCTTTAAATCCCTTCCACAGCTCCGGCGGCAGGACTTGGGGGGCATTTAAAGGGCTCCACTGGCCCTTTAAATGCCCTCCCCCCCCGGCCCCGCCTATGATACGGAATGGAACCCCTGCCTATGATGCGACAGACCTGTACACTGCTTACATTTAAGCCAGAAATACCAATATTATTGTATTCAGCACATAGATTGATTAAAACAGATACAAATACTATACACATCCCAAACAAAAAGTGTCATCACTTTCAATCATCATTCTTTTTTAATGGAGTCCAGGTAACATCTACCAAATCATACACTCTCTTTACAAAAATTGAACACTTGAAAAGAACATCAATCATTGACAAGTCTGGAAATGAACACTTAAGAGATCCAGCAAAACTGTCATCACTCATTGTAAGCCCTCTTAACTTATAGCATTGTGAGGAGGTATGTACTTGTTTATACTTGATAAGAATAATGTGTTTCTTTCCAGAAAATATAAGATGCATGATATCCTTAACTATTCATAGACTTGTTTCCACTGCTTTGGTTTCATAAATGTTGTTACAGGTTGCTTCAGAGTTCACACTTAGCAACTTTAAGGAGTTTGGGAAACAGTTTTTGTGCTGGAATTTCCAAGGGGTCCTTTGTTTGCTGCAATTTAATAAGGGGTCCTGAAAACCCCTCTCTCTGTGTACACTGAGGAACTCTTGAAAGTATCGTGTATGGTTCACCATGTTATGTCAATACAGCAGTTTCTGGTTTAAGGTTCTTGTTCTCCATTGAATTGGACTTGTATACCCTAATCATGCAAGAAGTTCCACATGAGTATAGCCCTGCATCCATGAGATCTGGCAGTGAAAACAGGAAAATTCATAGAGCTTAAAGCCAGGAGGGATCATTAGATAATCTGACTTCCTGTAGATCACAGGCCATTAAGTTGCACCCAGTTCCCCCCTGAATCGAGCCCAATAACTTGTGTTGAACTTGTGTTTGACTAGAGCATATCCCCCCAGAAAGGCAACCAGGCCCTGTTTAGGTTCCTCACATTTGGGGTTTACCTTTACCATGCATAGTCCTTGAAGGAAAAGAGCTTTCCTCCCAAGTGTGTGATATACGGACTTGATTTGCATACAGCCAGCAGAGATTGGACTTTCCTTTTAACAATGTTCCATATGAGTGCCACATCCTGCTAACTTCCATGATCTTTACACAAAGCTCTACTAAAGCAGAAGTAAATTGCAGTCTTCTGAATAAGGCCATATGACAAGAGTCAAATAAACCAGCAATTTCTCTTTTTGCCAATTTTCCAAATATTTTAAATGGAAAATATTTGTTTTCTCCTGGCAAATTCCCCATCGATCTTATCCTTAAGCACATGTACTGTACAGTAAAAAATAAAATAAAAATGAAGCCTAGATTATTAATTGAAACTAAAGTTACACCTTATTCTCAGATGCTATATGAATTCATATTTACTGAAAATAATTAAGCACTAAAACGATGCATAACAATAATGTATTTGAATAAGTGAGTCCCTAGCAAAATCATTTCTGTTCCTCCATTTTCTCAATAAATTTGCAATCACAGGTCAGAGATTCCTACATTATATGAACATTACAGGCATTCTTCACGTAATGACTCTTGGTTTCCTGGCATTCCAGAGGTTAGGAGTCATGACAGTGAACGTTTTTAGAGACTTGTAGATAATTATAGGTTTGATTTCTGACTGCCTGGATTGTCTTGTCCTTATACTTTTTTTTCCCCAACATATCTTTTTACAAGAAATAGTTTTTCTATTTCAGATATATTTTATCTGAGTATAGAAAATCTTGAAAGCACCTGAAAAAGTTTATATGTTGGATCTGATATTATAAAAGGGAACATTTCCCTATACCCATCTGCAGTATGTCTTAATACAATTTCAATACTGCTCTTCAGGTTAGCTACATCCTCTCTCTCACAAGTACTCTGAGCAACATGCTAAGATGGTTATTATATTTCTTACCAAGCAGAAATAGTTGTATATCCTTCTTTGATCTGAAAAAATAAACATTTACACCAACACATTCCCTGATGATACTCACAGAGAAATTCAGAGGATATGTTTTTATGATTACATATTGCTTTGGGAAATCCTGACACCTTACATCAGGGCTTCTAAAATGCTAACTACATACCATTTGTTTTGGGTCTAAACGCTTGTATATATGGGGGTTGATTCGCTCCTGCATTAGAACACCACTCAATGCAGGAGACAGGAAGGACCCCATGAAGATTCTGATAGCTCCCTGATCTGCAGGCAGGGCCGCCTCCAGGCACCAGCTTAGCAAGCAGGTGCTTGGGGCAGCCACTCCGGAGAGGGGCGGCAGGTCCAGCTATTTGGCAGCAATTCAGCGGAGGGTCCCTCACTCCCGGTCGGAGCAAAGGACCTCCCGCTGAATTGCCGCAGATCAAGATTGCAGCTTTTTTGGGGAGGGAGGTGGTGAGGGGGGGCTGCTTGGGGCGGCAAAACCCCTGGAGCCGGCCCTGTCTGCAGGACCAGCCCCTGCAGACAATGCTTAGAGCTGCTGCCAAAAATCGCAAGGCAAGTCCAAAATGTCATGAGTCAGGGATAAAATATCATGAAATTAGTTTAAAAAAAATGAAATTTTTAAAATAATTAATGTGGTGTTCTCTTTGTATTTTGGTTTTTGAGTCTTTAATGGTTCACATATTCCAACTTTTCTCTGCGATCATTAGGGCTAGAAACGTACTTTTTTATTAATGAAAACTGAGGCTCTCATATAATAACATGCCTCCATGTTGGGTTTAAGAAAAATACCAGTTACCACAAGACTTGTGATAAAATTACCAGATGTTGGCAACAGTTCATAATTTTTATATTACAGGGGTGTCTATATTGCGGATCAGGCCCACAGTATGCTATAGGCACTGTATACCCAAATCTGAAGTTTGTGATTGGGAAACTTTAAAAATATGGTTTTACTATGGGGAAGTTTGAGTCGTGGTGTGTTATTTGGTCTGTTTGCAGTATATGTGAATTACTATTATCTAATTGGTAAAGGAAAACTGTAATTCTTTAATCCACAAACCCGGAAATCCTGGACGCCCCATCATCTCTGGCTTTGGAACTCTCACTGAAGGACTGTCTGGATATGTAGACTTTCTACTCAGACCCTATGTTACCAGCACTCCCAGCTATCTCCGTGACACCACTGATTTCCGGAGGAAACTACAATGCATTGGTGACCTTCCAGAAAACACCATCATAGCCACCATGGATGTAGAGGCTCTCTACACAAACATCCCACACACTGATGAAATACAAGCTGTCAGGAACAGTATCCCTGATGATGCCACAACACAACTGGTTGCTGAGCTCTGTGCCTTTATCCTCAGACACAACTATTTCAAATTTGATGACAATATATATCTCCAGATCAGTGGCACCGCTATGGGCACCCGCATGGCCCCACAATATGCCAATATTTTTATGGCCGACCTGGAACAACGCTTCCTCAGCTCCCGTCCACTCACGCCCCTTCTCTACCTACGCTACATTGATGACATCTTCATCATCTGGACCCATGGGAAGGAGACTCTGGAAAAATTCCACCATGATTTCAACAGCTTCCACCCCTCCATCAACCTCAGCCTGGACCTATCTACACGGGAGGTCCACTTCCTAGACACCACGGTGCAAATAAGTGGTGGTCACATTAACACCACCCTATACCGAAAACCTACCGACCGCTATGCCTACCTTCATGCCTCCAGCTTCCATCCCGGGCACACCACAAGATCCATTGTCTACAGCCAAGCACTGAGGTACAACCGTATCTGCTCTAACCCCGCAGACAGAGACCAACACCTAGAAAATCTCCACCAAGCATTCTCAAGATTACAGTACCCACACGAGGAAATAAGGAAACAGATCAACAGAGCCAGATGTGTACCCAGAAGCCTCCTACTGCAAGACAAACCCAAGAAAGAAACCAACAGGACTCCACTGGCCATCACATACAGTCCCCAGCTCAAACCCCTCCAATGCATCATCAGGGATCTACAACCCATCCTGGACAATGATCCCACACTTTCACAGGCCTTGGGTGTCAGGCTAGTCCTCGCCCACAGACAACCTGCCAACCTGAAGCATATTCTCACCAGCAACTGCACACCGCACCATAGCAACTCTAGCTCAGGAACCAACCCATGCAACAAACCTCGATGCCAACTCTGCCCACATATCTACACCAGCAACACCATCACAGGACCTAACCAGATCAGCCACACCATCACCGGTTCATTCACCTGCACGTCCACCAATGTAATATATGCCATCATATGCCAGCAATGCCCCTCTGCTATATACATCGGCCAAACTGGACAGTCTCTAAGGAAAAGGATAAATGGACACAAATCAGACATTAGGAATGGCAATATACAAAAACCTGTAGGAGAACACTTCAACCTCCCTGGCCACACAATAGCAGATTTTAAGGTGGCCATCCTACAGCAAAAAAACTTTAGGACCAGACTTCAAAGAGAAACTGCTGAGCTCCAGTTCATCTGCAAATTTAACACCATCAGCTCAGGACTAAACAAAGACTGTGAATGGCTTGCCAATTACAGAACCAGTTTCTCCTCCCTTGGTTTTCACACCTCAGCTGCAGGAACAGGGCCTCATCCTCCCTGACTGATCTAACCTCGTTATCTCTAGCTTGCTTCTTGCTTGCTTATATATACACCTGCCCCTGGAAATTTCCACTGCTTGCATCCGAAGAAGTGGGTATTCACCCACGAAAGCTCATGCTGCAAAACGTCTGTTAGTCTATAAGGTGCCACAGGATTCTTTGCTGCTTGTAATTCTTTTGGATATAAGACTATGGGCAATCTCATCCTAAAAGAGGGATGAGTGTCACAGCTAGACAATTAATAATAGTTTATTTTTGTATTTTGCTATCATTTTCTCAGCTTAGCTTTTAAAATGGAGATTTTTTCTTGTTTAACCTAATTTTTCTAGTATTCTGCAGTGACATATTCCAATCAATCATAGTCCTTGGTAATGTTAAGTCTGAGAGCCAGCAAGGAACTGGAGAAATGATGAGTCTGCAACCTCACTCTGGAGACTCAAGTCACCTACTGTTTCCATGTTCACTCCTTTCATTAAAGAGCTGGCTTTTGGGCAGCTCCTATATAAAAAACACTTTAAGAAATAGAAAATGGGTTATGGATACATCAGATCCTTTCTCCAAATTTTTTAAAAATTTAATTGTCAATTTATTTTACCTAATTTAACTATTTAACAAAGAGAAGGTTAAGGGGTGACTGGATTACAGTCTGTAAGTACCTTCATGAGAACTAAATATTTAATAATGGGTTCTTCTATCTAGTAACAAAAGGTATAACACAGTCCAATGACAGGTTTCAGAGTAGCAGCCGTGTTAGTCTGTATCCGCAAAAAAAACAGGAGTACTTGTGGCACCTTAAAGACTAACAAATTTATTTAAGCATGAGCTTTCGTGAGCTACAGCTCACTTCTTCGGATGCATAGAATGGAACACACAGACAGGGGATATTTATACATACAGAGAACATGAAAAGGTGGAAGTATGCATACCAACAGGCAGAGTCTAATCAATTGAGATGAGCTATCGTTAGCAGGAGGAAAAAAACTTTTTGAAGTGATAATTAAGATGGCCCATAGAAGGTGTGAGGAGAACTTAACATAGGGAAATAGATTCAATTGGTGTAATGACCCAACCATTCCCAGTCTTTGTTTAAGCCACAGTTAATAGTATCTAGTTTGCATATTAATTCAAGTTCAGCAGTTTCTCTTTGGAGTCTGTTTTTGAAGTTTTTTTGTTGCAAAATTGCCACCTTCAAGTCTGTCACTGAGTGGTTAGAGAGGTTGAAGTGTTCTCCCACTGGTTTTTGAATGTTATGATTCCTGATGTCAGATTTGTGTCCATTTATTCTTTTGCGTAGAGACTGTCCGGTTTGGCCAATGTACATGGCAGAGGGGCATTGCTGGCACATGATGGCATATATCACGTTGGTAGATGTGCAGGTGTATGAGCCCCTGATGGCGTGTCTGATTTGATTAGGTCCTATGATGGTGTCACTTGAATGGATATGTGGACAGAGCTGGCATCGGGCTTTGTTGCAAGGATAGGTTCCTGGGTTAGTGTTTATGTGCAAATCCTTACTCACCTCTCCAGCACCCGAGTTCGTGTGGAGTTGGTATGGGGCTCAGAAGTCTGTCAGAGACCAGACAACAATTCGTTGATCAACGGGCTCACACCATCCTTAGCTTACAGAAAAGCTTCGGAGTAAGTGTGGCAAGTTTATTAGGGTTGAGCATCAATATTTATACACAGAAGTAAACAAAGTGATTAACAGATCATAATGGTCATGCATAATCAATCAAGATTCTACAGGATAAAACAGGTTAAAATGTAAATTAGAAAAGACAAAGGAGGAGATGGCTACTTATTGGGAGGGGGGGTGTCATGAGTAGTTCACAGGTCAGAGCTTTGATTAAAAGTTTCAGATAGAGACATCAAGTCTGGGTTAAGTTTAAACTCATGAAAAGTTCAGACTCAACAGCACATGATGGCATATATCACGTTGGTAGATGTGCAGGTGTATGAGCCCCTGATGGCGTGTCTGATGTGATTAGGTCCTATGATGGTGTCACTTGAATGGATATGTGGACAGAGCTGGCATCGGGCTTTGTTGCAAGGATAGGTTCCTGGGTTAGTGTTTATGTTGTATGGTGTGCGGTTGCTGGTGGAAGTTGAAGGTAGATAAATTCAGATGGGAAATGAGGCATACATTCTAAACAGTGAGAGTAATCAATCGTTGGAACAATTTACCAAGGGTTGTGGTGGATTCTCCGTCATTGACAATTTTTAAATCAAAATTGGATGGTTTTCTAAAAGATTGTCTTTAGGAATTATTTTGGGTAAGTCCTATGGCCTATGCCACACAGAAGGCCAGACTAGATGATCACAGAAGTCACTTCTGGTGTTAACATCTATTCACCTATTTCCAAATATATTACATATTTTTTTTGTCTGTATTTTAACTCTAGCTTTGTATGTTGACACCAGCACAGATTTATAACATACAGGTTTAGTGAATGACAAATTCTCAGGATGTCGGATGGGAAAGAGAGAATTACATATATCCTCAAGTAACTTCCTAGAGTACTGGGGATATCTAGTAAACATGGAAAAACTATGGGATTCTAAAATACCAGACAGGGCGAATTGATAATTCTGTCTGAGAAGTTTTATGCAACAAACACACTACAACATTTCAAAAGGTGTTTCTTACTTTTCTTTGCACTGTTTTTGTCTTGACCGATCATAATCATATCAGGCCATGAAGTTTGAAAATGAATTTTACAGGGCCCTTTGTAAGGTCCAATCAGAACAGCATCACTTTCTTTACAATATTACATTCAAAAAAGTGTGGGCAGGTGTTAAAGCCCACTCCCAACACATCTTGCTGAGTAGCTCTATCTTGACAGGGCCGCCCAGAGGATTCAGAGGGCCTGGGGCAAAGCAGGGGAGCTGCGGCACTTGTACTCACTTGGTGGCGGTCCGGGTCTTTGATGGCATTTTGGCGGCGGGGGAGCCCTTCAGTCGCTCCAGGTCTTCGGCAGCACTAAAGGGCCCCCCGCTGCCGAAATGCCGCCAAAGACCCGGAGCGACTGAAGGGCCTCCCCGCTGCCAAAATGCCACAGAAGACCCAGACTGCCACTGGGCCAGGGGTCGTGGGGTCCGGGGCCTGGAGCAAATTGCCCCACTTGCCCCCTGGGCGGCCCTGTATCTTGATTCTTTCTCTATTGATTTTCATTCCATCAGTGTGCCCTGTCCTCACTCTGATAATACTGGATGTTATTTTCCTAGATGCATTGCTATCAGAGGATCTTTTATCTTTCAGCCATGTATTTCAGTTATATTTTCCTTGATAGGGTGTCAATTAACCATTCTCATTCCAACTTGTGTTTCTGATCTTCCAGCTTTGTCCAGATCATCAGCTACTTCACTCCTGTGTATACAAGCAGATGACGGAACCCATTGAAAAGTCAGTTTATTGCCTCACTCTCTGATCTGCCTTATGAATTGCATTGTTGATAGAATTCTGGTTTCTTTGAAATGAAGAGATGTTGTTTCTCATTGTGATTCCTGTGTAACTTTTCGTCAATGGAACATTAAGGCTTCTCAGACTTTTTGAATGGAGTATAAAAGCTGCAGCAGAGAGAGCTCAAAAACACTGGCTCCTGTTTGCTTGACACAATATTGATTACAAGTCAATGAGAAGAGGCTTCTTTTTCTCTGCATAATCTGCCCACAGTTCTTCATTTTCATTATATTCAGCTACATGCTGATCATCACCATGGCATTGCCTTACCCAACGAATGAACTGTAGGGAAGCAAGTAAAAAACCTCACTATCTGCCTGCTTCCATGCCTCTGCCTTATTACCCAGAGTGTTGTAAATCACCTAGTGCCTGATGACATTAAGTCAGGGACGGCAATCAATGAAGAGCATGTCAGAGCTCTTAGAACACATATAATGGGCTCTGTCTACTTACTTCAGGCCCCATAATTCCCTGTGCACACTGTTCAGAGATACCTAGTTTGGATAGTAGTCCAAAATAGTTTCACTTTCTAAAGTATGGCTTCAGCAATTACTGTATATTTAACACTACTACTATTACTAATGTATCTTACATTTATATAGCACCTTTCATCGGGAAGGACCCAAAAGTGTTGTACAAATGTGATTACAAATGCTATAGAAAGGTTCTTTTATCCAACAGTGAACAGTATCACCTCTTGCGGGGGAGAAAAAAAATCAGCTGTTTTAAAGGTGTGCAACAACAGTATACCACACTATTAACTATTATAATGATTGCTGCTGGCCCTTGTTGTGCATTTCACCTTTCATCTGAGACTCTCTAGAAGCATTTTGCAAAACATTATTGTGAGCCTTATATACAATGATGGAATGAAATAGATAAGTTTATACCCATTTGAAAGGTAAACGGAGGCACAAGGGTTAAGTCATTTGCCAAAGGCCACATGACAAGTGGCGTAAATAAGAAGGGATCTCAGGAGTTCTGACTTCAGGACCCTGCTTTAGCTACTCCATCATACTTCCTCCATTAAGAATGCAAAATAATTGAGAAACAGATAAAGGTCACAATCCAATTCCAGCAGAGTCAGAGAGTTTATATTATTATTATGTATTATTTTCTCTTTGGCTCTTGGACAGGAATTCTAGAAGAAGTGACAGCTGAATTAGAGATACCCAAAAATGGGGATCAAGTAGGGCTCTATATAGGGAACGTTCAAAGAAGAATACTTGACTTCCAAGCCTTCATGATAAAGAACTGTGCATTCTCAATAGAGCTGCACAAATAAGATTTAATAATTAGGACAAATATAATACATGCAACATGTGGTACTGCTTGGATTCTCCACAGGGGAAAAATAATAAATCAGGGACAATTAGAAGTTTACTTGACAGTAACTGTACCCAACTGCAAAATATAAAGTAATAAACATTGAAGACTAATTGTTTAATAATAGGTATATGATATAAACTCAAGGTATGGGAATTAAGTATTTTTGTGATAGATTGACAAGACAAGGAACTCAAGATAGTGATTATGGGTGAGCTACTAAACACTTCATTGAAAAAACATCTGGGATATACTGTATGGGACACAGGAGGCAGAAGTAATGGATCTGGTATGTAATTGCTTTTTAATCCAATGTAGCTTTACCAGGAATAAACTTTACCAGGAATAAAACATCTCTAAATCTTATCTTAACCAATGGCCAAGAGAAGATATATAATAAACAAAATTAGAAAAAATTAGGACCCTGGGATTATGTGGTCAGCTTTCATAGTGTTTGTACATCAAAACCTGTAACTGTCAATAAGAATACTTGTGATTTCAAGTAGGGTGACCAGATGTCCCGATTTTATAGGGACAGTCCCGATTTTTGGGTCTTTTTTTTTTATATATAGGCTCCTATTACCCCCCACCCCCTGTCCCGATTTTTTCACACTTGCTGTCTGGTCACCCTAATTTCAAGGGAAATTTTTTATATACCGTCAGCCAAATCCATGCAATATTCACTTGCTGAATATTGAAAATGTATATTTTCTCAATTTTTTGTAACCTATTCCAATCATGCAGTTTCAAACCCAACAGACATCTTCTGTGAGGGCTAGATTTAACAATCAGAAACAGATGCATCCAGAAACCAACTTTCTTCTTGCCTTTACTGCCATCCATCATACTCATTTCAAAGAAGATATGCATCCCACAAGGTTTAGTTATGAAATTGCTTCTGTAGATTGCAATTTTTTTTAAACATGACTGTTGAATCTTTGAACAGCCCTATTCATTTACCTGTCAGCATTGAAGACAAAAGCTTCTGAAGCAGCATTCATGTAATTAGCATAGCTGTATAATTAAAGAATTAGTCTTTTCACCCCTCTGCTCTCAAGCTTTTGTGCTTTTCAAGCAAACATTATGATTTTTTAAAAATGTAGCATATTTTAAATATTTATCCAAATCACTCTTTAAAAAACAGTGATCCTTTCATTCAGATTAGGTGCCACATTCCATTACAAGTATTAGCCACATACGTTCAGAAAATGGAATCTGGACTCCTGACTGCCAAAATCACTTTTGAAAATGAGACTTAGGCTCCTAAGTCAGTTAGACATTGAAATGCTGAGCACAGCAATAGCTAAATACCTAGGCCATAAGGCATAGTCCTTTCACAATAGCAACAATATTACTGACTTCAATGGGAGTTTTTTCTGTAGGCAGATTAGAATCAGACCTGGGGAAAAGTGAATCTTTGTGAAAACCAAATGGAAGGTAAACTGCTTATACCTTAGGTCATCAGTATTTAACATACATGTGCTACTGTATTGTTTGCCACACTTCATGATTTTATTGTTTTAATATACAGAATTGAGTATTCCAAAGTGAAATGATTTGTCAATCTTTTTGCACTATGAGATAGCCCCTAACGGTGAACTACTTTAAAATCATAGTGGAAGAAAACCTACAGACAACCATATATCTACTTGAAACTAGTAGAAATAATATTTGAGTGTAAATAAACAAGAGGTTTTCTTCCCCCTATTCTCTTCCTCTTAAACAAACAAAGAAAAACCTACAAACTTTGTCTTGAAGTTGAAAGGTCAAGAGACGTGTGAATGAAGTCTGAACATAATATCTTCATTGTATTGAATAGCAAACCCTGAAGGGGATATTAATTTTTTTTTTAGTTTCTGTGCTGTGTTTTCAGAAGTTCACCATGGGGAGATAACTTGGCAACCTGCCTTTGAGTCAGACAATATTGATTACAAAAGAACTCCAAAACATCAAACATCTTTCACAATTAATGTCTGATTCCAGGATACATAACTGAGATCAGAGTTTGGAAAAGAAATTTAGGTTTGGGCAATAAAACTTTAGATCCCTGTACCTATTAAACTAGGTTCTATCAAGCACAAATAGGAAACCATATTTTACACAATGTTAAAGGACTCTAAGCATCATGTGGGAATAGAGTAACCTTTTTTTGTTTAAATGGAATAATAATTCACACATTATCTTTCATGAATATGTTAACAAATTTTTAACAACTGCCAAATCCTTTTTATAATGGCATGTTTAAATCAGCAGGGTATAAAAACCTATTACGATAGATGTCATCCTCTTAGTGAAAGGTCACAGTTCATCCCCAGTGTACTACTTGCCCTTATAAATGCATTAAAGGCTTTAAGTTATACTGCTGCCCTGATACCCTGCAATGAATTTGCTTATGAATGTTTAATAGGGAGAGTGAGCGGGGAAACGAAGAGATAGTATCTACTCCATGATGTAAGTCAGATGTCTCATAACATCTGAATACAACTTTCTTCTGAATTACATGAAGTTCATGTTCCTCAATGGAGACATTCCTTTAGTTGCATAATGAATGGCACATTCTCCCAGCATCTCCTTCCTCTGCAACATTGGGCACGGGTTACTTGCTGGTTTCAACTAGTGTAAGTGGCGAATGGTGGATTCTTTGTACCTTGAGGTCTTAAATCATGATCTGAGGACTTCAGTAACTCAGCCAGAGTTTAGGGGGGTATTACAGGAGTGGGTGGTTGAGGTTCTGTGGCCTGAAATGTGTAGAACAGGAATTGGCAACCTCTGGCACGCGGCCCACCAGGGTAAGCACCCTGGCGGGCCGGGTCGGTTTGTTTACCTACCGTGTCCGCAGGTTCGGCCAGTCGTGGCTCCCACTGGCCACGGTTCACTGCTCCAGGCCAGGGGGGGCGGTGGGAAGCGGCATGGGCTGAGGGATGTGCTGGCCACCACTTCCCGCAGCCCTCATTGGCCTGGAGTGGTGAACCATGGCCAGTGGGAGCCGCGATCGGCTGAACCTGCAGACGCCCGGCCCACCAGGGTACTTACCCTGGCAGGCCACATGCCAAATGTTGCTGATCCCTGGTCTAGAAGGTCAGATTAGATGATCACAATGGTCCCTTCTGACCTTAAAGTCTGAGAGACTCAAGTCAGAATGTGGCTAAAGTTAAAGAAATCGGTTGCATTCAGTGCTTGCAAATAAACTCTAGTTTGATAAAAATAAAACTTAAAAGGCATGACTCTCATTTAGATTAAGATCAATTTACAGTAATGATCAATTATGCTGTGAGCATAATTACACCCCTTTATTGATCTCTTTACACTGCCTGAGTGGTGTAAAGGATTGGGGGAAAGTCAAAAGGTGCGGAGGAGTGCATGGTTTGACAGAAACATCGCTTAGGGGAGGAATTACTAAAGGATTTCCTAGTAAAGAGGAGAGAATAGAAGTTGATAAAGTATAGATAGGAATTGAAGAGAAACAGACAAACAAAAGAGAGTCCCATGCATTTACTTCACATGTAGGCAGACAACTAAATCTTGACAAATTTTATGAGTGCTTGCATACAAATGTTAGAAGTGGCACATGAAATTGCAAGCCCATTAGCAAGAATTTTTAATGAATCTGTAAACTCAGGGGTTGTACTGTATGACTGGAGAATTGCTAACAGTTCCTATTTTTAAGAAAGGGAAAAAAACTGATCCGGGTAACTACAGGCCTGTTAGTTTGGCATCTGTAGTATGCAAGGTCTTGGGAAAAAATTTGAAGGAGAAAGTAGTTAAGGACATTGAGATCAGTGGTAATTGGGACAAAATACAACATAGTTTTACAAAAGGTAGATTGTACCTAACCAACCTGATCTGCTTCTTTGAGAAGGTAACAGATTTTTTAGACAAAGGAAATGCAGTGGAGCTATTATACCTCGATTTCAGTAAGACATTTGATACGGTTCCACATGGGGAATTATTAGTTAAATTGGAAACGATGGGGATCAATATGAAAATTGAAAGGTGGATAAGGAACTGGTTAAAGGGGAGACAACAACAGGTCGTACTGAAAGGAGAACTGTCAGGCTGTAGGGAGATTACTAGTGGAGTTCCTCAGGGATCGGTTTTGGGACCAATCTTATTTAATCTTTTTATTACTGACCTTGGCACAAAAAGTGGGAATGTGCTAATGAAGTCTGCGGATGATGCAAAGCTGGGAGGTATTGCCGATACAGAGAAAGACCAGGATATCATACAGTAAGATCTGGATGACCTTGTAAACTGGAGTAATAGTAATAGGATGAAATTTAATAGTGAAAAGTACAAGGTCATGCATTTAGGGATTAATAACAATCATTTTTGTTATAAGCTGGGGACGCATCCATTGGAAGTAACAGAGGAGGAGAAGGACCTTGGAGTATTGGTTGATCACAGGATGACTACGAGCCGCCAGTGTGATATGGCCATGAAAAAACCTAATGCAGTCTTGGGATGCATCAGGCGAGGTATCTCTATTCCAGTAGAGATAAGGAGGTGTTAGTACCATTATACAAGGCACTGGTTAGACCTCATCTGGAATACTGTGTGCAGTTCTGGTCTCCCATGTTTAAGAATTCAAACTGGAACAGGTACAGAGAAGGGCTGCTAGGATGATCCGAGGAATGGAAAATCTGTCATATGAAAGGAGACTCAAAGAGCTTGGCTTGTTTACACTAACCAAAAGAAGGCTGAGGGGAGATATGATTACTCTCTATAAATGTATCAGAGGAATAAATACCAGGGAGGGAGAAGAATTATTTAAGCTAAGTACCAATGTGAACACAAGAACAAATGGATATAAATTGGCCATCAGGAAGTTTAGACTTGAAATTAGATGAAGGTTTCTAACCATCAGAGGAGTGAAGTTCTGGAACAGCCTTCCAAGGGGAGGAGTAGGGGCAAAAGACATATCTGGCTTCAAGACTAAGCTTGATAAGTTTATGGAGGGGATGGTATGATGGGATAGCCTAATTTTGGCAATTAATTGATCTTTGACTATTAGCAGTTAATATGCCCAATGGCCTGTGATGGGATGTTAGATGGGGTCGGATCTGAGTTACTACTGAGAATTCTTTCCTGGGTGCTGGCTGGTGAGTCTTGCCCACGTGCTCAGGGTTTAGCTGATCACCATATTTGGGGTCAGGAAGGAATTTTCCTCCAGGGCAGATTGGCAGAGGCCCTGGGTTTTTTTTGCCTTCCTCTGCAGCGTGGGGCACGGGCCACTTGCTGGAGGATTCTCTGAACCTTGAGGTCTTTAAACCATGATTTGAGGACTTCAATAACTCAGACATAGGTTAAGGCTTTGATACAGGAGTGAGTGGGTGAGATTCTGAGTCCTGCATTGTGCAGGAGGTCAGACTAGATGATCATAATGGTCCCTTCTGACCTTAAAGTCTATGATTCTAAGGAGTATAAATGTGAAGAACTTGAGCATCTGGTATTAAATAAGGATATTGATATAATAGGCATCACAGAAACTTGGTGGAATGATAATAATCAATGATAATATCAGGGTACAAAATATATAGGAAGAGACAGTAGGTTGTGTTGGAGGGGAGTGGCACTATATGTGAAAGAAAGCATAGAGTCAAATATAGCAAAAATCTAATATCAATCGAACTGTATCATAAAATCTCTATGGATAGAAATTTCATGCTTGAATAATAAGTATTGCAGTAGGAATATTCTACTGATCACCTGAGCAGGATCGTGATGGTGATTGTGAAATATTCAGGAAGATTAGAGAAGCTGCAAAATCTGAAAATTCAGTAATAATTTCAACTATACACCTATTGACTGGGTAGATCACCTCAGGAGAGGATGTAGCGATAACATTTCTAGACACCATGAATGACTGCTTCTTGGAGCAGCTAGTCTTGGATCCCACAAGGAGAGAAGTAATTCTTAATTTAGTCTTAAGTGATGTACAAGATCTGGCCCAAGAAGTGAATATAGCTGAACCATTTGGTAATAGTGAGCATAGCATAATTAAATTTAACATCATGGGGGGTAAAAACCCCACCACAGTAGCATGTAACATAAAAAGGGGGAATTACACAAATATGAGGAAGCTAGTTAAATAGAAATTAAAAAGTACATTGCCAGAAGTGAACCCCCTGCATGCTGCATGGAAACCTTTAAAACACATCATGGAGGTTCATATTAATGTAAGCCTCCACATAAAAATAAAATTAAAAACAAACAAACAAAAAAAAACAACAAGTGGACGAAAAAAAATGACACCAAAATGCTAAGCAACAGAGTAAAAGGGTGGTTAAAGACCAAAAAAAAATCCTTTCAAAACTGGAAGTAAAATCCTACTGAGGAAAATATAAAGGAGCATAAACTGGCAAGTCAAGTGTAAACACATAGGCCAAGAAAGAATTTGAATAGCAACTAGCGAATGACATAACAGCAAATATATTTAAGTACATCAGAAGCATGAAGCCTGCCAAATAATCAGTCGGGCCACAAAGTGCTAAAGAAGCAGTCAAGGAAGATGATGCAGTTGCAAAGCTAAATGAGTTCTTTGTATTAGTCTTCACTGCAGAGGATGTGAGGGGAATTCCTACAGTCAAGCTATTCTTTTGAGGTGACAAATCTGAGCAAATGTTCCAGATTGAGGAGTCAGTAGAGGAGGTTTTGGAACAAATTGATACATTAAAATGTAATAAGTCACCAGGACCAGTTGGTATTCACCCAAGAGTTCTGAAGGAACTCAGCTACGAAATTGCAGAACTACTAACTATGGTATTTACCCATCACTGGGATGATTTAGTTGGTATTGGTCCTGCTTTGAGCAGGGGGGTTGGACTAGATGACCTCCAGAGGTCCCTTCCAACCCTGATATTCTATGATTCTAATGTTCATTTGTTAAAAAAGGCTCTGTAAATTACAAGCCAGTAAGCCTAACTTCAGTGCCAGACAAACTGGTTGAAATTGAATTATCAAACATACAGAACACAGTATGTTGCGGAAGAGTCCACGTGGCTTTTGTAAAGGGAAATCATGCCTCACCGATCCACTAGAATTCTTTGAGGGCGGTTCAGCCCAGGTGGGGAGCTGAGGAGGTGGGACAGAACTGCTTGTCACACCAGCTGACTCTGCTCAGGGTAACTGTCTGTGAGAGAGCCCAAGTTGGGAGGAGGCGGTGGTCCACTCTCTGCCTTGTCCCAGCTGCTGGAGACAGGGGCCAACCAAGCTGGAAACATGCCGAAGGGAGGAAGGGTGGGCTATTCCTTGCTTGGCACTTGTTACCTGTAGCCAGGCCCGGGCACGGTGCAGAGGGGCACCGTGCTGCACAGAAGCAGCAAACCTGAGCAGAGTCAGCCAGTGTGAGAAGTGGCTCCGCCCCACCAAGTTCCAGCTTCTAGGGAGAAGCCAAGCAAGCTGAAAGTGCCAGGGGAGAGGCACTTGTCTCTTTTCCAAGCTGAAAAGTCCTGGTTTATTGATCTCTCCTCATATGGCAGCCGTTCCATACCCATAATCATTTTTGTTGCCCTTTTCTGAACCTTTTCCAATTCCAATATATCTTTTTTGAGATGGGGTGACTACATCTGCACACTGTATTCAAGATGGGGGTGTACCATGGATTTGTATAGAGGCAATATGATATTTTCTGTCTTATTATCTATCCCTTTCTTAATGATTCCCAACATTCTGTTTGCTTTTTTGACTGCCATTGCACATTGAGTGGATGTTTTCAGAGAACTATCCACAATGACTCCAAAATCTCTTTCTTGAGTGGTAACAGTTAATTTAGACCCCATCATTTTATATTCATAGTTGGGATTATGTTTTCCAATGTGCATTACTTTGCATTTATCAACACTGAATTTCATCTGCCATTTAGTTGCCAAGTCACCCAGTATTCAGAGATCATTCTGTATCTCTTCGCAGTCTGCCTGGGACTTAACTACCTTGAGTAATTTTGTATCATCTTCAAATTTTGCTACCTCACTGTTTACACCTTTTTCCAGATCATTTATGAATATGTTGAATAGGAGTGGGCCCAGTTCAGATCCCTGGGGGACACAACTATTTACCTCTCTCCATTTTGAAAACAGACCATTTATTCCTACCCTTTGTTTCCTATCTTTTATCCAGTTACCAATCCATGAGAAGACCTTCCCTCTTATCCCATGACAGCTTGCTTTGCTTAAGAGTGAGGGATCTTGAAAATGCTTTCTGAAAATCTAAGTACACTATATCCACTGGATCCCCTCGGTCTACATGCCTGTTGACCCCCCTCAAAAAATTCTAGTAAATTGGTGAGGCATGATTTCCCTTTACAATAACCATGTTGACTATTCCCCATCAAATTATGTTCATCTATGTGTCTTGACAATTTTGTTCTTTACCATAGTTTCAATCAAGTTAGGCTTACAAGCCTGTAATTTCTGGGATCACCTCTGGAGCCCTTTTTAAAAATTGGTGTCACATTAACTATCCTCCAGTCATTTGGTACAGAATTTCAATTTTTACTTTAACATGCATATTCTGTATTGTTTTTGGAAAATATTTTTAAATTAGTACTTGTGCAATCAAAAACACAAGTAGACAATAACCTTATCAATAGGGGAACATTAGAAAATATTGCAGTTATATAGAAGGATGAATTCTTCTTGAATAAATAACTTTTAAACTTCAGTATTGGTAACACATAAGCATTGTGTACGTATGTAATTGTTTCCCTTTAATAAATGTCCCTTTAATAGCAGTTATCTTGATAGGACATCTGAGCAGAGAGAAGAGCACTTGGTGGTGTCACTGAAAGGTTGTAAATGTAAACTCTGGGCATGGTTCATGGTTCAAACAATTGGCTGCAACTTTTGATATGCAACTAAATACACAAAATCCCAACAATCATTACATGGATTGCTCTCAGTGAGGCCACAACAGATCACAACAACCAAAAGGAGCCCCAGATAGAACACCATTCACAATTGACCTTCCTCCACCCCTCTTGACTCTCTTCTTTGTGTGAAGATCTGGTAGAATTCATGAGTGCCTCCAATCTTGTGCTCAGTGTGAAAGGCCCTCCTGCAGCCTGTTTCATTCACACAGTGTGAAGTGAAATTTTATTAAACCCTGTTGAACTGCTCTATCCATGCAGCTAAGTTGCTTCCAGCCTAACTCTAAGCAGTCCTGGTATCATTGTTATCCCCTCTATAACAGTCTCTCCAAGGAACACGGGCACTCTGACTTCTATTCCACTGATCATAATACATCTTCTCTATTTTATAAACATTTTAATATAAACAAATAATTAAGAACAAATAATTGATGTCGAGACCTGCAGCCTGTTTCTCTTCAGCCAGACATTGCTAGCTCGTAACCCAAGTTGGAGTTTTGTCTTTCACCACATTCGGCTGGTTATGTAATCTTTGAGATAGTTTGTTCTCCTGAACGGGTGACCACAGCAAAAGTGACCTATCTGTCTGTCCGTCACCGGGTCTGAGCCTAGCAGCCATCTCTCTGTGGAGTCTCCTCCTTGTGAGGCTGGCCTCCAGATAGTTCTCTATTTCTCCATCTATGTTGATCTCTGTATCTCTATAGGTTCCCTTGGGGTGTTGTGTCTGTAGGCTCATAAAAGCCCCCTGTTCTTTCAGATCACTTGTCCCTCTTGCGTAATCACTTCATATGACCTGGGTGCCACTGCATCCCTCACAAGACCTTTAGTCCGCTCCTGGTTTCTCTATGATGGCTGGATCCAGATAAGAGTGTCTGCCTCCAGTACCGGTGGGTCCTTGGCTGACCTGTCCTACTATTGTACCTGTTTTCTCTGATTCCTGGCAAGGCCGCCCAGAGGATTCAGGGGACCTGGGGCAAAGCAATTTCGGGGGCCTCTTCCATAAAAATAGTTGCAAAATTATAGAATATTATATTCTTGTGGGGGCCCCTGTGAGGCCCAGGGCCTGGGACAAATTGCCCCATTTGCCTGCCCCCAGCCTCCCCCCCCCCCCGCCGGCAGCCCTGATTCCTGGCCACGTCCTCTCAGCAGTATCTCAATCCTTCTGGCAGCAACATGTATCCCCTCATTAGTAACAGGGTTTTGGTTCTTCATCCCATCAGTGCCTTCACTTGACTGTTTTGTTAGCCCTGTCATGGGGTATTCCTGTGTGCCAAAAAAAGAAGGGGTCTGAATCAGAAGAAACAGCTTTGTGTAACAATCTCTTAGCTATTTTCACAGCTGATTCCACCTTATCATTACTCTGTAGAGGTATGCTGTGGAGGTGGTGTGGTGGTCAAAAACTCCCATTTGCGTGCTAATTCCTTTAATTCTTTGAGGCAAATTGGGATCCATTGTTGGTGAATACAGTATCCAGAATGCCATATCTCATAAAATGGTTTGCCAGTCACTGACTTTCTTCTTGTATCAGGAAAGGCTTCAACCTCTCAAAAGTTTAAATAGTAGTCCACTGTAATCAAGTACTACTTTTCACTCAAGGTAAATAAGTCCACTCCCACCTTTTCCCATGGCTGGATGGGCAGTTCATGTGGAAATAGATTATTTCTGCTGGCGGTTATCACAAAACCAGCAGGTATCACACCCTCTATCAAGGAGTAGAGCTGTGTATTAATTCCTGGTCAGTAAACACACTCTTGAGTTTGTCTAAGACACCTGTCAATGCCCAGGTGGGAGGTATGTATTTTTTGAATGATGTCCTTATGTAATGACGTGTAGACAACAGCTCTCGGTCCTTGAAATCTGATTCCATCCTGCACACTTAACTCATCTTTCATTTGAAAATATGGTTCTGTTCCTACCAATACTTGACATTTGTCTTCCGGCCACCAGGCTAGTATTGCTCTGTTGACTGCCTGTATTTGGATGTCCTGTTCCATAGCCTCTTTGATTTCCATCAGCTTTGTTTTTGAAACTGAGGGATGGTGCAGCATGTTAATGGATTTAATATCCTGATCCTCTTCCCTCAGTACATATGCTGAGTATATATGCCCTACTTAGAGATGTCAGCTAATACCAGTAATTGTTCTTGTCATAGGTCTTCTCCCCCACTTGGAGCTGTTGGGTTTCAAGATGGGGACCTGCATGGACTTTTCTAAACTAAAATCCTAGTTTAGATCTGGTTTTCGCTGCCACCAGTTACGTTTAAAGTGGATAACACACTGCCTGTCCCCCAAGCTTCCCCTGGGGAACCCAGATTCAAACCACTTGAATCTCACCAGAGAGAGAGAGAAACAGCCAGTTCCCCTCCCCCCTTCCCTCTCTCCAGCCTGCTCCGGAGAGATTACACACCGAGTCAAATCCTTGACTCAACACAAAGAGGGACTCACCTCCCCCTCCCCTTCCCTAGTCCTGGAGAGAGATACCTTGATTCAAACTCCTTGAATCAAACAAAGAGGGATTCACTTTTTCCCCCTCCCCTTCCCCTGAAAATCCAAACAAGGGAAGAAATTAATCCAGTTCTAAAAAAGAAAAGATTTTATTAAAGAAAGAAAAAAGTACACTATCTCTGTATTACCAGGATGCAAAAATACAGGGTCTAACTTATAAAAACTGGAGAGACTTCCCCCTCCCTCCTCCTCAGAATAATCAGTAACAGCAACAGAAATAAAGAATTTCCTTCAGCAAACACACAATTGCAAATGTAGAAATTAAATTATAAGACTAATTCGCCTTTCTAATACTCACTATACTGGATAGTAGAAAATACTCCAGGAGAACTTGGAGACATGTCTGGCCTCTCTTAGATCCAAAAAGAGAGCACACAGAGCAAAACAAGGAACACAGACAAAGCCTTCCCTCCACAGAGATTTGAAATTATCCTGTCCCTTGATTGGTCCTCTGGTCAGGTGTTCCTCAGGTTACTGAGCTTGTTAACCCTTTACAGGTAAAATAGACTTTAACCCTTAACTATCTGTTTATGATAGTTCTGGACAATATCTAATCTCTACCTGGTAAGACAGGAGGTCCATCAACATATGCTGCATTTCTTTGGAGCGTTAAAAGGAGTTTTGCCATGATTGTCTCTAGCGGTGTGAGGGCTGATTGCATTATTATTGGGTGGCCATAGGTGTATTGGTGGAATCACTCCACACCAAATACCACAGCTAGAAACTTTTTTTCCTATTTGGAAAGTACCTCTGTTCAATTTCTGAGAGGTCTCTGCTGGCGTAAGTAACTGGCTGCTGCTAATACCTTCTCTGATGTATCACACTGGCATTTCAGTGGCTCTTCTGGCTGGTAATACCTTAGGACAGGAACATCCACTATAATTTGTTTCAGCATGTCAAATGCTTGCTGTTGAGGAGTTGCCCGGTCCCACTCAGGATCCTGCTTTGAAAGCTGGCATATGGCTTCTGCTGCTGCAATAAAGTGTGGGCAGAAACTTTATCATTCTTCACATCACAGACTGTAAAAGGTCTAGCTTTGGAAAGTTCTGGCAAGATGTCATCAATTGTGGACTGTCAATATTGGCATCTATTCAATGCTCAGTTCAGGGGCATTGGGTCTATGCAGATATGCAAGTTTTCTGATGGCTTTTTTATCACCATCATGCTGCTAACCCAGACTAAGCTAGCCTCTGCAAGCACTATGAGATCCCTGCTTTGTGGATTTACAAGTTTCTTATGTTCTGGATTATGTTGTGCCACTGGCATTTTCTTTCATGGTTTGCACACAGGTTCCACTGTGGGCTGTACTTCCAGTCTCTGCTGTCTTTTGAGGCACCCATCATCTTTGGAAACCTCCCCAGGCACTTTTAAAATTATCTCCATTCTCAGTAGGATTTCCCCTTTTGCTTCTTGCATTGCAGCTATAAAATTCTGAAACTGCACCTTGATCAGAACTATGGCTTGTATGGCTGTATTCCCAAGGCGCCGGGGGGGTCTGTGGCACTTACCATTCATCACACAAACTTTAATTGGTACCATCTGTTATCCTTCAGGTTAGTTACTATAAAATCATAAAGCGACAGAGTGCTGTGGCACCTTATAGACTAGCAGAAGTATTGGAGCATGAGCTTTCACGGGTTCTTGAGGCTTCTGCTGCATGCCCCATGCCTAAGCATCTGTTCAATGTGAGATCACTTTCCTAGAACTGCTACTCCCGCCAGTGGAAATCCCAAATGCCGCAGACTATCCTTTCCTGAATCAAAGTCCCCAAAATTGCACCTCACAGCCAGTGTGTGTAGGGTGGTAACATCCTTCCCCTTCAGAGTGATCACTAGTGAAAATCCTGTGTTGCTTCACAGTTTTGTTCTGCTTTGTGGAGCAATAGATTCCCAGGGCTTCTAGGGCTGTTGAGATGCTTGAGGTAGTGGTGAGCTTCAGAGTGCTGCAGACCTCTCTGCCTTGTTCCCTAGTAAGGTAAAGGAACAGTTTTACATTCCAGCTGTTGTCATCCTCCTCTATGAACAGCTCAAGCCCCTGCTTCCACCAGGTTCATCTCTGCACTAGGTTTGTGTTTTCAAAAGCCAGGACTTCTGGAGGGGCTTCAGACTGAGTTCCAAGCTAGCTGCTGTACAGCAGATAACTCACAGCTTAGATGCTTCACAAAGTGTGAAGCTGAATGCAGTTTAAGTTGAATAAGTGAAACTTTATTAAAACCTGTGAACTCCTCTGTCCATGTGCCTTCCAGCCTAATACTGCACATTACTTGTTTCATTGGTGATCCCTCACTAACAGTCCCTTCAGGGAAAATTGGTCCTCTGACTCCAGTTCCACTGATCATGATACACCTGCCACCCTCTGCATCCTGGGGCAACTCTTTCCAAGCCATCTACTTGGGCTCAGGATAAGAGATGTCCCTAATGTGCCCCATTATCACAGAGCAGGGCTCCTGCTGAAGTTGCATCAAATGCCTAGAAACCTAAACAATGCAACACAAGCAGAAACACCATTTTGTCTTCCTTGGATGTGTCTGTTAGCAGCACCTACCGGAATTTTAAGAAAAGGCAGAACCCTAACCTCTCTCCTCACCTTCCTTGCCATGCCACTGAAGCCAATCAACAGAGATTGACATTTTCAATCTTTCCCAGTTCCAAGAGGCAGTCAGCCACATATAACAACTCACGGTATGCCAGAAAGCACAATGAAGATCTGATACCAACCAGCTACTTACAATTACCCAAATGAACTACAGTACCTACAAACTAAAATTATCCTCAGTAGGGTGGTTGGGTGGAAAGCTTGATTTGATCTACTAGAGACATAGTAGAGACAGCAATGCCAAGTTCTACACTTGGTTGCCTCTCTATATGGCCAATACATGATGGTGAGGGGAAGAGCTAGTCAGCAGGCTGGCAGGGTACAGGGTCTCCAGTCAAAGTAGAATCCCTCACTAACATCTCCAGCCAATCAGCTGCACGATGGGTTGATAATTCTCCCCATCCTCCCCCTTCTTTTTTGGAACTACCAAAGCACACACCTAGTAAGTCATATGCCTACATTGCATTCTTCCTCTCTTGCAATGAACTGAAGGCACAAGCTGCGAGGAACATTTGTCAGTTTGTCATTATTATGAATAAGTATTCAGGACTTATGTTAGCAGGAAAAAGTAGATCAGCTTGACATCTTTTATTTATATTTCAGAAGTTAGTCCATTAGTCCTTTATAAAAATCACGTAGGATTACATGAAATATAAACATCGGCCACCAGGGCAAAGGGCCAGCTGTACAAAGCTGAATAAGATGAAATCAAAATATTCACTTTTGGAAGCTGCCACAGAGTGTGTTGTCCCTCTCAGCTCCACTGCATCCTTGCTTCACGATCTAGTTTTTTAAGGAATGGCATTCTGGGAATTGTTGCCTTCAGAGAGATCATTCAGTGGCAGGCTGAAAGCCAAGTAGGGGCAGGACTGTTTAGGAAACAGTGTTTCTGTTGTTAGAGCTGAGAATAGGAATGAGATAAGACCTACACAGGCACTTAGGAAGTGGGCCAGGAGGAGCTCTGGAGAAGGGCCTGTAAGAAGCAGCACACCCAAGGAAAGATAAAAGCAGCAAAGAGTCCTGTGGCACCTTATAGACTAACAGATGTATTGGAGCATGAGCTTTCGTGGGTGAATACCCACTTCGTCGGATGCATATGAAAGATAATTTGTTCAAGGCCTGACCCAGGAGATGGAAGGCGTGGGAGAAAGCCTGTGAAGAGGCCTAAAGATCAGTAGACAGAAGGGTAAGAGTCTAGTAGAATGAAGGAATAGGCTGTTGGCAAATGGTGTGTAGAGGTGTCTGGGTGGGAACTGTAAAAGCAGCAAAGAGTCCTGTGACACCTTATAGACTAACAGAAGTTTTGGAGCCTGAGCTTTTGAAAGCTCATGCTCCAAAACTTCTTTTAGTCTATAAGGTGCCACAGGACTCTTTGCTGCTTTTACAGATCCAGACTAACACAGCTACTGCTCTGATACTGGGTAGGAACTGAGTGCTACCTTCCTGTTTCAAGGCCCATGGCTGGGTTGAAGGAGCCTCCCTTCACCCTAGTGCAACAAGGGGAAAAACCAGGGTGGTTCTTGGAGAAACAACTGTTCAGCTTTTTACCAGGGAGGGAAAATAAATGTAAAATCCTGCCTTGGGGAGGAGGGTGAAAAAATGTCATTTGGGCATTTCTTACACCAGAAGTAGCAGCTTCTGCTTTGACCAGAGAGCCAAATTATCCTGACATCTGAGAGAGACTGTAGACCAATGATGGAAATACGAGGCATGGATAACTTGATGCTGGACTTTTGTAAGCAGACTGTAACAGATGCTGGTTGGCTAAGGATATTTGTAATGCACGAGCCTTCCATTTGAAAAAAATCACTGTTTCTAATCTGGACCAAGTTGTGAGGGGCACAGACAGGGGGCTCGGGGCCAGGGAAGGACACAGGCACGGGCTTCAGTAGGTTTTTTTTTGTTGGGTTCGACCCACCAATATAAGATTCAAGTATGCTGCACCCTTCCCAAACACTATTTAAAAAACAAAAACAAACAAACAAAAAAACCTTCTACTTTCCTCCAGGTTTTAATTGGGCAGAAAATTCAAATAATCAGTACTTAAATAGGTTTCAAATACAGTATTCTGAAACATGTTATTCCTATCTCTGGTAATTTTTTAAAAGCCAGCTTTAACTGTCTGATTAGAGAAGCACTGATAAATCCTCAGCCTCGTGGAGGAAAAGGTACCCTTTTAATACTGGTTTTATTTATGAAGAATTCAAGTAACATTGTAGCCCAATAGTGCACAGAAAGCTTGTTCTTTTAACAGGATCAGCTGAATTTTCATATTCATTTAACTGTTATATAATGAAGAGTTTTACTTTAATGTTTACAGTTGGTGCATAGATAAATCATGAATAGGGATTCTAATTCTTTGCTTGTTATTCATGTGAGTTCCATTACAGCCACACTGCAGGCAGTGATGCACTTCAAGGACTGTGCTGATGCTGATGTTATAAACCAAAAGAACAAAGTTTAAATGGTCTGAAAATGTCAGCAGAATCCTGATAGTAAATTCTGACCTTGCTATTGACTCCTGAGAACCTTTAGTTACATTTGATGTGTTTCACATAATGCAAGTGTAATGTTATTCAGGTGACATAAACAAAAGCTACCGCAGCTGACCAAATTCATGGACCGAAAGTGAATACTGGCTATTTATTTATCTGTAGTTATGTGAAGTTATTTATAGAAGTTAAGGTCTTCAGGAAAGCAACAATATGCAGAAAACTGATATGAGAAATATTAGTATCTCTGTGCTTAGCAGAATTAGACTTTTTCTATTAAAATTTATTATACATAGCTCTAAGATGCAGGACAATAAACAGCAGGTTATTTCTTCTTACTGTAAAATTGGGACTCTTGGCCTACTGGTAATGTATATCAAGGCCCAACGCCTCTTTGATATATTAGTGCTCATATAATGTCTGTTCCTGGCACACTCCTCCATTGAATTAAGGGCCTAAGTAAACTGATCAATTTGAGAATTCTGAGTTGTTTATAGGTAACAGAACCACAAGATACATGCATGACAAAAACTTGTGTGACCCTGTAACCTTGTCCCTCATTTCTGTCCCCACCCCAGAGCCCGCACCCCCAGTTAGAGCCCTTACCCCTTCCTGCATCCCAATCCTCTGCCCCAGCCCAGTGAAAATGATTGCAGGTGGGGAAGAGGATCCACCAAGAGGGGGGGAATGTGGTGAGTGGGGGGCAGGCCAGGGCCTTGGGGAAGGGGTGAGGCAGGGGGCATGAACTCAGGAAAGGGGCAGGGCTAGGGTGTTTGGTTTTGTGGGATTACAAAGTTAGCAACCCCATCCAGGGATGCAGCAAGAGATCTGTGTAGTCTGGCCTTGACTGCTTATTAAAGGGTCCCTGGACCTAAACCCAAGTGGAGAGGGAGGGCTTGGGTTCCCCTATCAGCCCACTGATGAAGATGAAGTAGAACATGCCTGAGAAAGAGGAAAGAACTTCTGAAACTCCCTGATACTAGGGTAAGGTCTAATGAGTTCAGAATTGGACCAAAAGCCCAATGTGAGGTCAAAAACTATTATTTGTTGGACTGCTGGTTTACCCAGTACTATATATGCCCTGGCCAGAGGGCAAAGTCTCAAGAAGAAGCAGACCCCTGTAGGGCTAGAACTGTTGCCAGGATGGAGTGTTAAAGGATAAGAGCCAGCTATGCTGTGCATAGCCACCATGGTGTGCGCAGGTTAGTAAGCCACATGTTTATAGCATAAAGGACCTATCCTATTTTTAAGTGCTGTTTTAATAATTTTCCCATCAATCAGACCATGATGGTTTCATTTCACCTCATTTCAGACCCCTGTCCCCAACACCTAGATAAGGAGGAAAAGTACATTGCAAATGGGAGGGAAGAATTCCTAGTGTAACTGTTGCTCCCTTCATTCCACTGACCCTAAAATCATTTCCATCAGGTCTCTTCCTCTTCTCAGAATATTAGGTTGCCATTCAGTACCCCACCCTTCCTACAGCTCCTCCAACCTTTGAGATATGATTGCAGGTCTAGAAGTTAACAGTATTTTTGTAAGTTGGTACCCAACCAATGGGGCAACCATTGTTCTGCGGCAACAGGGCTTAACAGGAGGTTGCTGGACGAAACCATGTAGGTCACCTGTCTGCTGCTGCTCATCTACCCTCCAGAAGGTGACAACAGCTGTGGCAATTAATCTTAAAGATTCATTCAGTTACAGAAGATTGAAACTGTTCTCCAAGAAGGGGAGAGGGACAATGGGTAGAAGTCAGCTGCAGGAAGGGGGAGAGCCTCTAGGAAAGATGGAACGTTGTTAGAGAAATAAAGGGACTGTCAGATGCCTTGGTTGCATCTTATCAAACCAAATTTCAAAGACCTAGAACAGGGTCAGCATTTAAAATCAGAAGTCATCAACCTCCTTTAGCATCCTTATCAGAAATAGCCACTTCTTCCACTACTAAAAATGGCTTATGATGAGCACACCATTATACTGCAGATTTATTGAGTGATATTGCCTGTGATTTTTAGAGGACATATTAATTCTCTAAGGATGAAATCAATAGCTTCCTCTCATACTAGGAACATCCTACCAAGGCCATGAAGTTTTTGTTAAGTTTACTGCTACTGAAGCCAGGTAACAACAATGGATAAAACAGAAAATAGACACCCTTTGGTGGATGCACTTTGAAATAGAGCCGATACTCTGCCTAGTATTTGATAAGTGTTCACAGCACACACACACAGAAATAAAAATTAAAAAGGAAGAAAAATATAGCACAGCTGTTCTCATTTATCCAGGCAAATGACACATGGGACTGCAAATATTTACTGCAAATTTTGGCAGATTTTTTTTTAAAAATCACTGAAATGATTACAGTAATGACACCCTTAATTAGTAGTCAATCAGAATATTGTCATGCTTTGGTCATGGAGCACCTGTACTCTGCCTATGAGACACAAGACAAGTCAGCCACCTTATCCTTCACTTCCCATTCTGATCACAGTTTCTGCTCCTCTGGTACAATTTCCTTCCAGAACTAATTCAAAAGGCCCATACTCTCTATGTATTTAAGTCCCGCTTGAAGACGCACTTTTACATTGCCACATCTGAGAAATCTAGCAACTTCATACCCCTTCCTTGAAACTTTATATATTGTAACCTTTAATCAGTTTGTCTGTAGATTGTATGTTCCTTGAAACAAGGATTGTGCCTTATTCCCATTTGGGAAATAATTGATATATCTTGGACTCTGCCAGAAGCATATAACAAATGCTTAGCATCAGATAACACATTTGGAAAGCTCATTTATTCCAGCTACTGCAGCACAGCATGGATATCAAGTGTTCATGTTGCCTAGCAATGAGCACCCCAGCATGTGCTCAGCCTATCACTCATGATGCATATTCCTAGTAAATGTGAGCACTCCTAGCAATAGGCTACTAGAGCCCTAGGTACAAGCACAGTTATGTGAGCCACCACTCAGGAACACTGCTGATGCTCCCCAGAAGTAGCTAACATGAGTGTGCTCATAATGTCGCTCATATTGTCTGCTACTAACAGAGAAAGTGATCTCCTACTGAATTGTTATAGGGGGAGGGAGAGACCATAAAATATGAGACACAGATATACAGCATTGTAAGTGAACCACTGTGTATATCAACACTTACACAACGTTGTTCCATTGATTTAGATACTATTACACCAGTATTCATGGTACACTCTGTGCTAAGTATAGCATAGGTCATAGATGTAGGCAAATGTGTAAAGCTTTTAGTGTGACCCCAGTTTTCTGTCTTTCTGTATACATTGTAATATATATCTAGCCTCACCTTTCCAATCTTCATCCCTAAGTGCTAAATTTACACTTAAACTACTGGTTAATTTAGGGGTATTGTCATTTTTCTAACAAACATGAGTTTCCTGATGTAAACACTGAAAAGTATTTAAATTTTGCAACAACTTTTAAAAATCCACAATATCAAAACAAAATAGAAAATTTAGACAAAACTAACATCTCTGTTCTTAAGGAAATCTAGGACACATTCTGAGTATTTCTACAGAAGCAGCATTCACACAATCTACCACTGCTAACTCAACACACATGCTCAGGTTGGTCAAGAGCAGGGGTTCTCAAACTGGAGGTCGTGAGGTTATTACACGGGAGGGGAGGGGTTGTGAGCTGTCAGCCTCCACCCCAAACCCCACTTTGCCTCCAGCATTTATAATGGTATTAAATATATAACAATGTTTTTAATTTATAGGGGGGGGGTCACACTCAGAGGCTTGCTATGTGAAAGGGGTCACCAGTACAAAAGTTTGAGACCCAATGGCCAAGAGGCTGTGCATGAGCCAAGTGGAAGAAAATGCATTTTTTAATTTTATTTTAAAAAAATTACATCAAGTATGAAACTGAAAGTAACTACAACATTTTTGTACGCTCTTGAGCAGAAAAGGGAAGCCTGAGAAGAGATAATGTCTTTGGAATAGGTTATTGAATGTTAGAAACTCTTGGATACACTGAAACGCAAGAATATTTCTGCACTTGTAAGAAGGAAGATTAAAACCTTTTGTATGCTACACAGAAACTGGAGGCAAATTGTCCTGCCGTGAAGACACACATGTAGAGGAGAGAATGGCAGCAGGATGCCTTGTCAGTCATTGCAGTTGAGAGCAGAGAAGTGAATGCTGTAAGATTTGAACTGCTGGAATGAAACACTAGGAAATGGCAAAACGCTATTGCATGTTATTGAAGGGCAAATGGATTTTTTTTTTAAAGGTTACATAATCACGGTTTTGGGTTTGAAAATCACCAATGTTGAAAGCTATTAAATGCAATAGAAATAAAGAGAGACTGCATTGCCTGTCTACTGACATAGGGTCCACACAAGCAAAATTATCATTTATTTTAATGTGGGTGTTTATACAATGATTCCAGCATCAGGTCCCTGGGTGTGACAAAGGAAGTTCTACTCAGCATCTGTATGGATGCATGGGGAATGCTATGAACTTTCATATCTATAACATTGGTTAAATATGAACAATAGTTACTCTCTATATGTAAGCCTTGTGGCCTGAAAGCTTAGAGAGAAGGGAGCTCTCTATTGTTACCTGTCGGTGAAATGGGAGAAGAGTGGTCCAGAGCTGATTAAGCACAGAATATGAGCAGAGGCTCCCCTGGCATCTGCTAAAAAGCAAGGAGAATTGACTGGGTCAGGCCTCATTTGCATTTTATTTATGTGGCAGTTTGGTTTTGGTTAAAATAGTTAAATTTTGAGTTTGGATGCAATAAGAGACAAGACAAGGACATTGCATGAGCCTGGGTTCACCCTGACCAAGACTATTGTCAGGCACAATTGAGTAAGGGAGCCTGGACAGGCCTAAAAGAAGTGGGTGAAGGTTCTTATCTTCTGGAGGTGAGAACTCTGTAAAGGTAGACACTTACCAGGGATCGACACTGCAGCGATCGATCCACTGGGGGTCGATTTAGCTCTCCCATCGACTCCGGTACTCCACCGTACCAAGAAGGGTAAGGTAAGTCAACAGGAGAGTTTCTCCTGTTGACCCAGCACAGTGTAGACACTGCAGTAAGCCGACCTAAGCTACGTTGACTCCAGCTACATTATTCACGTACTTGGAGTTGTGTAACTTAGGTCGACTTAGCCTCCTAGTGTAGACCAGGCCTTAAGTCATCTCTAAAAAGCTGGTTTGAGACTGCTGCAAAAGAGTGGATGGCACAGAGCTAAAGGTGACTTCGGAGCAATGGACAACACAGTTATGTTTTAGTCTAGAAGATACATACAAACAGGGATGCACACAAACTCTGAAGAGTGTGCACATCTGAAAGTACTGATGAATTTCACACCCACCAAGTACACATTTCATGTTGTTAGCAGATAACGGTTTAAAAATCAGACACATTAAAATGGGAAATAAACAGAAATCCTCCACTGGCTGCCTGTACTGAGAGCAAGGGCAAAGAGCCTGAACTACAAGGTACCACATAATCTTGCCATGGCCTACGTATCTGATCTTATTTCCTCCTCCTCTTGCCACTTCTACTCAGCGCCTATTACTGCCCTTTTTCTTCCTTTTCCCTTCTTCCAGGTTTGCTCCTTCTTCCATCCTCCTGTCAGGCTTTGGACAGTCTCTCATCTTTTATCAAGCTTCCTGAGGTAAAGCATTTATTGAAGAGTAACCTGAAGTACACACTAATCACAAGGATTCACTGCCTCCAAGAATCTATTTTAAAATATTCCCCATTAAAACTGATAAACCCAGTATGTGTGACTGATTCTATTCTAGGTTTGCTCTCTGTGTGATCACCAAAGCTTATTTTAAAACAAGGCTCCCCACCTTCTAGGAATAAAGTCTCTCTCTCTCTCTCTCTCTCTCACACACACACACATACACATCACACACAAAAAGCAGAAAAAGATTACACAAACTGATGGCCACTGGAATCTCACCCATTCTTGCTCACTAATTGTTATATTCACCACATAAATGAAGAAATTAGAGTATTTTAGGTTTTAAAATCTTTCTGGAAGGTTGCAACATAACATTTGATAAGATTCTAAGATTTCTTAGAATACAGAACCCTGGCACACAAGAACTAAAAACAGCGAGAGACAAGAAGGCTGTTCTCTAAGACAGAGAGGCACAACTCAATACACCTGGCTCTAGGCTGGCTTTTTGTAGACTGGCTGCTAAGAGACCCAGATAATATGCTTCCCTACCATGCCTGCAAGCAAGCTCAGGAAATCCCTTACAAACTTAAAGTGATAGTTTGTAATTTTAATAATTTTCAATACACCATACTAATGAGTGGAAGAGTCTTTGGAGTAAGCAAGCAAAAACTACAGTGGTTAGTTCTCTCTAGAAAGGGTTAAACAATCCACTTGAACTTTACATATAAGAAATTTGCTGAAAATGTGATTGTTAAGGAACCAAAATCATGATTATACAGAACCTAATAGTTCCTTTAGGATAAGAGATATTATGTTTTGGCATAAATCCAGCTAGATTAGTAAATGTTTAGTGTGAGTCATAGGTAAACAATACTCTGGTCAGTCACTGAAGATTTGAGTGCTAGGACTAAATTCACTAGTGGCATAAGCTGGTACAACTCCAGTGAAGTTGATAATTGTACCTTCATATGCTATTGGTAAACTAGGTCCTCTAGGGGGGAGAGATAGTGGTTTGAGCATTTGGCCTACTAAACCCAGGATTGTGAGTTCAATCCGGCCACTTAGGGATCTAGGGCAAAAAAACTATCAGGTGATTGGTCCTGCTTTGAGCAGGGGGTTTGAGCAGAGGATTCAACCAGATGACCTCCTGAGGTCCCTTCCAACCCTGATATTCTATGATCTAGGCATTGCTCTCCCAGCTAAAGAATGTTAATTCTATCATTTTATTTTTCTCATCATATAAACAAAGTTGTGAAGAGTTATGTATTGTCTTCTTCAAAAGATGTAGTTGGTAGTTAAATCTCAGTGGAATAAAAACTTCTGTTTTGTGAACATTTTAGAAAAGAATTGGATCTCAGACTTTTAACAAAGTGTTGAAAGCCTTTCTTTTCAAACACTCACACATCTAGCCTTCTGCTTTCACAGGGAAGCAACCAGCTGCCTTGAGCAGAGGCTTATGTGATTGATTAATTGATTAGCTTACCTGTTACTAGCTTCTAAGGAAGGCAGTTTAATAACTGATATTGTAAAATAAACATCCTGCTCTGCAATAAGAGAAACAATTTTTTAAAATTGCAGACAAACTGATGTTATTTCAATCAGGGTCCAAAGTCCTGCATTTGGGATGGTTATTGAAATGTAGGGTTGGAAGCAAACTCAAGAGGTCACCTAGTCCATCCCTGATGCTAAATCAGGATTAAGAATACCTAGACCCGTACTGACAGGTGCTTGTCTAACTTGTTCTTAAAAATCTTTAATGAAGGGGGTGTAACAGGGTGCACAAACCTCTTGTGAGCACCCCGTTGGCCAAGTGCATGCTCTCTCTCTCTCTCTCTTTCTCTCTCTTGGTGTGTCTTTGGTGACTCAGCCCCCCGGCCAAGTCACACACAGTCTTTCTGTGTGATGAAAGCAAAGCAAAACTCCTTCTGGGGTACAAGTCCAACAGTGCTCCCTGTAATGTCTCCCACAAGTTGTCCCTGCTCCGGGACAGAGCAGTGTCCCAGGGCTCCCTCCCTGGTGATAGTTTTTGCCCTCTTAGGGCCTTTCTGGCCACAACTCTCCAGCTGGGCCACTGCAGTTCATGGGGGTGCCTCAATGTCCAGGCCACTTCCCCCAGTGGCTAATGGGGAAAGGGGAACCAGGGCCCACTCATTACTCCAGGTCCCAACCCAAGGACCCTATAGATAGCAGCTGCCTGTTGTGTCCCTTTATCTAAGTCATGCTGTTGCTGCTCTAATTCCCTGGGCTACTTTCCTGCAGCCCTGTGCCATCTTCACCCTTACCTCAGGTTTCCTTCTCGCTCTCCCTGGCTTCTGGCAGCACTACCTTGTCCAAGGTCCTGCAGTTCCCTCAGGCAGCCACACACCATCCACACTCCTCCAGCTCTAGCAAGAAACTGAACTGACTCTGGCCCTGCAGTCCTTCTTATACTAGCCTGCTAGGCCCTGATTGGCTGCTCAGCCACTCTAGGCAGCTCGGAGGACTTCTCTACTGTCCTTTTTTGGGGTGGGGTGTGGCAGGACCACAAGCCCTCCAGCAGCGGGCCTTAGGTCCTAGTTGACCCCATCAGACGAGGATTTTACAGCCTAGGTAAGATGTTCCAGTGCTTAACTAGCCGTATAGTTATTTTTTTACCTAATATCCAGCCTAAACGTCCCTTGTGGCAAACTAAGCCAATTACTTCTTATCCTACTTTAGATGGACATGGAGAACAATTGGTCACGGTTCTGTTTATAACAGCCTTTAACATATTCAAAGACTGTTATTGTGTCCCTCCTCAGCTTTCTCTTACCTAGATTGAACACCCTGAATTCAACCTTTCCTTATAGGTTACGTTTCTAAACATCATTTTTGTTCCTCTCCTCTGGACTTGTTCCAATTTGTTCACATCATTCTTAAAGTGTGGCACCAAAAACTGGACACAGTACTCCAGCTGAGGCCTCACCAGTGACAAGTAGAAAAGAACAGTTGCCTCCCATGTCTTACATATGACAGTTCTGTTAATACATCATAGAATGGCATTTGCCTTTTTCACAACAGCATCACAATGTTGACTCATATTCAATTTGTGATCCACTATAATCTCCAGATCCTATCCACTCTTGCTGTAGTTGTACATTTGATTTTTCCTTCCAAAATGTAGTATTTTGCACTTATGTTATTGAATTTCATCTTACTGATTTCAAATCAATTGTCCAATTTATCAAGATCAGTTTGAATTCTAATCCTGCCCTCCAAAATTTTTGTGACCTCTCCCAGGTTTGTATTATCTACAGACTTTATATGCATACCCTCCATTCCATCATCCAAGCTGTTAATGAAAATATTGAAGAGTACTGGAACCAGGACAAACCCCTATGGAACCCCACTTGGTATGTCCTCCCAGGTGACACTGAACCAATGCTGATTACTCTTTGAGAATAGTCTTTCAACCAGTTATGTATCCACCCATGCCTAGTGGAATTTCATCTAGACCATACTTCCCTAGTTTGCTTATGTCATATGGAAAAAACCTTACTAAAGTCCACATAAATCAAGTCTACAGTTTCCTTCTACCCATTAGGTCAGTTACTCTGTAAAAGAAGGAAATTAGGTTGGCTTGGCACGATTTGTTCTTGACAAATCTATCTTGGCTGGTATTTGTCACATTATTATCCTCTAAGTGGAAATAAATTGATAGTTTGTTTAATTATTTGTTCCAGGGTCTTTTCAGGTTGAAGTTAGGCTGAATGGTATATAATTTCTCAGGCCTTCCATTTCCTGTTTTTGAATATTGCTACTATGTATGCCATTCTCCAGTCTTCTGGGACCTCACTCATCCCCAGTGAGATCTCTAAGATAATCATTAATGGTTCAGAGATTGCTTCAGTACTCAGTGGTGAATTTCAACAGTTTTGATTCTACCTTTATTTTTTACATCTGGGCAAACTGGCATGGGGAAAATCTGTTACTCACAAGGACTATATAAAAAGATGGGCTTGGACCAATTCGAACAGACTGGGCCAATGTGTAGTGTTTTCAGTAAGGAATGGAGAGCGTGATTTAACAATTAAAATATTAAATTCCCCCATTAGCTGGACTGGAGATACGTGTGATTTGAGAGAGGGGCTGGGGGAATGGCAATTGAAACAGTGTTCTTTGTCTTTGGAGCAACTATCACTGTGGGAGGGCTCTAGTTGCCATAAAGTGAGTTGGATTTTTAGACCACATGGTTCCACCTCATGCCTTCTGATACCTCCAATGTTAGTTTTACTTAAAGTGAATGTCAGTGGGAGTTGGGCCTTCACTTAGGTGCTCTTGAATGTCCCATACTCTAGATTTTTAACACTTTCAAATTGGAGTGTGTGTTTAGACATATGTGTAGCTTGTCTCTTTGGTTTATTCATTTATATTTCCTTTATTCACCCCTCCTCTTTTGGATCAAAGCAGTTCTCCCTCCTGTGTGCCAGAAGTGAATCTTAATGTGCTGAGAAAAGTCCTGGTGGAAGTATCAGTTTGGCATATGTTGTCTGGCAAAGTCATTTTCTGGCATTTTTCCATCTGAATTATGAGACAATTAGACCAGTGATGTGACGCAACTCACAGCAGAATACAGCCCTAAAGCTATACTGCAATAAACAGTACCAATATTTCGGAAGGGATTGAAGGAAGGGAGAAGGTTATTTTTAAAGTCCAGGTAGATGTCTCAGTTTTACAAACAAAAGTCTCAGTCCAGTGCACATTTAATCTGAAGTTTCACTCAGTTTCACTCTTTGTATTAATGACAGTTTGGATAATGAGTTAAATTATTAGGTGACTATGTTTTGAAAAGACTGAACAACTGACAGTTGAGATTTAAAGGGGAAGCCATGATGATTCAAAATCTGGATCCTATAATCAAACTTCTCAGTACTTCAGAATGTCCTGATTTGGATTCAGCCATCTACATGGACAGGTCTGATCAGTGAAGTTGAATCCTAACCTGCAGTTTGGTTCACACCTATCTCTAGAGATCATTAGTAAAATCCAATAAGTGTTTGCTTTTCAGAGTGTTTTTTTTTGTTACTGCAAAAACAGCAGCAAAGAATCCTGTGGCACCTTATAGACTAACAGACGTTTTGCAGCATGAGCTTTCGTGGGTGAATGCCCACTTCGTCGGATGCAAGAGTGGAAATTTCCAGGGGCAGGTAAATATAAGCAAGCAAGCTAGAGATAACGAGGTTAGATCAATCAGGGAGGATGAGGCCCTGTTCTAGCAGTTGAGGTGTGAAAACCAAGGGAGGAGAAACTGGTTCTGTAGTTGGCAAGCCATTCACAGTCTTTGTTTAATCCTAAACTGATGTTTAATCCTAAACTGATGGTGCCACAGGATTCTTTGCTGCTGTTTTTGCAGTAACAAAAAAAAAAAAACACTCTGAAAAGCAAACACTTATTGGATTTTACTAATGATCTCTAGAGATAGGTGTGAACCAAACTGCAGGTTAGGATTCAACTTCACTGATCAGACCTGTCCATGTAGATGGCTGAATCCAAATCAGGACATTCTGAAGTACTGAGAAGTTTGATTATAGGATCCAGATTTTGAATCATCATGGCTTCCCCTTTAAATCTCAACTGTCAGTTGTCAAATTTGACACCATCAGTCTAGCTTGCTTCTTGCTTGCTTATATTTACCTGCCCCTGGAAATTTCCACTCTTGCATCCGACAAAGTGGGCATTCACCCACGAAAGCTCATGCTGCAAAACGTCTGTTAGTCTATAAGGTGCCACAGGATTCTTTGCTGCTTTTACAGAACCAGACTAACATGGCTACCTCTCTGATACTTGCAAAAACAGCAAGTCTTTGCTTAAACCTGACACAAAATATATTCCATTCAGTTATTCTTACAAACTACCTTCCTTTATTATCTAATTACTTCACATACAGAGGCCTTTTCTGCTTACAGTAACTCCCTACTCTATCATAAATACTGTAACTCCCAACTCTATCCTTCATTGTCTCGCTCTTTACTCCCATTTGACTCTCATATACAGCATCTTAGTTCAGTGCTGAAATTCTGTGGGACTCTCTAGATCAGGTTGTTCCTGGCTGTTATGCACACACTTACTTATTGGTGCTCAGATTGGAAAAGACTTGTGTATTTCTCTAATGGAAGGAAGTGGTAATTGGGGCTTTTTATATTGAACTGAATAGCATCTGCTACATTCTCAAATATTGCAAATCCAAAAAATGTGGAAATCAAATGTTCAAACAGATAAGGAATTTTTTTTTAAAAAGTGTCTTGCAGGTTACCTAGAAGATATATCAAAAGAACAAAGGACTATTTCCACCAATGAGTTGGGCCAAAATTATAACGATTCAGATGAACTATGGAAAATTTGCAATGTTGTTGTAGCTGTGTTGGTCCAAGGATAAGTTTGCATCTTTTCACTCTCTCCTGCTTCATCTGCCCTTCTGCTTTCTTTGTCCCCCTTGGGAACTGTCAGAATTCTTTTTAAAAAAATTCAGAGTGCTGCAGTGCTAAATTAAGACCATGGCAAATAACTAATCTTAAGGCACCAGATCCTCAGCTGCACCAGTGTCCATCCGTCTGGTCCTGGCTGGTATTTCTCCCCTGGCATTTAAGCAAAGCCCTGGACACATTACTGTGCACAGCCAACTGTCAAAATAGCTTATTCACAATTCCATCTCAAAGCCACATTAAAAATGCCAGCTAAAGTCAAGATACCTCTTTTCTGAAGGTGGTTGAGCCTTTCAGTATATCAGCTACAATTTTTTAAGAAACAAGGCCACTAGTGGTGAGGGCCTGTAGTTTGGATCAATGGCACATTTCTTGGCAGATAAACAACTCAGATCTGTGTTTCCTAATTTTAACCGATCTGCTCTTGCATGCCCCTCAGAATAACCATATGAACTGCAAGATCCTTCTTCATTACAACAGGATATGTTGTGGTCATGAACCATTTAACTCACATCTTTACTGTTAGGGCTTCTTAAGCTTCCTGTTCTGCCTCTGTGGAGGTCAAGAACAAATAGCATGCCATCTGGATATTGATAGCCCTTTTTTATCATCTTCATGATGGATGGATGTGCTTAATGTCTCCAGATAATGCTGCCATGATAGAGTGGCTATACCACTTGCCCAACATCTAAATCATTGTACCATCAGAAGCTATATGCCAGAAAAAGGGGGAGTTTAACACCTAAATGCAAAAGCTAGTAAAATAACAGGGAAAATAGGCAAAAGGAAGAAAAATAGACTTTAAAAACCCCTTAAATTAAGATGGAGAGTTGAGGCCCTATGTTTTGTAAACTACTTGGGGCAGGGAAGTGTTTTGTGGTGGCACTTTTTTGAAGCACCTAGTTTGCTTTTGCATGTTGTAATGGATATTACCAAATTGCGACTGAGCAGCTGTGAAAGCAATGACCCATCCCACCTCTCTATCCTTTTGGCTTCTTCTGGTAATAAATGCATCTCTTGAATTAGTGCGTCATTGGCTTTTGGCTGTTAAAACCCCATTATAGGAAATAATTTTCTCCCTTATATCTTATACTGACCCTCACCTGACTGTAGAAGATTAATTTAATCTGTCACATCAGCATATCTGATAACATATAATTTAGAACCAGACTTCATTTAGTTTTTTTGGTGAAAAACTGAGCAGGAAAAACTTCCACTATCATGCAAATATCATTCACTGAGATAGAAGGGCCAGTCCTAACCTGTCCTTTTGTATTTATTATAGAGTAGAATTAATGTGGAGAAAATTGAAGAAGTTTGAGCCCATTCTTTTTAAACTGAGGTGCATGGCAGATGGCCCATTGAATTCAAGTTAACACCTCCAGCAAGGACAAGTAACATATAAATATAGTTGTTAGCTAGGACAAAAGAGAAGATCATCTGTGCAGTGTGGGATGCAAAGTTAGAAATGATATGAGGGTGGTCTGTGAAACAATTATGTGTATAGTGCCTTCAAAATTACCTGGCTAGTTGTAAAAATAGTACAGGAAAATCAGGAACAAAAACTCTTACTTGCCATAAGGAAACTGCATCCTGAATAAGAATATTACAGACTGATGGGGGCCATATAATTACTTTAAACAGAATGAATCTGGGACACAATGGACATTTCAGAAGGGAACTCTGTATCTGGGTAGATATTTTTATGGATGACATTACAGGCAGCAAGGTCAAACTCACCTAAAATGTATAACTGATGGACTCAAGGAGGAAAAAGATAACACAAGGCACTGGATAACAAAGATTGTCTCTGACATGCTAACAGTGAGTTTTAACAACCCACCTATGGATGTGTTAGATTTTCATGCCCTTAAAGTCCTTAAATCAAGACTGGTGTCTTTCTTAATTATTCCTTATGTGTTAGAATTACTCTTAATTTAAAAAATAGACTGTTTCATTCTACTTGTTTTATAAATGTTCCATTTATTATATTTTCTGGAATTTTCATCAAAATGTTATCAACTTTTGTTTAAAAGTTACTTTCACCATGACCAACTTTTCCCCATGACCAGTTATACTTTTAATGAGGGAGTTCCATTTTTGGAGGACTCTTACTAGCTTTAATCCATCAAACCCATCTCTCCCCACCAAAAAGTCATAACACTAGCTTTGCTATACTTTTGTCATGGTACCATGAATTTTCTTTCTCTCCATAAAGTACATGGCATTGACTTGTGTCCACAAGTGACTTTTCAGATTATGAAATGTCTCTGCCTTCATTTGGATTACAATCACCCTTAAAACCCATTTGACTCTTACACTCATTCACCATAACACTAGCCTTTCACTATCCACTGTGTTGGATAAAAAGTAATAAGTACTTAATCATGGAGTAATTCATAGCTTTCACATTTTGTACCATTCTCACTGGGGAAGGCTGTAACCTTTTTCGACTATATTGAAGGGAAAGCAGATCACGTTCACTCAGCTTCATCTGAGTTATGAATCCTTAAAAGTTGCTTATAAGGCAAATGAATTGTTATTCAAGATGAACATATGTTTATTTTTACCGACTACATAAGTAGAATTGTGCTCCTGCAGGTTTTCCATGCAACATAAGGATTCTTGTTCATTATACATACAATATGCAGAGAAAATTCCTCCTGGGGATGTATTACTTCTGTTCTACTTTTGTTGATTTCTGTACTTATGTAAAAGGCTTAAAACTACTGCAATTTCTCTTCATGGTTTTATATTGATAAATATTGGGAGGCAGGCATTTAAGTAAAACCATACATAAAAAAAAAGAGCTAGATCCACAGCTGTGCCAAGTTTGGACTCAGTACTGTACGCCTAAAACCTGATCAACATCCCTCCACCCCCCCGTATTAAACCAGACTCTGAGGAGAGTGGTAACTTTAACCATCTTTCCACTCCCCAACCCAACAATCTTCTCCACCAAACCGGCCCAGACATAATTTACAGTTGCCTAATAATCAGGGGCAGCTCTATGTATTTTGCCGCCCCAAGCACGGCAGTCAGGCAGCTTTTGGCGGCATGCCTGAGGGACGTCCGCTGGTCCCGCGCCTTCGGCTCCCCCACCGCCTAATTGCTGCTGAAGCCGCAGGACCGGCAGACCCCCCGCAGGCATGCCACCCTCATGGTGACCGTCAGGCTGCCCCCCGCGGCTTGCCACCCCAGGCACGCGCTTGGTGTGGTGGTGCCTGGAGGCGCCCCTGCTAATAATGCAAACTGCAGTGGTCACCTGCAGAAAGCCATCCACTCTGCTCTGCCACCAACATGCTCTGTATGCAGGAAGGAGGGAAGTGAATATAGATGGCATAGAGCCAGCTCAGTGCCACCAAAGGGTTCCCCCCTGTTCTGAGTCCCTGTGCAGCAACTTTATGGCTGCTTCTCTCTGCTGAGATAGTGCAAAGCAGCCCAGAATCTGGCTCAAAGGTTTTTCTCTTCATATGATTCACAGCTGTTGAAACTCATCCCTGTGGAGATGGCTTGTGCAAGCACTTTGCATCACATAACTTCCACTTAAGCCCTATTTTGAAGTCTCAAATGTTGGGTAGGCCTTGGGCTGGCTCTCCACACAGCAGAGAATTTCATCCAGTATGAATATTCTGGGAGAATAAATGAAACAATATGTAAATATTATCCAATATCAGGTTTAGTTTCTGATAGAAACAATAATAATAAAGTGATAATGGTTTATTAACGCATCTATAGCCTTTTAAAATATCACTTCTTGTACATTCTTACTATAATGATAACACATTATATCCATTGACACTAGTGTCAGTGGCTGTCTGAATCAGTGGCATTGTATATACAATACAATCTGTTTGGTAGTGCATACAGAGAGAGTCTATGTTTTAGGAACTCTTTATGTTCTTCAATCTGATCTTTCATACTCCAATTTTGCACAAGTCAATGTATTTTTATAAATGAGTTCCGCAGAATTTAAAAATTCTGCAGTTACCCTCTGTGGCATGGTTTCTGTTTAATTTATTGTGACTTACCATTCCTTATCTGCAGCTTTGCACTCAGTGTATTACTTAATGGACTCATTTAGCTCAGAATTCTTCCTTCACATTGTTTGTTTTTTGTTACAATTATCAAGCAAGTCTTCACAAAAGAGAAAACAAAGAATGAATGTCAGTCACTTGATGATTAGTTTGATCAGTTACCTAATAAGACCAATATGGCTAGTGTTGTTCTAAATTTGGAGGTGACCTTTTCAATGTTTTAAATAATGAAAGAAATGATTTATGGTGATGCATCCCATGCTATTACATTTCAACATGTATAACTGATGTGCTGAAATTCTATAATGCATCAATTTCCCCATGTTATCTGTAGATACAATACCTTTACTTGATAGAAGATTACATTTACATACTTCCTTAATATACAAATTATTAGAAGCCAACCTAATTGAAAAACAACTTTTATAATACCAAAGCTCACCTTTGATTTCAAGGATATTATGAGTTATATGCTTCATAGGTTTTTGTTTACAATCATTTAATTAAAAAAGTATGAGCTTAAATTGTTCCACACAACTAGTTAGGAACAACTAGTTAGGTAATATTCCTGCTTGAGTGAAATTACCCTGGACAAACTGGACAAATATAACTTGATGTATTGTACTGTACCTGTTCAATGTTTGTGTTTTATGCTCCTTCCGGATGATAGGTCACATTCTCATAAAGGCAGTTTGAAATTTGTCAGCTGTCTTTTCCTTTCTCTCTCACACCAAATCAGTTAAATTTAAAATCTCTACTGCAGAGCCTAGAAACTGTGACTTAGCTGTGACATAGGGTGGGGATTCAAAAGTATATATAGGAGAAAAGTAGAGCTGGCCAAAACGTGGATGTTCAGTTTGTGGGGAAAAAAATGATATTTCAGTGTCTGCTTTCATTCCAGTTCAGAACAGGCAACACCGGGGGCAGCTGATCCGGGAGTGTCAAGGCCCTGGGATGCCCGTCCCTGGGGCAATACACACGGTAGGGCTGCCTGGAAGAGTGGACCGTGGAAGCCCATCCTAGGATATCCAAGCTCCCAAGTTCATAACGGGAAGCCTGGAAAGCCCTTTCAGGACCAAGGATCTCATAAACTCCCTGCTGTGGAACCAGGAACTGAGCCCAGGCTAAAGCCAGGGCACTCAGGGCTTCCAGACACCTAGCTTCGTAGCAGGGAGCCTGGAAGCCTTCAGAGCCCCCAGCCTTCCCTGGTTTCATGGCAGGGGCTTGGAAGCCCTGGCATGACTGGGCTGCCCCAGCACCACTGACCCTGGAAACTCATGTCCATGGTCCTGGGGCAGCCTGCTTGGAGGGGTTCAACAAATTGGCATTTTCTGATAAAACTCTGTTTTAGCAGAAAATTCTTGACCATCTCAAGAGATAAGTCTCCAGCTGCCAGTCAGCTGTGTATCTAACTCCTCTAGCACTTATTCATATTTTAACAGGGTCTATCAGACCTTCTCTGCCCATTCTTGGAAGCATCAGTGCCCTGACAAAACCCTGGGTACAAACAAGATTTAGCCTGCCACAGGCCTACAAGAGTGAGAAAGAGATGCTAACCAATCATCTCCAAACCAGCAGGAATGAAATGACGGTTTGCCAGCCTCATCCCAGGGGGAGTAGTGGGTGGAGCTGGGATAGGAGTGGAGTGCCTGAGGCCTAATCCAGAACCCTGGCCAACTTGTTACCTTTTGTGTTCTGTTTGTGTTTGTTTACAAGTTTAAAGGCATGCACAGCAAATTTTCAATGTAACTTCAATAGACTGTTAATGAACTCATACCGAGTTCGTTCACCAAGTCATCTTGCTCTGATACCTATGTCTGAATGGTGGTTGATGAGACCTATAGATACTAGTTAGCATCAGTTCTTTAAGCTCAGGGTCACTAGAAGTGGGACTGAACTCCCCCTTTCCCACGACTTATGACTTCTGGCTTTGCAACAACTGGCTCAGGTGGTGGCCCAGTGGCAGTTCCTTGGGTGAAGGGGGGGAAACAGGCGGCCCAGTAGGCCACCCAAGAGCTATTACTTGGGTTTTTCAGAACCCAAAACAATGTGAACTTAACCATTTCACTCCAGGTAGCGTCAGGAATAAATCAATGGGAACACAGCATTTCTGTCTGATAAATGATTGATACAAGCAAGCATGCTCTTATCTAAAACTACTATTTTTAAGATACTAAGCACACACACATACACATATGCAATAGGTTTAGGACATCCCAGAAATAGCTACCCACAGTCTGAGATGGTTTCGAGTGATCACCAGCCAGGATTTCAAGGGCCCTCTTTCTGTCCAACTGATGGGGAATTTAGATGTCAGCTCCTTGCCTGAAGGAAAGCTCTCAAAGACTGCTCTGAGATACTTACTTTTACCTAATCTTTTATAGCTAACTCTAATAAAGCACATAACTATAGTGACTCCTAGTGGGTCAGCATAATGATCTCTACTGGTCACCAATTCTCCTAATTTCTACAAACTATTCATTATCTCACAACATTTCTAGTACTTCTAGCCATAATAATACTATATCAGGGGCACTTAAAACCAAGGTTACTATCCACTCACTCTTTTCAGTAACTTTCTGTCCCATCTTCCCATTCTGATTAACAAACTGCAAATGTCTGACCTTGTCTCCCAAAGGCCTAAGATTACTTCTAGCTATATGATGTTTGGTTTTCAGCTAGCAGCAGCTGAACATACAAAATGGCTGACTGCAGTACTGTCAAATTCTGGGGTACATGCAGGAAGGTCAAATTCCAGGGTAATAGAGCAATCGTCTGTGTTCTTCAAACTAGTTCAGCAGTGGCAGTTATTCTAGGAGGTGGTGCTCCAGTGAATCACTAGCCACTGGTTCTGGACAGAGGTTTCTCTGTGACACACTCTGGGCATGATCCAAAACTTAAAGGATTGGTGTAAGAAGAGTATCTAGAGGTCTTGCCAGATGCCATTCAGCCCTGAGTATGCTCATACAACCCCAGTTCACTGGCATCCACCATCCAAACTACAGAGGATTTCTATTATGGCAGGTTAGACTAGTAAGAGTGATTGACCTAGGCCTAGTGGTCCTCAGGCCCTGCCAACAGAGAATTCACTCTGGGTTACCAGGAAAAGGTCATGGGGCTCCCAGAGAAGTCTCGGAGCAAGGGACAATCTTCCACTAGACCCCAGGAGGCACCCTGAGAAACTACCATGAGCGTCATATACTAAAGTCCATCCACACAGACCAGCGTGCAGGTCTGGTCATTAAGTTCTCAGGTGACTCTCGCAACTTTCGTGTGTATAGTGGATATATGTCAATGTCATAAAATCAGCACACAGTGCTTGCTTCCAGACTTTTGCTCCCTCTCACTCAATGATGATAATCTGCATTATGAATAAACCCAACATTATTTTATGTCTTAGTTTCTAAATACTATTTTTGTGTAAAATGTTTAAACAATTAGATTTGCTGATGAAATTGCATTAGTTAGAATGTCATGTTTTTGGTTTGGAATAATCTCTATGATGGGCTCCAATTTCCTTGAAATTTAAAAATGAAAGGCCAATTTCAGCCTTGTGCAGAGGGCCCACATTAGTCCAATTTGGTATTTAATTTGCAGTGGTAACAAATTGTGGTAAATTTATATCATACACACTTCATCACCTCACCTGTAGTTCTGCTCTCTCCCTCTCTCATATAATATACATCTGCAGTATAGAGTGTGGTTGTTGCAACAGCATCCCATGACGGAGGTACTTTTTGACTGGCCTTGGAAGTTATTCTGCATTGTCAAGTGGTAGGATCTAGCATAGTTGCTGGCATTAAAACCATCTTTGATGAAGATCAGCATATGCTGAATGTGATCAACAACAGACCAACTCTTGATACAAGACCTTTGTACATGTCTGTCTTAATAAAAAATGGTTGACTTGCAGACACCTACAGTGTTTCAGGGAACAAAGATGTAGCCTATATATTAAGACAGTGTTCAGACTATGTTCATTTATTTTTAGGTTTAAACTTAATTAATGAATTGTTAATAAAGTTTTTCATCACATTCCCAATGTTGTGGTTCCGTAAGCAGGGCACTGTTAAGCAACAGAACTTCTTTTCCAGCAGCATGCCTTAATTAATAATTATTTATTAATGGGCGTCCACTAATACCTAACTAATTTTAAAGAAGCTTCCACATTAACAACGGCATATTCAATAAAGCATATAATTATTATGGGCAATTTAGAATATCAGGGGTTGAAAATGGGTAGGTCTCTCATTCTAACCCCATTTTAGGAGTTTATAAGAGGAACTAGTGTAAGTTGAATGACTTGCATACAGTATTGCCAGACAGAAAATGTGATACAAAAGTACTCAATAGACTGAGTAATGATTACCAAGTTTAATATTTTTTTCTAGTCATTAAATCAAATAAAATATGAAATACAGCTCATAGGGGGAGTTTAAAAATATGAAAAATAAAAACACTTCTTTTTATGTGCAACTTCCCCTCCATCAAAAGCAAGGTTTGAACCTGAACCTACAGCATTACAGCACAAACTATCACAACTTGAGCTGCAGGTTAGCGGCAGATCCCTATAGTTATGTACCATTAGAATGAATTTGTGCATCTTTTTCTTTAAGAAGCTTTCACACCTCTGTTGATTACATCAGGCCTTCAGTATTTGACAGGGGTGAAATACTTGTGCCTTTTCTTGGTCTCATTAAATTCTGCTAAGCTTTAGCTGAGATATAAACTGTTAAACACTGCCACTTTCCGTTCTCTTGCTTTTCATTCTTCAGGAAAATGTGTCAACATGTCAAAATAACGACGGAGCACATGAAAATTTGAAGGCCTGGCTCACACTTCAGCCAAAGTAGTAGCAACATGCTCTACAGGGAACACCTGGGAAATTGCAGAGCTGTTGTAGCAATGGGAAAAGACCCAGCACATGGCTCCCTATGGTCCATTTCTCTTCATTGGTGGCCCTACGTGGAGCTGGAGTACCAGCGACTCAAAAAACAGCTGATCCCACTGCCAAATACTTCTAAACCCATCCAGACATCCTCTGGAATAACCATCTTCAGCTGCTGCTAGCCTACAGCTTAAGTGGTGATTGTGCTGTAAAGCTGAAAGTTCAGGTTCAAATCTTGCTTGCTTAGTATGTATGGGATTGTGTAATTAAAGATAGTATAATGCATATGCACAAGGGAGCAGAATTAACGTTGCACAGAGAACCATAAATCTGGCATTTCCCAATTTTCAAGTGTTTGACTTTGAAATCTAAATAACATAGCTTTTGTATCTATTTCATAGTATAGATTAATTTTCATGGTCAGTATCTTCTAGCAGAATAACTCTTCCCATAATAATGTACATGTGGAAAGTACCCTTGATTATGGCTATTTTTAGTTTTCCTTGATTAATGGTATCCATTATCCTTATCCGTAAGCCATAGTACAAAATTACTAATTAAAGTGATATTCAACAGCTATTATTTTAACTCTACTCGCTCATAATAAATAATAATAATAAAGGTATCTCTGCCTCTGTATCTTGTGGTTATAAGTTCCATAGATTAAATGCATTGTGTGTGGGTTTTTTTTAAATTTTACCACTTGTCATTGTTTTTTAATGTCCTCCTATGCCCTCTTGTTTCTGTATTAGGAGAGGGTAAATAGTAGTGGTATGTCTACCTGCTCTGTCATTTATTATGCTCACTGCTATGGCCATGTAAATGGCCCTTAAAGTGTAAATGCAATTTATGACCACTTTACGGTCCATTTATACTTTGCAAACAAATGGAGTTTCCCCACCTGCAGGCATTTGCAACACAAGGGGCCTGATCATATAAATGACACTCTCAGGAGTATACTAGTATTGCCATATGACCCTGTTTTTTATGCTAGAACTGTTTTGGGGTGTAATATTGATAGCTTTATAAGGCTTATTAGATTGAAATCTATTAGGGGGCAAGCAGGAGAATACAATTAATTGGGTTATTAGGTTTTGTTGTAGTTAGATTCCTGTTTTATTAGTGTGCAGCCTTCTGCAAGCTGTTATACTAAGGCTGAGCTTATGGCTAAAAAAGTCCAGGTCCAATATGTTAACCCCAGGTCATGAATTCTGCATTCTCAGTTTGGGAGACAAATTAGTGACCACAAGAATATGGGTACACTGCAGAATTACTTATGCATTAAGGGGACATTGGGGGTCCTTTGCCAACATGGTAATTAGGCAGTAACTAGGGAGTTAGGCTGCATTGATAGGCATTGTTAAGAAATGATTGACACAAATGATTAATATTAATGACTGGAAGTATAATTATGGGCACCTGGAATGGCAAATATGGTTAATGGGCAGGTATTGTTATGGTCACATAAAATGATCAAATATGCTTGTGTATACAACTGGTTACATAAAGAAGGGGTATAAAATATTCAGTCAAGTTTCTTAATTGTCGGGTTCCTGGGGCTCCTGAATCAGTGTCAGCTGATCTGTGGCCTTTTGCAGTGCTCCACTAACAATGTATTCATCTCTTTATTTCTTGTAATTGTTAGTATGCTATGATACCTTATGGCTTAAAAGTATTTGTTATATATGAGACTTTCTGCTGTTTGGTCATATTGATTAGTAGAATTATATAGTTTTTATGTAAGGGTATAATTGAATACATATATCTCACTCACACGTCACATCAATCCTACAATTAAAAAGAAACATTTGTAAGCGAAACTTCTGGAAAGAACCTGTGATAATTAATAAATAGCATGAGTGAGTCAGGGGCGGCTCTAGGCATTTTGCCACCCCAAGCGCGGCAGGCAGGCTGTCTTTGGCGGCTTGCCTGCAGAGGGTCCGCTGGTCCCACGGCTTCGGACCTCCCGCCGACGCCGGGGGACCAGCGGACCCTCCGCAGGCAAGCCGCCGAAGGCAGCCTGCCTGCCGCCCTCGAGGCGCTGGCAGAGTGCCCCCCCGTGGCTTGCCACCCCAAGCACACGCTTGGCGTGCTGGGGCCTGGAGCCGCCCCTGGAGTGAGTTATTAATAAACATTAGTGTGGAAAGTTTATAGTTTCATTATTTGGCTGGGTGACAAATGCAAACTGTGCTAGGGCTCCAATAAGCATTGACAATGTGCTACTTCACAGGACAAGAATATGGATTCTAAAAGAGCTGTTTAAAATAAAAAAATATTAAAATCTTGTGACACTGTAAAACTGTGCTGTTTTAGCTTGAATGGTAGAAACGCATTTATGATTAAATTGACTCTCTTTTGACAATGTAGGACAAAACTGTAATTCATCAACATTGTGGGCTGCAAAATGAATGCTGCATGACTCCAGATAATAAAAATATAATGCAATTATCTATCTTTTTGTTTTCTTTATTAACCTTTAGATTACAGTTAGGGTAAGTTGGTAATTTTTTGATTAAAGCAAAACCTTTATTGAAAATGTATTGGTGTCAATGAATCTTTCACCTGGATAGGTTTCTCAGGTCCAGGATGGAATTTCTAGTATAAACCAGAAAGAGAAAGAGAGCCCCACAACAGAAGACCCAATAGTCCAGTAGTTAGAGGGAGACTGATAGTATAATACAGTGAAACCTGGGTTTCTCACCTCCGACGCAATTGCTCTGATTCAGTGAATATTTAATTATACAAGGTGGATCAGCTCCAACAGGAGAGATTGAAAGAGACTGACTATGTTCCAGTGCTCCACACCAGGCAGAGCATGGTCTTTAACCTAGATGTCCCACATCCCAATTGAATGCCCCAATCACTGACCAACAGACTATTGTGGGTTGGGTCCCTTTCTCTCTTCTATTTTAATTAAAAAAGGTGTGTTTCATCCTGATGTGGAATGAAAATAAATTCTGAGATCACAGAAATCTGCGCAAAATTGAATTCTTGTTTTTCAGCCAGCCTGACTTACAATGCACATTAATGTAGTAAAGTGAAATTCTACGGCTAAATCCCTCCAGTGTGACCTAGTGGATGGGGTAGTGGATTAGGACTCATGATACTTCAGTTCTACTCCTTGTCTACCACTAACTAGATGGGTAACATTGGGCGTCACTTTCCTGCCCTGTGCCTCAGTTTCCCCAGCTGTCAAATTGGGGAAATGATATTGACCTCTTTTATAAAGCACTTGGAGGTCTATGGATGAAAAATTCTAAGTAAGATGTATTATTTTATTAAAGCCAACTTTCAAGTGTACACAGATGAAACAAATATAATGATCAAGTGAACTAGGTCTACATATCTTATTCCTGGGTGTTAAACAGTGGAGCAGAGAAGAGGGAGGCAAATAGTAGTCTTCACCTAAACAAACAGGAGGCTAAACCATAGTAAAAAAAACCCTGCCTCTTGATCTTTATACATCTTTTTCATAGTAGTTAAACCAGTTAAAGGTAAAACAAAAGAAAACAAACAAATCCATGTCGGGTATACTCTAAAAGATAGGAAATATGGAGTAAATAGATAATTCTGGGAGAAATATTTAATAAGTTGATAGGGAATATGATTGAAACAGTAAATTCTTTCTGAAAAAGCAGGAAAGTGGGACTAAGACCAATCAAACATATCTGCCATGTAAGTCCAGATGGCTTTTTGCTGTACTTAAATATTATGTTTTCAATTTCAAAGTAAAGGGGAATCTTGAAACACCCCAAAAAACCTACCTACAATACGTCATTTTTTTCCACAGAATTGTTTGCAGTTTTTCTTTCTAATGCTTTCTCCATGCCCGTACAAGTCCCTTTCAGTCTCCAGCTTCTCCCCATTATGAGTGTGAGCGCTGCTGATCATGTGGGTATTGATTCAACTCTCAGAAACATGTAACAGCAAATAGCATGTGCCCTTCTATACCCCATGCCCCTCTCAAGATGATGACTCCTAAGGATCCATTTGTTACCAAAGCAGAAAGCATGTATCATAGACAAAAAACAAAACCTGCCAAAATTTTCAAAATTGTTTAGAGCAAAAAAAGAATCTAATCTTTTGGCTTTTAATGAAATGAACAAAAAGGCAAAGTTTTCAGAAATTGCTTTAGATGCATAACTTTTCACACAACATTAGAGGAACTGACCTTTCTATGTAGAACATTTTCTTTATAAATATAATAGAATTTATTCTTTGGATAGGTCATTGTTGCATGCATCTATCCAGATACGCCAAATCTGTTTTAAAGGTGCAAGGTGCTGACTTTTAGCATCTGCTCTGTGAACACTGATGATGAGTTCATATCTTGTCAAAAAGCGTATCTTCGTAAGGCCAGCATTGATAGTTTCTAATCAAATAAATGCTTATTAATGTCATCTGTGACATGGCTCTAAAGGCCTAGATAGAAAGGGAATGATTTCTTTGACTCTCTGCAATATCACATCCATGTTAATGCCCAGTAAATATATTTGAGATAATTTTTCAAGGGTATGAGTGCATTTCTTAGTAGTCATTTGCCCTTCAGCCTCATGACTTATACTGTTATCCTAGGCCTGAAGTAACATTCATGAAAATCACTGCCTGTTATGTCTCACTGCTTGATTATAACCCAACACAGTATATTCTTGTTGCTTAGAAGTAAGAGGAGTGTAAAAACAAGCAAACAAAATAAACTAGTGGTCCCAATTCTGCCCACAGTTTGACTCTTGGATACCCATTAACTTCTGTGAGGCTGCAGAGGTGTAAATCAGGGTGGAATTTTTCTCATTAATTTCCTGTGTGAATGAAATATGTAATAGAAGAATAGTTTAAATGAGAAGTTTAAGGACAAAGACATCTGAGATGAATCTGGCTTTTTTACTCCCAAAATTATTATTTTTTAAACTACTGGTTATTTGTTTTTGTGCACCAGAATTTACAGCAGAACACAAGACTGAAGAACGTTTTTTAAAATGTGATATTAGTATTATTTAAGAGGAGACAAAGCTTGGAATAAGTATTATTTTATATGATTAATCAAGTAGCACTATTAGTGGAGAGGAAACATGACCTTATGGTTAAAGCATTGACCTATGACTGAGATGATCTGGATTCAATTCCTGGACCTTTTCCCAACTTCTTTATGACTTTGGGCAAGCCACTCAATCTCATTCCCTTGTCTGTAACTTGGGAATTTTTTTTGTTTGTAAGCTCTTCAGGGGAAGAATTGTCTCTTACTATGTATAGAATCATAGAATGTTAGGGTTGGAAGGGACCTTACAAGATCATCTAGTCCAACCCACTGCTCAAAGCAGGACCCATCCCCAGACATATTTTTACCCCAGTTCCCTAAATGGCCCCATAAGGATTGAACTCACAACACTGGATTTAGTAGGCCAATGTTCAAACCACTGAGCTATCCCTCCTGCCCCAATTTATCACTGTGGGGCCATACTCTTGATTGGGGCCTCTAATGGAAATACTTAAAAATTAATTCTCATGTGAGGTAAAATCCATGGGCTGGGTACAACACAGTTAGGTCTAGGAAAATCTGATTAATACTATATTCAAGCGTCCAGCAAATAACCATTATCCATATCCTTACTCTATACACATAGCCAGAGACATCCAAACAGATGTGCTATGATTACAGCTGGGTTGCTAACAGATTTTTTGGTTCACTGGTGTCAGGAAGCAGGGCCTGAAGGAGAACCAGTCACACAGCAACTTAATGAGCACAGCTGGCCTGTAATAAGCTGTCTGATTGGCTGCACTGCCTGATTAGTGGGAAGAGTCAGCAGATCGTAGGGGCATTGCCAGCAGATTGAGGGAGGTGATCATTCTTCTCTATTTGACATTGGTGAGGCCTCATCAGTTTTGGGCCCCACACTAAAAGAAGGATGTGGAAAAGTAATCTGCAGAAGAGAAGAATGAGGGGGAATTTGATAGCTGCTTTCAACTACCTGAAAGGGGGTTCCAAAGAGGATGGATCTAGACTGCTCTCAGTGGTACCTGATGACAGAACAAGGAGTAATGGTCTCAAGATGCAGTGGGGAAGGTTTAGGTTGGGTATTAAGAAAATCTTTTTCACTAGGAAGGTGGTGAAGCACTGGAATGGGTTACCCAGAAAGGTGGTGGAATCTCCTTCCTTAGAGGTTTTTAAGGTCAGGCTTGACAAAGCCCTGTCTGAGATGATTTAGTTGGGGATTGGTCCTGCTTTGAGCAGGGGGTTGGACCTCCTGAGGTCCCTTCCAACCCTGATATTCTATGATTCTAGGGCCTGGTCTACACTAGGACTTTAATTCGAATTTATCAGCGTTAATTCGAACTAACCGCTCAACCGTCCACACCAGGAAGCCATTTAATTCGAACTAGAGGGCTCTTTAGTTCGAATTTGGTACTCCACCCCAGCAGGTGGAGTAACGCTAAATTCGACATGGCTAGCTCGAATTAGGCTTGGTGTGGATGCTAATCAAACTTAGTAGCTCCGGGAGCTATCCCACACTGCACCACTCTGTTGACGCTCTGGACAGCAGTCCGAGCTTGGATTCTCTGGCCAGCCACACAGGAAATGACCCGCGAAAATTTGAATTCATTTTCCTGTCTGGGCGGTTTGAATCTGACGTTCTGGTTGCACATCGGGGCGAGCTCCGCAGCACCTGCAACGATGCAGAGCTCTCCAGCAGAGGAGTCCGGGCAATCCCAGAATAGAAAGAGGTCCCCAGCATGGACTGACAGGGAAGTCATGGATCTGATCGCTGTGTGGGGCGAGGAGTCTGTGCTCTCGGAGCTGCGCTCCAGCAAGCGGAACGCGAAGACCTTCGAGAAGTTCTCGAAAGCCATGAAAGAGAAAGGATACAGCCGGGATGCGATGCAGTGCCGCGTGAAAGTGAAGGACCTAAGACAAGGGTATCAAAAAGTCAGAGCGGCAAACGGACGCTCCGGAGCCCAGCCCCAGACATGCCGCTTCTACGAGGCACTGCATGCCATTCTAGGTGGGTCTGCCACAATTGCCCCACCAGTGACGGTGGACTCCGAGGACGGAATAGTGTACCGGGACAGTTCCTCCTCGATGTTCGGCGATGGGGAAGATGAGGAAGGGTCTTTTGAGGACGGCGCAGGCGACAGCGAACCCACTCCCGCTTTCCCTGACAGCCAGGATCTCTTCATCACCCTCACAGAGATCCCCTACCAACCGTCCCCGCCCGTTAACCCGGACTCGGAATCAGGGGAAGGATCAGGCGGTAAGTGCTACAAACAGGGAAACATTTATTTTTTAAGAAACAGGTATATAAAAAATAGAAATACTATATAAAAATTTTTAAATATCAAACTATACAAAAAGTAGGTCAACACATATAGGAATCGAGCAATAATCCTCTGGGGACAGTTCAAAAAAGCTCTCAGAGAGCAGCTGGAAAAGCCTCAGCAGGAGGTTCCTTGGGAGAGGTGCCTTATTGGGTGCTCCGTGGAAGCACACTCTTCCGCGCCAGGCCATCCTAATGTAAAGGGGAAGCATCGCCTCGACAAGCATGGCAGCATATGGTCCTGGTCTGTGCAGGGCTTCTCTTAGCATCCGCTCTCTCTGAGTCCGAGTGACACGCCTCAGGGTAATGTCGTTCTGGAAGTGCTGCATCTAATTAGGGGAATTAGTGTACTGTTACTATTGTGAATGGTAGACTTTTACTTTGCATAAGAATGACCCTCGCTTAACAGCCACGTGTTGGAGGCCACAGAGGAAAAGCATACAGTGATCTTTCCCGTGCACTGGCGGGAGGGGCTGCAAAAGGCTCATCCTTTCTGCTTTGCACATTGCCTTTAGCAGGAGAGCACAGCTAACCACTAACTGATAAGCAGTATGTACTGTAAGGCTTACCAGGACTTTGTGCAAGAGGGATGCAGCTGTCTTTCCTCGCTTGTGCGCTATCCAGTGCAATGGCGCCGCCAATGAGAGCGTATTCCGAAATCTCGGACTAGTTCTGAGATCTCCTGAGACTTGGTTCCCTCTTTGGTCTTGTTAACTGAAACTGACTAGACTGTGTTTACTGTTGGCAAACATGTATGTGTTCAAGGAAATCACCTACTTTTTCGCATCACACAGCTTCGGCTCCTTCCCGGACTGCCCCGGCATCCCCCTCGCAGAGGCTGGCTCAGATTAGACGCCGAAAGAAAAAGACTAGGGACGACATGTTCCAGGAACTGATGGCCTGCTCCAGAGCGGAGGCGGCAGAGCAGAGACAGTGGAGGGAGACCCTGTGTCAGCAGCATCGCACACACATGGAACGGGAGGATAGGTGGCGGCAGGAAGACCAGCAGGCGACTCAAACGCTGCTTGGTCTAATGAGGGAGCAAACGGACACGCTCCAGCGCCTTGTAGATGTTCTGCAAGACCGCAGGCAGGAGGAGAGAGCCCCCCTGCAGTGCATCTGCAACCGCCCTCCAACGCCAAGAAGTCCTGTCCCCCCCTCACCCAAAGTTACAAGAAGGAGGGGCGGTAGGGGCCGTGAGAACTGTCCCTGCACCGCAGCAGACCGATAATGTTCGAGACAACTCTCGCGCTGTAAATTTGTACAAGCTCTTTCCTTACAGCATCAACCAGTCCCAACTCCAAGTTCAAACCCCCCACTGTGTACTACATTATTAAAAGCGGTTTGGTGTTACTCACTGTTTCCGTCACGTTTCTCGTGTCAGAAGACTTTCTGTGGGTGTGTGTGTGTGGGGGGAATTGTAATTGCAGTGCATAGCCCACAGTGCCATGGTACAGACTTGGGTGCAGGGTCAACTGCAGGGCACACACAGACTGCAGTCACTAGGCACCAGGGACAGTCTGTGTGGTGTATGCTGCCCCGGGTCTTTCCTTGATGTGTATGCTTGTCCAGGATCCTGGTGCCTGCCATCCCCGAATGTAAAGGCAGGCTTCCCTTCACATGCACTTCGACCGTAGCCACGATCCTCCCCGGTGCCCTGAGCCCCAAAAAGAGCCCTCATCCAGGGGCAGATACTCACCCTTCCTGCACACCCCTCACCCCTTCCAACGCCCAAACCCACAGCCGTCATGTTAACCCCTATCCAAAGACGGCACCCCTCGCCCCTTCCTGCAAACCCACCCATTCCTGCAACCCTCCCCCTACATGCACAACCACCGTAAACCGTCCCCCACCCCACAGACCTATGTAGGAGCAGGAGGCTGTCCGTCCTCTTTTGGACAAGCGGTCTGTACATCAGTGCACACCTTACCCAGCACAGAATGCTTCCATGTTTCAACCAAGAAACAGAAATGCAAAGTCAATGAAAGATTTATTATTAATTACTGAAACATGTCCTTAGTTTTAAAACGTCCTTTGGAAGTGGGGGAAACTTGGTTTGTGATCAGGCTCTCTTAAAATCAAGTGGACAGTCACAGGTTACCCTGATCTGCGAGGAAACTCGCTTTCAAAGCCTCCCTGATGCACATCGCTTCCCGCTGGGATATTCTCTCGGCACGGGTGTCTGGCTGATTGTAAACAGCAGCCAGGCGATTTGCCTCAACCTCCCAAGCGGCCAAAAAGGTCTCGCCCTTGCTCTCACAGAGATTGTGGAGCACACAGCAAGCAGCAATAACTACGGGGATATTCTTTTCGCTGATGTCCGAGCGAGTCAGTGAGCTCCGCCATCTCCCCTTGAGATGTCGGAAAGCACACTCCACCACCATACTGCACTTGCTCAGCCGGTAGTTGAAGAGTTCCTTCTCACTGTCCAAGGCGCCTGTATAGGGCTTCATGAGCCAGGGCATTAGCGGGTAGGCCGGGTCCCTGAGGATCACTGTAGGCATCTGCACATCCCCAACCGTTATTTTGTGGTCCAGGAAGAAAGTACCTGCCTGGAGGCGTCTAAACAGACCACAGTTCCTGAACACACGCGCGTCATGAACCTTGCCCGCCCACCCGACGTTGATGTTGGTAAAACGTCCCCTATGGTCCACCACAGCTTGCAGCACCATTGAAAAGTAGCCCTTTCGGTTAATGTACTCGCTGGCCTGGTGGGCTGGTGCCAGGATAGGGATGTGAGTCCCATCTATAGCCCCACCGCAGTTTGGGAATCCCATCGCGGCGAAGCCATCTATGATGACCTGGACATTTCCGAGAGTCACTACCTTTGAGAGCAGTTGCTCAACGATTGCGTGGGCTATTTGAATGACAGCAATCCCCACGGTAGATTTGCCCACGCCAAAGTGGTTCGCTACTGACCGGTAGCTGTCTGGCGTGGCAAGTTTCCAGAGGACTATGGCCACTCGCTTCTGCACACTCAGGGCTGCTCGCATCCTTGTGTCCTGGCGCTTCAGGGCAGGGGACAGCAAGTCATACAGTTCAAGGAAAGTGCCCTTATGCATCCTGAAGTTTCGCAGCCACTCTGTGTCATCCCAGACCTGCAGCACTATGCGGTCCCACCAGTCTGTGCTTGTTTCCCGGGCCCAGAATCGCCGTTCCACACCATGAACGTGACCCATTGCCACCATGATCTCCACTGCCCGGCGTACCCTGGTTTCTGAGAGGTCTGTGCCACTCTCCTCACCGCGCTGCCGGAGCCTCCTCGCCCGGTTTCTCAGCAGCTGACTGTGGAAGAGGTGGACGATAAGGTGCGAGGAGTTGACAACGGCCATAAGTGCAGCGATGATCACAGCGGGCTCCATGCTCGCAGTGCTGTGGCGTCCGCGCTGTAACCGACCAGACAAGGGCGCGAACAGATTTCCCGCCGGCGCTTTCAAGGAAGAGAGGGAGGGCGTGATTGATGGTTCAATGACGACACTAACCCAAAACCACCCTCGACACATTTTTTACCCCAGCAGGCATTGCGAGCTCTACCCAGCATTCCAATGGGCAGCGGGGACTGCGGGAACTGTGGGATAGCTTCCCACAGTGCACCGCTTCCAAAGTCGACGCTGGCCCCGTGAATGTGGACTCAGAAGTTCAAATTTGTGTATTTAGTATGGATACACAAATTCGACTTATTAAGGTCGAATCCACAAATTCGACTTAAGTAGTTTCGAAATAGTCCTGTAGTGTAGACAAGGCCTAGGACTGGTTCTTAAGCCCAGCAGCAGCACCACGTAAGTGGTTGCTGAAGATATTTATCTATGACTGTAATAGCTCCTGCCTTGCTTTATTACAGGTTACTCTGTTCTGACACTTGGCTCTAATTTCTGACTCTAGCTCTCACTGTGAGCTTGATTCCTGGCTATTGATTCCTTCTCTGACCATTGGGAATGACTGCCCACTTCCCAGTCACATGACAGGTAGCAGTTCCAAAAATTCAAACACAAATTTTACTTTGACTCAAACTGAATTTATTTTTTGAATTTCTGGTGAATTTAAAAACTGTTTTGGGTTGAACACAATTTGAGCCCAAACACTTTGCTTCTGGGCATTTTTGATGGGCTCGCTTCAAAAGTGTATGTCTACACTGAAGACAATACATGTGTCTAGGCATGCAGTTGTTGCACCCAAAGGCCCCTGTTTTCCACAGTGAAATCCCTAGAGCATTTGGCTCTTGGTGAATAGCTACCACACTAACTAGCTCCCCTGATGGATGTGAGTGAAGGGTAGGGTGATCTCTTGCCTGTCCCTCTTATCGCTGTGGATGTGGGTTTCAGGTTTTAATAGTCGTCCACTCCTATTCCCACAATGCGCTGTACCCATATTTTCCTGTCCATAAATCTGCAAAGTTCCCATTCCCCTTGTAAGCAGTGAAGTAGCATACTGCTCTCTCCAAATCCCACTAGAGTTCTGCTGTAGTGTGAAAAGTTCACTAGTACAGGTGAAAAGTGCAACAGGCCAGAGAGCAGCTGGTTGACCTGAGGAGGACATGAATTTTAAAAATATCTGGACTCAGCACAGTGGTCAGCATGATTTCATGTGGGGTACCAAGAACATCCACCTATACCTTCAAATTTCCAGAAGCCTGGCAGAGTTGGGCATTCAGCATACTGCTGTTCAATGCTGAGGGGGAAAAAATGAAGCATTTGAAGTAGCAGTAAAAGAAGGTCAAAGCAGCAGGTCCAGCAGCACTAGCAGCATTACACAACATGATCATCAGCATCTCGGAGGATGAAAACATACCACAGGACCTCCGCAATGCTACTATTGTCTCTCTTTTCAAAAACAAAGGCAGCAAAGCAGAATGTGGAAATTATAGAGGCATATCCCGCCTCTCCGTTGGAGGGAAAATCATCGCCCGCATCATCTTGAACCGCCTAATAGCCAGTATTTCTGAGGCAAATCTACCTGAAAGTCAATGTGGTTTTCGACCTGGCCAGAGCAGTCGACATGGTGTTTGCTGTCAGACAAATACAAGAGAAGTGCATTGAACAGAACATGCACCTGTATGCTGTCTTCATAGATCTGACAAAGGCGTTTGATACTGTCAACAGGGAAGCCCTTTGGACTATTCTAACACGACTTGGCTGCCCAAGAAAATTTGTCCAGATTATACTCCTTTTTCATGACAGCATGACAGGTGAAGTATTGTCTGATGGAACCACACCTGCCCCCTTCAACATCACCAATGGCATGTGTTCTCGCTCCTGTCTTATTTAACCTGTTCTTTGCATGCGTCCTCAACCATGCAATGAAAGATCTGGATCGAGGTATATATTTGAAATACCGGCACGATGGTTCACTTTTTGACCTCCGTCGCCTGAATGCAAAGACTAAGTGCAGAAACTCCTTCTTGAGGCACTCTTTGCCGATGACCGTGCCCTCATGGCTCACGCTGAAAATGATCTTCAGCACATTGTCAACAAGTTTGCCGAGGCCTCGCAACTCTTCGGACTAACTATCAGCCTCAGAAAGACAGAAGTTCTCCATCAACCTGTACCTGGATCAAATGCTTCTGTCCCAAGTATCTCCATTGATGGCACTCAGCTTAAAGTAGTGGAGAACTTTAAATAGCTGGGTAGTGTCCTGTCCAGTGATGGATCACTGGATAATGGGATCAACGCACAAATATCCAAAGAAAGCCAGGCACTTGGCTATCTGCGTGTCAAAGTTTTAAACCACCACAACATCCGGATGTCAACAAAACTGCTTGTGTACAGAGCTGTTGTTGTCTCATCTCTTTTGTATGGGTGCGAAACATGGACACTATATAGGCATCACATCAAGCAGCTCAAAGCATTCCAAATGCGCTGCCTCCACAACATCATGAAGATCCGATGGCAAGACAAAGTGCCCAATCTTGAGGTCCTCAAGACATCCCAGATGACAAGCATTGAAATGATGATCATGAAGTCACAGCTACGTTGGACCAGTCACGTCAGCCGCATGGATGCCAACAGAATCCCCCGCCAGCTTCTCTATGGTGAGCTCTCCCAGGGCATCCGGCATATAGGTCGTCCACGAAAACGTTATAAAGACACCATCAAAGCCAATCTGCAGTACAGCAGTATCAAACCCAGGGACCTTGAGGACGCTGCCAGCGACAGAACACAGTGGCGTGCAACAGTCAGAAATACCTGCATCGCCTTTGAGGAAGACCGCTGCTGGCGTCTACAAGAGGCACGTGAACGACGTCACAGAGCATCAGCAGCGCACGACCCACTGACTGCGAACTTCCCATGCACCATCTGCAGCCAAATGTGCACCTCTAGAATTGGCTTGTTTAGCCATAAGAGGGCACACCATGAGACCAACAATAGATGATTTGCTCAGATTTGTCATCATCGGATCGATGGACTACCAAGAAAGGAAGGTCCAGGTCTCAAATCAACAGTCTGGGAATGTGTATCTACAGGGAACTGGATAGTGCAATGTTCAGGGCCTCCAGCACTGAGCCTACTGTGTTTCACTATGTGCTGCTAAACCCTGCTGAGCAAATTGTCTGATGGGATCATGACAAGCCTGATACAACTACGAACCAGGAAGATTCCACAGAGGGCCAGGAATTGATTCTGTACTTGTACCTGGAGGACCAGATTGCAGAAGCCATTGATGAGACCCTGAAAAGGGACCAGTTTTTCAGCAGGGACCATACCCCGAGGGTTGTAAGTTAAACCAGCTGCCCTACCCACACCTCACCCACTTAGTTGTAGTGCAAAATTTCCACTCTTAAAATCAAGGGAATTTGAAATTATGTCCAAATATTTTTTTTTCTTCCCTGGCTAATATTTCCTGCATTGCTCTGTGTCTCTGTGTGTAAGAGATACAGTGGCCTCTGCAGCAGGAGGAAAGGCTGATAGACTGCATCCTAGAGGAAGAGAGGGAGCACAGGGAGTGAGAGAATATGCTCATGGAACATTTAATAGGACTGGCCTTGGACAGAGTTCAGCATCCACCTGCTGCTGAGGCCCCAGCAGCACATCAGCTCCTCCTCCTCCATCTGCAGCACAGAGTGCTACTACACCAGCAACTGACTTATACTGGTTCACTCTTCAGTCACTGCCATGCCCAGTTAGGACCCAGAATTGTAGCCATTATCACTGGACACACTAGGGCCAAACTGGAACTCTAAACATTTTCAGTAGGTAGAGCAAAGAAATTATGGATATGTTCGTTAATGTGTGAGTTACACTAAATCAGTGGTTTTCAAACTGCGGGTCGCAAGCCAGCATTGGGTCGTGAAATGTAAGATACTGGGTCACTCTGGTCAGCACCGCCGACTGGGCTGTTAAAAGTCCTGCTGGCAGTGCTGCCAGGTTAAGGCAGGCTAGTCCCTACCTGTTCTGACACCGCGCTGTGCCTTGGAAGCGGCTTAGGTGTGTGTGTGTGGGGGGGGGGCGGGTGGCACTTGGCTCCGCGCACTGCCCCTGCCCAGGGCACCAGCTCTGCACTCCCATTGGCCAGGAACCAGCCAATGGGAGCTGGGTTGGGGAGTGTTGCCTGTGGGTGAGAGCCGTACCGAGCCACTTGCGCGCCACCCCCTAGAAGCCAGATCTGCTGCTGGGGCTCAGTGCAGTCTGCGGTGCCAGGACAGGCAGTAAGCCTGCCTTAGCACCCCCAGTGTGCCACTGACCAGGAGCTGCCCAAGGTAAGCCCATGCCCCAACCCCTTGGCCCAGCCCTGAGCCCCCCCCAAACCAAGACCCCCTTCCTGCACCCCAAACCCCTAATCTACGGCCCTACCCCAGAGCCTGCACCCCCATCCCAGAGCCTTGACTCCAACCCTCTGCCCCAGCCCTGAGCCCCTCCTAAACCCCAAACCCCTCATCCCCATTGGGTCATGGACATCAACAATTTTCTTCAACTGGGTCGCCAGAAATAAAGTTTGAAAAGCACAGCTCTAAATGCTTAAATTTCTCACACTATAAGCCCTTGTGGGGCAGAGAGCATGTCTTCACCTGTGTTTGTGCAGGGCTCAGCATCCTGGGGCCTCTCGGAGCTACTGTAGTATAAATATTTAATATCAATAATTATATTGCCATTACATAAAGATTGCTTTGCATATGCCTTGTCAGGGAACACTTGGGCTCCCCTTGTTAAAATTCCTACACTAATTTGAAGGAATATTTGGGCTAATTACCCTGCATCTGATAGAATTATCTCCTCTGGATGCTGCTAAGTCATCTCTGCTAGAAATGGCTTACCCCTAGGGTTCATAGTACTTCTGAACTGTACCTTTGGAGTGGATCAGACTGCCTCAAGTATCAGGGGATTATTCACCATATTTTTTTGTTTTGTTTTATTTTGTTTTCTCATCATGCTTTTAACATACTAATTTGTAATTGTCTGGCTTTAGGTTCTAACAAGAAGCTATAGCTGGAAGTTAATTTTCTTTAACATTGTGGGTGATTAATTGGAACAAACTATCAAGGGAAGCAGTAAATTCTCCATTTTTATGTGTTTGAATCCAGAGTGGATATCTTTCTGGAAGATATACCTTAGCCAAACACAAGTTATTGGACTCAACGCAGGAGTAACGGGGTGAATTCTCTGGCCTGTGTCATATAGGAGGTCAGACTAGAAGATCTAGTCCCTTCTGGTCTATAAACTTGACACTTAGTTTTACTCTCAGTATACTCAGAATATTTTGGGGGAAGAAAGCGTAAACATTTCCAGCAAGATTAACTTCATAATAATTCAATTCTTAATAATGTTTGTCAAGAAAATTGACACCTTCATTAAAGTCTTTTTTTATATTGAACACTGAAAACACATTCTCTGGACCCTCACTATTTCTCTTTGCAAGCCCGTACACAAGATTTATCCAAAGGAAGGGGAACACTATCTGTTGGAGTATCTAATTAAACTGCTGTCAATCCAACAAAAGTAGTTCTGCATGAGACCTTTGAAGTAAGTTCTTTGAGAATTTAACCCTATTTTTCCTAGATTTTCCCGGACACAGCAGAGAGACATTCCAGAACACAGCAGAGTGGATCCACCTGCAGACTGGCAGTATCTGTTCTCTTGAGGAGGATGAACATCTCAAGGATGTGGAGCAGAGGAAAACTATCTCATAGTTGGGACTCTCTTTCCAGATGATGTCATGGTATCCTCTCACACTGAGGATACCTCTTCAGGCCAGGCAATCCTAGTTATTAGGAAGAGACAGACAATAGTAATGGAGGATTGAGCATTAGAAATCTAGGTAACTGGGCTTGTAATGACTGGGAGAATCACTTGAGTGAATTGCCTGCCGAGTGATAAGGTTGTGGTTCTCTCAAGACATCTAGACAGGCTTATGTGCAGAGATGGGGAGGAGCCAGGGTTATGGTACATGCATGTGCCAATGACATAGGGAAAAGTAGGAGCATGGTCCTGGAGGCCAAATTTAGAGCTGCTATGTAAGAGATTGAAGTTCAGGACCTGCATGGTATTATTCTCTGAAATGCTTCCATTTCCATGTGCAGGGCCAGTTAAGCAGGCAGAAGTTCAGGGTCTCAATGCGTGGATGAGATGATGGTGTAGGGAGGTGGGTTCAGGAACTGGAAAACCTTTTGGAAAAGTAGGAGGTTACACGGGAAGCATGGGCCCCATTTAAACCAAAATGGAACCAAATTGCTGGCATGTAAAATTAAAAATGTTCTGGAGGAGTTTTTAAACTAAGGGCTGGGAGAAAGCTGACAGGAGTGGAGAAGCACATGGTTTGGCAGATACTTCCCATAGGGCAGGATCTATTAATGGGGATTCTATGTCTTAGTAAAGAGGAGAGGATAGAAGTTGATCAAATACAGGTAGGAACACAAAAGAAACAGTCAAATGAAAAAGAGTCGCATTCAATTATATCACATAATAGCAGACAGCTAAATAGTGACAAAATGTATACGGGCTTGTATACAAATGCTAGCAGTCTAAATACTAAGATGCCTGAACTAGAGTGCCTGGTATTAAATGAGGATATTGACAGGTACCACAGAAACTTGGTCGAATGATGATAATCAGTGGGACATGGTAATACCGTGGTACAAACTATAATGGAATGACAGAGTAGGTCATGCTCGTGGGGGAGTGGCACTATATGTGGAAGAAAGCATAGAGTCAAATACAATAAAAATCTTAAATTAATCAAACTGTAGCATAGAATCTCTATGGATAGAAATTCCATGCTTGAATAATAAGAATATAGAAGTAGGAATATACTACCAATCACCTGACCAGGATAGTGATGGTGATTTTGAATCCATGAGATTAGAGAGGCTCATTAGAGAATCTAATCCAGGAGATTAAAGAGGCTCTAAAAATAAATAAATTTAAAAAACTCAATAATAATGAAAGATTCTAACTATCCCAACATTGATTGGATACATGTCACCTCAGCATGGGATTCAGAGATAAAATTTCTAGATACCGTAAATAACTGCTTCTTGGAACATCTAGTCATGGAACCCACAAGAGGAGAGGCAATTCTTGATTTAGTCTTCAGTGGCACATGTAATCTGGTCCAAGAGGTTAATATAGCTGAACCGTTCTGTAATAGTGACCATGATATAATTAAATTTAACATTCTTGTGGGGGGACAACACCAAAGAAGACTACCACAGTAGCATTTAACTTCAGAAAGGGGAACTATACAAAAATGAGGAAGCTATTAAATGGAAATTAAAAGGTACAGTCACAAAAGAGAAATGCCTGCAAGGTGCATGGAAATTTTTTTAAAACTCCGTGATACAGACTCAAATTAAATGTGTACCCCAAATTTTAAATATATATCTATAGTAAGAAGACAAAAAATGTGCCATCATGGCTAAACAACAAACTAAAAGAAGAGGTTAGAGGCAAAAAGGCATCCTTTAAAAATGGAAGTCAAATCCTACTGAGGACAATACAAAGGAGCAAGTCAAATTAAAGGTATAATTAGAGAGGCCAAAAAATTTTTTTGAAGAGCAACTAGCAAAAGACTTGAAAAGTAACAGCAATTTTTTTTAAAGTATATCAGAAGCAGGAAGCCTGCCAAACTAAAAGAACACTTAAAAAGATATGGCTATTACACAGAAGCTAAGTTAATTCTTTGCATCTGTCTTCACTGCAGAGGATGTGAGGGAAGATTCTCACATCTGAGCCATTCTTATGAGGTGACAAATCTGAGGAACTGTCCCAGACTGAGGTGTCGATAGAGGAGGTTTTAGAACAAATTGATACATAAAACAGTAATAAGTCACCAGGACCAGATGATATTCACCCAAGAGTTCTGAAGGAATTAAAATATTAAATTACAGAACTATTAACCATGGTATGTAACCTATCACTTATATCAGCTTCTGAACCAGATGACTGGATGATAGCTACTGTGATGCCAATTTTTAAAGAGTTCCCAAGGTGATCCTGGCAATTATAGGCCAGTAAGACTAAGTTCAGTACCAGGCAAATTGGTTGAAACTATAGTAAAGAACAGAATTATCAGACACATAGATTAACTCAATTTGTTGAGGAAGAGTCAACATGGCTTTTGTCAAGGGGAATCATACCTTGCCAATCCATTAGAATTCTTTGAGTGGGTAAAAAACATGTTGACAAGCTTGATCCAGTGCCTATGGTGTACTTGGACTTTCAGAAAGCCTTTGATAAGGTCCCTCACTAAAGTCTCTTAAGCAAAGTAAGCGTTCATAGGATAAGAGGAAGGGTCCTTTCATGGATCAGTAACTGATTAAAAAACAGAAAACCAACGGTAGGAATAAATGGTTAGTTTTCAGAATAGAGAGAGGTTAATAGTGGTGTTCCCCAGGGATCTCTATGGAGACCAGTGCTGTTCAACATATTCATAAATGATCTGGAAAAAGGGGTAAACAGTGAGGTGGCAAAATTTGCAGATGATACAAAATTACTCAAGATAGTTAAGTCTAAAGCTGGCTGCGAAGAGTTACAAAGAAATCTCACAAACAATTAGCTGTTACCACTCAAGAGAGGCATCTTGGAGATATTGTGGATAGTTCTCTGAAAAAAAATCTGCTTAATGTGCAGCAATAGTCAAAAAAGGCTAACAGAATGTTAGGAACCATTAGGAAAGGAATAGATAATAAGACAGTAAATATCATAATTCCACTATATAAATCCCTGGTAAATCCACACCTTGAATACCGCATACAGATATATTAGCATTGGAAAAGATACAGAGAAGAATAACAAAAACGATTAAGGGAATGGAACAGCTTCCATATGAGGAAAGATTGATAAAACTGGGACTTTTCAGCTTGGAAAAGAGATGACTAAGGAGGGGGAATATGAGAGAGGTCTATAAAATCATGAATAGTGTGGAGAAAGTTAATAAAGAAGTATTATTTACTACTTCACATAATAAAAATGAAATTAATAGGCAGCAGGCTTAAAACAAACAAAAGGAAGTACTTCTTCACAAAATTCACAGTCAACCCATGGAACTCATTGTCAGGGGATGTTATGAAGTATAACCGGTTCAAAAATAATTAGATAAGTTCGTGGTGAATAGGTCCATCAATGGCTATTAGCCAAGCTGGTCAGAGATGTAACCTCATACTCCAGGTGTCCCTAGCATCTGACTGCCAGAAGCTGGATGTGGATGTCAGGAGATGGATCACTCGACAATTGCCCTGTTCTGTTTTTTCCCTCTGAAGCCCCTGGCATTGGCCACTTTCAGAAGACAGCATACTGGGTTAGATGGTGTGACACAACAGGGAGCAAGGCAGATTTGACCCGGTAATGTTGCAGGGGGGTTACATTGGGAATGGGGAACTTCCCTTGAAGGAAGGTACCTGAGCTGTAACCTGAGCCAGGAGTGGGGTTTGGAGAAGTGACACCTTCTGGTCAGGAGACTGAACAAAGGAGAGGAGGAGCTGGGGGGACGGGGGAAGAGAGCTGCTGGAGGAGTTTTTTTTGTTTCAGTTTTGTGCTGGGTGGTGGAACACAGGGAACCCCAAGGCTAGGGTCTAAGCTCTCTGCCCCCCAGAAGGACTTGACTGAGGGGTCCTGGTTGTACCTACAAGCTCTGTTTTAGATTGTGTTCCTATTGTCCAATAAACCTTCCATTTTACTGGCTTGCTGAGAGTCACGGTGAATCCCAGGAAGAGGGATGCAGGGCCCTGACTCCCACACACTCTGTGACAGATGGATCATTGGTTGACCCAGTATGGCCATTCTTATGTACCTGTTTTATGTTCACCAAACAGAAAAAACTCTCAGCTTCAAAATGATGATGCGGGGGAGGTATAGATATGGGACCATCAGGATGAAGGTTCAGGGTTTCTAGGAAGATAGTTTATGGCTCTGATCTTGCAATTGCATCTTTGCATGGGCAACCCTTGTGCCAATGTGGAGCTTCACTTCAGAAATGGGTCCTAAAATTGCAGCTCAGGGTGTACACAGTCATCTGCCCTTCCCTTATGAGATTGTGCAGGCTCTTTGGCAGAAGGGCTGTGGCAGACACTTTCTACAAGCAGTACCTACTGCTGGCAGACATTCTGATAAATATTGCCTCTCCCAGGGTCTGTGCTAGTGGAATTCAATTTAGACCCTCCTATGAATTTTGGCAGGTGGTTTGGCTCACGGTTCCTGTGGAGACTAACTAGTTGCATTATAGTGGCTGGATATTTCCAATGGGATCAATCAGGTTATGTTAATTGCAGCAAGATAATTTAAAAGTGGTGTAATGGGAAATTTATTATCTTGGGAGAAGTGCTATATTTTTAGCAGTGAGGGGTATCATTATTATTATTCTTAGAACAGGTGGTCTAGCAGCATGGAAGGAACCATGCCGCTAAAAACAAGAGCGAAGGGGAGGAGGCAGAGAAAAGAACCAGCAGGAAATGCAGAGTTTGTTTAGATAATTCAAAGAACTTGTTCTATTAGATGGCTGATCTGCACCAAGAAATACAGCACTTCAAATATAAAAGAGGGAGGGAAAGGTGGGAATGCTGAAAATTGTTTTGTCAAGAAATGAGAATAAATGAGCTGCCTTTAACCCCAAGAAAAATAGCATTAAACTGGATAAACCTAAATAAACTAGTTGGCTGAGAGACTTCAGGATGAATTTTTCCTTTTCCTTTTGGAAGTCACAAACTGAGGAGCAATCAATGTTTGAGGCACAGAAGGAAAGAAAGAAAATAGAGCCATTACAATAATGATGGGATTCTTCCCATCGCCTTCCAGGGGATTTGGATCAGGCTCGTAACCTTCAAGGATCAAAGCTTTCCCCATGAGCACAGCTTGTGTAAATTAGCAGGGGAATTGCATAGGGAGAGAAAACTTCCCTTTCCCCCAACCTATTAATCAGGGCTGCAGAGCAACAGTACAGCAGTTCAATGGCTGCTGCTTGAGTATATCCAAGGGCTTGTCTACACAGGAAAGTCGTGCCACTAATATCTAAGGTGTGAATTTAAACTGGTGCAAACCCCAGTGTAGGCATTCTTATTCTTGTTTAAGAGTGGCTTTTATCAGTTTAGCTTAAGTCAATCGGTAATAGGCTTAGGGTTTGCACTAGTTAACTATATCATGAAATAATCTAAATCAGTGTCTCTGTACTGTACAAGGTCCTCGAGTTCCTAAACTTCTTTCTGTACAGGCAGGCATCAGCCATTAGATCTATGGATCCATGAATGTGCTACCTCACCACACCCTTACCCCAAGCTTGCCCTCTCTTTTTGTGACAGTGTGTTGGGAGACCTTGAGAAAGAGAGTTCTGCAATGTCTAGCAAGTACTTGTCATCATTATCACCCAAATCTCAGCCTCAGCCTCCTTCCCCTTCAGCAGAACAGCACCAGCTCTTCTGCATCTGAGGTCAGAAATAGTATTTGTCTCTTATGCAATATCAGTACAAAGAAAGAAAAAAATAGAATAACAAATACAACTTAAGAGTGGGATTCTGCTGCTGGGAAGCAGTTCTTACATCCTTGAGTGATCACACTGAGGGTATGTGTACACTGCATTCAGAGGTGTGATTGCAGCTGGGATAGACATACCCTGAATTAAATGGTGCTACTTACATGAGTATATACTACTCAAAGTTAGAATTGCAGAACTGGGTCCTAAGATAGCTGGAATGTGCAGTTAACACTTTAATATGGGTCACAGTATGAATGCTGTACCCAGCATAGCAATAAATGACAACTAAATACAAAAATACTGTGATTTCACAGTGGTTTTTTGGTAGTGTTTCCCATAGTAAGGATATCCTATAAGCACAATGCCTGTGGGAATTACACCACTGTAATTCAATAGTCTGGGCTCCATTTTCTTCACATGATCACTGTCAACACACAAGTAGAGCATCTGCAAGCACAATATGCAAACCAAAATGTGATGCTATGCAAAATAACAGGGAGGAAACAGAGAGAGGCTATCTGCCTTTAGAATAGCAAGAACGCCCTCAGGAAAGAAAGAAGGTATGTGAGGTGGGGGCAGAGTGAAAAGCAAATACAGCCTCCAGTATTTATGAATGGCAGAGACAGTCATTCATCATTGTAAATAGGGAAGCACATTTTTAATAAAGGATGTTTTATTTATCGTGTTTTTCAACATTCAGAATATTTATCTTACCAGGAGGTCACCACATTTGACTTGTAAGGATCATTTATAAAAGCGTACTGGGAAATGGCTTTTGCTGAGATTATAGACCTGTCCCATAAAATACCACTTAACAATAAAAAAATGATTAGAATATATTGTTATGACAATCTTAAAAACATGCAGACATTTGATCTGGTCACACAAAAAGTGAGACCTGATCAAAATTTATGAATATTTCTGTGTTTCCCTCTGTGGTGTAGAACTATCTTTATTTATTAGTATTAATGGGAGATGGGGTATGAATTGTAAAAACAATATATTCCTCATGCTACCTCTATCTATGAGAGGAATTGCATTGTTGTTGTCCCCCTTTTCTGATTTTCTCCTTAAGAATCGTCAGTTCAAAGCTGACTTTGATTCTGATCCAGAGTCCAGTGAAGTCAGGGTAAAATCTCTTTACTGACTTTAATAGGCCTACATTAGGTCCCTAGTGAGTTACGTAATGGTACAGGAGAAACTCAGGACTAACTGGGCTAATTAGCTTCAAGGGAGTCCAGATCCTCCACTAACTTAGTCCTTAGTCCTGCTGGCTAAGTCAACAGTAAAACTTCTGTTAATCAGGTTGAAAACTCGATCTTGAAAATTTGCGCAAATCAAAATAAAAAAAAATGGTTTGGATCAATCAAAACATTTTGTTTTGATTATTTTGATATTTCAATGTTGACCTTATTTGTGACCATTGACCTTTTTTTTCACTCAAATTAGCTTACATTTCCAAACAAAAAGACATTGAGTAAAGAGACTTGTCAAAACTGACCCTTTCTGCAAAGAGTTTGTTTTGATAAATTGGCATTTTTGAGAAAAGAGAAATTTGTTAAAAAATTCCCAACGAGTTCTAGACTTATAACAGAATGTACACAGGGTCACTGGATCCCTTTCTACATATCTTCTAACGGGGCAATAGTTTAGTTATATCCTTGAAGAGTATGTCCAATGCTAAGCAAGCCATAAAACCCGAACCCCATGCAGAAAATCACATTTCACAGATGGGGGTGAGCAACAAGTGCAAGAAGCTAATTGAAAACTTTAATTCCAAATTTAATTTAAAATTTTAGATAAGGCAATAGATATTTCCCACTGAGTGAGATTTCAGAAAGCTGTACTGAGCAAGCTTTCTAGGTACAGTTTTCGTATGGCACGTACTTAGTATTCTAGGAATTATTGCTAACATGATAAATGAATTGTTTTGTTTGCTGAGTGGTCCTACCACTCAGAGGGAGCATGGGGAGCGGATGGTGGAAAGAGGGGGAATATCCTATTTTAGCTTCATGCTATTGTCATTAGATTGATAAAATGTAAAACAGTACATAATAGCTAAACACCACTAAGTACCAGATGCAGAATGCAGAGATTGACCTTATCAAACATGTAGAAATTGACCTTATAAAGCACGCTAAGTAGTCTCAGCATTATATTAAGAGGCTGATCTCCATTAGCTGTTGTATTCATTTAACACTTTTCATTTTGCTCTGTTGTCATTACTTAAACTCCAAAGCATCCATTACATTTTTACATTTGTGCGTAATTTAGTTATAGCTTTCAATGGACATGTGCAGGTAGTAAAATACTGCCACTACTACCTATGAATATACCCACAGAATTTTAGGGTACTTGCTTTTGTACATTATCTGAGCCTAGTGCCAGACAAACCTTTAATTGAAATGAATGGCTAGAAAAGTGGAGGAAATTAACATAGATAACCACCGAGGAAATAGAAATATTAAAATAGTCAAAGAAGCTCACATGAAAGAATATAAAAACATGCTACAGCTTTGAACTTGAGTCTGTCTACATAATAATACTTAGCACTCTTTATTTTATCCAAGAGTTGCGTAAAATTACCTAACTCTGATGTCCATTATGATTCCAATTTTACAGACCGGGGAACTGAGATACAGAGAGATTAAATGAGTTTCCAAAGGATATACAAAAAGTCAGTATCAGAGCTTGGGAATTTTTGATTTGTACTTGATTGTCAGCTGAAAGTTTCAAAAATTGCCTTTTGGCTGTTTCAAAATTTTTGAGCTTTTGATAATATTTTTAATGATCTTTATTTTAACCAGATGTATGTAGGAGTTTGGAATGAAAATTTCCAGGCTAGCAGGATCCTCCCCCTCTGCCCTGAAGGAATATCCCTTGCCAATCTGTAATAACCCTTCTGGCTAGTTGTGAAGTGGTGCTTTTGGGAGTGTGTTGTGGAAGGGAGGAGGGAAGTATTTGGCTCTTTTCATTGGAAAGATTCTGGACATGGGGAGCTTGTGATGGGATAATTATGAGATTGGAGAAAAACAAAGATTGGGGAGCAGAAGGAATAATTGAATTGGCAGACAGTGCACTTCATAAACTGACTGACTCTTGTTAGTTTGTTTTCATTTACAAAAATATCAATGTGAGCATCAATGTGGATCCTATTTGCTTTAAGAATATTTGGGGTACAACCTTCTAGTCATAAAATGGAGTCACATGCTTAACATTTTACAGAATGAAAAGTCTTCCTTACAGTGATAGGCAGTATATGAAATCCTATTATATTTACAGAGCGAGAGAGATAGAAGACTCTCAAGGTCCTATAAAAGGTGTGCTTGTAGCAAAAGCTGAAGAGGAATCCTTGTATTGACCTGCATTTTTCCCACTCCCTTTTGATGCTGTTATTCATGCAGGGGATTTGTTTGTAATGTCTCTGCTGAGAGTAGGGAAAATAAATCAGTGCCTGAATTAGAGATTACATTATAACATTTGTGTCCTGCTCAAATCCAAACTTTTTAGACTCTGTGATCTATATTTGATTTGTATACACTTTCCCAGTTTTAAAGAGAGCTCTGTTTGTGCTGCTAAATTTAAAAGAGATAGGCCTGAAAGCCAAGCCAAAAAGTTCCTGTGTTCTACCACTACCACCACCTGAGCCACTGGCTCACGGTAACAAAAAGCAGGCCATGTTCCTTCCTTATTTTTCATTCATGTGAGCAGTACAATGCAAGAAAGAGGCTACCTAGAAATTGAGCTTCCTCTGGTACATAAATGGCAGGAAGCCTTTATTCAGCTACGTGTGACATTGCAAGATTTAATTCAACAATCTGAAAGCTACAGATCCCCTTAAAACAAGTTATGAAAGCCAATTAATATACCCCAAATTAAATCTGAGTTGCTTTCAATGTCTCGTGCATATTTTTTTTTCTCCTTAAACAAAATTTATCACAGCCAAAAGGCAATTTTATCTTTATCTCTAGAATGTTCTGCAGGTACGCATAGAGGAGTCTGAGCCTTCCCTGACACAGAAAGGTAAAATACAGCAACAAATTTTCTTCAATGTAAAGGTAAACAGTATTGATTGAAGCTACTTGGATTTTGCCCCAACGGTGGCTATGGAGTATCAAATTACCATTTTTCTTGTATTTTCTGCTCTGATACACCTGCCTGCACGCATCCACACATCTACAAGTAGGAAGAGTAATGGAGCATAAAGGTTTATCAGACAGAACAATAAGAAGAGTAAGAAAGGTCAAAACTGCTAGCAAAAGGGCATTTCTAGTCTAAATTATCCAGCAATTAACTTGTCAACTCCCTTGCCCTTTCTTTAGGGGAGTTGTTCATTAAACAGACTTTAGATAACTGTGGGGGAGGGGGAAATCAACACACTGCGATAATATTGCAGAGCACATGCAATAAATACATCTAAAGCTACTGCAGATCCCAGGGACCTGTTTGGAAAGGGAGACTCAGACACAAAGAAGGATCTGCATAGAGCGTTCTTGTCATTGTAAACATCCCCCTGCATCTGTGCAGCAACAACCACGGTGGGCCTAGCGCTTGCGGAGAGCTGTTTGTCAACAGCAGCAAGCCAGTCAATGCCACAGATCTCCAACTCCAAGCACCTCTAGAGAAGCTGCCACAGGGTGCCAAAGAGGGAGACCAATGTGAGGGAGGTTGCACTCTTCCTGCCTCCTGCTATGTCTGTCACCCCAAGTATAACAGATTCAAGTTGCCTCTAGTCACAGATCTGAAGGAATTAACCTGGGGTCTATTAGCTTAACTTGACAGGTAGGTAATTGTCCTAAAATCAATGTCTACAATTGTTCCTTGAAAATATTATCCTACATTGACAAACTGCTACATGGAACCTAGTGTACAAATGTATGATTCTCTTGCTTCCTTATCCTGGAAACCACCAGTAAGTAAGTCAACACATTTGCTTTCAATACATCCTAATTAGGGTCTGATCCAAAATCCATTGACGTTTAATGGGAGCCTTGCAATCAACTTCAGTAAGATTTGGAACAAGCCCTGACTACATAATACAAACTGGAATTATTGTAACTGGCATTAACTCCTAAAGCTTGGATTATTTGAGTCTCATCTTGACGGACAGCCCCTAAATAGGTTATAAATGATAGATCTTCTCACTGGAGACTGAAGCTCCAGTCTGCCAAATCTTGAGCACCAGTTTCACAATTGGCAAAAGCAGTATGTGGAGAATCTATTCCTTTTAAATGATACAATAATATTTCAGGACAGGCAGGTGGAAAGGTGAGAGAGATGTTTCCGATTCTGGCAATTCAGATAGAGATCAGCAGTAAGTAGTCTGTTTCAAAAGAGCTCAGTGTATAGTACAGAGGGGTTAACTAATAGTCTCTTTAAAGTGAGATAACATAATTATGATATTATAGGAAGATGATATTATTGGTTGCATTTATTTTCTGTGGAAAATATATATATGGTTACTGGTAGCTGGCAAAGAGACAATGTGCATTGCTGCTGTATTTCAGCAGAATGTAGATTTCTACAAGTGCGCCATTCAATCTGTACCTTCTGTTACCTGAATAGTACAAATTTAGAAAACTCAGACATCAATGTAGAAGTGTAGATGCTATTGCTCAAGAATTGATATTTGATACAGCTTTCTATTAAGAAATAAGGAATTATGGGAAAATATGCTCTTGTAGAAAACGCTAATAGAATGTAATAAATATTAGCCTTTCTATAATATTTTAACCAATCAATAGAATTATATATCCAGGTAATAATTCTCTATTACATTTCTTTATATAATTTACATTTATATAGAAAGAACATATATGATTTTAGAGTAACTTTAACTTCTACAGTACTCTTTTTGGTTTAACCCTTAGTAACTAAAGTTCCCCTTCTGGAAAAAAACCTGTAAAATTTAAGATTGAGACTGAAAAAGGGATGGCCTTCTGGCTGACACCTCAACAAAAGACAAACTAAAACAATTTAATGAGAAACACCTTTAACATACAAATAAGCTTTATTCTGACTCAGGGTGTTAAGCAGTGAAAAAGTCCCTTTGTAGAATAAAGCCCTATATAATATGGCTGAATCCAATATGGCTCTATAAGAAGATCCTTCTAAGGCTGGATTCTCCAATTTGCCAACTCCACTTTTCATGCTTGGAGAAATTTGGTTCATAAAATTTCTGATATCTTTTATACAGGTGTTCTGAATCTTCCTTTCGGATTGTACATCAGGTATATTAGTTCTTGTTCGATAGGATGGTTTAAAATAAGAAAATTCTATGTAAAGGGTAAGTCCTATACAATTCTAAAGGACTTTCAATTATTAGTGAAACAGGATGAAAAAGATTTTGAACTTTTAGGGATGTGACAGAGATTGAAAAGTCTCATTCATTGATGAATATCTTCATTTTCTGTGCTAAGACATTTTTGAAGTTCACCACTCATCAAAATACATTGTACAATACATTGTAATTGTAAGAATCTGTCCTGCATTTTTTTATAGAAACACAAAAGTTGGCATGTGTACTGCTGTACTGCTACAGTAGTTCATACATAATGAAACATACAGTCCTGTGCCTCACTTATTTTATTCTCATCCTGGTTATTTATAAACACACAGGTTGTGTCTACACTGCAAATATAAGACCCACTGCTGGCCCAGGTCAGTTGACTTCAGTTTGCAGGATTCTGGCTGTGAGACTATAAAATGGCAGTGCAGATGTTTGGGCTCTGGCTGGAGTCAGGGGTGCTGGAACAATTTTTATACTGGGGGTACTGATGACGGAAGCCATGTATTGGTGTTCGTTATTACTACTTCAAGCCAGGGGGTGTGGCAGCACCCCCAGCACCCTTAGTTCCAGCACCACTGGTTGGAGCCTGAGCTTTGAGACCCTTAAGAGGGGAGGGTTCCAGAGTCTGGACTCCAGCCTGAACCCAAATGTCTACACTGCAATTTAGCCCAAGCCTGAGTCAGCTGACCTGGGCCAGCTTCTCTGCCAGTCTTTTGTCACAGTGTAGACATAAACACACACTTGTATTTTAACTATTTGTATATTATACTGAATTATCCCTTTTTAAGACAGGTTATTTGTTTACTGAAAAACTACCATTATAGAAAATTCCTAACTAATTGAATAGCCAATAATAACCTTTTCTGTGGACTTTGCTGTAGAATTCTATAGGTTGGTTTAATAGAGAGAGATTCCATATCAAATAGTATGTTTTCACTCATTTCTATAGAATTATATTTAATTTCTGTAGTACCCTATTGGGTCTGTAGGGGATTTCCATAAGGGTATGTTGGTAACTTAAGGCCTGATCCAATGTCCATTGAAGTCAAGATAAAGATTCCCTGTGACATCAATGGGTTTGAATCAGGCCTTTGGTCTTCAAAAATATAAAGAGTCTGTTTTAGGTACTAATTAAGCAAACCATCCATATACAGCAAAGTACATTAAAGTCATTGAGAGTTAAACACAATTTATAGCTAATCACATGTTTAAGTGTTTTGCTCATTTGTGGCCTTAAAGCCTACCTTATTCTTCAGCTGTTAGGGCCAGTTACTGCTGGCCCAAGGGCTCAATGGCTATAGAGATTAAACTGCCTTTTCATGCCTAGGGATTCTTACTGCAGAGCAGGGGGAGTTACAAGAGCAAGGAACTATGGGGCAATCTTCCACTGATAGTGCATATATTGTACCTACTGGTGGATCAAGGCCTTCAGAACGGTCAATCCGGTACCTTGCACAAACACTAAATTCACATTTTTAAAAAATGTAAGCGATAATTGCAGTAGGTTTCCACACATAGCAGTATCAAAACACACACAATCCTTTATTTCTCTATTCATATTTGCTTCCCTCTTTTTAGTCTATGAACATTTGTTTTATAGATTATGCTTTTCAGAAATGCATTTACCATTTACTATTTTTTCAGTCCAACATGTCTGAATGTTTATATACAGTAACACAAGGTGGTATAGAAATCATCTGTACAATTAGAGCCAGGGGAGGCTCCTGGCACTAGAGAGCAGCAAGTGCCTGCCTGGGGCGGCAAGCCGTGGGGGTGGGGTGGCCTGCCAGTCGCTGTGAGGGCGGCAGTCAGGCAGCCTTCGGTGGCTTGCCTGCGGGAGGTCCACCGGTCCCGCGGCTTCAGCAGCAATTCGGCGGCGGGTATGCCGAAGGTGCGGGACCCGCAGATCACCCGCAGAAATGCCGCCAAATCCACGTGACCAGCGGACTGCCTGCAAGCGTGCTGCCGAAGGCTGCCTGACTGCCGTGCTTGGGGCAGCAAAAAACATAGACCCGCCCCTTACTAGATCAGAAATCGGCAACCTTTGGCATGCGGGCAGCGGGAAGCACGGCCAGCACACCCCTTGTCCCGTGCCACTTCCTGCAGCCCCCCTTGGTCTGGAGCGGCGAACCACGGCCAGTGGGAGCTGTGATCGGCCGAACCTGCGGAAGCAGCAGGTAAACAAACCGTCCTGACCCCCCCAGAGGGCTTACCTTGGTGGGCCGCGTGCCAAAGGTTGCCGATCCCTGAACTAGAGGTTTGATTGTAAGATTATTATGATGGAATTGGTTTCTTAAAAATCATCTGAATAATAAAATATTTGTTTCTATTTACTGATATTGGTGCTTCTATTTTCAGAGGCACCATGTAGTATTTCAGTCTATTCAGAGTCAAAGTCAGTAGTGATCTTTACAGAACACTTGATTTTTCAAATACCACATAGTGTTTAGTATTTGCTTTTCCCAAGCATCTTTATCTGTGACAATCTGTGATTGGCCATAACTATCAGCTCCAAATCAATAAGGAATCAATACTTAAGCATGTGCCTAATGTTAGACATGAGGGTAATCTAATCGTCTTCTGTTCGTGGGTTGAAATCCTGGCCCCACTAAAATGCCTATCAGTTTCACGGATTTCACTTGTGGTCTTTTGTGAGACCTTTAGAGTGGATTTTCATTGAAAAAACCTGCAGAATTAGCTAAACAAATCCTGCTGTTTATAGGAATTGTGCATATATTTTTTCCATCCATTGTGTTTGAAATGTACCCATTAACTTGTGTCTTGTTTTGTTTGAAAAAAAAAGTTTATGGAGTGAATCAGGTCATTTTTAATGCAGGAGTAGTAAAAGTATGAAATATTCAAACACCATTGACATTAATCTTCATACTTAGTGGGAAATAGGCACCCCTGGCCCTTGTGTTTCTATAGGCATTTTGTCTTCTTGCAACTTAAAATCTAGGCTTTCCTACAGTAACCAGGGATGTATGGCTTGTATAAAAATGATAAGGTTTATAATATATTCTAGAACAGCTCCTTTATTGGTACACTTTATGTTGTGCCCTTGTGTGCAGCTTTGCCTGTTTCCTTTATCATCCATCACCCACCCTTTTTCTATAACCTTTTGAAGTAAAACAGAGAACATTAGCTAAAGAAATTACATTATATAAAAAGATACTATCGGATGAAAGGCCCCCATTTTTAATTTACTTTGTGTTGACACAGATTTCTATCTGCTATCACTTTTTCTTATCAGGCTGATGAAATAGAATTTGTGCAGTAGATATATAGAAAAGACGGAGAATGGCTATCTGTCATAGTCAGAAAATGTGCTATCTGTCATCAATGGAGACTTTATTTACTTTTGAAGGTGTTTGCCTGTACATAGAATAACAGTCATAGTGTCCTTGTCTTTTGTTATAAATAGCATAGTTATTACAGATGGGCAAGCAATTACTGAATTACCTAGCCTATCTGGCTGCCCACAGGTATTCCCTCAGATACTGAATCCTGACACTGAACTAGTATGAGAGAGTGAAATGCTATTAGGATAAGAGAGGCACAGAGGTTCTTATTCAGCAAGGCATTTAAGTATATGGCTAACTTTAAGCACATGAATAGTCCTATTGAATCATAATCATAGAATATCAGAGTTGGAAGGGACCTCAGGAGGTCATCTAATCCAACAACCTGCTCAAAGCAAGACCAATCCCCAACTAAATCATCCCAGCCAGGGCTTTGTCAAGTCTGACCTTAAAAAACCTCTAACCTCCCTAGGTAACACATTCCAGTGCTTCACCACGCTCCTAGTGAAAAAGTTTTTCCTAATATCCAACCTAAACCTCCCCCACTGCAACTTGAGACCATTACTGCTTGTTCTGTCATCTGGTACCACTGAGAACAGTCTAGATCCATCCTCTTTGGAACCTCCTTTCAGGTAGTTGAAAGCAGCTATCAAATCCCCCCTCATTCTTCTGTTCTGCAGACTAAACAATCCCAGTTCTCTCAGCCTCTCCTCATGTGCTCCAGCCCCCTAATAATTTTTGTTGCCCTCCGCTGGACTCTTTCCAATTTTTCCACATCCTTCTTGTAGTGTGGGGTCGAAAACTGGACACAGTACTCCAGATGAGGCCTCACCAATGTCGAATAGAGGGGAATTATCACCTCCCTCGATCTGCTGGCAATGCCTCTACTTATACAGCTCAAAATGCCGTTAGCCTTCTTGGCAACAAGGGTACACTGTCGATTCATATTGGCTTCAAGAGAGTCAAACTATTCATATGCTTAAAGATAGGCATATGCCTTGCAGAATCAGGGCATTATTAACCATATCTTTTAATGCTGTTCTTTTTCAGAGATTAAATACTTGTCATAGCAATACACAGAAATCCACTCAGCATTTACCAAAGACATTAATTCAGTTTAATTTGTGATCACACTTTCACTAAAAGCTACAAACCACTTTCTGCAGTAATTCATCTTGCCAACAGCTTTAATGATTGAGAGGTCAAAGTTTTTGTTATTTTTTTTTAAAGTACAGTAAATTCAAGAACACTAATGCATGTTGGTCAGCTATAACTTCTGACTTGTTTTAAAATGGAGTTGCCTTTTTAAAGAAGAAAGTTTAAAATGTAGATATTATACCTTTTCCATTAGAAAATGTTCATGATATAGACATACACTGGTTTCCTTTAAAATTGAAAGAAGCCTGTATTTTAAATTCTTTGGCTTTTTGCTGGGTTCAAATTGTGCAGAGATTTGTCCAAGTGCAGGAATATATTTGAGGCTCTCCAGACATTTAGCAGACAGAGTGAGTTGTGGAGAAATGCTGTTTAAGGAAACATTTAGTGTGGGACCAGATTTGCCCTCTGCGATATGAGCACAACTTTCATTTACTTATGTGTATAGGAAAAATCTGACCCTAGGTAGGGCCTTTAGTAATGTTAGTTATCTTAGTTCCACTGACTTCAGTCAATGGAGCTATGACAACTGACACCAGATGAGGATCTGCCCTCTTGTCTGTAGCCCATTTAGAGGGCCTAACAAACTTCTGGGTATGGCTCCACAGATGAGGTATGGTAAAAAACTTGTTTTAAGAAGTGTAATCTAAAGAAAACTGAAGTGTCTACATGCTGGGAGTTCTCTTCCTATAGCAACACTGTTATACAAGGGTTTTCTCCAGATTTCTATACTCTGACATACCTGCTTTTGAAGAGGGTGCCTCCATGCCTCTCTTTTTTGAAGAGGGTGCCTACAATGCAAGATTAAACCATTTTTAATTAAAGCGTCTCACCTTCAATCCAACACCAAGAGTCAAGATTTATTTAAATATTAACGCAGAGCAGAACATCAGCAGAAACACTAAACACAAGTGGGAGGAAATGGAGCTGCAATGATTGAAGGTTACCTTTGCAAGAGTGGTAATGACATATTATAAAGGTCTGGTGAAGAACACAAAAAATTAGGCAGGAGAAGACAATTACGGGAAAGCAGCCAACCCTTGATGAAAACAATCAATCATTCAGAATTAGACAGGTAGCATTAAAAATACTACTGCAACTCATACACACTGTAAAGGACAAAAAACCTGAGGGAAATCTATTACAGGCAAAGTGAAATAATTGGGATTAAAAGCCCTGATCCTGGGAAAGGCTGAGGAACTTCAACTCCTGTTGTAGTCAATGCAATGTGAGTGCTCAGAACCAGGGCCGGCTTTAGGAACTGCGGGGCCCAATTCGAATACCCGGCGGCGGTCCGGGTCTTTGGCGGCACTTCGGTAGCAGGTCTTTTACTCGCTCCAGGTCTTCTTAGGCGTGGGGCCCAAATTGGGGGAATCGGGGGAATCGGCCTAAAGCCGGCCCTGCTCAGAACTTTGCAGGATCAACAAGATGTTAATTAGATACACGTAAGACTAATCTTGCCTTATCAGAGGGGTAGCCGTGTTAGTCTGGATCTGTAAAAGCAGCAAAGAGTCCTGTGGCACCTTATAGACTAACAGACGTACTGGAGCATGAGCTTTTGTGGGTGAATACATGTAGGTGTCGGATGCATGTAGTGGAAATTTCCAGGGGCAGGTACATATATGCAAGCAAGAAGCAGTCTCCATTGTGCAGTAAGGAGAACTGTAAATTGTGCCAAAATTGGAGGTCACGCTGAATGAATGGCAGAGTCTTCTTGCCTGGTACTTCCATCTCCACACATTCCAGAAGTCCGTTCACATTTTTGGCCTCCTCAGCTACTTAGAGTGATCAGGAAAAAAAATCTAGTGAATAACTACACTGTGTGGCATGTTTCATGCCCATCCAGAAGCTTCTGCGTTGCTTATAGCAGCAGTAACTTGTTTTACACTGCTGCTCACCCCCACTGAGAGGAGTCGATAAGGAAGACATGATAGAATGGACTTGTTGCATTCTAGGGAGCTATGTAGAGACCCTTGTCTTCTGTGGAGAACCAGAGATTCACATGACCTTAGGGTTCTAAATCTTGCCTCTGCTGTAATGACTGGATACAACTCTAAAAGTAAAAACTTTCTGAGTTTTCTAACTTCCATGGGACGAAACCGGCCTGGGGTAGTCATGGCCAACTATTTGTCCTAGGCTAAAAGTAGAGACTAGATTACAAATAGAAAGACCGAGGGTGAAATGCTGGCCTTATCAATGGGAGTTTTGCCATTGACTTTAACACGGCCAATACTTCACCCCGACATGTACACTGGTGTACACACAAACAAATGAAATGAACACTTCTGTAAACAAAAAACAGGTTTGGGTCAAAACCATACAATCCCAGAAATGGGCAAGGCCTATTCAAGTATTTATTCAATTGTCTTGCCAAGGAAGGGTTGTTCCCCACAGTACATTATATTATAGTACAGTATATTATTCAGTGTTTTGTATGCTCAATTTTGATTTATTTAAATGAGAGGGTTGCCGCTGATAACTTGAGATACACAAACAGTAAGTGGTGAAATTAAAAACCTACATTTTTTCCTTTGCAAGTATAAGGAAAGATTACAAATAGCAGCACTGTCAGATGATTGCACTGATCAAGCAGTTTGCTGTGATTACTGTCTATTGTAGTGGTTTTTTGGGGAGAGCAGAGAGTAAAGGGAAAGATTTAAAAAAATCAGAAAAGGGGTACTGTGATATCTGAAAATTTAAGAGGGAAGCTGGGGCTGGAAGATTATCTTATTTTTTTACAAGTAGTGCTGTGATACTTAATGCCACTAAAAAGTTAAGGGGACTGTGAAGCTCCAAGTGCGGTTTCTTAAAAAGATTGTGAAATTGTGGTTGTCTGAAAAATTTACAAGGGTGAGCTATGTGAAAGCTTAGGAATTTTTTTTTAATGTTTGAATATTGGTGCTCATTGAGAAATGGGCCTGCCTGAGCACAGGTACTGAATTGTATTTTTGCTGGTGGGTGCATCTCATGGCCCACATGGGACTTTCCCTCCAAGTATTGAACTTCTGGCTTTTAGTTTCTAGACTTGTTTTTCTGAAATGAAGTTCTAGTACTGACTCATCAGGATTCAGAACCACTGCTACAACAGGAAGAAAGATGAAGGAAAATTTAGAAGAGATAAGAGCAGAGCAGTAAAAAGAGGAAAAAAAGAAAAAAAATCATTTCGGTGCTCTAGATTCTCTTTCCCTTCCTTTAGCACAGAGCCAAACAACTGACATGTGGCAAGATCAGCAAGCTGACTGGTAACTGCACAAAGTCATACGACATTCATGAAGGTTTTGTTTGATATTACATACCTTTGTATAGAAGCTGAACATGCAACCCATACTCATGAGTAGCATGTTATAGTCTGACTTCAATGCGACTGTGTGAGTAGGGGTTTCGAAGGTCTAGCTATGTAATTGGGTGTGGATCTGCTTGTATCATGGTAAAACCCCTGGTTGGAATGGGCAAGGAGAAAATCTGTGTTAATTGCTTTGCAGAGTTCCTCCCAGTTTGTTTCACTGTGGGGGTGAGGTTTGTCCCCCTGTAGAACAGGTGTGCCTCTAATTGTCCCCCAACTTATAGAGGAGACTATGCAGGGTCCAAAGGAGGGAAGGATAGTGACAGAAAAGCAGCTGAGCTGCCCTTCCCTGTGGATATCTCTGAACAGAGGGTTCCTTCTGCACTTCAATCCAGGCCTTCCTGATTTAGATGCTAGTTCTATTTCTGGCCTTTTTCCCTGCTTCTCTGATTCACAGCACAATGATGTGAACAGATTTATTACTTGCAAGGGCATTTTGCATCTGGACTGCAGTTTTGATGTACTTGTTAAATGGTAAAATTGAACAAGTACAAGCTTTAGCTTGTATGATCTTACTTTAAACTACTGCTTGTATGGATCATAACTGAGGATTTTATAACATTCTGTTGAACAACAGAACCTAAAATAGTTCCTTGTTTCTTTGAATCCAATTACCAACAGCAAATACCATTATTTCCTTTTCGTCTCATCCCTCCCACTAAGTAACTTGCTTGCAAGTAATATTTTGAATACCTTTGCAGAAAACTGACACCTTTTGTTAAACTGCACTATTCTGCAAAATGAAAATCTGCATGCTACTTACCATCAACATACCATCCCTGCTAAACAAAGCACTCAAATGTGCTTATTCCATTAAATACAATGATATTTAAGCACATGCTTAAAGGTAAGCACATGCTTTGTTGAAGAGGGAATGATTGCATGTGCATTTAGTGTTTTTCTAAATTGTAGCAGTAGGGCCAAAGTCTCTTCTCTATTAAACCTCAGTATATCCAGAATAAGTCTACTGGCTGGGATTTACTTCTATGTAATAGAACAGAATTTGAGGGCAGGAACGTTGCAACCTAAATAATATTTTTAACAGATTTTTTATATGTTATTACTGTGGAGCATTTTAATAGTTCATTGAGGATATTGTGCAATCCAAATTCTGCCATTTTTTAACTTTGGAATGCTTCACTTTGCAATGTAACTAACGTCCTCTTAATTTGTTTTAGGGTGGTTTTTTTGGACTATGTAATTTCCTAAGTGGTGTGTGTATGTGTGTGCGTCTTTTAAGGATAAAGATAAAGTTCAGTTGTGCACAACTGTAACAACCCCTGATGATGCTTCATTGAGCCCTGGGGATTTCAGCTCTGCAACACAACTTGTGCTACAGTAATAGGTGCTTCAGTTAGCAGCAGGAGCGGCGCCAGAGTTTCTGGCGCCCTAGGCAGAATTCGGAGGGCGGCATTTTGTGCGCTCCCCACGGGGCGCATGGGGGCTTCCAGTTCCACTCCCATCATGGCGCTGAAGAAGGACCTTCCGCCAAAATGCCGCAGGCGACAGCGGCAGTCATTGAGCTGCTCAATTGCCTGCCACTGTTTTCCGCGGCACGTTGGCAGAAGGTCCTTTCTTCGGCGGCGCGACGGGAGTGGAATCAGAAGCTCCTGTGCACCCCGTGGGGAGCGCACAAAATGCCGCCCCCTGAATCCTGGTGCCCTAGGCGATCGCCTAGGGTCGCCTAATGGAAGCACCGGCCCTGGTTAGCAGCAGGAGAAGACTCTTACTTAAGGTGACCACCTGTCTTAAATTGGGTGGGACAGTCTTGAAATGCAGAGTTCAAGTTCTGGGATGCATGACTCCAGGGCAGCATTTGTCCTGGATTCCCTTCAGTGCTGCTCCGTGGCTGCCCAGGGCTCAACAGAAGTGCCAGCCTCTTCCCGATGGGGGCAGCGGGCTGAGGTAGGCCTTAGCCGCTTTAATGTTAGGCCCCACCCCAGCTCCTCCTCCTTCCCCAAGACCCAGCCCTCTGGCCAGGACAAAAGCTGGAGGCTGGCTGTTGTAAGAGCTGCCGAGGGAGCTTGGGCCACTGTGGGGAGCCCTGGACCCTCCACCTGCCCTGGGCAGAATTCCCTGAGGAGCAGAGACACTGGCAAGGGGCTGCTTTTGGGCCACCTAGCCCCCTGTCTAGGGCAGGTCGAGGTTCCAGGGTTCCCCCCAGCAACCCAGGCTCCCTAGGCTACTCTTACTACAGCCTGACTCCAGCTTCTGGCTTGGCTGCAAGGATCATATGTTAGGTCTTTGGGGTGGCTGGGAGAACCTGATTTGCCTCATCCCATTCCCAATCCCCAGACATGAGGGGAGCTCTTTCTGTAGGTGATAACCCACCTAAGGGATGGGCCAGTGTGTCCAGGGGTAGGGCATTATTGGGGGCATCTGGCCTGGCTCTCGACAGTGGCTGTCTACTACTGGGGTTTCCAGTGCAGTGGCTGCTGCTAGTGCTGGTGCTTTGGCAGTGGTGCGAAACCAGACAGATTAGAATGTTCATAGTCAGTTATTTTGGCATGCTGATGGCATGGAAAAGGTGATTTTTTCCTCCCAGAAGTCAATATCTTTTCCAGTGGAATTTCACAGGACATAGACAAGGTATATCTCTGGCTCCAGGGTTTTCTCCATACCAAATTTCAAAGGCCTGCTGCAAACAATAGAGGTGTTCAAGTTTCTGAAAAAAGGCTGCAAGATTCTTCTGTAATGAAAAGTATTAGGCAACCTAAATATAGGGGTCACTACCAGCTCCCCTATAACCTTCTTTTACAGGAACAAATGTCCCTTTACCAAATAACATAATTAACACATTATAGATAGCATTCCAAATGTTTAAGATTTAAAACAAAATATTAAAATTCCCTTTGGATAAAAAGGGATAGACAACAGTGTGCATGACTCAGTGATTAGTTTTGTAAAGCATTTACACTGATTTGTTCTGATTCTTCACTTTGTTACACAAGGGAGTGATACTGATGTAAGAGGAGAGAATCCAGCCTCTTGATTCCTCTAATCCTAATGTGTTAGGTTTATGCCCTCATATCTTTTGAGCTTTCTGTTATTGCTGAACTTTTCATTATTGCAAATTATAGGACATTATAGTTTATAACAGAAAGATGTCAAAAATTGAATCACTTATATTCCAGTAAAGCAAAGTTCTATTATCCAGGGAAATAAAGCAATAGTCCATAACCTTTAAGTGTTCTAGTTGATTCTACATTTTTTACAGCTGATATCTCAGTTCTATCTTGGTACACTTTTATAGTATTGACTTTATTATTATTATTAGTTTATGCTCAATAAACTTCCACCATTTTTTTTAACAGTTACATGTGATTTGCTTGAGCAATAGATATTCTCCTGGGAAAAGCAGGATTTAAACAACTTGGAGTGTGCTGCTTGCTAGTGCACTGGAGAGTCTATTCTGTAGGCTATTTCATTTCAGTCTATAGTATGCACAGACAAGATCATTTTATTTGATTAATACCTTGAAAGATCTACTATGAAAATATTAATATCTCTTAAATAGGCATCTTCACTTAGTAAATGAGATCATCAACTTTCTCTGTTGCCAGTATTTCAATATTTATCTGTTTCTGTGGTAATGGGAGCTATAAATCTATGAACTTAAAGGAATAAAACATCCCTGTGATTGGATAAGGAAAAGAGTTTGCACTTTGCATTCAGGGAATTTATTTTTGTTTTTATTCCTTGAGTTAATAAGAATATTAAAAAAAAATAGAAACTGCCCCCTACAAATGAATGTAAGAATAAAAATGCACCTTACATTTTCTGAAGGCATTCCTGTATATAACATGCATTAGAAACAGACCCTAATCATAAATAAAATATGGTAATCCATAAATATATAATACATTTAGCTACATCATGGGCCATGACAATCCATCTTATCATTTTAAAAGATCATGTGAATTTGATATATGCACTCACATTCTGGATTTGGACACATTTAAAATGCATATGGGGAAAATTGTCTCCTTTAAAAATTCAGATGGAAGCCTAGATGTCAGGTGGACACATGTATAAGCTCAGCGTTACTCATTTGACACTAATATGTAAATAAACCAAGCATACATAGTTATTTATGCTTCTGATAACTTGAGAGCATTTGGCAATTCAGGCTACTATATAAAAAGGAACAGTAATTAAAGGAAAGGAAAGAAATGCATATTATAAAACAGCAAATGATCTGTCATATAGGAGAGATTTGATTTTTACAGTTTTCTAGGGATATCCTGGAGATGCCCATTAAGTTGAATTAGGAGACTGCATAATCCACAGTGATATGTTTTCATAGTAATAAGAGACATCCATCAAAAGTTGTAAGAATCCCCATATCACTTAAAAAATCAGCATTTTTGTTGACAAACTGGCTAAAAATATGGTCTGTTGTACAATTATGGACTACAATGTAGAGGTGGCTGATAAGGAATAGAGAGGAACTCATTTGTGGGTGCAGTTGTGGGGAAGACAGTAGGTAGGTAGCCAGCCAAATTGGGTGTGTGTGGGGAGAAATAGAAGGAAGGATGCAATGTATGAGATTTGGGGTTTATATATTGCTGTTGATACCCCCAAAAAAATATTAAAAAAAAATAGAAATCTTAGTGTTATGAGCTAGGAAACTGGTAATTCAGTGATTATAGAAGCAATTGTTTGCTCAGCATTAGCTTACACTAATATATTCCATATCTCGATTTAAAAAAAAAACCAAAAACTACTGTCAGACAAATTCTGTTTATTTTTATTTCTAAACTGGTTCAAGAGCTCTTTAGCTATAACAACTTAAATGAGCCAAAAATTCAAAGTGAGAGAGCTTGAGAAATATTGCTAGACAGCTGATTGGAAAATTTTGACAAAAATCCTAAATGAGCTTGGCTGAAACTTTTTTCTATTTTCTGAACGTCCTTCATATGTTCTGTACAGGCATTCTGTGCAGCCTCTAAAACAAGAGGTGTGGTCTTGGTATGGAGTCACTGGTTGGCTAGCATAAGATCTTGGAAAATTTCCCTGCATGTCTTTGAAGTTGGGCACCTAGAATTAGGGGCCACTTTTGAAAAATTGTGGCCTTTATTTCAAGGCTTAAAGAAGACCCTTAGTAAGAATTAGACCACATGGGCTCCTTCAAGTTTCTACCATACCCATCCTCCATCTATCTGCTGCTGTTTATCATGTGGTATTATTCCAGCTAGTGGTCTACCTGGGTTGGAGTAATGTATGCTACATCTTCTCTTAAATTCTGATTCAGCAAACTATCCCTATCCAGCAAAGCACTTAGGTAACGGTTAAGTCCTATAAGTCAATCAGACCTAAGTGCTTTGTTGAATAGGAATGGATCTCAAAAATATCACACACTGTTGTAGTGCACAGGAATAGGATATCATGTGTTTAAATAGTCATGAGTCCTCTAGGGGCACTCACTATACTTTCTGTTTTAGACACTGCTAGAAACCAGTTAGAGCAACAGAATGAGAATTGCTAGTCCTCACATATTAGTGTAATCCTTTTGCCAGGTGTTGTCAGCTGCAAGCAGGACATGGGTTCTAGGACCCACCTCTGAAGGTAGGTATGAGCCCTAGTCCTGCTGAGACTCTGGTCCAAGCCTGTCATTTTGCAGTGTGAATGCAGCTCAAGCTACAAACCAGATTCAGAAAGTCTCTGTAGGGATGAAGAAAAATGTATTTTGTAGTTAAAATAAAGGGTTAAATTACTTAAAATAACAACAACATGTTTCTGTAGGTTACATAAAGTGCAGGTTTGTTAGCAGTTGTGGGAAGGGTTTGAAATAATATGATTTTAATTGGAAAAATTGGACTGAAAGGTAACTGATAAGATAGAAGGAAGAAGAGGCCCTAATTATCAGGGATAGTTAATAATAAGGAAGGATTGTGCATGTTAAACTAGTGACCTTGTACTGGCCAAAATGTTGTTTTTAGCTAAAGTTAGCAATTGGGAAGGACATTAAAGAGTAAACTCTTGAAAGATTCATTGCTAACACCTGCCTGACCAAGCTGGAATCAACCCCTGGATTTAGCCCTTTCATGAATATCTTGATCAAATACTGTTGAATGTCTATTACTGTTTAGATATAGTAATTGCTTGTTATTTAGTGTTTTAGATCTGTTTAGAGCAATTATATAAATACCAATTGGTCTTCAGACTTAATACAGGAATTTATGGTTTAATTAGTGTCTGGTGGTATGCTGTTTTACATATACCTATAACAGTAATTCCAACAGTGTGCATTGTGCAGTATGGTCATGTTAGTGTGATTATGAGACCCAGGTCCAGCAACTGTAAACTTGAGTTTACAATGCAGTGTGGACATTCAAACACAGGCTTGGAAACACTGAATCCACAAGCCTGGGTCCCACACACCTGGGTTTACAGTGCAATGTAGACATACCTCCAGAATCCTGAGGTGCACTCAGTAAGGCCTGTGTCCCCTGGTTCTGTGGCTCCACCACCTAACATAGCAGCAATGACTTCACCTTTATTTAGTTACAGGGTGGGAAGACTTCCAAGAGTTCACTCAGCTTTGCTACTCTGCTTCATGGCTTCAACGTAATCTCCCAGCAGACTCCTCCCAATGGCGTCTGGGAGGAGACTCCTCTGCCTCCTCAGCAGAGACAGAATCAGTAGTATGAAGGACCCAACTTCTACCTTGTGGCAAGGGCTTTACTTCTATTTTCCACTCTGCCTTTTCTCAGTTCAGTTACACTATCCAACCAATTCTGAGTTGGTGTACAGTTATTGAGATTCCTAAAATATTACTAAAGGAATTCTGGGAAGAAAGGTTATGCAAATAAAGCCCCTTGTCCACAGAAAATTACAGTCAGAGATTCTTATTCTCAAACTAGGGCCGCTGCTTGTTCAGAGAAAGCCCCTGCTGGGCCGGGCTGGTTTGTTTACTTGCTGCGTCTGCAGGTTCAGCCGGTCGCAGCTCCCACTGGCTGCAATTCGCCGCTCCAGGCCAATGGGGGCTGCAGGAAGTGGAGCGGGCCGAGGGACGTGCCGTTCACCCTTCCTGCAGTCCCCATTGTCCTGGAGCGGCGAACTGTGGCCAGTGGGAGCCACGATCAACCGAACCTGTGGACATAGCAGATAAACAAACTGGCCTGGCCTGCCAGGGGCTTTCCCTGAACAAGCGGCGACCCTAGTTTGAGAACCACTGCTCTAGAGCCGTATTTCTCAATGACTGGTTGGTGGACCGGCACTGGTCTCCGAGATCTCCCTGACACAGTTTAGGCAAGCAGCAAGCCAGTGCCTGGTATCAAAAAAATTGAGAAACACTGCTCTAGAGATCTTCAGGCCACATGGTTTACATTTGTAAATATTGGATATTTGGTACTCAGCTGCACCCATGTGGCCTCTTCATATTCTTGTTGTGCAAAGATCAAAAGACAGAACAGCTATTATTTACACTTTGACATGTGTCAAAGTGCTTTGCCGAATGGGAATAGGCATAAGCACACAGTGATATTCATTCAAATTGTTTCTGCAAAGACTGTTTTCCTACTCAGTTGCTTTGACCATGTCATCCCTCTCTTTGCATCCTTTCACTGGTTCTCTCTTTTCTGTCATAACAACATAAATGATTCTCTTCACTTTCAAGGCCCAATGACTTATCTCTTATTCAGTATCAAAAGGTACCCTCCTCCCCCTTCTGATTGGCCCAGGATATCAGCCTCCATTTCCCACTTGTTACATTTTTTTCCATGCTGACCCTCATGCTTGGGAGAATCTCTCCATGAACATCTGCAAAACTAACTCTTAATTGTCCTTCAAAACCTCCCTTAGCTCTCCTTTGCCATGAGAAAAACTTGAAAATAGTTAGGTCTCTAGTGTGCTGAGACCACTGCCAATCAAGCTGATCAGTAGAGTCTCATTGTTTCTTGTACTACCCAATCTGTCTGTCTCTTATGTTATCTCTTGTCTTAGACATACATTCTAAGCTCTCTGGGGAAGAGGCTACCTTTTTGTTATGTGTTTGTACACCATCTAGCAGAACGAGGTTCTGCTCTGTGACTAGGGCTCCTAAATACTATCCATGCTTTGCTGAATTGGTTTCTGAGTCAACAGTGCTGCCTTGAGAAAGGATTCAGTAAACTTGGACAATATGGGACCATGCACTTCTTATTCAAGGCAAAACTCCCATTAAGGTCAATAGGAATTTTGTCTTGCATGAGATGTGCAGGATTTGATTGCATTCATGTTTGAATTCCTTGCATATACAATAGGTCGTTGTATCACACTTCATTAACAGACCTGCCCCACTGCAGGGTTCACAGCATTATTTTGATTGTCACCATGTAAAGCCCCATGCCTGGAAACAATACTGTTGGGAGAGATATGACTTTTGTTCAGCTTCGTTTGGCTCATAGGGTAACATCATTTTTGGAGGTATCACCTTAGGTGCTGGTGCTTTCTGTAGATCTGATCCCGTAATCCTTACTACATGAATAGTTCCACTAAAATCAGAGACTACTCATGTGAGAAAGGGTTGCAGGATCAAATCTAAGGTGGCAGTCCCAGACACCTTGTATAATACATAAAGAAAGGTATTTGCTGGAATTGACCATATATCCCATTCACCCACCCTCTCTATTCATTATATTTTTATTATATTGAAATATAGAGCAGAATTTTTTAAAATATTTTTCCCAGTAATTCTTACTTTACTCTAGGTTGGTAGCACAGCTAGACATTCTCGTGGGATGAAATTCAGCAAAGCTTAAATGTATTGGTATATTTTCATATGAGTGCCAAGGACAGAAACCTGTATTTTCCATGTAATAAGCACATTGTTACTTTCACTGCATTTAAAATGCACAACTAGTCATTTCACAACATTATTTCCATTTTAAAACCTGCTTAGTGTCATTTAGTGCAATTTTATATTACAATACTAATGTTAGCATTGTATTCTGCTCCTTTCTCAAACGCAGCACTGAATTGCTCTTCTTTCTTTTAAGTAATCTTTCCCCTACCTTCTTTTCAGTAAATTTCAACAAACATTAAGTATGCTACTGTTGCTCTTGCATAAGTACTTATATGGCACTTTCTGTTTTTAGACTAATAATCTGACTTAATTATGAATGATGCTAAGATTATAAATGATTGGGTTGTCTTCTGAAAATGCAAATTGATTTCACACACAGTTTCTCCTGACTTTTCTTTTTTTAAAATAGGTTCTGTGTTCCAGACTTATCATCTGCTTTGAATTAAGTTCTTAGATATTCTCCTTCAATGACTGCAGCTGCAATGTGGGATTTCTCTTTTTTCCACATCTATTTTCAAACTTGTTTCCTCTGTTTCCCTGGCTCTCTTTATTTCATGTTTGTGTGAACAGGACTTTGTCTGTCTGTCTGATGCACTTCGGTGCCTTTTGTGGGACAGAACTACAGTACAAGCCTTTAAGGAATGTAAGGAATTGTCACTCACCAGAGGGTATCAGGTCACATCAGAAGTGAAGGTTGAGAAGAAGGAACAAGGAAGTTTGATTTGCAAACAGAATTGTAGAACTGCTGCTGCCAGATGGATGGAGGGAGGCAGGTCATGGTAGTTGGCCTGGGAAGGGGACATGGTTGTGCCACCATGAGGTCTCTGTATTTGTTGGGGCAGTACACTGTCTGTTATGTAGGAGTGTGGGAGTACAGCTTAGGACCAGGGGGAAGGGGACATAAAAAGCACCCTACACTCTTCTGCAGTACAAGTGACTTGTCTGTCTCCCTAAACCCCTTCTCACTGGGCCTTGGGAAAAGGAGTACAGATTCCCCATGGCTCTTTGGACCAGATCCCTGTATGGTGTTTCAGCACTATATGTCTATTGATTTCAATGGGAGTTTGGTGCCTAAATATCTTTGAGGATCTTGTCCTTTGTGCCTTTATATCTTTCCTCTTTGTACTTGAGGGAGAGAAATTAGGGACAGAAGGGCCTTCAGGTTTTCTCTCTCTTCCTCTTCTGAGCTGCAAGGAGAGGAAATTAATCCTATAAGTGTCTCTGTTGGAATCTCCCTCCCCAGTTCTGTGAGAGGGGACCTGTGAGGCATTAGACAAGAAGGACACAGGACTATGGCTGCACCTTTTTTCAGTGAGGACCCTGCAAAGCCTCCATTCCTCTCACTCTTGGCTCAAAGGTAATAAATAAGTCATAGTACGTGCTGAGAACTTTCATAGCTGAGGCTGTATTTAAAGAACACTGTCAAATCACATTTGGCCCCAAATCTATGTAGGTTGTGAAAGTGGCTTCATTGGCTTCCATTGCTAAATCTGGGAGAAAAGCAAAATACAAATAAGCAGCATAAAAACTAAATATAAAATGGATTATATTATATGAATTATCATGTGATGTTTGGTTTTCCTGGTATTCCATATGCAGTCTGTTGGTTTCTGTTAGAACAGGGAATTTCGCAAGGGAGTTTTCCAGGTGAAGGAGGAGCAAATACAGCATCTGTGGGGTAAGTGACTGTCTGTAGTGTGTGTTTGTTTGTGTTTGGGGGTTACTTGCTGTGTGCTGAGCTTGTGTTTGTCAGTCTGTTTGTTTGGTTGGTTGTTTGAGGGACCGTGTGCTCTGGCTGGCAGTTGGAGGCAGGTTTGAAAGCTCGAAGCCTCTGGTAATTGGCTGAGCCTTAATCAGTGGGCGGGGCATTCACTCAGGCCACGGCTTTATAAAGCCGCGCACAAGCGACCAGAGGCTGCTAACAGGGAGTTTCGCAAGGGAGTTTAGAAGGGGAGTGGGAAGGGAGTGGGAGTCCCTCGCCGGCCGTAACCCCTTCCCTGTGCCCCCCCCCCTAAAACCTGTAAACCGAACCACATTCCAAAACTCCTTTCTGTAAACCACCCGTCCACTAACTAGGAGACAATGCAGGCAGAAGCCCAGCAGCAGAGTGGGGACTATCCAGTTTATTGCGCCGAGTGTTGCATGTATGATTACCTGCCCTGTGGGCAGGTGGCATATGTGCGCAGTCGGTGCAAGGAGCTCCTGGCCCTCAGAGACCATGTACGTACTTTGGAGGCCAGGGTGGCGGAACTGGAGGAGCTAAGAGAGACGGAGAGGTATGTTGATGAGGCTTTCCGGGACACTGTAGAATTGTCCCACCTCTGCCCAGACAGCCCCTGTGCTGTTGAGGAGGAAGAAAGGCCCAGGGAAGCAGAGCAGTCAATGGGAGCAGAGGGAAACCTTCCCATAGTTGGGACCCTCCTTCCCGATGGTGCTGGGGTTGCCTCTCGCACTGAGGTTGCCTCTCTGGGGGAGGGAACTCCAGTTTCTAGGAAAAGACAGGTGTTAGTAATGGGAGATTCGATTATTAGGAACATAGATAGCTGGGTCTGTGATGACCGGGAGAACCGTATGGTGACTTGCCTGCCTGGTGCGAAGGTTGCGGATCTCTCGAGGCATCTAGACAGACTTATGTGTAGTGCTGGGGAGGAGCCGGTGGTCGTGGTACCAATGACATAGGGAAGGGTAGGAGAGATGTCCTGGAAGCCAAATTTAGGCTGCTAGGGAAGAGACTGAAATCCAGGACCTCTATGGTGGCATTCTCAGAAATGCTCCCAGTTCCACGTGCAGGGCCAGGTAGGCAGGCAGAGATTCAGAGTCTCAACGCGTGGATGAGACGATGGTGTAGAGAGGAGGGGTTCACGTTCATTAGGAACTGGGGAAACTTCTGGGATGGGGGGAGCCTATACAGGAGAGATGGGCTCCACCTAAACCAGAGTGGAAACAGACTGCTGGCACTAAACATTAAAAAGGTTGTAGAGCAGTTTTTAAACTAGGAGATGGGGGAAAGCCGACTGCTGCAGAGGAGCATGTGGATCGGACACAGACTTCTCTTAGGGGAGAGTCTGATGATAGAGAATCTCCAGGTTATAGTCAGGAGCAGAGGACTGGAGAGTATAATGTAAGGGCTGGGTCAGATGATAAACAGTCACGTAAAAAAGAATCTGGCACATCAGAAAAGGGCAGACAAATAAACAGGGGCAGGTTTTTAAAGTGCTTGTATACAAATGCTAGAAGTCTAAATAATAAGATGGGTGAACTAGAGTGCCTTGTGATAAAGGAGGATATTGATATAATAGGCATCACAGAAACCTGGTGGAATGAGAGCAATCAATGGGACACAATCATTCCGGGGTACAAAATATATCGGAAGGACAGAACAGGTCATGCGGGGGGAGGAGTGGCACTATATGTGAAAGAAAATGTGGATTCAAATGAAGTAAAAATCTTAAGCGAAGCCACGTTCCATAGAATCTCTATGGATAGAAATTCCATGCTCTAATAAAAATGTAACATTAGGGATCTATTATCGACCACCTGACCAGGACAGTAATAGTGATGATGAAATGCTAAGGGAAATTAGAGAGGCTATCAAAATTAAGAAACCAATAATAGTGGGGGATTTCAATTATCCCCATATTGACTGGGAACATTTCACTTCAGGACGAAATGCAGAGATAAAATTTCTCGATACTTTAAATGACTGCTTCATGGAGCAGCTGGTACGGGAACCCACAAGGGGAGAGGCAACTCTAGATTTAATCCTGAGTGGAGCGCAGGAGCTGGTCCAAGAGGTAACTATAGCAGGACGCTTGGAAATAGTGACCATAATACAATAGCATTCAACTTCCCTGTGGTGGGAAGAACACCTCAACACCCCAACACCGTGGCATTTAATTTCAAAAGGGGGAACTATACAAAAATGAGGGGGTTAGTTAGACAAAAGTTAAAAGGTACAGTGACTAAAGTGAAATCCCTGCAAGTTGCGTGGGCCCTTTTTAAAGACACCATAATAGAGGCCCAACTTCAATGTATACCCCAAATTAAGAAACACAGTAAAAGAACTAAAAAAGAGCCACCGTGGCTTAACAACCATGTAAAAGAAGCAGTGAGAAATAAAAAGACTTCCTTTAAAAAGTGGAAGTCAACTCCTAGTGAGGCAAATAGAAAGGAGCACAAACACTGCCAACTTAAGTGCAAGAGTGTAATAAGAAAAGCCAAAGAGGAGTTTGAAGAACGGCTAGCCAAAAACTCCAAAGGTAATAACAAAATGTTTTTAAGTACATCAGAAGCAGGAAGCCTGCTAAACAACCAGTGGGGCCCCTTGATGATCGAAATACAATAAGGAGTGCTTAAAGACGATAAAGTCATTGCGGAGAAACTAAATGGATTCTTTGCTTCAGTCTTCACGGCTGAGGATGTTAGGGAGATTCCCAAACCTGAGCTGGCTTTTGTAGGTGACAAATCTGAGGAACTGTCACAGATTGAAGTGTCACTAGAGGAGGTTTTGGAATTAATTGATAAACTCAGCATTAACAAGTCACCGGGACCAGATGGCATTCACCCAAGAGTTCTGAAAGAACTCAAATGAGAAGTTGCGGAACTATTAACTAAGGTTTTTAACCTGTCCTTTAAATCGGCTTCGGTACCCAATGATTGGAAGTTAGCTAATGTAACGCCAATATTTAAAAAGGGATCTAGAGGTGATCCCGGCAATTACAGACCGGTACGTCTAATGTCGGTACCGGGCAAATTAGTTGAAACAATAGTTAAAAATAAAATTGTCAGACACATAGAAAAACATAAATTATTGAGCAGTAGTCAACATGGTTTCTGTAAAGGGAAATCGTGTCTTACTAATCTATTAGAGTTCTTTGAAGGGGTCAACAAACATGTGGACAAGGGGGATCCGGTGGACATAGTGTACTTGGATTTCCAGTAAGCCTTTGACAAGGTCCCTCACCAAAGGCTCTTACGTAAATTAAGTTGTCATGGGATAAAGGGGAAGGTCCTTTCATGGATTGAGAACTGGTTAAAGGACAGGGAACAAAGGGTGGGAATTAATGGTAAATTCTCAGAATGGAGAGGGGTAACTAGTGGTGTTCCCCAAGGGTCAGTCTTCGGACCAATCCTATTCAATTTATTCATAAATGATCTGGAGAAAGGGGTAAACAGTGAGGTGGCAAAGTTTGCAGATGATACTAAACTGCTCAAGATAGTTAAGACCAAAGCAGACTGTGAAGAACTTCAACAAGATCTCACAAAACTAAGTGATTGGGCAACAAAATGGCAAATGAAATTTAATGTGGATAAATGTAAAGTAATGCACATTGGAAAAAATAACCCCAACTATACATACAATATGATGGGGGCTAATTTAGCTACAACAAATCAGGAAAAAGATCTTGGAGTCATTGTGGATAGTTCTCTGAAGATGTCCACGCAGTGTGCAGAGGCGGTCAAAAAAGCAAACAGGATGTTAGGAATAATTAAAAAGGGGATAGAGAACAAGATGGAGAATATAGTATTGCCCTTATATAAATCCATGGCACGCCCACATCTCGAATACTGTGTACAGATGTGGTCTCCTCACCTCAAAAAAGATATTCTAGCACTAGAAAAGGTTCAGAAAAGGGCAACTAAAATGATTAGGGGTTTGGAGAGGGTCCCATACGAGGAAAGATTAAAGAGGCTAGGACTTTTCAGCTTGGAAAAGAGGAGACTAAGGGGGGATATGATAGAGGTATATAAAATAATGAGTGATGTGGAGAAAGTGGATAACGAAAAGTTATTTACTTATTCCCATAATACGAGAACTAGAGGTCACCAAATGAAATTAATAGGCAGCAGGTTTAAAACAAATAAAAGGAAGTTCTTCTTCACGCAGCGCACAGTCAACTTGTGGAACTCCTTACCTGAGGAGGTTGTGAAGGCTAGGACTATAACAATGTTTAAAAGGGAACTGGATAAATTCATGGTGGCTAAGTCCATAAATGGCTATTAGCCAGGATGGGTAAGAATGGTGTCCCTAGCCTCTGTTTGTCAGAGGATGGAGATGGATGGCAGGAGGAAGATCACTTGATCATTGCCTGTTAGGTTCACTCCCTCTGGGGCACCTGGCATTGGCCACTGTTGGTAGACAGATACTGGGCTAGATGGACCTTTGGTCTGACCCGGTACGGCCGTTCTTATGTTCTTATGTAACATTCATATAAGAAACTGTTATTCATTCAACATCTTGGGTTTAGTCTTTCTAACATTCCTCAATGCATATTTTTTATTCAAACTGAAGAAATAGCAAATACACTGGGGACTTTTTACTAATGAAGAATTTTACTTGATTCTACAAAAAAAGGGGATAATTACTGTCTTGGACACTGTGATGGGGTGACTTCCCCACATTAGCCCATAAGGGGTTAAGAGAGCCTTTAGGAGGCTGAGCAGGAGGCAGCCAATTAGAGAGGGGCTGCAAGGAACAGCCAATAAGGGCTGGGCTTGCCCATATAAGAAGGGCTATGGAGCAGAGCAGTTCAGTTGCTCCCTGGAGCTCAAGAAGGGAAAACTGGCAGTCTTGCAGGAGGATGAAAGCTAGTGCCTTGGACAGAGCATTGTTGGGCAGGATGAGGGGAGTGAGTGAGCTCCCGGCTAACTGCTCACGTCCTGAGACAAGGGCGGAAAAGGTGCTGGGGCTGCAGGTAAGTAGCCCAGGGAAGTAAACTGAGGAGATGGAGGGGACACAGAATGTGGCTGCCATCTACAGGGTCCCTGGACAGGCCTGGGTCCCTCCCTGATCCCACTCACTACTGAGGAAATGGCTGCATGGTGGACTACTATTCCCCCAGAAGGGGGAAAGCCAAGTGTGACAAAGCCAGAGGGCTTTTTCCTGAAGAGGATGCCACGATCCTTGGGGTGACACATGTCCAGGAGCAGAGGTGGTGGTGGGTGAGACACCACCAAAAGAGGGTGCAGTGCTAATTCCCAAGACCACCAGCAGGAGGCACTGTCGTAGTGAGTTGCACCCTATCAGAGACTTTGACAGTTGACTGAATTAAAAATTCATCATAATCAACAGAATCTGTGCTTAATGGACATGATTAGAGAGTAAAATTAAGCAGATAGTTTGACTGCATCATTGGTATGCATTCCTACACAGAAGGTTTAAACAGCAATTTTAATTTTCATAACAGGACAGTGTATATTGTAAATGGATGCTCTTTACAACTCATTTGTACCATGGCCACCTGTTCAGTTATGTTATGTTGTGCCTAAATATCATGAATGTGCTTAATCATTTCTGGAAGTGACTGAAATGTCACAGTCCCATGGAAAATCAAAATACAGTAAGCAAAGCTGGCCTGTCTGATTCTTATGATACTTTTTTTTATTGTAGTTTTTTATGGTTGTTTTGTAAGAAAGAAAACAGGATGATTTTGAATTATACACTACATTTCCTTCCAATGTTAACCTTTTTTTATTGTGATTAGAATTTTACATTGTGTTAACGTTTTTTACTAAGAAGCAGGTTAATTGTATCATCTATTTTCAATTAGCTCTAATAGAGTGCATGTATAGCTTCAGAGTCTATTGTGCATGTCCTCATAGAGATGGGGAAATGGAGTAAAAGCTATTATTTTGATGTCCTGATAAATTATGTTCCGTATTATGTTAGATTAACAAAATGCATGACTAATGTCCCATGTACACATCAGCTGTGACAGCATTTCTGAATGTTAATAAATCTGAATGCTGGCTAAAGTCCAGTCCTTTTTTATGGTTAATGCAAATTAAATCCACATCTTCCCATTATACTTAGTAATTTACTTCTAAATGCTCAGTTTTAGCCATCATTGTGGGCAACCTTTGTACTGTAGCTCTTCAGTCAGAACTGAAAATTTAAAAAGATAAAAGATTTACTTGTAGGTTGAGTCGAGGAATGATCTGTTTTATGAAAGCTCATTGTGGTCATAATAAGTGGACTGAATGGACTGAGTTTTGCAGGTGACAATAGCTTGAAATACACTCCAGACCTAAATTGTCTGAATTTGTTTGCAAACTTTATTGTTATTCAAAGTAACCAAACAATGTCTGATTAAACAGTAAAGTTCAAGATAGGTTGGCCTTGTACAGGGGTATTAGAGTGCAGGAGAGGGCATGGGGAACTCTGTATTTCCTTCTTGCAGCTGCTGAAAAGAACCAGGGCACGGAGGCTGCAGCACTGAACCCAGAAAGAACCTGGTGGGTTGGAGCCCCACCCCTATGCATTCATCAAACTGCAATGGGAGGAGTGCTTTAGATCACATTGCCTTACCTGCTTTTCAACACTGTCCCCCAGCACCTCAGGCGGCATTATCATTATACAGGAATAATGCCTCTGGGTACTTCTGCTCAGGAGATGGTGCCCTTCCTCCCTTTCTCCAGTGCAGATGTGTCTCTGCATAGGGAAAGTTGAATTCTTAACATTATTTGTGGGCTTTATTCCCATGGGTTTTGCTGGCAGAACCCAGGCTACTAGCACCTGTGGAGAGGAAAATGGAAGGACAGATACGGTGGCACAGGATGTCTATTACCCTGTTCTGCTGGAGACCCACAACAGGCCAGTTCAACTTAGAAAGTAGGTAGGGCCAGTGGCAGTGAGGCTTGGTTATCCAGGAGATGGGCTGTTTGGGGTTCTGTGCAACTTTCAAAATTACATCCCCAGCTGAAGAACTTCTGGAGGAAGGTGAAAGAGCTTCCTCTAGGGCAGATCCCTTGATGCAGCTGCCCCCATCGGCACATGGGATTATGGTGCTAACTGCACTCACTTGAGCTGCTGTGGTGACAAACCATATCCTGTGTGCTTTTCTTGTAAAAATACTGAATGCTGCCTAGAGTTCCCCAGTGTACAGCGGAGAGTGTACCTAATTCACTGTCCTATAGTAGTCCAGTTCCCCACACCTTCCAAGGTGTCTTGCATCCCACTAAAAAGAAGCTGCCCCTAATTTATGAGAACACAGGGGGTTGGATTTTCAGCAGGTGCAAACTGGCATAGGTGCCTTGAAGTCAATAGAGTTAGGCCAATTAACATCAGCTAAGAATCTGGCTCAGGGTCTGCAACTGTGGCTGTCACCAGTGCAGGGCTATTTGAACCGTCCCCAACTGTGTATTAGTGCAAGGGCCAGCCACAATCTATAATGGATTAAAACCAAGGTTTTCTGTTGTGTTTGGGATTACTTTGTGCATATTTGCCATTAGTGAGGTATACAAATGAGTGCTTTCTTTATTAGCTTAGGGACTCTCAGGTCAATTATCCATACAATCCTCAAGGAGGCTCCTTTTTGAAACATCTCCATAGTATATCTGTAAATGATGAACATATTAGCAAACTGAATTTGACAGAATCGTGTCCCTTCTTTAATGGTAGTTCTTAAACATTTTTCATGTCTTGAGTGCTCGCAAAGAAAGGGGGACTTATCTTACTCTGGGAACAAGGATCAAGTGTTCCCTGATTCCTTAAGAATAATCTGACAATGGTGGAAACACTTTGGCTGTTTACTTAGTAAATTTAAACTCCAATCTAAAGGCAGCAAGTTTTTCCTGGCCAAGATCCAAAGCTGGAGCTAGACATTGCATATATATATAAAATGCATACCTAAGAACTCTGATTTGGTATCTGTCACTGAGCCAGAAGATTTAGATTAATTAAGTAATTTACTCATCCCAGAATTTTAAATATTGCTGTAAATGGGATTTACTATACCCATGACAATTTTTAAAGGTATCTATAGATTTTCTGTGTGTCTTTGTGTTATGTACACACAGGACTTCACAGCATATGAAAACTGAGGAAACATACTATATATTTTCTTGCATAAAGATACTAGGCTTGATTTTGCAAATTCTTACTCGTGAGCAGTCCTTACATATGCAAATAATCTCATTGCCCAAGTAAAGTCGTTTACTTCAATGAGGACTGCTCACATAAATCAAGTTTGAAAGATCGGCCCCATTCTCTTTATGATTCATATGTGAGTGTTTGCATTTTTCTGTGTTGGAATTCTTATGTTTATAAATAAAATGTTAAATTTACAGAGCACTTGAGTGACAGCTCTGTCTGAGGTCAGATGGAGCACACTAGAACTCTTTTTTTTTTCTTCATTATAAAATGCTTTAGGTACATAGTGAGAAAGCTAGAATGTGACAGATGGATCCCTGTGGTTTAGAAAAGTGTGGGTGATTTGGAGCATTAGGCTACAGGCCTATCCATGGGGAGAGGAGATATATTTTACAACTCATGAGCTACGGTACTTTGACCAAGATTTTCAACAGTGACTAATGAGTTTGGGTGCCCAACTTGAGAGACGCTAAACGGGGTTGATTTTCAGAAAATGCTGAGCAACCACCCTCTGAAAACTAGGTCCCTTTTAAGGTATCTCAAGCTGGGCACCCAAAGTTACTAGTCACTGTTGAAAATCTTGCCTAAATGAACACAGCTTGGGGAAGTTTAGCTTAAGTAGAAGGTACCTGTATGACAGCCCCTCTGTGACACGATTTAGCCACATCAATCTTGACAGTTCTGGGGACGGTTTTCATGCAGACTAAGAAGGCTCCATACTACACCCCTGTGCTTAGTGGTAACTAATACAAGTTTAGATCCTGATCCTATGCCTGGATCTGTACAGATAGATCCCTGTGCATGTGTGCATGCACACACACACAGCCCCAGTGAATAAACTGTTCAAAAATCTTTTTTCTACCATTTTCCTATCCTTTCTTACTTTTCTTTGTCCTTTGGGTTTTACTTGTATATTTTCTCCAGGGTTCCATGAGTGCATCCCCCATTTTTATTCTTTAGCTATTTATTTTATAAACAATTTTCCCCTACTAGCTTTTCCAATCATTACTATTTTATTTTCTCACTCTTATTCTGTTTTCTTGATTTCTCATTGAGCATCAAGGCCCCAATTCCAGGAAGCACTTAAACACATGCATAACAGTAAGCACAGCCCTAAAACTAAGAATCCTTTTACGTACTTTGCTCAATTGTGACACATCTCCTTTTCTAGAGCTTTGTGCTTTTATGGACATATTCCTTCCTTGCCTTGAAAAGACAACTAACACAATGCCTACATCAGATTTTAAAAAACATAGTCCTGTTCTGACCCCATGGTTGGCAGGGTGATGCTGATGCATGATGATGATGAGAGACAGGGTTCCTTCCAAAATCCAGTGTATTCCCTGCTCCCAGTGCCCATGGTGAGTCAGTAACTTCACCTCATCTGGCCCCTTCCTGTTCTCCCTTGGCTCCATTCATGTAAGTATAACCCTTCTGCCAGGCCGAAACGATAGCAGCAAGGGCCGGGTTCAATACATAGGGGTCCCTTCCCCACAACATAATGCAAAACCAGCTCGAGCCCCCACCCCGTGACCTGGGAAAATCTTACACACACCCCTGGGCGCCTCAAGGAGGCAATACTTCCCCTCTCGCAAGCACAGAGTCTTGGTGTAGCAGAAAAGGTTTAATACATGATAAACAACAAGCATTACATTGGGAAAATACCTCAGCTAGAGTTCATAGGTCAAACCATGAGCAAAGACCCATCCCAGCAAATTGGGCCATGTCCTTCTCTCGGGGCCCTTGAGTCCAGCAACCCCCAAATCACCCACAGTCCCAAAAGTCCCACAATCCAAAAGTCTCTGTCCTGGGTCAGTGCAGCCCCAGAGTTCAAGAGTCTCTCTGCAGAGGTCCCCCTCCCCAGCCTGTGTACAAAGGGGCACCTTACGTGGTTTCGGGGCCAACTGCCCTGCCTCTTCGTGGGGTTCTGCTTCCACTAGTTATCCCCGCAAACAGCTCAGCTTGCTCTGTGGGCTGCTCCACTCTGCCAGCTGCTCTGGTCCACCAGCTGTCCAGTGAGCCACTCCAGCCGTCCTCGTGAGCTGCTTGGCTCCACTCACCCAGTGGCTGCACAAACTGCTCCACTCTGCTCTGCCAGCTGCTCTGCTCCACAGTATTGCTTCAGGCTCCCCCACTCATTAGCACAGTACTCAGTGCTCTCAGCTCAGCAAGTCCAGCTCTTCAGTGATTTCAGCTCTTAGTGATTCTAGCTCATAGTAGGGGAGCCCTAGTGCCAGTGAGTTCAGCTCAGTAACCTGTATCTAGATTCTTAAGGGAATCAAAAATTAACTCTGACATTCCACAGTGGAGAGAGGCACAGGTAGACCTGGTGCTTCTGGCTCACACAAGAAGCCTGCACCACCCAGTACATATATCTGTCCCCAGCCTCTCTCCTTTCAATGGGTTTTGGAACCCATGTGCCCCATCTAGCAAGCGCTATCCAGCTGACAATGAAACCCCCCATCACAAGACAATTTTGTAGTTCCCCATTTACCCAATCAGGGTGACAACATTTCATTCCTCCTGCCCCAATAACAACGAAATTGGGGCTCCCACAGCTGTGAAAATAACCATCCCATGCTGCTTTGCGGTTTGCTAAGTGGGGTGGGAGTGCCCATGCAAATAACTGAAATGCTAATGCGAATACTTGAAACTTCCACTCTGCACTCCCCATAATCTACCACCAGATGTCAGGGTAGAGCTCATCCTGACTCTGCTTACATAAGTTTCCCCTCTTCCCCCTCATAAGTCAAATGCAACCCTTGAAAGAGCCCTGATCCCTTTTCTTCCCGCTGCCAGACAAAGACTCTCTGTGTTTATTTGCACTGAGCACATTTCTCTAGGACCTTTCCAGGTCCCCTCTTCTCAGGTATGGCTTAACGCTCTTTCTTTCTCTCTCCTTGGTGCTTGCTATAACCAATATTTGGAATAGCTTCTCCCCTCTCTTCATATGGGTCTGGTCCTGGGTTCTTTTCTGGTTCCTGGGGCCTCCACCCAATGTGACTTCTCACTGTGCCAGGTACACAGAACTGCCTCTTGAAAAAAAACAATTTCTTCTACTAGCTGGCAAAGACTGTAAAGCCCAGTACACAAGGGACAAAGTAAAAAAACAACTCCCAGGAAAGGAATGACACACCCACAAATAACAGAATAACAAAGGGAGATTTTAGTGGGAACAGGAAAATATCTTCTGGGGAAGGAAAGTTTTAAAGTTAACAATTTATAAACATTAATAAATAACTATTAATAAATTCCCTGCCTCCCAACACTCAAACTCCAGCTCTCCCTGGCAACTTCCCAAGGCAGAGGGTAGGCTGAGGCTGGGTTTCCTAAGATGGAGGGCTGCAGCTCTGTGGAATTGGCTGATTTAAGCAAAAATCGTCTAATTTTATCTTCACCCCTTGCCAGGGCAGAGCCGTCTCTTGACTCCAATTGGGCTCCCTGGTTCCCTGGTCTGGAATTCTCCTGGAGTCTGGGCTGGTCCTGGGTTGGACCTCTGTGGGACACTGGTTACCATAGGGCTGGAGCTACCTGGTCTAGGCAGCTCAAAGTCTCACAGCAGTACAAAACTCCCTTTGGAGGCAGTGGGAGTTCATCAGGGACTCCCTCAGCTGTTCTGTCTCTCTCCCAGCTTCTACACCAAAACTGAAAGTAAACTCTCTCTCCTTTGGATAGAGTCAAGTTGTCCCCTCAGGCAGCTTTGAGCAGGGGGTTGGACTAGATGACCTCCTGATGTCCCTTCCAATCCTGATAGTTTATGATTACTCCATGCAGCAGCTTCCCTATTGGCCTTTGTGGATATGTCCTGTTTCTTCTATCCCCACCCCGACTCTAAGCATGCTAGGAAATAGAGTCAGAGAGCGCTGGTAACCATTACCACTAATATCCTTTTGGTAGAGCCCCCTTGAGGCTGTTTGCAGCTCCAGGAGCTGGTAAAATTCCATATGGGGATTACACATAAAAGTGACATTGATTGTCACTCTCTTCTTTTATCCCCTGGAAATCATTTTCTTTCACTCTCAAATCTAATCTCAATCAGAATGGAAAAGCGTAACCTCCTGAATCTTATTCTGAAGTCCTCATTTTCAGTCATTTAAAAAAATATATTGTACTCTATAGCACTAATGCAATTTTACAACGTCATGACTTTTCACAGGCATTAGTGAGTATGCGATAGTTTATAGTCCATTAAAAATTCTGGAAGTGAGACATACAACAGTCTGAGATTGTCATCGCCTAGATAAGTAGGGGAAAAGCACACTTCCTATGCAATAAAATCAATATAATATGAGATGGGTGAACCAAAAACAAAAATATCTTTATATTCTCAAAGTGCAAGAATTGGATGTTAAAATAAGAACATTTATTTTGGATATTGCTCATTAAAAAGCTATCACACATGTCACATTTTTAGGCTTTTATAATATGATCTAGTCAGCCATCATCACAAGAAATAAAAGAGATCTCAGGTAATTCATTCAATTTTAAAAGTATTATGCAGAAAGAGAATACATCAGTAGTCAATGTATTTGTTATACCGGTTTGATTTTCATGAGTTAAAAGATACTACTCTCTCCTAGAATGGTGTAGTAAAGTCAGGGCTTCTGATTCATCAGACAGGAGCTGAGGTGAAGAGGAGATAATGAAGAGATAATTCTGCTTTGTGGCAAGAGAGAGGGTGAGGGTGAGGGACTAATTTGGGAAAATTAAAAACAGTGTCAGTGTGCAGAGGGAAATGTAAGTTCTGTTCTTTGGTTATCAGTTTCTGTCTGTCTATTTAGATGGTAAGCTCTTCAGGGCAGGCACTATCTCTTATTGTGTGGGCTAGCACAATGGGGTCCCTAGCCTGCCTGAGGCCTCTAGATGCAGCTGTAATAGAAATACTAAACAATATTCAAAGACCTGTGTTGTAAACTAGATTTTGGCTTGGTAATTTCTCCTGAACTCTCACCTGTTGCTATCTTAAATGATGTAGTTTCTGCAAATAACAAATATTAAGTGTAGTAATTGAGGGCATATCACAATATTATTTTAACTTGTTTTTATTTACTTTTGATTTAAATACATGCTCTAAGAACTCCTTAACACCGTTGAAAATTACGATAGACCCGTTGTACAATTGTTAACTTAAATCAAATCTCAAGCATATTTTGAATGTTTATGATCTCCCACTTGAGTCCTTAGCTTATGAAAACAAATGCTCCTTGGAGTGTGCCCTGATACACTAGGACTATTTCAGCTGGGGGTGGAGGGGCACAGAGTGAAAGACACTAGACTTTACTGACTGGATGGGACTGTGATGTCAGTCCTGAATTGTGCCACATCTGACAATCAGCGCTTGTACAAGTGATGTACATGCAAATAACTCCTGCACCTTATCAATGTGTATTTGAAGGCAGCTAGACAGGTCAAAAAGAGGTGCTAATTCATTCCCTGGGTGAGTACCGGATTTTTGTGTCCTGAGCTGACATTGTCAAACCTTCTTTCATTTAATTAATACTGATAAAGTACATTAGGATCTGCCCAGTAACTCTGGAGTGCTATAGAATGCAAATGTTCTTAGCCCTATTCTTATTCTGTGCTCCTCACATAAGAACGTAAGAATGGCTGTACTGGGTCAGACCAAAGGTCCATCCAGCCCACTGTTTACTGACAGTGGCCAATGCCAGGTGCCCCAGATGGAGTGAACCTAACCGGTAATGATCAAGTGCTCTCTCTCCTGCCATCCATCACCACCCTCTGACAAACAGAGGCTAGGAACACCATTCCTTACCCATCCTAGCTAATAGCCATTCATGGACTTAACCTCCATGAATTTATCTGGTCTCTTTTAAAGCCTGTTGTATTCCTACCCTTCACAACTTCCTCAGGCAAGGAGTTCCACAAGCTGACTGTGTGATGTGTGAAGAACTTCCTTTTATTTGTTTTAAACCTGCTGCCTATTAATTTCATTTGGTGGCCCCTAGTTCTTATATTATGGGAACAAGTAAATAACTTTTCCTTATTCACTTTCTCCATATCACTCTATCATATCCCGCCTTAGTCTCCTCTTTTCCAAGCTGAAAAGTTCTAGCCTCTTTAATCTCTCCTCATATGGGACCCATTCCAAACCCCTAATCATTTTAGTTGCCCTTCTCTGAAGCTTTTCTAATGCCAGTATATCTTCTTTGAGATGAAGAGACCACATCTGTATGCAAGATAGCTATCTTCTCTAGCTATCCTCCTTTTGGGAGCTCCAGTGACAAAATGACTGTAATGAGTTAGATATGTGCTGTAATTTAAAATAGCATTGCTGCATCACACCTACTCACTAGTGTGTAGGGTGCTTGGAGTATGTGTTCATCCAGGGCCACCAGTAGGTTTGGGCACGTAGCCCTGGCTTAAGTCCAGCAGTGTGCTGGGCTCCAGTGGCATCAGGAGTAGGTAATTTGGGATTAGGTAGATTAGAGCAGATGCTGCTGGTCAGTGCATAAAGAGTTCAATCCTGCCAGGTGCTTCATTTTAAGCATGTGAATAATCCTGTAAACTTCAGTGTGACTATTTTCCTGGACTGAGTCCAGAAGCAGGGGACCTGGGAAAGTACAGCAGTGTAATGTTGTGTGACAGCATCAGTGTGTCCAGACTTTAGCCATTGTGATAGATAAAGTGCCTGGACAATTTCAAGTATAGGAATGTAATATTTTTGAGGATTGCATACATAACTCATCATTTCAACATTTCATATTAAAAATTAGGCTAGTACATATTCTAACATTGGAGAATTTCATAGCTAAATTTTATTTAACTTCTGGATCTTATTTTCATCATTTTGGTTTGAAGCTATCAAGTAAACCATGTTTAATATGCATGAAATCTTGCATTCACATTCTGAAAGCCTGAGGTGGGGTCTTCCAATAAGTGAACCATTCACATTGTTGAAGGTAAAAAGAGAAAAGCTTTCTATTTCAGTTAGAAACATACAGTGACAGTTCATGGCTCCATGAACTAGTTCCTACTCACACAATCTTCTCTTAATTATGCATTCTGAACCCTTTGCCTTCTCTGCCCGGAAACGATATGCCCTCCAGCTTCTCCCCAGTAGATCATTACAACATAGACTTTGGACATACTAGGGAGTTATGTTTGAAACCCTGTCTGGTGTAAATGACAGAATCTTCATCTAGGACTATATTAACAAGAGTAAACTGAAATTTTGAGAGTATGGATGTCTGAGCATTTGAATATCAGGTTAAAAAATACTGGTCAAAGTGTCTAGGCATTCAGTGTTCAGTGAATTCCACCACGGTGCTTACAAGCAAACTGGACTGCAAAGACTTAGGATATTTACTTAGATTAGTAGGCCCAATGGCTTATATGCCTCCTGGGCCAGTGTCCAGTAGACGGTGGCAACATAGGAACCACCTGAGATTCCCCTATATAGGAGAAAGTGACTAGTTAAAACAGCTTTATGGCTACTTATCTTTCCTGGATGATCAGGGCCAGCATGGATAACATCTGTAAATAAATTCTAATACTTGTTAGATATAAGAGACATTGGCCAGCTTTGGCAAACTTAGTGTATTTCAGTCAAGAGGCATCAGCATAGTAAATAGTGTCTTTTCTCAAAAGCTGGGACATAAGAATGAATTGTTTAGGCATCTTTATTTACAGTTGGTCTATACATGAAAGTTAATCCAGAATAAAGTAGGGTGTTAATTTAAAGCAGATTGACGATTCCTAATGAACTCATTAAACCCATGAGTGGATTTAATCCATGGAAGTGGATTCAATTAATGTAGAATAAAAGCTTTCACACATTGAGTTCATTAGGAATAGCTGTTCTGTACTAATATCCTAGGTAGACACACCCTTACAAGACCATACTCCCACTCCTGCTCTGGAGGTGCAAAACAGACAGAAAATTGGTTTAACAGCCTTCCTGCAGATTCCTGTGGCATAAGAGGGAATCACCAAGTGTCATCGATTTGTCTTAGTGGTTCCATACCATCCACTACCTGGCCCATAGTGTGAGTGTTCAGAAAAAGCTGGGTGAGTTAAAGCAGGTAAGTGCAGACAATGGCACAGAAAAGAAGCAGAGGTTTCTGGTATATATGTTGTTTAAATTCATGCATTGATGGTCTGGCATTAAATTAAACATTCAAAATGAGGGGAGAATGTGGACGTATGTGAGTAGTGGATTGATGCTATATGGAGATCTGACTTCAAATCAGGATGCTTTTGTGAGAGGAAATTTGTCTGGAGCTTACAGCATTAGAAAAGGTCTTAAGAGATAGAAGTTTAATTCCTGTGTGCTGTTAGAGGAGTCACTTAATCCTGCGGTTCAGTTCCCCATTGGTAATGGGGAGGGAGACAACTTTCTTCCTCCCAATCTTTGTCTGTCTTGTTTATTTAGATTAAGAGCCATGAAAAGTTCATACTGCTTGTTTGCACAGCACCTAGCACAATAGGGTCCCAATTTAAGTTGGGATTTTTAGGCACTACTATGATAAATAATGCATAGGCACTTGATTATTGTTAGGCCATGAGTCAAAACTGAATGTAATGTTCTTATCCTGTTCCTTGAAATTCCACATGATTAATCCTCTACATATTGGGTGAGATTTGCTGAGACTACTCACGAGGCATTGACAAGAGAAGACCAGGGCTGAAATAGCAGGAGTTTACGCTGAAATAGCAGAGCTGGGTATGGAAGACAGTGCTTTGCATATCTCCACTATCTATTCATCTTTCTTAGGTTTTTCAGTAGTGCCTGTTCCTGTATTGTCTAAGCACTTTGATATGTGTAGGTGAGCAAAATCCTTCCCTTTCATCTTAGAGGATATTATGTCTCATTTTTATAAGCCTTAAATTGGTTTAATTGATGATGGGAATGAGGGGTGCTGGTAAGTCAAATGTTCCGGTTAACTAAGGGGGAGGGAGTTGGGGTGAGGGAGAGGGTGTGGGGTGCAGGCTCTGAAAGGGAGTTTGGGTGTTGGAGGGGGCTTGGGGCAGGGAGCTGAGGAGCAGGAGAGAGTGCGAGGTGGCGGATACAGGGAGTGCTCACCTCGGGCAACTCCCTGAAAGTGGTGATATGTCCCTGCTGCTCCTAGACGGAGGAGCAGCTGTTCCTAGACAGAGCTGTGGCTAGGTGACTCTGCGTGCTGCCTCCACCCGCAGGCACCATCCCTGCAGCTCCCATTGGCTATGGTTCCCGGCCAATGAGAGATGCAGAGCCAGTGCTTGGGATGGGGTGGGGGCAGCGCACAGAGCCCCCGTGGCTGTTCCTCCACCTAGAAGCAGCAGGGACATGTTGCCGCTTCCCGGGAGCCACATGGAGCTAGGTAAGGAGTCTGCCGGCCCCGCACCAACTGGAATATAAACTGGACTTTCAATGAAGAAATGCCGGTTTATAAAGCTTTCCAGTTAGTAAAGTGCTGGATAACACAACTTCTACTGTATTATCTAAACCAAAAATAAAGTCAAATTTAGCTCATAACCACTGTCCTCTTTGGAGGAATGAGATGGGGAGAGGCGAAGGTGTGCACTGAGAGCTCCTTCTACAGGTATTTGTGTGATAGTCAGTCCCTCTGGCAGTGTGGTAGGGCCTGAAGGATGCATGAAGCAGCACCTACTGATATTTTTTTCCACAGATTGCAGTGAGACTTCTCCCTCAGCATCATTGTTGACTGGTTCAGAGGGAGGAGGCGCAAAGGTCCCACTTTCTGCCCTTCCCCTTCCTTTTGTGAGCCTCGCCCCACAATCAATGCTAGCTGCCACAAAGTCCTGGTGCACTGAGATTTCATCAACTGGGATTTTGCTTGGACTCTGCAGAAGAGTGCAATATGTTGGGAAGGCTTTTTTTAAATCCTCCTTCACCACTACTTTGTGCTCATGCACATTTTCCTAGTCCATTGCTTTGACCATATCATCCCTCCCTTTACGTCCCTTCATCGGTTCACCTTTCACTATTTCATCAAATATATACTGCTTCTGTTCTCTTTCAAGGCCTTTCATGGACACTCCTCTTAAATTATAAGGTCACTGGGGAAGGGACCATCTTGTTCCACATTTGTAAAGTGCCTACCACAAAGATACAGTAATAAAACTAATAGACGTATTAGGAAAGTTCTAGTTAAATGTTAAAGGTTTGGGATCTTGTTCATAGTTCCCATTAGCACTGATAGGAATAATGTGCTTTAAATTGACTACTGTACCTAAATACTATGTTCTGGACACTACTGGTAATGCATATGTCACAATGATGATGCTCACATGTTGCAGTGTAAATAAAATAGACACACAAGTATTATGGGAGAACTGTCTCCCTAGATCACATCCCCAGCAGTCAGAGCACTGGCTAGCCATACTACCTAATGGGCAAAGTCTGTGGATTGTCAGTAGCACCTAGTGGTTCAAGTCCAGGGCTGGTGGTAGGGGAACACGGGCCATCCCACTCCACCAGGTTCCAATTCAGGGCCCTGGGACAGGCAGCTCTGCTGTGCAATCTGGACAAGGATATCACCTAACCTAGTCACTGGGATACTTCCCACCATGTCCCAGATGTACAGCAAAAGCCTAGCTTACAGCTGCAGTGTGTCCCACAAGAAAGGGATCAGGAGGTTCCCCCACACTCAAGAGCAGATTCTCCATTGTCCCTTCTGTGGTAGCATGCGTCTCTGAATGAAGGTCTGGTTCGGAGCAGCATGGAGGCTCCTACTATATTCCTGCAGGAGCTACCAGTGCAGGCCTGCTCCCTTGCACTGACCATTCTGAACTGTTCTTCAGTTCCACTTCCACTGAGAGCATGGCTATCAGGCACAGGTGGGCAGAGCCTCTTGCAACCAGAGTCGGTCCTTAACCCCTGTTCCCCCAGTGTGGGGTTTGTACACCCAGTCACCCAAAGATGCTCATTTTGAATGAAGTGTGTATGCTGGGCCATTTATACTGGATGAGTTCACTTGTATATAGGGATCAGACAAGTTAAGAACTTGATATCAATAACAAGATCTTTATCAGTTTCATGTGTTACGTTGCGTGTCACTAATATCTTTTAAAAAAGTGTAGTAAAGACCTGGCACACAGGTGTATTTTACACTTTTAGCCAAGTGTAACATGCCTAATATAAAATCATGAGTCAAATTCTGATTTTTTTCTGTCCCTGTTATACAATGTCTGCTCTAAAGCAAGAAAAGAAAAAAAAGGTATAGGGAAGATTTGGGGAGTTTTTCCCCCATCAGTGTCCTTTGCCAATCTGCTGGCATAGAGGAGCTAAGAGAGTACCACAAGTTGTTGGGGAAGAATTCCCCTGGCACGGGAGCAGTTTACAGCCCATATCACTGGCCCTGCACTAGTCCCTTTGCAGTCTCTAGCTGCATAAGGGCATGCCAGAGGTAGAAGGGGACATCTTTGCTACATGGTACTAAAGAGATTTAGGGCTGCGACAGCCCAGAGGCAGCCCTTGGGAGGCTGCCATAAGTGAAAGCAATTTCAGAGCACAGCTGGCCCAGCACCTGAGTGGTGCATAGGTGGTTTAAAGCTATCTTTCATTCCACTCTCCTTGGATGGCATCATCTGCGCTGAGCCTTCAGAGGTGCAGCACAGCATCAGACCTGCAAACTTACTTAAGTGAACACAGCAAACGGGCAAGCAAAGAATCAAAAAGAGGATCCAGAACTCTCGAGGAAGAAACAGAGAGGACACAAAGACCACTGTCCACAGGGAGAAACTAAGGAGGTGATAGATGATGATATCCTGTCTGGAACAAACAATTTTTGTACACTTTAACAGCCTGCTCCAAAAACCACTGACTTCAGCAGGCTTTGGATGAGCCCTAAATGATGCAAGCTATACAGAAATTCACAAAGATGTGGGAACTATTTTTTTTCTAGACTGACTGGGCAATCTATGTCCAGTTAAATGGAGCCAACGTATGGCTATGGTACTATAGAGGTATTATGTAACCCACCAGTGATTAAGTGGAAACATGCATATGCTCCTTGGCCCCAAATACAGTACATTTTAAGTTCCATAGTAACTTATGTTGGTTACCCATAGAATAATCTATTATGAAGCCATGCATATACTATATGGGTAACATATAGTACCTTTATGGAGGTATTTATATTGATGTAAAGTTTACAATAGATTTTCTTGTAAGACTTGACTACATGGAAGGAAGCAGAGAATAAAGTTTCAATTATACAATTACACCTAGTGTTTCCTTAGTGATTATACTGAAATTAGTTCCAGAGAACATTTTGTGCTCTGATAAGATACAGGATTCTATTGATGCTATGCTTAATTATATATACTTAATAATTAATATGCCATTTATATATTGACAAATTAAATGAAAATTTGTTCTACTATAATCCAGAAGTACAAAATACACAGATAAAGCAGATTTAAAATTAGGTCATATAGAACTAGTGATGGGTACTTGAGGGGGAAAAAAAAAGCAGGATTCTGTCCTTGAAAAGATTTTTATGATGGTCCTTAGAATAAAGAAGGTATCCACTTTAAGCATCCCCACACTTAAGAGGCAGTGGAATCACCAGCAATTGTAAAAATTAGGATTGCACCACTGTCTAGGTACCTATGTCCCAAACAGAGAAAGGAGCTATTACTAGTATAAACATGGGGTAAATTTGTGCTACATTTAAAACACCGTGTATTCTTTCCACTCATTTCACTAGTTAAAATCATAGGCTCATTCAACTCACTTTTGATGAAAAAGCAATTACTGCAGAATAATGCAGAGTGGGCACAGCAGGTTAGGTTAAACGTTTATTAGAAAAACACACAGCATTTAAATTAACCCAAATGACCATCATGTCAGTTCAAAAGAAACATGTGCTTTAATTTGTTAAACTGTAACCTTTGCTATATTAGAAAAATACTTTGGCACAAACACTTTACAAATGTCAGCAGAAAATCCATACTCCATTTCTTCACATTGGTTTTGTGACATAGTGTTTGCTGATATTCGACAAGGGATAAGTTACAATTGATTTCCTTTGGCCGACTCTATTCTCTTGTATTATGGGGAATTAAAGGGCAAAAATGACCTGTTTTTTTCCCCCCAAATCATTCATATGGATATGCTACAGTAGGTAGACTTAAATGCTGCCTGGAACTTAAAGGTCAACAGCATCTCTCAAGAAAGCTTTGAATGGTAACAGTTGAAATGGAGGCCAGAAACCTGCAATGAGCAAAAGTAATATAGACAATGTAGTGTTTCACATATTAAGAATACTCTGAGGCATTTTTCTGTTTCTTACTTCTCTAGATTGTTCTTTTGAGTTCACATGTAAAAAAATTAGGATTAGGCAAAACAGTTCATTTTTAAAAATAGGTAATCCTGTTTACTTAAGGGTGAAGTGAGTTCCTTTTTACCCATGAGTATTCATCTGATCCTTTAATTAATGTCATCAGCAGAAAGCTTTAAGATGCTCATGCCTGAAAATCAGCCGTTTGCTTCCCTTTTAAATAGGGATTGTCTCTGTGCTAATCAATTTTGAATTGAATGGAAAGATGAAGGCACTTGTAAAAACATAAGGGCCAGACATTTTATTCACTTGTGTAAGCGTTCAGAGGATCTGATCGTGAGAATTTAATATCTCAGAAGTGCATGTCTGGGTTAGGATTTTTTGGCTATGGGGTGTGAAGGTTATTTTTCTTCAGAAACCTAATAAAATGCAATTAATAGATTTTTTCTGATAAGAAATGGTGAATGAAGAAGATTGTATTCCTAACAATAAAAAGTGCTAACTAATGAAAATTATCCATTTCAACATGAACTTGGGAAATAAGGTACTTTAGATGTAAACATGAAAGTCCCAAATACTAATTGTTAATCAAAACAAATTCTAAGGGGAGAAATCTGAAACTAGATTGTCCCAGACATAGCATAGTTCCATTGATTTAGGTGGAGTTGTGTATCTTCACATCAGCAGAGGATCTGGGTTGGATCAGCAGAGGTTCCATATGAAGGGCCTCTATCTTCTTTTGGCTTCTGACTAGAGCTTGGGCTGAGGCCATCGTAAGCAAGGTATGTGGGGGGGGGGGGAGGGAAAAGAAAGGAGATTCAACTTCACTAAAGCAAAGCATGATGATATAGACGTGCATCTTTAAAGGATGAGAAGATAAAACTATACAATGTGTATGTATAATAATTATTTAGCACTTCAGAAGCAGATGTCAAAGTGTTTTACAAAGGAGATCAATCACATTATCTCCTCTTTACAGATGGGGAAACAAAAGTAAGGAAAGGTAAATGACTTGCCCAGGGTCAGCAGCAGAGCCAGGACTAGAACACAGTTCTCCTGAGTCTACCACAGAGCTGAATCCTAGCACTGTCCATTAGGTTACAGAACAAAGGACAAGGTTCATGGAGAGTCATGTATTCAAATAAGCACAATTTTCTGTTCTTATACTCGGCTGTAATGTGTTTGCATGTTCTGGGACAACAATACTTTCAGAAAGATTTTGACAAGATCTTTCACCAAAGACTCTTAAGCAAAATAAGGAGTCATGCAATAAGAGGGAAAGTCCTCTCATGGACTGGTAACTAGTTAAAAGATAGAAAACAAAGGGTAGGAATAAATGGTCAGCTTTCACAGAGGAGAGAGGTAAAGCAGTAGCTCTAATCTATCTGGATTTCAGTAAGCCATCTGACACAGTTCTGCATAGGAAACTGTTAGTGAAATTGGAGAGGATGGGGGAGTTAATATGAGAATATGGATTAATATGAATAAGGGGGATGGGGAATTAATGTGGATAAGTTTAAGGGGAGTGTACAATGGGGTATACTGAAAGGTGAACTATCAGGCTGGAGAGAGGTTACTAGTGGAGTTCCACAGGAACCGGTCTTGGGACCAATCTTATTTAACACTTTCATTCATGACCTTGGCACAAAAAGTGGGAACGTGCTAATAAAATATGTGAATAAGACAAAGCTGGGAGGTATTTCCAATTGTCGCAATCCGATGCATAGTTATGGCTCTGTATGGCCAATTGTCGGTCCACGGCCATCTTGTCCTGTTAAAAGGACAAGGCAGCCTCCATCTTGGACCAGGTTCTTGTTGCACAGGAGAGGGCAGAGATGCTATCCTGCCCAGCAACACTGGTTGTGTATGCTTTTCTGTTTTGTTTTCTGGGTCATCTAAGGGTCGGGCTAGTGCCGTGTGCAAAGACCTGATCCTGCCCAGCAACTTGTGGTGTCGTGTGCAACATTTTGGTGCTGTGTGCATTTTCCCGCTCTTTTTGGGCCCGGTCATCTGGAGGTCTGGCTAGTTCTGCCTAGCAACTCCAGAGTACTGTATACAGAGACCTAAGTCTGCCCAGATACCCCAGTGTGCCGTGTGCAAATCCTTCCGACGTGGGGTGGCAACAGCTCGAAACCTGGAGGGAGGGGGAACCAGGGAGCCAATCAGAGACCGACACAAGGGAGTGAGACCTTTCGATAAAACTAGGTTTCCCCCCAGAAAATCTTGTCTTGACCATCTTTTTTTTTGGTGGAGTGTCCGCGTGTTAGCTAAAGGGCCTGATCAACCTTTTGGCCAGGGTCTCCTCCCGTTATAGCTAGCTCGTAGTGTGGAGTATCCGCGTGTCAGCTGAAGGGCCCGATCAACCTTTCAGCCAGGGTCTCCTCCCGATATAGCTAGCTCGTGTCGTGTCGTTTTGGATTTGTTATCTTGTGGATTTATCTTTTGGATCTATTTTTTGGTTTTTGGATTTCTCGCTTTGGACTTGGTCCCAGTCGCCTCATCATGCTCCTGGTGTCTGTTCTGCTGGTCAGCTGCTCCTGGAGTGCGGTATTTGCTTTTTAATTTCTGGCAGTTAGTATAGTTAGCCTCTCATTTTTCCCTTTCCCAAATTGGTACCAGCCCCAAACAATTGCACATTTGCACACTTGTACATTTGCACATTTGCCTAGCTAGCTTGTTTAATCGTTATAATTGTTATTGAATTGTTAATTGTAAACTGTTTATGTGAATGAATCACTGCTCTGTCTGTGTCTAGTGTGTGTGGTTAAACTTGGGAGCTGTCTCTACTTAGAGAATAGCTGACCAAGGGGGTCCAGTCCCCGCGGTCTGAGTGAGTGGAATCTGCCCAGCTGCAGCCGCACCACACTCTGGGTTTACCCTCTGTGTGAAAGCAAGGGTGGCTGAGGCAGTGGCCCGTGGGTCTCTTTTCTGTGTTTGCACTGGGCACTGCCCTGATGAACCTGATTCCTATCTGTGTGATTGGTGTGTCTGACTATCTAGTGTGGTGTGGCGAGCAGTTTACAGTACATTGTTGTTGGTTTAAATTTGTTTGCATTGTTTATCTAAGTCCCAGTTGGAAATTGCCTCCTTCCCCGGCCCAAGTTGTAACCTTTCCCTAAATAAACGCAGCCACCTGGCTTTTCAGTGTTACCCTGGTCCTGCCTGTCTTTTCCTCACTCAATACCAAGCTTGAACGAACCCCCAGCTAATTCGGACACCAATAAAGAGGAGGACTGGAATATCATACAAGATCTGGAGGACCTTGAACATTGGAGTAATAAAAATGGGATAAAAATTAATAGTGGAAAGAGCAAGGCCTTGCACTGAGGGACCAATAACAAGATTTTTTGCTATAAACTGGGGACATATCAGTTGGAAGCGACAGAGGAGGAGAAAGACTAGGTGTATTGATTGATCACAGGATGACTATGAGCTGCTAATGGGATGCAGCTGTGAAAAGGGCTAATGCAATCCTAGGATGCATCAGACAAAGTATTTCCAGTAGAGATAGGGAAGTGTTATTGCCACTTTACAAGGCACTGATGAGACCTCATCTCAAAGACTGTTACAATTCTGGTCTCCCATGTTTAAGAAACATTAATTCAAATTGGAACAGGTGCATAGAAGGGCTACTAGGATGATCAGAGGAATGGAAAACATCCCTCGGCCTGCGCCGCTTCCCACAGCTCCCATTGGCCTGGAGTGGCGAACCGTGGCCAGTGGGAGCCGTGATCAGCCGAACCTGCCGATGTGGCAGGTAAACAAACTGGCCCAGCCTGCCAGGGTGCTTACCCTGGCGAGCCGCGTGCCAGAGGTTACCGACCCCTGGTTTAACCTAACCACTTCAAAACTGAGAGGATATTCGATTGCTTCCTATAAATACATCTGAGGGATAAATAGCAGTGAGGGAGAGGAGTTAAGATAAGCCCCAATGTTGACACAAGAACAAATGGGTATATCCTGGCAATCAGCAAGTTTAGGTTTAAAATTAGATGAAGGTTTCTAACCATCAGAGGAGTGAAATTCTGGAATAACCTTCCAAAGGGAGCAGTGGGGAGAAAAAAATCTATCTTTATCCAAGACTGAGCTTGATAAATTTATGTAGAGGATGGTATGATGAGATTGCCTACAATGTCATGTGACCCATCTGCAACTGCTAGTAGTAGAAATCCACAATGGCCAGAGATGGGTAACTACATGGGGAGGGTTCTGAGTTACTACAGAGAATTCTTTCCCAGGGGTCTGGCTGGTGGATCTTGGCCACATGCTCAGGGTTCAACTGATTGCCATATTTGGGGTCGGGAAGGAATTTTCCCCCAGGTCAGATTGGCAGAAACCATGGCGGTGTTTCACCTTCCTCTGCAGCATGGGGCCTGGGTCACTTGCAGGTTTAAACTAGAGTAAATGGTGGATTCTCTGTAACTTTAAGTCTTTAAGTCGTGTTTTCAGGACTTGGGTAACTCAGCCAGAGGTTAGGGGTCTATTACAGGAAGGGATGGGTGAAGTTCTGTAGCCTGTGATGCACGGAAGGTCAGTCTAGATGACCAAGATGGTCCCTTCTGGCCTTAAAGTCTATGGATCTACGAGATATAATAGAGGTCTACAAAATCATGAATGGTGTGATGAAAGAGAATAAAAAATTGTTATTTACCCCTTCATGTGGCACACAAACCAGGGGTCACACAATGAAGTTAATAGGCAGAAGGTTTAAAACAAACAAAAGGAAGTACTTCACACAATGCACAGTCAACCTGTGGAGCTTGTTTCCAGGGGATGTTGAGAAAGCCAAAAGCATAAATGGTTCATAAAAGAATTAGATAAGGTCATGGAGGATAGGTGCATCAATGGCTATTAGCCAAGATGGCCAAGGATGTAGCCCCATGCTGTGGATGTCCCTAAACTCTGACTGCTAGAAGCTGGGACTGGTTGCCAGGAGATGGATTACTTGATAATTGCCCTGTTCTGTTCATTCCCTCTGAAGCATCTGGTACTGGCCACTGTTGGATGACTGGATACTGGGCTAGATGGACCATTGGTCTGACCCACTATTGCCATTCTTATGTTCTGAAACTTCACTATTTCTTTCTTTGTGGGAATTACCACAGTCTGGTATCTTAAACTTTGTCTGTCCCCCCTGGAATGTTTAAATATTAAGGTCAGGTCCTTTCACCAGACCACAAAGGAATGTGCAACACTGTGAATATGTTACATTCCTTATTGACTGCAGAGTCGGTTTGATATTTAGGCATAAGTAAGTTTGTAGTCACCTTGTATAGGTGAATACAAGCATATCTGGATTTCCCCAGTTTCAAGTCAAAGAAAATGTAGGTCATGAAATGCAATAAGCAGAGGGGATTTAATTTTTGATCTCTTAGGTTTGAAGGCCAAAATAATAATAAATAATCTTAATCGTAGACTTCATTGTATGCTTTCACTTTTCAGGTGTCACTCATTCCTTATAGGAAAAAACGACAACTCTTTGTTCTTAACTAATGAACTGAAGAAACCTTTGTTGAAGGATTAAATAACAAAACAAAAATACCAACATTGTGTTGCAAAGAAAAAAACAAAACAAAAACAGACTGAACTCAGAAGTGCTCTGGTTTTCTATAAGTAGGAAAGCAGAATTTTGTAAAAAGTTTACTTTGCTTTGAAGACCAAACAGCTTACGTATTTATTACCCAAGATTTATATTACCATATTGCTTACTAGATGTCTGTGATATGATACTTGAACCTTTTTGATTAAGCTCCTGTTGAACTTTAGATTGCAATAATCAACAGTCTGTACAATTTAAATGTTAGATTATTTAAGAAGTCTTCAGAAGCACAGACATTATAATATGAGATGATTATTGTAGTTGTTATGAAAGAGGCTGTTAAATCCAGTGGGAATGTTCATCAGCATACTGTAATCAGCAACTACAGAGAATGCCTAATTACAGTTATTTAGGTGACATGTTGATGCAGTAGTAATGGTGTTGAAAGCAGAAAAGTTGCATGAATTAGCACTTGTAGCCATGTAAGGGGATATTAAAAGGCATCTATCAATGTGGAACATCTGATTATCTGGCTGCTTATATTAATTTGCTTCACAATACAAACTATAATGTTCATCATAAAAGACTGCTGGACTTAAATTTTCCCTCATCTTTGATATTTGTTCAAGAGGGAAATTATTGTATTTATTTTGGTAGTTCAGAATCAAATTATCATCATACATTTAAATATTTTTAATGGACAAACTCCTGAAAGTAAGATGCATATGTAGAAATTTCTTTTAAGTCAAAGTGAATATTACTTTTTCAGGATCTCTTTCTTTATTGAAGTAGGTGTCAGAACTGATCTTAAGGAAATTATAAATGTTTATCTTCAAATTTTATTTAGGTATGTCCATACAGCATAAAAAAATAACACTTTTAGGTCTATAGAATTCAGGATCTCATAAGCATGAAGTTCATCCACTCTATAATGGATATATATTTTAGTACAGCAAGTTCTCAGACTTTATGACCTGAGTATACCACATCTAAAATTGAAAAAATGTACTTGGTGCACTGCCTTTGCATACAGTATACTACAGTATACAGGGATGGGTCAATTGAGAATGAAAGTTGCTAAACACCATGCATGTTAGTACTATTTCCTCAGTCTCACTAATCATGTTGCAAAGGAGGCAAGTCTTGTATTGGTTCTGTAGCTAGAATTTTGCCAGATATGGAAGTGAGGACCCTAGCATTCTCAAATTGTCGTCTCAATAGCAGAACTTCCTGCAGCTTCACTTGTGTCACTGCACTGTGCAGTCTTCTCATTAAACAGGACAGCATGTCTGCTATAAATGGATAAAATCCAGAGATTCCAATGCCAGAAGGGTCCATTGTGATCATCCAGTCTAACCTCCTGTATAACACAAACCATAGAACTTCCCCAAACTAATTCCTAGAGCAGATCTTTTAGGGAAAAAATGCAGTCTTGATTGAAAATTTGCCAATGATGGAGAATACACCATGACCTTTGGTAAATTGTTCCAGTGGTTAATTACCCTCACTGCTCCATTATCAACTTTTTGGTTTCCCATGGAGGTACTTATGGACTGTAATCAAGCCGCCCCTTAACCTTCTGGTTTTTTTAAGTTAAATAGATTGAGCTCCTTGAGTCTATCACTGTAAGGCATGTTTTCTAATCCTTCAGTCATTCTTGGGGTACTTCTCTGAACCCTCTCCAATTTATCAACATCCTTCTTGAATTGTGGGCACCAGAACTGGACACAGTGTTCCAGCAGCAGTCACACCAATGCCAAATACAGAGGTAAAATAACCTCTGTGTTCCTACTCTAAAGTCCCCTGTTTGTGCATCCAAGGATCACATTAGCTCGTTTGGCCTGAGCATCGAACTGGGAGCTCATATTCAACTGATTATCTACCTCAACCCCCAAATCTTTTTCAGAATCGCTGCTTCCTCCATCCTGTAAATATGGCCTTTATTCTTTGTTCTTAGGTCTGTACATTTACAATTAGCCGTATTAAAACATATTGTTAGCTAGGTACACTGGGCGCAAGCAATCCAGATCACTTTGTATCAGGAACCTGTCCTCATTATTTACCACTTCCCCAATTTGTGTAATCTGTAAACTTTATTGATTGTCCTTCTTGCGGTCCTCAGATGATGGGGTTATTGTATGTTAAAAGAAATAGTAATTGGAACAACACTTTCTGCAAAAGGAAACAGCTACAGAAAACTGATCTAATCATTCCTTGGTTTTCAGTTTTGAAAAAATATTTCAGTTCTGGGGGCCATAAGTAAGGATTCTATCCTTACTAGTGATACTCTGAACACTAGTGATACTCTGTGGGCTTCCACATAAGTAAAGGGGTTCTACAGCATGGAACATCTCTGCTCATAAGTTAGTGCAACCCTATGCTATTTTGACTTCTGATCTGATTTTGTTTATCTGGTACTTTGATGGGGTTAAAAAGCTGCTCTGGGCTCAGACAGTTCTACCCTGCCATACCTGCAAGGCATGCACAGGCTGCAGGAAGAGTTAAAAGGGAGCAGAACAGCTCACTTGTTGGCAGATTAGGGAGGAGCACAATAAACACAATCCTCAGCTCTTGAGGAAAGGACTGACCTGAAGGCAGAAGCTTCCCAAACAACCACTCCCTGAAGTCCCCTCCCTCAGGAAAGGGAGGGCCAGATCCCAATGCAGCCTGAGAGGGAGTCATTCCCCTTTCTCTTATTAACTCTGTTTATTTGTTTGTTTCCCTTGCTGCTTGTTTATAGAATATCCTGGAAGGGGAGACACTTTGAAGTGACCTGGCTGGAGGTCCAAGTCACAGGAAGAGGCAGAGCACTGCAGAAGTGAAGCAGCCAGTGGCAGCAGACTCCAGCAGAGATGGATCTGCCTTGCCATGCATGGCCATGAAGAGGCACTTGCGATGGGATCAACTCACCACAAGCACCCATCACCGGAGCATCCGAGTACCTGTTGGGAAAAGAGATACACAACCACCTGAGGCTCACCCTCTTCCTAACCTTGAATCCGGGATCCTGCATCGATATGGGGAGTTGTCATAAAGGTGGCTGACCCCTTATTCTGCATGGAGAGGAAGAGAGCCCAACCTGCCGATCGGGTCCATAGTTTTAAAAAATAATTCTTATTATCAAAAGGAAGGCAAATAAACAAATGGACAGACCTACAGTTAGTGATGCTATTGGGACAAAAAATCAGTGTCAGAATTGTAACTATCAGAGGACAATGATTTCCACGTGAAAGGGGTATGTGAAGGGGTGAGTTCTCCAGCATGTCACCTTGTGTCCCATCTGATGCATGCTGCATCCCCCCCCTTCTCATTGAGTTCTTTCAATCAATTATAAAAACTTAAGTTGGGTCAAGATAATGCACCACCTTTGTGATGTATTAAGTTTTCTACAAAGGGTTATTTACTTTGTTAGTTGCCCCAGATCACCCCTAAAAGGGTATGTCTATACTGCACACAACTGGTGGGGTCATGGAGGGTACTTGTGGCTAAATGCTGCAGTGAAAAGCAGGCGGAATGCATCATGTGTCATGGGAAAGGCCCCAGTAGCAGGGAGCTTATGGGGCCTTTCCCTGCTACCTCTCCCCTGCCAAAGCCTTTTCTTCACAGTGGGGAAAGACTCCTGCAGCAGGGATGTAGCAGAGCACTACACAGCTAAAATAGCAGTGTGGATGAGGGGAGGCATTGCTTGGGTGAGTAGAGAGCTGTGTATGGTACATTATCTAAGGATCGGCATGTCTTTTCTCACCTAAGGAGTGCCTCACTGCCTACACTGTTACTTGTACCAATCCTAGGGGGTGGGGGATGTGCAGTGTCTGTACTCTACACATCGCTGTAAGGCATGTGTGCAGTGCAGATGTACCCTAAGAGACCTGCATTCTGTCCTGGTTCAGGAGACATCTTCCTGGAGCTGAGGTACTTTAAACAGCCATTCTCTTTCCTTGTAGGAGGAGCCTTAGACCTCCTACTTAGGGTCTGGGTTATAATTTAACCAGGTGTAGTGCATTGGCCAGCTTCTGCCTCAGCAAGCAGCTTTTTCCTTGATTAATCTTCAAGCTAGGAGGATCCAGCAGGAAGCCACCTCCTGCTGGTGTTCACTCTCCCTGCTAACTCAAGGCCCTGCAGGAGTCTTCCTAGTCCCTGCAAAATCTGCAGGCATCTGCCCTGATATGGAGGAGGAGACAGCTGGTCCCCTTCTCCCAAATCATTCCTAATTGGTTGGGGGAGCCCTGCCCTGCCCTTTCTGCATTACTCCTGGTCCTGGGCCCTTAAAGATAGAGTGACAGAATCCCCCCCCCAGTCCCCCCGCATTGTTTATTCCTGGGACCACTTCCTCTCTCTACATATCTTCCTTAGGTCCTTATATTGGACTTCACAATCCCTTAAAAGACCATGCCACATGGCAGGGTGGGTTATTGGTGAGTAGGCTCTACTACCTTCAAGGGGAAGTCAGGCAGACCACTCCATCACAGAGCACACACATTGGAAACATTGCCCTTACCCCATAAAATTTAACTTACAGCAAACAAAATGTGTAATTTGCAAGATCCTGTTCTAAAACTTTCTAAATATCCCTTTAAAAATGTTTTTAATTTCACACAGAAGCTGATATTTGACCATATTTTACATATTCACTTCAGCCTACTGTAGGCTTTAACTTTTCTACAGCACATGACAAGCACTGGAGTGTCCTAAAGCTGTCATCCACCTATGCAGTACAAGAACATCTGGACCTTAGAATTGTAAAGGCTGTGACATTTTCTTGAGCAGAAGTAGTAAGTACAGAAGACATCATAGGAGAAACGGAGTTGGCAGCAACCTCTAGCTTGGCACATTTCCTTTTGCTTGCCATTTTGAGTATGTGCTTTCATAAAGATTATAATTAGAAAAAAATACCTGAGCAGTTTGGTAATTCAGATTCTTTACTTTTTTTAAAATTTAAAACCCTGATAATACTGCTATTATTCTGCTACCTGGGAAAAATGAAAAGTGGCACTTTGATCACTTTACAGTGAAGTTCCTGCTTAAAATGAACCTACAATAGAAAAATAAAGTAGTTCTGCTGCTGTTAGCTTTTTAGCAATACACAAAGAAATCCTGAAAGGCTTTTTTGTTTGAAAAAAGAGGGAGTGGGAAGTAGGAAGGGGATGGGACATGAACAGGGTTCTCTTTGTTTTGTGTAGTTTAGAAAACTTTATGATGAATTAAGAACAAGTGAAAAACCATTGTAGGCCAAGGCCAGTGGAAGAGGAGAGGAGCGGAGATGTGGGTTGCCACAGGTTGCACTACTCAGCACTGGGGCACCTCCTTGTGGTTCCATCTGGGGAATAACTCCACCAGGTCTGACAACTCTTCCTGTCTCTCATTTGTGCCACAGGCCCTCACAAAACTGCTCAAGGAGTTAGTGCTTCCCCTTTGTGAGTTAGGGTGCTCCCTCTTTGTGGATTGGCCCTCTGCCCAGGTCACTGTCAGGGCCGATGGGGGAGTGAGCTGGTACAAAGGGGAAGCCTGGCGGTCCAGAAGGGGGCCCAGGCCCCAGCTTCCCTGGCCCTGTTTAGCCTGTCTGCCCTTGCTGGGGGGCCCCAAAAAAATGTTCACTGGGACCTGAACCCGCTCTCGGCGGCCCTGTGTAATTTTCTTCTTCCAGGGAATCAAACTATCCCTGAACTGACTGTCTGGGTATCATTCAGAGCAGTCATCCAATTCAAGGCTATTCCACTTTGTCAGTGTCTGGTAGGGGAATCTGGGCCTGCCCACTATACCAGGCTCCACTGCAGCGACCCTACAGTCAGCAGCCAAGGTCTGTTCCCTCCCAAATCTTGCTATTACTTCACTGGACTGCTTCCTACTCTGTCTCTATCAGGCTTCTTTATCCATTACTCTTCTGCATAAAACCCTTCCCTCTAGGTCAGGATCAGAGGGCTTCTACTCTCCCCCAGGTTTCCTCCCTTCTCTCTAAACCCAGACAGTGCCTGCAGGCTTCCACACTCTAGCCCTATATGTTCTCACTTCCTGGCTTTATACAAGCTCACAGCTACCCCTGCTCAGCTGGGCTCCATCTTTAATCAGTGCTTGCTCATCAAGCCTGACTCTGCCTGTGCTGTGGCCTATTGGATTACTTATCCCCTCCTGGGCCACATTAACCCCTTTCTGGGCTAGTGTGGGGTGAACACCCAATCGTGTGGGCTTATTGCATAATCATAATAAATTATGGGGCGAAGGACCTCCATGACTTTAAGATTAAGCTGGATACGTTTATGGAGGGGATGGTATGATAGGATAACGGGTTTAGTCAATAGGTCAATAACGTGCCACACTGGTAATTAGTACAAAGGGTCAATGTTGGGATATTGTTAGCCTTTTCCAGAGGGTCTGGCTGGAGAGTCTTGCCCACATGCTCGGGGTTCTGCTGATCGCCATATTTGGGGTCGGGAAGGAATTTTCCTCCAGGGTAGATTGGCAGTGGCCCTGGAGGTTTTTCGCCTTCCTCCGAAGCATGGGGCAGGGGTCGCTTGCTGGTGGATTATCTGCTACTTGAAGTCTTTAAATCATGATTTGGAGCATTCAACAGCAGAGTCAAGGGAGAGAATTAGTTCAGGAGTGGGTGGATCGGCTTATGTGGCCTGCATCTTGCAGGAGGTCAGACTAGATGATCATAATGGTCCCTTCTGATCTTGAATTCTATGATTCTATGAAATCATGTCTGAGACTTTTCATCACTGATTTTACCTTAGTGAAATTTTTAGTTGTGATGTTCAGTTATTCTTTGACTTTTTATTGTGAGAGTGAACTCACATACACACTTGTGAAGAAACAATGAGGAATCTGGTGGCACCTTAAAGACTAACAGATTTATTTGGGCATAAGTTTTGGTGGGTAAAACACCCACTTCAGATGCATGGAGTGAAAATTACATATGCAGGCATTATTATACTGACACAGGAAGAGAAGAGTTACCTTACAAGTGGAGAACCAGTGCTGACAAGGCCAATTCAATCAGGGTGGATGTAGTCCACTCCCAATAATTGATGAAGAGGTGTCAATACCAGGAGAGGGAAAGTTGTCTTTGTAGTGAGCCAGCCACCCCCAGTCCCTATTGAAACCCAAATTAATGGTGTTAAATTTGCAAATGAATTTTAGTTCTGCAGTTTCTCTTTGAAGTCTGTTTTTGAAGGTTTTTTTGTTCAAGTATGGCTACTTTTAATTCTCTTATAGAATGTCCATGGAGATTGAAGTGCTCTCCTACTGGCTTTTGTATGTTACCATTCCTGATGTCCGATTTGTGTCCATTTATTCTTTTACGTAGAGACCGACCAGTTTGGTCAATGTCCATGGCAGAGGGGCACTGCTGGCACATGATGGCATATATCACACTGGTAGATGTGCAGGTGAATGAGTCCCTGATGGTGTGACTGGTGTGGTTGGGTCCTCTGATGGTGTTTCTAGATTAGATATGGGGACAGAGAAGGCAGCAAGGTTGGTTACAGGGATTGGTTCCTGGGTTAGTGTTTCTGTGGTGTGGTGTGTAGTTGCTGATAAGTATTTGTTTCAGGTTGAGGGGTGGTCTGTAAGCAAGGGCTGGCCTGCCTCCCAAGGCCTGTGAGAGTTAGGGATTATTTTCCAGGATAGGTTGTAGATTGTTGATAATATGCTGGAGAGGTTTTAGTTGGGGGCTGTATGTGATGGCCAGTGTTGTTCTGTTTTTTCCTTGTTGGTGACTTCTGGGTACCCATCTTGCTCTGTCAATCTGTTTCCTCACTTCCCCAGGTGGGTATTGTAGTTTTAAGAATGCTTGATAAGTGTTTGTCTCTGAGGGATTGGCACAAATGCGGTTGTATCTTAGGGCTTGGCTGTAGACAATGGATTGTGTGATGTGGTCTGGATGAAATCTGGAGGCATGTAGGTAAGTATAGCAGTCAGTAGGTTTCCAGTATAGGATGGTGTTTATGTGACCGTCGCTTATTTGCACTGGGAAACTTTTGAAGGGAAAAACTAGCAAACAAAACACAATTTCTAGCCTGAGCTCTCTCTCAATTCAGGTTGAACCTACTGCCTTATCTTATAAATCAGATATTAGGAATGGCAATATACAAAAACCTGTAGGAGAACACTTCAACCTCCCTGGCCACACAATAGCAGATCTTAAGGTGGCCATCCTGCAGCAAAAAAGCTTCAGGACCAGACTTCAAAGAGAAACTGCTGAGCTTCAGTTCATCTGCAAATTTGACACCATCAGCTCAGGATTAAACAGAGACTGTGAATGGCTTGCCAACTACAAAACCAGTTTCTCCTCTCTTGGTTTTCACACCTCAGCTGCTAGAAGAGGGCTTCATCCTCCCTGATTGAACTAACCTTCTTATCTCTAGCCTGCTTCTTGCTTGCTTATATATACCTGCCCCTGGAAATTTCCACTACATGCATCTGATGAAGTGGGTATTCACCCACGAAAGCTCATGCTCCCAAATGTCTGTTAGTCTATAAGGTGCCACAAGACTCTTTGCTGCTTTTACAGATCCAGACTAACACAGCTACCCCTCTGATAACTGATGACATAGAATGCTCAAGTTGCTATAGCTGATATCATTTTTAAGAAATCAAGTTTTTAAGTCCTATATTTCTAGGATATAGAAGACACATGCATCATTATAAAAGGGTTGATTTCCTTTTGGTTCTAGGGTATAACTTATGCTAATAAGTAAGGTATGCCTTGATGTTTTTTCATGCCACAGTTTGTCAAGCAGTGATTCCAATTGGTGTACCTTTTTTTTTTAAATTGGAAAAATCTTTAAAATCTTATTTGTCTCTAGCTTTCAAATTTAAGTTTCCCATTCTCATTTATCATGCAGTCTTTAATAATAATATTGACATTTTACATATTGGTTTAAAACACTGCCAAGAGTACATATATGTATTTTAATGTTGAGCATGAAATGTTTTCATACATTGGAACATTTGATTTTACAGATCAGTATTATCAGCTTGAGCAGTTTCTGACAAGCTATTGAAATACTTGGTCTATCTTACTACTTTGAAATACTTGGTCCAATGCAAAGATGGACTGTCAGCCAGGAATTGGTACCCTTGCTTCAAAGTCTCCCTCAGACAGAAATAGAACATCATTGTCTACATTACATTGTCCACTCCCTCCCACCCCCCACCCCGCCCGGCACTCTCCTTTATTACACAAGGAAAGTTTGAGTAAATGAACTGAAGTTAGGCTTCATGTTGGGTCAGCTCAGTTAAAAGCACCTAGACAATATAAGCAAGAATCAAGACAGGTTATTGTGATGGGTTTGGGCCCTTTGGGGTGCCACTGAGTCAGCCTGTTCTGCCAGTTTTGGTCCCCTTTACCTGGCCTTGTTGGGTTAGGCTCACATGCTTCTTCCAGCCAAGCACACAGGCAGGGCCACACCCAGCTGCACAGAGACAGAGATCCATCCGCTCTGGAAAGATTCAGCCTTAGAGGCTTGTCCCAACACTCTGGTGCCCACTCCCTTTGAGGGGTACAAACCCAAAGGTTTTATCAACTTCACCCCCGCCCTCAATGTGGAGAGAGATATGCACAACGCCCCTACCCCCCCAGTTAGAAATTACATAAACTGGGTTAATATTATAAACAAGAAGTAAGTTTATTACTACAAAAGGTGAATTTTAGGAGAATATAAGAGGGAACAGAGAGAACAAAGCAGATTACTGACCAATAAAGCAAAATACGCAAGGTAAGCTCAATATACTTAAGAAACAGGTTACAAAATGTAATTTCTTACCCTAAATATTATTTTAGGCAGGTTGCAAAGTTTCTGTGGTTCAGAGTTCCAATGGTATTTCTTTTCAGACTGGACCCCTGTCTCAGTCTGGACTCCCTCCCGCCTTCACTTCAGGTGGCTTTAGCAGTCTCTCTTCTTGGGCACACAGGGCATGGAGAGGAGGAGTCCCATTTGCCTTCCTCCCCACCCTTAAATAGGATTTACATAAGGTGGGAATCCTTTGTTTCCCAAACTTGACCCCCTTCCCTTCCCTTCCAGTGGAAAGTTACAAGAATTCCCAGGTAATGTTTAGTATCAGGTGACAAGACCACCTGACTCTGTAGTATCACCATGTCCAGAAGTCAGAGGCAGTATGGAGCATCTGCAGGAAGGCCAAGCCTTTTCACAGTCCATTGTCCCCACTGATGGGCCATCTGCCCTGTCGGCTTTTCCATTGTTGTATCTGAAGGGTACATATAATTTTATACATATCCATGAGAGTTCTAAAAATAAAACACTTAGCTACTAAAGGTCTTATTTCTTCAGGAACTGAGGCAAAGGGAGACTAGGGGCTTTCCCAATCTGCGGCAAAATCAGTACTTGGTCCTGCTAGTGAAGGCAGGGGGCTGGACTCGATGACCCGTTGGGGTCCCTTCCAGTTCTAGGAGATAGGTATATCTCCATTATTTAATCTTTATTAATCTTAACCTTAATCCCAAAATCATGTAGGGAGCCAGAATTCAGCCCAGATTTCCTGAGTCCTAGTCCAGTGCCTGAATCAGAAGTTCATCATCTTTCTTTCTATCTGACAAGGCTGACTTGGTTTGGAAAAGCACCAAAGTTAGAATTGCAATCAAAATCCTAGCCTTTCCTAGCATTTCCTAGCAAAGAGGGCTGGAAATATCATAGAAGGGGAAATTGCATCCAGGTGGACCTCTTGACCTCTGTGGTCCCTGTACTGCATAAGAACGGCCATACTGGATCAGACCAAAAGTCCATCTAGCCCAGTATCCTGTCTTCCAACAGTGGTCAATGTCAGGTGTCCCAGAAGGAATGAACAGAACAGGTAATCATCAAGTGATCAATCCTCTGTTGCACATTCCCAGCTTCTGGCAAACAGAGGTTAGGGACACCATCCCTGTCCATCCTGGCTAATAGCCATTGATGGATCTATCCTCCATGAATTTATCTAGTTCTTTTTTGAACGGTGTTATGGTCGTGGCCTTCACAACATCCTCTAGCAAGGAGTTCCACAGGTTGACTGTATGAAAAAATACTTCCTTTTGTTTGTTTTAAACCTGCTGCCTATTAATTTCATTTGGTGATCTCTAGTTCTTGTGTTATTAGAAGGAGTAAATAACACTTCCTTATTTACTTTCTCCACACCAGTCATGATTTCATAGACCTCTATCATATTCCTCCTTAGTCGTCTCTTTCCAAGCTGAAAAGTCCCAGTGTTATAAATCTTTCCTCATACAGAAGTCGTTTCATGCCCCTACTCATTTTTATTGCCCTTTTCTGAACCTTTTCCAAGTCCAATATATCTTTTTTTGAGATGGGGCGGACATATCTGCACTCAGTATTCAAGATGTGGGCATACCATGGATTTATATAAAGGCAATATAATATTTTCTGTCTTATTATCTATCCCTTTCTTAATGATTCCCAATGTCCTATTTGCTTTTTTTGACTACCGCTGCACGTAGAGTAGATGTTTTCAGAAAACTATCCACAAAGACTCCAAGATCTCTTTCTTGAGTGGTAACAGCTGATTTAAACCCCTTCATTTTATATATATACTTGGGATTATGTTTTCCAATGTGCATTAGTTTGCATTTATCAACATTGAATTTCACTGTCATTTTATTGCCCAGTCATCCAGTTTGGAGAGATCCTTTTATAGCTGTTTGCAGTCTGCCTGAGACTTAATTATCTTGAGTAATTTTGTCTCATCAGCAAATTTTGCCACCTCACTGTTTACCCCTTTTTCCAGATCAATTTATAAATATGTTGAATAGGACTGGTCCCTGGGGGACACCACTATTTACCTCTCTCCATTCTGAAAACTGATCATTTATTCCTACCCTTGCACTGAGAACTACACACTGCTGTTCATGGTGAGTGCATGCTTCTGCTTATAGGACTGGGGCCTAGAATCTCTATTTATGGATATATCAAATGGTGTTTCAACGGCTCAGTAAGATGGATATATATGTTTCCTTAGATGAAACTGTGACTCTAAAGCCTTTTGGCCAATTTAGACCCAGTGTAACCAGGTGAAATGCCATTGAAGTCAATGGAATTGCACCTCCTTACATCAGAAAATGGTGCTTTATCACAAAACAGCACTACTCTGCCCTGAAAGAGGCAATGGGACTCTGAGTGCCAGCATTCCATTTGCTTCTCCCTGGCTTCCACTATGTATCTGACAATGAGCCATGAGAAAAATCCCAGAATGCACACAACTCAGAAATGAAGCAAAGGACCATGTCATCAGACTGCCACAAGCTTAGTGCACATCAGTCACCTATCATGTGTACACAATGGTATGAATTGAAACAGGGCACAGTTGTACCATGTGTATGCTATTACAGTGGCTTATGTACTGGACACCAGCTATCATGGTTCAACTCAATGCACTGAATATGTCTCCTAGATTGACAGTGAGCCATTGAAACTCTTTCAGTACAATCTTTCCACCAGTTTTGTGGCTACCTTATAGTAATTTCATCTAGACCACATTATCCTAGCTTGCTTATGACAACATCCTGTGGTACTACATCAGAAGCCTTACTAAAATCAAGATGTATCATATGTAGAACTTCCCTCCATCCACTAGGCCAGTAACCCTATCAAAGAAAGAAGTTAGTTTGGTTTGGCATGATCTGTTCTTGATAAATACATGTTGAGTATTCCTAAATCCCTATTATCCTCTAGGTACTTACAAATGGATTGTTTAATAGTTTATTCCAGTATCTTTCCAGGTATCATAGACTTTAAGGTCAGAGGGGACAATCATGATCTCTAGTCTGACCTCCTGCATACACGACGGGTCTATAATTCCCCTTGTCCTCTTTGCTCCTCTTTTTAAAGTTAGGTACTATATTTGCTCTTCTCCCGTCCTTTGGGACCTCACCTATCCTCCGTGAGTTCTCAAAGATTGCTTTAATTAGTTCCTTAAGTATCTTAGTATGAATCTGGCTCTGCTGACTTGAAAACATCTAATTTATCTAAATATTCCCTAATCTGTTCTTTCCCTAATTTGGCTTGTGTTCCTCCCCCTGGTTTTAAATATTAATTAAGTATCTGGTTACAATTTGCCTTTTTAGTGAAGACTAAAAAACCCCAGAGATTAAACACCTAAATTTTCATTATGTTGTCCATTATTAGCTACCCTTCCTTCCTAAGTAGAGCTTCTACACTTTCCTTTTATCTTTATCTTTCTCCTAATATATTTATAGAACTACTTCTTTTGATTTTTTTGGTCACTTGATAGCTGTAACTCATTTTGTGCATTAGCCTTTCAGATTTTTTCCTCTACATGCTTGTGCTATTCTATTCTACTCATCCTTATCAATCTGTCCATGTTTCCACTTTTTGTAGACTTCCTTTTTGATTTTCAGTTTACTCAAGAGTTCCTGAATCAATCATGTTGGCCTCTTACTGTTCTATTTTTCCTTTGCATCAGGATATGTTTGCCATTTGCCGTTAAGCCTTTAATATTGTCTCTTTGGGAAACTACCAGCTGTCCTAAACTCCTTTTTCCCTTACATTTTCTTTCCCTGGGACATTATCTACCCGTTTTCTGATCTTGTTCTGCTTTTTTGAATACCATTATCCTTATTCTGCTACTCTCACTCCTTCCTTTTCTTAGAGTCATGACATCTATCATTTCTTGATTACGTCAACCCAAATTGCCTTCAGTCTTTAGACTCACAACCAATTCCTCCCTATTTGTCAGAATCAAATCTAAAATGGTGACTTCTTCCCTCTTCTGAAATAAAAAGCTGTCCCTAACACACTCCAATAACTTACTGGACAATCTGTGTTTTGCTGTATTGATTTCCCAACAGATGACTGGGTAGTTGGAGTCTGCCATTACTACCAGTTTATTCCAGTATCTTTCCAGGTATCATCTATTTTGGATGTTTCTGTTTGTTCTAGAAATGCACCATCCACCTCTTCCTCCTGATTTGGTGGTCTATAATAGACTACTACCATGGCATCACACCTGTTTTTCTCCCCCTCTTTTATCTTGACCTAGAGATTTTTCTACTCGACCACTTCTTACCTCATTCAGGACATCAGAACACATGTGTGTGTATATATTAATTTATATTGCAATACCTCCTCCCTTTTTAAGCTGCCTGTCATTTCTGAACTAGTGTTCTGTACAACAAATGCTCCTTAGTTTTTTGTTCATGAAAGACATGAAACATTTCATTTATTCTTTTTATTACTTGTTTTATTTGGCCTAGAAAGGGACTCAGAGGAGCTCTTAAATGGATTAAACTTCCCAGAGACTTTGAAAAAATAACCCTTTGTGATCTCAGCTGCTGTAATCTTGCTTCCAGGAGACAATTCAGGCAGAAGCAAAAGGGCAGATCAGCTCCCTGCCATATTTCAGATGATTACTAACTCTTGTCCTTCAGCAGTACAATGGTATTGGTCATGTCTACAAAGGATCTGGGCACATACTTCCCAACGTGGTTAGACAGACTCATTTTAGCTCTGCTTGAGCTAGTGTGCTAAAAATACAGTGTGGTCATTTCTTCTCCAATTAAATTTGCCTCATGTCTCCCTTTACATTATTCTCTCACTCTTACATTCATATCTTTCTGTCTTAGGCTACATCTATATTACACAATACTGGGAGCAAGAAGCAGGATATGGGTAGCTACATGCTGCTGTGAAAAGCAGGATGAGTCCATCCTTTGGTGTGTAGCTCTACATGTGTGTGAATGTCTTTTCTCTGCCAGAGCCTGTGGGGAAAGGCTCAGCCTTTCCACATTGCCTCCCCTCTGCCAGAGCCATTCCTCACTGCTGGAGTCTTTGTCTGCAGCAGGGAAAGGCTCTAGCAGCTCCCTGTGGGTGGGGGAAGGCTCCAGCAGCAGGGAGGCAGTGGGACACTATACTGCTAAAAATAGCAGTGTACATGGGGGGAGGCATTGGTTTGGGCGAGTAGGGAGCCATGTAGGGTATATAGTCCGTTATATACCCACACCCTTCAGGTGAGTCTTTGCTTGCTTAAGCCATGCCTTATGATCTAAATAGAACTGTATACCTGTGCTAGGGGTCTGCACATGTATTCATGCTACACTCTGCTAAAAGAAGGATGCAATGCAGATTTTCCCTTATATAGCCCCCTTTCCTTAAACTGGCCTCTATATCCCATTGACACACACCATTCAACTTCATTTAAAGCTTCTTTTAGAACTCAGTTCTGTGAATCACACCACTGTGCACTCATGTCAGCAGAATTCTTCTAGGTGACCCAATGGATCCTCTGATTCCTATTCCCTGCCTATTTTGGCTGTATTATTCGACTAGTCAAATTTTTTCCACTGAAACAGTTTTTGAAATTGGACTATGTTAACTTTGAATTTTTTGTTTTGTTTGTTTGTTAAAATGTCTCCTTTCTATGGATTTTTTTTATCACAAAACTGAACCAAAATATTTTGGCTGAAAATTTAAATATTTCAATTGGGAAATTCTGCTGTAGTGCATCATAGGCATTGTAGTTCTATTTCTTCATGTCCCTCCCCCATCCTTCTCTATGGAATAGCTTCCTCAGCTGGACTACATCTCTTGTGATGCATCATGGTTAGGGATTCCCAGGAGGCAAGATGGTGATGTATTGTCGGAAACGTAGTCTGATCAAGAGACACAGTCGATAGGTGAGAATGTGTGGGGCTGCTGAACTTCAACTCCCACAAGGCACAATGACAATATTTTGTAGCAGAAATTGTTCAAGTTTTGGCTGGTTTTTTGGTTTGTTGGATTGTTTAGGTTTCCATTAGTATACTTGTTTTTGACTTTTCCAGCCAACTGTGTATGTGCATACAAACATTTGTATGCATCTGTGCACACTTTACCTAGCACAATGGGGCTCTGATATTTGATTGGGACCTTTAGGCAGTGCCAAAATGCCACTTAATATTAGTACTAGGTGCTGTGCCTATGTCTTCCTCGTTTTATAGTATGACACTAAACTTACTGGCAGTGCTTATGCCTTCTAAATCAGAGGTTCCAAAACTTTTCTTATTGTGTACCCCCTTCCAGATCTACCCATATACCCCTACCCTTGTCATCACTGATACTTGTTGTGTTCTTCTTAACGCTACCTATATTTAGTCATCTGTGCATTTTTCACTGTTATGTACAGATATAGTTATAGTGTGACATATACAAACAAACAAAAACTCCAACTAAGTTCTGAGCTCAGTTAGACTGTATAGACTGAACCTGCACTGTACCATGATTGGAGGGAAGGGCTCTGTATGTCAGTGTTTCTGTATATCTGTGTTCTCATTGGCACATCTTGAAGTAAATTAAATAGCATATTTTATATAACAAATTCCCACAGAGTTTTAAAGCTTCTTCTGAGTAACCTATTATGAAAATAAGTAAAAAATCCAGCATTTTACAATTTCTTCCATGTAACCCCCCAGGGATGTCTCTGGGGAACCCCTGTTTTAGAGTATTTCATTACATTTATCCAAGGGAGCATACTAGTTCCTGTATTTATACAGCTGTCAAGTTCTGGGGTGCAATCCAGTCAAGGTTTGTCATTGCCTGCCCTGTAACCCTGGGTGCCTTGAATGCTCTGCTGCTGTGGCTCACAGCCTGGACACTGACAGCCTGCAGACAAGCATGCACTGTTTGTGTGATAAACAGCTCCGAACCAGGAATTCTAATTCCAGCAGCCTGCTTATTACACCACATCCACACTCTCTTATAAACCAACTATGGTAACACCTGGCAAAGTGACCCCAATACCCCCCATCCCAAATTTTCTCAAAACTGTGTGCTCTACAATGTCCAGTCCTCTCCTAATATTCTTCACAGGAATAAAAAGGTTTTTTGTTCCTCTAAAGAGACTTCTTATCTGCCCTTCTATGTAATGGTAAATAGCATTCTCATTGTCTCTTAATGTACCTTCAAGGTGGCAGAACCACATTCTTTGTCTAGGGTGGGTTGAACTCAAACACAGCACTGTCCTGGTATAGATTAAAAGTAAAATTTAACAAAATAAAAATAGGATTCAAGTAAGTTCGAGTACAAATGATAGTGCTAGAAATGGTTACATGCAAATAAATGAAAAATGCTTTCTAGGGACTAAAGCACAACAAAACTATAGTCTTGGTCCAAGGTAGAAGCAGCAAAGAATCCTGTGGCACCTTATAGACTAACAGAAGTTTTGCAGCATGAGCTTTCGTGGGTGAATACCCACTTCTTCGGATGCAAGCAGTGGGTATTCACCCACGAAAGCTCATGCTGCAAAACTTCTGTTAGTCTATAAGGTGCCACAGGATTCTTTGCTGCTTCTACAGAACCAGACTAACACGGCTACCCCTCTGATACTTGGTCCAAGGTGAGATTCTTATCACAGTACTTTTCAGCCAGATGGCTGACCAACGCTCTGGTGAGGTTCTTCCACAAAGTCCAAAGTGCTTGGTTCCTTTGTCTTCTAAAATGAAAGATAATTTGGAGTTCTTTATGCCTCTGTTTTATAGCCCAGGTGAACCTTTGAAATGGATTCTTCTGAAGGTTACCCCCAAAAGTAAAACTCATTCAAGCTGTGAGGAAGGCGACATGGAGTCTCCTGGTGAAGGAAGTTTTGTGCTGGTTTCTTCTCTCATGGGTGATTGCTAAAGGCAAATTGATCTTTCCTGCAATCTCCTCCCCTCTGTGATGCTGAGTGTGTGTCTCCTCCCTTGTTGCCTTGGTGTGTGTGTCACCTGTTATGTAAATTGCATTACCATTGTCTCTGAGGGTATGTCTACACTGCAATTAGACACCCAGGGCTGGCCCTTGCCAGATGACTTGGGCTTCCAGGGCTTGGGCTATGGGGCTGTTTAATTGAGGTAAAGACATTCAGGCTAGGGCTGGAGCCTGGGCTCTGGGGCCCTCCCCCCCTCTTGGGATCCTAAAGCCCAGGCTCCAGGCTGAGCCCAAACATCAAAACAGCCCCTTAGTTCAAACCTGAGCCAACTGGCATGGGCCAGATGCAGGTTTTTAACTGCTCTGTAGAAATATCGCTTATGTACGTTGGAAGTATGTTCAAGGTGGCAGAACCACATTCCTTTGTCTATGCTGGGGTAACTTCTGGCATATGTACATTAAGAACCTAATTCCCAATATGTTTGTAATTTTTAATTTGTGCTCTGTACATCTGCTAAACAATGTTAATGATCAGTATGTTGTTAGCTTTCTAGTGATATTAGATAGAGGTTATGACAGTAGTGCCTCGGGATCAGGCCAGTTGAAACTCACCAGCAGATACCAGTGAGCCCTTTGCATTGAGATGCTGTCACAAAAGCATTGGTAATTTCAAAGAAAATTTTAGTAGATTGGGTTGGAAAAAAATGGTAAAAATAATTGTGAAACTTCTTATTTGGAGTTTTCTTGAAACCTCAAACAAAATCAAGCATCTCTATTTTTTAACATACATTCACATGTCCTCTAGCTTTCTTACTTTGGGTTTTATGCAGCTTCCTCTCAGTGTGGTACCTGACCAGCTTACACATGAAATAAGTCAGTAGTAAAAGTCCCAAGTGGGTTTCCCTTTCTAGGATACAAAAACCTAGCATAGAGGGGGAAGGATAGCTCAGTGGTTTGAACATTAGCTTGCTAAACCCAGGGTTGTGAATTCAATCCTTGAGAGGGCCACTTAGAGATCTGGGGCAAAAAACAGTACTTGGGCCTGCTAGTGAAGGCAGGAGGCTGGAATCAATGACCTTTCAAGGTCTCTTCCAGTTCTAGGAGATATGCATATCTCCAATTATTATTTAGAGGTTTTTTAGATTTTTTTTCTGATTTGTTGCTTTGTTTCAGGTTACAGGTTTTTTTTGTTAGGGTTCTGAGATGAAGATACTTGTCATTAAATACTATGCTGATTCAGTATTGTTGCAAACATATTTACATGACTGTTGGACACACTTGTTCAAAATACTGACTCTAACTTACTCTCTAATGGTAAAGTATTGTGGGCTGATTCTGCAGCCGTTGTAAGCTCTAATGTCTGACTAATGCCAGTGACAGTTGTTTTATGCATAAAGACTGCATGATTTGGCAGTTTTTTAAAAAATCATATGGATTTAAATACAAAGTTAATTGTGTCTTTATAACTACACCTCTACCCTGCTATTACACGACACAGGTTCGCATTTAGCGCGGTAGCAGCGGGGCTCTGGAGGCGCTTTAAAGGGTCGGGGCTCTGGCTGCTGCGGGGAGCCCAGGACCCTTTAAATCACCGCTGGAGCCTTGCTGCTGCTACCCTGGGGCTGCTGCAGCAGGGCTCCGCCAGCGATTTAAAGGGCCCAGGGCTCCCTGTGGCCAGAGCCCCAGGCTCTTTAAATCACCACTGCAGCCCTGCCACTGCTACCCGGATATAATGGCATTTCACCTATAACACTGTAGGGATTTTTGGCTCCCCACAACCGCATTATATCCGGGTAGAGGTGTACTATAACATTGTATTTATCAATATTAGCACTATAGGGGACATAAGTAATGGATTATATGATTAAAACTCACTTGAAATGCTACTTGATTTTAATATTTAAGAAAAGAATGTGCTTATTTACATAACATTTTACAGCAAGATTACCATTTATTACCTCTTAGTGCTTTTACAGTAGTAATTTCTATAATGTATGATTTTTAAAACTGCAAAAAAAAATCATAAACTTTAATTCCCTGAATTCATTAAAGTATAATTGAATGACAACTGGGGACTTGAACGACTAGCATTTTTGGTAAAATAAAAAGACAGTGTTTTATAAATTCATGGTTTAAGATATGAATTGTGGACCTAATGGTATTTTTATTTTTGTTCTTTCTTTAATTAACTGATAAGTTCCATAATATAGCATCAACTTGAGAAAGTTAATTTAAAGTCTACATTTTCATTTAAAGAACCAATTGCACCCTATATTGAAGACTTAATTAACTGCAAATGTTCTTTAATATTACTTGAAATCATCTTTAAGCACACAATTATTTTATCTCAAATTTGGGAGAAATGTTAAGAATACATTATTTTGTAAACAGGGGGCCTAATTTGGATGTGTCACTAGTTCTCAATTGGAGTAACTCTAATAGCTTCAATACAGTTACTCCTCATTTACACCAATGTAAAGCAGAAGATGTGGGCCCGAGTATGTGGGAATAGGGAATGTGGGATCCTATTTTATCCCCTTCATGTTTGGGGAAAGGACAAAAAATATGTTAACATTTACAAAATAATTTATTATTAACAAAAGGAAATAAAATACATGAGAACTATTTTAAAACCAGCCTGAGAGATATATTATTCAGTACTGTTTCTTTCTGTTATTATATATTTTGTTACAAGCCTTGTGGACCAAATCTAGCAGAACAGTGTGCAGATCACTTGCATAATCATATGCATCCCTATAATTATTCATGTGATTTTATTCTGATGGTAGGTATTTACATGCATATACACAATATAATGTATAATATAAATATTTTGAAGGAAATTTGGTCCCACATTAACTGAGCAGGATATTTTGTGTCTTAACATCATTTATCAGGGATATTTTTGCTGTAAATTCCACAGCATCAGCTTTTCCTACAATAGATGGCCAATCCCAGCAGGAATCAGGAAGCCCTAGAGGCAGATGAATATGGAAAATGATTCTAAAAAAGTTAATTTATATGAACTTCAAAAACAATCTGTTTCAGCTTCAGTTCAAATTTGAGGCAAGTGGTGAGATTGGTATGTTTATCTGAGGCAGTTCATTCCCCCTTAATGAATTACTGAATATTCATCTAGTAAAGACGGGCAGTCGGAGTCAAGCAGTTCTTCTGCGGAAGTGTCAATCTGTTTTTATCTGACTTGGGCAAAGGATTCTGTCACTGATATGAAGATCATATCAGGTTAGGGTTATCCAGTATCACCTTGCAAAGGCAAGTGTCTTTCCTAAGCGTGGTTTTTCTACCTCACTAAAGCTGTTTGTACACATTTATTTTCTCTTGCCTATATAGTCCCATATATCTGTTACTTCCTGTTCTACATAGAGGGGAAAGCTGTGCTATCTGCAATACCACAAAATGGTAAAAATTGCCAAATGTTGAAGAAACATAGGAACTACCATACTGGATTATACTTCAAGTCCATCTAGTTCAGCATCCTCTCATGTAAAATCTGCACAATAGGCAGATGTGGGTTATATCCACCCCCTCCTATTAGATCTCCTTCTAGACTCTACTGGAGAGATTCTGGAGGAGAGCAACAAAAATGGTAAAAGGTTTAGAAAACCTGACACTTGAGTGTGACGTTGCACTCTATATGATTTTATGAAAATATGCTAATGAATATAACGTAACTGGAATATGCTTCATGCAAATGGTCTCTTGTAAGGTATCATTACAAAGCTTATAATCTACTGTGTGTGGTAAAAATGTATCACTCTGCTATCTGAAACTAGAAATATGAAATATAACTCTGAGATCCTATTGTAATTCTACAAAGTGGGGGCCATTAGTGGTGGTTTGGAATCTTGATGGCTCCCATTGACCAAGACAATTTACTGTAGATGGCTCTGTTTACTTGTAAGTCTTCCTGTATACCTGTGTGCTGGCAAGTGAGTAATGAAGTCTTACAGTGACATGATCATGTCATCGGAACTAGAATCCATCTTTAACCTGGTGCTTTTCCATTTGGAAGGAAGGGTGGATACTCAGAGCAGGACAAAGGATTCCCACCTTGTGCAAAAGATATATAAGGGGGTGGAACAAAACAACAGGGGCTGCAGTCATGAGAAATCCCCCTAGCTACCACTTGAGCTGGAACAAGGACTGTACCAGGGGAAAGGATTGTGCCCAGACTAGGAAGGCATCCAGTCTGTGAAAGAAGCTTATTGAAACATCTCTGAGCGTGAGATTTTATCTGTGTTTGGTTTACTTACTGTATTAGGCTTAGACTTGCATGTTTTATTTTATTTTGCTTGGTAATTCACTTTGTTCTGTCTGTTATTACTTTTTTTATATTTAATAAAATCACTTTTTAACTTATTAATTAACCCAGAGTATGTTTTAATTGGTCCTGCTTTGAGCAGGTGGTTGGACTAGATGACCTCCTGAGGTCCCTTCCAACCCTGATATTCTATGATTAATACCTGAGAGGGAGGAAGGGAGCAAACAGCTGTGCATTTTTCTCATCCGTGTTACAGAGGACGAACAATGTATGAGTTTACCCCGTATAAGCTTTATACAGGGTAAAACAGATTTATTTGGGGTTTGGACCCCATTGGGAGTTGGGTGCTGGAGACAAGAGCACTTCTTAACCTGTTTTCAGTTAAGCCTGCAGCTTTTGGGGGACATAGTTCAGACTTGGGTCTGTGTTTGTAGCAGGCTAGTGTGTCTGATTCAAACAAGGCAGGGAACTGAAGTCCCAAGCTGGCAGGGAAAACAGGCTCAGAGTTCGTCTCAGCACATCAGGTGGCAGCTCCCAAGGGGGTTTCAGTGATCCAACCTGTCACAATGAGTAAAGGTTTAAAAAAACTGGGCATGTTTAGTCTTAAGAAAGAGACTGAGGGAGACCTAGTAAGTTTTCAAATATGTTAAGGGACATTATAAAAAGGATGGTGATCAATTTTTTTTCCTTGTGCACTGAAGGCAGGTCAAGCAGCATACAGGATCAGGTGGTTATTTCTGTGTGCTGTGTTTCATTTTCTGACACCTATATTATTAAAAATATTTACACTGTATCCTTGAACTCTCAGATGAGAAAAAAAAGCCACAACACAAATTCTATAGTCTTCTGTAGAAAATGATTCCAGTCTATGGAAACCAAGAGAGGAATAAAAGTTGTGAATCCTTAATTGACATATTATAAATAAATGTGAATGATAGTTTAATGAAAATGACTTACACGTTCAATACTTGTTTATGATTTCTATCTTTTTTCATTTAGTCATTTGTAAATATCCTTCTAGAAGTTCAAAAATAAATATTCTTCTATCTTTAACCTATTTATTAACAACACTTTAAGTGATTCTGTTCTCTGGAAGAACAAGATAAAATGGCTTCATTTTAATTACTTCCTTAATTGTGCATCAACATTATTGGCAACGTGAGTGGGAGCATACAGACTCTGCATATCACATCAAATTGTTGGTTCAGAGCAGGAAACCAGAAATTTTTTTAAAAAGGAGAGTAGATTTCACAGAAAAAAATAACAAACCACCTTTGAACCTTCCATGCAAGGGGCCTGCTTTGTTCCGAAATAAATTCATACTAGATCTGAGCAAAACTCAATTTCCATACTGCAGGAAATACAAGAATTGCAACATTTGTGTTCATCCCAACTTGGGACAAAAAGTTGAAATATCAAAATTTTCCACAGAACAAAATATTCCTAAAAGTGTTGATCTGGAAATGTTGAAACATTTGCATTTCTGAAACTGAAATGTTTTGGTTTTTTTGTTGAAATGACCCAAAAGTGTTGTTTTGACCCCTTTAACATTAAACTGTATTTCCCTGTTGTGATGCATTGCCTCATGGAAGCTGTATTTCAGGATTGTGATGTCCCCATTCTTCCTAATGGGCTAGGTTCCCTGGCTTGACTACATCTCCCATGATGCACTAGACAGCTTGGTCAGAGAGATTTCCATTATGCATCATGAGATATTTAGTCCTCCAGGGAGCCCAGCCCATAGAAGAGAATGGGATTCTGACCTACAACTCCCATGTGGCAATGTGCCACAATTGGGGAATGCAGTTTAATGTTGAATTTATTCAAAAGGATATTTCTGGGTCAGCTCAACAAACTGAAATATTTCAATTTTAATATTTTTTTTGGTAAAAGTGTAATTTTCCTGCTGAAAATTTTGATTTTGTGAAAACTGCATTTTCAGTTTGGCTTACAATTTGGTGTATAAATTAATGTTAGACACACCCCTAGGAATGTGTGTTTATCTATAAACTATTCTTGGATAGCCATAATTTTTTTTTTAATTTTGTAATGTTCTGTGTATTGGTGTATAAATGTTTAAAATAACTCTTAGTAAAGCTGTGGCGCTTATTTACATGTATTTACCTATCAATTTTTAATTGGTTGATAGTTGGTTCACAAGAAAATTTGAGTGGATGAAAATGGCTTTAAAACAATGCAATCTGAAACAATTTCTCTTGAAGCTCTGTGAATGGTGCTAGATTGAAAATAAGCGGATTTAAGTCCTCTGGACCTCTCTGTGTTATGAATTGAATCCACCAATTCATTTCAAGTCAGCCACAAATTAAATGGCAGTCCCTACTGCAATGTACCATGTTCAAACTGGTGACCTGAAGGGGAAAGTCTTCATATCCAATTGCCCAGATTCTTCTATTAAAGCCAACAAAAGCCTTTACAAACTTAAAACCCTGGGGAGAATTTAATAACTGCAAATAAATATGCTCACTTCTGCAATAATGTTTTCATTTGCCTTGCATTCCTTCTCTGTTTTGGAAAAAAAAAGTCAAAGTGGGAGAAGGCATATGACGGACAGGTCTAAAAATATAGACCTCGCAGCAGCAGAATTGTTAGTTTGATTTATATAAATGAATATCAAATAATGATCTCTCTTCCTTTTTTCCCTCTTAGCTGGTGAATCTTACATCCTAGTCTAGCCCCAATTCACAAACATTTCAAAGCAATTTTAAAAACTAAAAAAGCAATCTTCTGTCCAGTACTTTTATTAGTTAATGACACTTTTTTCCAGTGCTTATGGCTCTCCCGCACATAAATGACTTTTGCAAGAAAGAGAACACATCCAAAATAAGACATAGGCATGAATGTGTTATATTTATTAAGTTCCTAAGGAAATCTATTTCTTTTTCAACTGGAACTATGTAAGCAACAGCATGCTGTATGCATTTATCTATTTGCTCCTTGCCTGACAGTATCTAAATGAAATGTTCAGTCCCAAGTTTTATTTAAATGTAGAATGTCCAAGGAAGCAACTTTGTTTATCTGAAATATATAGTACATATTTTTTTTCTTTCTCTGCTTAAAGTTTGAATCTCTGGTGAGCAGCTTACTATGGACCTGCAATGAACACATTGGAACTGTATGAAATATCACCAGGCTGCTACTGACATTTTCTTGATAAGATTTGCATTAAAATATATTCACAGAAATCCTGTCTTGCAAATATATCACTGCACAATCTTTATCAATTTCAAACACACTTAGTCTTTTCCATGCATAAAGCTTACAGAAACATTTGCCAGGAACAGTTATCCTAAAAGGGAGGAAGAGAGAGAGAAAAAAGGTAAAGTATTTTATAACTATCTGTTCCCTGTAGTGCCAAGATGGAGCAAAGAATAAAAGACATGATAATAAATCCTTGTTTTATTCATCTACATTGATTTCACAGTAAATGTCTTATGCAAATTTAGAGCATTAGCATGTTCTTTTTAGACATACCTGCTCGTATATTCTACATGGTTTTTCTTACTTTTCTCTTCCCTGCACTTCAGAGACAGTAACTGTAAAAGGTTTTTTTATTCCCTTAAGAGTCTATTATCTCATCATTTTCTGGATTGCGGAAAACACAAAAAAGCCACCATTTACCATTTTTATTGATCAATTTTGCAATGTCACTTAGTTTCACAGGGTATATGCATAACCATAGAACAATTGCAGTATGTAGCAAAAGACATACCTACACCCAATAGTTGGAAGCTATCTTGTTGATTACATGGAGCCCAATCCTAATCCCTCTTGAGTCATTAGTGAAATGCTCATTGACTTCCACTGGAGTAGGATTTGCAACAGTGGACACTATTCTTCAAGTAACCAATCTGTTCATATATATTAAGTACTGATATTTGCTGTGCTAAAAATAAGCGCCAATTTTATCTCTGATGTAACTTGATTAACTGGAAAAGAATTACACTAGGGCATGAATTTGTCACAAGTTTTAATTTAGCTGAAAGGGAGGAAGGGGTGTATGTGTAATTAGGCTTGGCAAAATTCAACTTTTTTATAATTTTGACAGCTAACATTGATTATTTTAAGCAGCTTTTACATTTTTATCAATTTCGTATTTTCACAGTTGCAGGCAATTCTGGGGGCATAAAGGGGTATACGAATGTTTAGCATATCTGGCATGTAAATACCTTGCACTACTGGCTATAAAAGTGCCATGTGAACGCCTCTTCTCATTTTCAGGTGACATTGTAAATGAGGGCAGCATTATCTCCTGTAAATGTAAACAAGCTTGTTTGTCTTAGCGATTGGCTGAACAAGAAGTAGGACTGAGTGGACATGTAGACGCTGAAGTTTTACATTGTTTTGTTTTTGAGTGCAGTCATGTAACAACTGCCTCCACACACATTGTAAGTTACACTTTCGCAATAGAGAGATTGCACTGCAGTACTTGTATGAGGTGAATTGAAAAATACTATTTCTTTTGTTTATCATTTTTGCAGTGAAAATATTTGTAATAAAAATAATATAAAGTGAGCAATGTACACGCTGTATTCTGTGTTGTAAGAGAAATCAATATATTTGAAAATGTAGAAGAACATCCAACAGTATTTAATAAATTTCAATTGGTATTCAATTATTTAACAGTGTGATCCATTGTGATTAAAAAAATTAACTGCGATTAATCAACAGTCCTAATTAAAATGCTTTTCTTTAAATATTTCTCATTTTTCTATTGACATGTGGTACCTTAATGTACAAATGCTAAAACTGCACTGGAAACAATGGTGACAATAATTTGCTATCAGTTCATTTTGATTATTGATGGAAATATTTTTTCATTGGTTCGTGTGTTTACAGTGAAATGGATGTTTAATGACTTACTAATAAAGGATTTGATTTTTTTAAGCCTATATATAATACATATACATAAAATTGCATCCTGTGATTACACTATCGCTACTTAGTGTGATGCTATATGTCTATTTAAAAATTGTATATGTTTAAATGGTCAATAGTTATGCTATATTCAGAGTTCATGTATCTTTATTTTCTATAACAAACAACTAAAAAATGAACTGCACATTAAATTTTTGGACCAAATTCTCTGTTCATGTAAATTGGTTCATCTGCATTTACTTCAACTGAGTAATGCCCATACGCACCAACAGAGAATTTGACTCCGCAGTTTTTCATGTAACATTATTTAACGCTGTCACAAAGCTAAGCACTGGTAATGTCGACAATGGTGTTTCCACCAGATTCTATGCCTCAAGCATCAGGCCCACAAAAAGGATTTAGGCTATGAAAACTGCTTTTAAAATAATCTAATATTTTTCTGGAATAATACTTTGAAGCAATGATTGTGGATCATCTTTGGAACCTATATAGGCTCAGATTGGGATTCTAGCAGCCACCACATATAACTCACCTCCTGTATGATATTCTTATTATCTATGAAATATACTGCAGTACTTTTCTTTAGATATGATGAGGATGTGATTTGCCAGCCTGAGATAAAGTTCTTACTTTCAAATTTCAGTTAGAAGGTGCTTTAACTGTAGCTATTTCTTATCTCTGTCACTTCCACCTTGTGATCATCAGCTGAAATACTATCAGCCATCTCAATCAATTTTAAAGCAAAGCAGCTAATGCTAATCAGACATTACTACTTCTTCAAGGAAGAGAGGCTGGTAAATCAAAACACAAGCATTAAGTTTCCCAACACATAGCATAAGAAGTAAAATATTAAACAAAAGAATACGGAAAAGTATTTAAAACAAGTCAACAAGCGAACATTAAGAGACTGATCCTACAAAGCGGATTCCAAATTTGTGCCCCCATTTTTCCAGGTGCAATTAGACACTAGTTACACCACTAAGTGCACCTTCAATATTAGAGTCTCAGATGAGGTCCCTACTGATAAACATGATCTAGAAGTCCCAATATTTCACTATTCCTTGTAGGGTGCGGAGATAGGCCCACAAGGAGCCACTTGAGGTTTCCTGATGCAGACACCTGGCCCTAGCACAGTTAGAGCTGCATACGAACAGCTCCAACTTGCCCAGCTGGCAAAAGGCCCCTCTGGGACTTAGACAAGTGAAGGATTCAGTTCAGCAGAGCTTCATTTGACTATGCCTTGTCCTTTCTCCTGCCCTACTCTCAGCACCTTCCTGATATGCCCTTTATGTCCAGGGGAAGGGTATGGCAAGTGGAAGAGGCAGCTATGTCACCACCAGCCGATAACCATGTGGTGCAAAGTGGCCTTAGCAGACCAAGTATGCATTTACATTTCAACACTAAATACTTAGAACCTGCAAGCACTCTATTGTACATGTAACAAACATTTGTTACTTCCCATATTTCTGGGGCGGGGCAGGGTGTGTGGGGGGGAGAACACACACAAAGGAGTCTACCTCTTGTATAAATCAGATACAAGTCTGAGTTATTTTAAAATGTAAAATTCATTTTCTATTCTTTCTTTTTAACTGCCTCCAATTAGCAGCTAATCTCCTCTGCTTAGCTGCAGGCTTCAAACTGGAAAGTATTGTGATTGAGTAAGAACTAGTTGGGCACTTTCTTTTCTTCTAGTTATGAGATATAATTACTTTGGAGCTTTCCAGACCTTCCCATGATTAGTGATGCTTTTGGAATTCATAATCATAACATGTATATTTGTAAAAAAAACCCTGAAAACTTTTACATTGAAATAAAAGGCTGCAACCCCCTAAAAGGAAGGCAAGTTGGAGGCTAAAAATGCTGGAGTGCTATTTAAGAGAAAGGAGGGAAGGTTGTGTGGCCATCAGCCCCTTTATATTAATAATTAGCACTGGTATTGTGATCATCAGTCAAATTCAAGTAAGGAAATGCAGAAATCATGCCAGAAAGAGAGGGGAATCAGAAAGGGCAGGGCAGTGGGCAGATAGTGGCACATTCTGCTTGTGTGTGATATTCTCCCCAGAAATGATTGTTCAGGGGAGAGGAGGTAAGAAAAAGAAAGCTATGTTCATATCATCATTTTATGGGACTTACATTCACAGATCACAGTGAGGAATCCAGCAGCTGGAAAGGGTAACTAACAGTCTTCAGGCTTCCAGTCCACATTTATGCTGATCTTAGCAGTGCCAATTATTTCTTACTTACCTCCCCTGTAGTCTGTACCAGAGCCAAACTGCTGAAGCACCCAAAAGAAAGCAAGGCTAGAAATAAGCCAGTCACTAAAACCATCTGACCAGGAATACCAATTGTGTTGGAGAGGAGTGTATGATTGTGGTGTCTGCAGATTCTGTATCATTTCAAAATGCCTCTAGTTGAACAGTAACAGCTTGTCTATATCCTCAGTGGCACACACATGGTTAAGAATGAACTGGTTCTGAGACACACCAACATCAAACTCCATTCCAAACAGTTCTGATAATGCAGGTAGAATGGTTGCATCTCTTCTGTGCACAGACAGTTTTTTGTAAGTGTTCAAGGAAAGCAGAGCAGTAATTTTCCTGTTAATTTGTTTAGACCTTTCTATTTATCAGGATGACTGAAAACATTGTAATGAATTTTCATTCTCTGTTCATTTTTTGGGATGAGTTCATTTGTACTTCTTGGTAACAGGGACCTGTCCATCATACCTATCTTTAACAGCCACCAGTCCCTTCCTCCTTGAGAGAAATACTAGAAGGGGCTGGATGGAGCTTTAATTCTACCTTCTTCAAAAAATCTAGAAAAAATAGCAGAATTTCAACCTCTAGATTCACCTCTATTAGAATAATGAGGAGGGGAAGATTTGATCAATTGAGATCCCTTTCCTCTTAAATTGGAGGTACTGCTAACTGAAGAGGCTTAACTAATTGCAACTGCTGTATTATCATAGAATCATGGGCAGGGACCTCAAAAGGTCTTTTAGTCCAGTCCTGTGCACTCAAGGCAGTACTAAGTATTATCTAGATCAGTGCTTCTCAAAGTCAGGCCGCCACTTCTCAAAGCTGGTCTGCCACTTGTTCAGGGAAAGCCCCTGGTGGTCCAGACTGGTTTGTTTACCTGCCGCATCCACAGGTTTGGCCAATCGTGACTCCCACTGGCTGCGGTTCACTGCTCCAGGCCAATGGGGGCTGCGGGAAGTGGCGCGGGATGAGGGATGTGCTGGCCATCCTTCCTGCAGCCCCATTGGCCTGGAACAGCGAACCGCAGCCAGTGGGAGCTGCGATCGGCCAAACCTGTGGACGCAGCAGGTAAACAAACTGGCCCGGACCACCAGGGGCTTTCCCTGAACAAGTGGCAGACCAGCTTTGAGAAGCACTGATTTAGACCATCCCAGAAAGGTGTTTGTCTAAACTGCTCTTAAAAATCTCCAATGATGGTGATTCCACAAACTCCCTAGGCAATTTATTTCAGTCCTTAACTACCCTGACAGTTAGGACGTTTTTCCTAATATCCAACCTAAATCACCCTTAGTACAATTTAGGGTTTTGATCTGCCCTGTTAGCTGGCACAGAGGGGTCCAGCCCTGCGTGGCAGGGGTCAGGGCTGCCAGTTGGCCCTCCAGCATCCAGGTCCGGGGCAACTGGCTGGCCCTCCAGGGTCCAGATCCAGGGCAGCTGGCCAGCCCTGCAGGGTCTGGGGTCCGGGGCAGACAGCTGGCTATCCCACAGGGTACTGGGTAGGGGCTGCCACTGCCCTGCCACTCGGTCCCTGCAGCCCAGGTAACACATTGTGGGCTGCGCAGCCCACAACATGTAATCAGTTGAGAACCACTGATCTAGAGGATAGAGTGTAGTAAAGTGGTCATCACCGGATTACCCAGAGTATCATAGGTGGAACCCTACCTACTTCCTGTTTGCCAGTGGGATTTCCCCTCTCCTCTGTGTGTGATGCATTTGAATAAAGCAGCAAGTTTCCAGCCTGCAGTCCTGTTAGTAGAGTTGTTTTTGTTGCACTGAGTGGATCCCTTTACAAAATAGGGCACTACACTAGGTTGCAGAAGATTGAGGTTCAGTGCCTGAATCAGCCAAAAAAAAGATCCTCTGTGACTATGGGCAAGTGACTTAAATCTGTCTCATGCCTCAATTTCCCTTCTGTAAAATAAGGATAATATTTCTTTCTTTCCCAGGTTTAGTCAGAGGATAAAATTCATTAATGAGCATGAAGCTCTCAGATACTATGATAATGAGGGTTATAGAAGTATCTAGGTGGATGCCAAACTCCTACTCACTTTTCTCCAAATGGAAACTGAGCTGCAAGATCATAACAGATCTGCTGTCAGAAAGTGAAGGAAACTCTGATCAATGGAATTTGGGCTCCTAAATCCCAGCCAAAATACTTAAAATGGTAATAGCCCTTAAAATGGGATTGGCTCACACTGCTGTCTCCTCAAACGATATTGCGACGGAATTTTAGGTCAACCAGTCATGAAAAGAGGCTGATCCTCATATTAATAATAATATTATATTTCACTGGAAAATGCCCATGCCACAAGCTATGGCCCAGATAATATTAACATAGCCCCTGCTTCACTTAGCAAGGCAGATGTGCCCCAAGAAAAATGACACCCCTTATGGGCCCCCTGGGATCCATGAGAAAGTTCTGTGCTAGTGACTTCTCTCAGGGCAGCTGAAGGGGGAGTTGTGACCCCCCAAGTCACCCTGGTGACCCTCCTCCCTTAAGCAGTGGGAGGAAGACAGACCACTGGCAGCACTGCAAGCATTCTCTGACCCTGTGCAGAGCCCGGGGTGCCCGGGAAAGCAGGAGGGAGGCTGTATATAGCTTTGCATTCCCTCTATGTGGCAGAGATCAGCCAGGGAACAGAAAGGAGAGAAGGTGTCCCGGCAGCCTGCCAGGTCAGTGCTTTTAGGCCCAGCAACTGGTCTGTCTTGCCCCTCAGCCTGCAGAAAAGCCTCAGGAGGAGACAATCCACTCCTTCTGCAACCAGCAAGAGGCAGAAACAGCCCATCTTTCCTGCCTCTGCCTGCAGCCTGCTCAAACTGAATCCAGGATTTTGTATCCAGAGACCTCACCTGGTTCCATCTGAATGTGTGGGTTCCAAGCTGTAAAGACAGTCAACACAAATCCAGAAGGGAGAGGGCAGTTTGTTCCTCTACAGCAATCCCAAAGGAGGATTTGCTTGCCTTCACCCCAGTCTCCAGTCCGCTCAT